>NC_057797.1:641828156-642428156 GCF_018294505.1 Triticum aestivum
CGGCTCGGCCCAGTCGGGCGGCGGGAGGGCCGGCCACGGGCCTTGCTGGCCCGCGCGGCGTGGTGATGTGGGCACGGGCGGTGGCGAACAGGGTGGCGACATGTGGCGGCGGCAGGGCTGGGCGGACATGTCCGGCGCCGGCGGACGCTGTCCGGCGCGCGGAGGGAGAGGATCTGAGGTTAGGGATGGAGGGGATCCGGGATTTTTAGGAGGGGTTCTTTATATAGACATTGAGGGAGCTAGAAGTGTCCAAATGAGGTGCGGTTTTAGGCCACCCGATCGTGATCGAACGCTCTAGATGATGGAGAGGGTTTTGGTGGGTTTTGGGCCAACTTGGAGGGGTGTTGGGATGCAACACACACGAAGCCTTTTCGGTCCCTCGGTTAACCGTTGGAGCATCAAACGAAGTCCAAATGGTACGAAACTTGACAGGCGGTCTACCGGTAGTAAACCAAGGCCACTTGACAAGTCTCGGTCCAATCCGGAAATGTTTAATCCCCACACATGAAAGAAAGGTAGAAGTGACCACCGGAGGAGAACGAAGTGCCGGAATGCAAAATGGACAACGGGGAAAATGCTCGGATGCATGAGATGAACACGCATGCAAATGCAATGCAC
The DNA here is from genome assembly GCF_018294505.1 of Triticum aestivum. Lineage (NCBI taxonomy): Eukaryota > Viridiplantae > Streptophyta > Magnoliopsida > Poales > Poaceae > Triticum > Triticum aestivum. Next base: position 641,828,775 of record NC_057797.1, read on the forward strand.
ATGATGACATGATATGAGATGCATGACAATGACAACAACACACGGAGACAAAAACGTGAACCCGAGAAAATAAAATAACTTAACGCCGGAAACGGCAAGAGTTGGAGTACATATTGAGTAAATCACATCCGGGGTGTTACAACCATGTCCCTAGTAAGCCTCTAGTTGACTAGCTCATTGACCAATAGATGGTTACGGTTTCCTAACCATGGACATTGGATGTCGTTGATAACGGGATCACATCATTAGGAGAATGATGTGATGGACAAGACCCAATCCTAAGCCTAGCACAAGATCGTGTAGTTCGTATGCTAAAGCTTTTCTAATGTCAAGTATCATTTCCTTAGACCATGAGATTGTGCAAATCCCGGATACCGTAGGAATGCTTTGGGTGTACCAAACGTCACAACGTAAATGGGTGGCTATAAAGGTTCACTACAGGTATCTCCGAAAGTGTCTGTTGGGTAGGCACGAATCGAGACTGGGATTTGTCACTCCGTGTAAACGGGGAGGTATCTCTGGGCCCACTCGGTAGGACATCATCATAATGTGCACAATGTGATCAAGGAGTTGATCACGGGATGATGTGTTACGGAACGAGTAAAGAGACTTGCCGGTAACGAGATTGAACAAGGTATCGGGGTACCGACGATCGAATCTCCGGCAAGTATCGTACCGATGGACAAAGGGAATTGTATACGGGATTGATTGAATCCTTGACATCATGGTTCATCCGATGATATCATCATGGAGCATGTGGGAGCCAACATGGGTATCCAGATCCCGCTATTGGTTACTGACCGGAGAGTTGTCTCGGCCATGTCTGCATGACTCCCGAGCCCGTAGGGTCTACACACTTAAGGTTCGATGACGCTAGGGTTATAGGGAATAGATGTACGTGGTTACCAAATGTTGTTCGGAGTCCCGGATGAGATCCCGGACGTCTCGAGGAGTTCCAGAATGGTCCAGAGGTAAAGATTTATATATGGGAAGTCATCATACAGTCACCGGAATAATTCGGGGGTTACCGGTATTGTACCGGGACCACCGGAGGGGTTCCGGGGGTCCATCAGGAGGGTCCACCTGCCCCGGAGGGCCCTATGGGTTGTATGTGGATAGGGACCAGCCCCTTAGTGGACTGGGCGCCTCCCCCCTAGGGCCCATGCGCCTAGGGTTTGGGGGAACCCTAAAGGGGGCGCCCCCCTTGCCTTGGGGGGCAAGGCAACCCCCCTTGGCCGCCGCCCCCTCCTCAGATTGGATCTGAGGGGGCCGGCCGCCCTCTCCCTTGCCCCTATATATATGTGGGGGTTGGGAGGGCAGCCGCACCCAAGTTCTGGCGTAGCCCTCCCCCTCTCCCAAGTCCTCCTCTTCTCCTACGGTGCTTGGCGAAGCCCTGCAGGATTACCACGCTCCTCCTTCACCACCATGCCGTCGTGCTGCTGCTGGATGGAGCCTTCCCCAACCTCTCCTTCTCCTGTTGCTGGATCAAGGCGTAGGAGACATCACCGGGTTGTACGTGTGTTGAACGCGGAGGTGCAGTCCGTTCGGCACTAGGATCATCGGTGATTTGGATCACGACGAGTACGACTCCATCAACCCCGTTCACTTGAATGCTTCCGCTTAACGATCTACAAGGGTATGTAGATGCACTCCCCTTCCCCTCGTTGCTAGATTACTCCATAGATTGATCTTGGTGATGCGTAGAAAATTTTAAATTTCTGCTACGTTCCCCAACAGTGGCATCATGAGCTAGGTCTATGCGTAGTTTCTATGCACGAGTAGAACACAAAGCAGTTGTGGGCGTCAATATTGCCAATTTGCTTGCCGTTACTAGTCTTATCTTGATTCGGCGGCATCGTGGGATGAAGCGGCCCGGACCGACCTTACATGTATGCTTACGTGAGATTGTTTCCACCGACTGACATGCACTAGTTGCATAAGGTGGCTAGCGGGTGTCTGTCTCTCCCACTTTAGTCGGATCGGATTCGATGAAAAGGGTCCTTATGAAGGGTAAATAGAAATTGGCATATCACGTTGTGGTTTTGGCGTAGGTAAGAAACGTTCTTGCTAGAAACCTATAGCAGCCACGTAAAAACTTGCAACAACAATTAGAGGATGTCTAACTTGTTTTTGCAGCATATGCCTTGTGATGTGATATGGCCAAAAGGATGTGATGAATGATATATGTGATGTATGAGATTGATCATGTTCTTGTAATAGGAATCACGACTTGCATGTCGATGAGTATGACAACCGGCAGGAGCCATAGGAGTTGTCTTAATTTATTTATGACCTGCGTGTCAACATAAACATCATGTAATTACTTTACTTTATTGCTAAAGCGTTAGCCATAGTAGTAGAACAAATAGATGACGAGACAACTTCAAGAAGACACGATGATGGAGATCATGGTGTCATGTCGGTGACAACGATGATCATGGAGCCCCGAAGATGGAGATCAAAAGGAGCAAAATGATATTGGCCATATCATGTCACTATTTGATTGCATGTGATGTTTATCATGTTTTACATCTTATTTGCTTAGAACGACGGTAGCTTAAATAAGATGATCCCTCACTAAAATTTCAAGAAAAGTGTTCCCCCTAACTGTGCACCGTTGCGAAGGTTCGTCGTTTCGAAGCACCATGTGATGATCGGGTGTGATAGATTCTAACGTTCGAATACAACGGGTGTAAGCCAGATTTACACACGCAATACACTTAGGTTGACTTGACAAGCCTAGCGTGTACAGACATGGCCTCGGAACACGGAAGACTGAAAGGTCGAGAATGAGTCGTATAGAAGATACGATCAACATGAAGATGTTCACCGATGTTGACTAGTCCGTCTCACGTGATGATCGGACACGACCTAGTTGACTCGGATCATGTTTCACTTAGATGACTAGAGGGATGTCTATCTGAGTGGGAGTTCATTAAATAATTTGATTAGATGAACTCAATTATCATGAACATAGTCTAAATTATCTTTGCAAATATGTTGCAGATGAATAGCTCATGTTGTAGCTCCTTGTTTCAATACATTCCTAGAGAAAGACCAAGTTGAAAGATATTGTAAGCACTGATGTGGACTAGGTCCATAGTCTGAGGAGTGTCCTCACTGCTACACAGAAGGCTTACGTCTTTGATGCACCGCTCGATGTGCAAACCCCTACAACATCGTCTGTGGATGTTGTGAACACCTGACAGACACATCCTGATGACTACTTGATAGTTTAGTGCACCATACTTTACGGCTTAGAATCAGGATTCCAATGACATTTTGAACGCCATAGAACGTATGAGATGTTCCAAGAGCTGAAATTGAGATTTCAGGCTCATGCCCGTGTTGAGAGGTGTGAGACCTCTGACAAGTTCTTTTGCCAACAAGATGGAGGAGAATAGCTCAGCTAGTGGGCATGTGCTCAGAATGTCTTGGTGCTACAATCACTTAAATCAAGTGGGAGTTAAACTTCCAGATAAGATAGTGATTGATAGAGTTCTCTAGCCACTATCACTAAGCTACTAGATCTTCGTGATGAACTATGACATGCAAGGGATGGAGTTGATCCCGGAGCTGTTTGCGGTGCTTAAGACCGCCAAAGGTAGAAATCAAGAAGGAGCATCAAGTGTTGATGGTTTAACAAGACCACTGGTTTCAAGAAGGGCAAGGGCTAGAAGGGAAACTTCATGGATGGAAAACCAGTTGCCGCTCCAGTGAAGGAACCCAAGGTTGAACCCAAACCCGAGACTAAGTGCTTCTATTGTAAGGGGAACAGTCACTGGTAGTGGAATTACCCCAAATGCATGGTAGATAAGAATGCTGGCAACTTCAACAAAGTATATACGTGTTATTAATGAGTACCTCACTAGTACTCCTAGTGGCACCTGGGTATTGGATACCGGTTCAGTTACTATTATTGGTGACTTGAAGCAAAAGCTATGAACTGAACGGAGACTGGCTAAGTGTGAGGTGACGATGTGTGTTGGAAGTGTTTCCAAAGTTGATGAGATCACCATCGCATGCTCCATCTGCCTTCGGGATTAGTATTGAACCTAGATAAATGTTATCAGGTGTCTACATTGAGCATGAATATGATTAGATCATGTTCATTGCAATACGGTTATTCATTTAAGTTAGGGAATAATGGTTATTCTGATTACATGAATAATACCTTTCATGGTCATGCACCCTATGTGAATGGTTCATTGAATCTCGGTCGTGGTAATACACATGTTCACGCCAAAAGATGTAGAGTTAATAATGATAGTACCACTTTCTTGTGGCACTGCCGCTTAGGTCATATTGGCGTAAGATGCATGAAGAAACTCCATGTCGATGGATGTTTGGAGTCACTTGATTTTGAATCGCTTGACACATGCGAGCCATGCCTCTTGGGCAGGATGACTAAGACCCCATTTTCAGGTACAATGAAACGGGCAAGTGACTTGTTGGAAATCATACATGCTGATGCGTGTGATCCAATGAGAATTGAAGCGTGCGGTGGATATCGCTATTTTCTCATCTTCACTGACGATTTGAGTAGATATAGGTATATTTACTTAATGAAGCACAAGTCTGAAATGTTTGAAAAGTTCAAGCGATTTCAGAGTGAAGTTAAGAATCATCATAACAAAAAGATCATGTTCCTACAATCTGATCAAAAGGGGATTTTCTGAGTTATGAGTTTGGCAATCACTTAAGACATTGTGGAATTGTTTCACAGTTGAAGCCACCTGGAACACCACAGAGTAATGGTGTGTCCGGACGTTGTAATCGAACCTTATGAGATATGGTGCGATCTATGATGTCTCTTACTGATCCACCATTTTCATTTTGACGTTATGCGTTAGAGACAGCTGCATTCACTTTAGATAGGACACCATCTAAGTCCATTGAGACGACATCATATGAACATTGGTTTGGCAAGAAACCAAAGTTGTCGTTTCTTAATGTTTGGGGCTGCGATGCTTAAGGCTTCAGCCAGAGAAGCTCGAACCCAAAGCGGACAAACACATCTTCATAGGATACCCAAAGGTGACAGTTGGGTATACCTTCTATCTCAGATCCAAGGGCAAATTGTTTGTCGCTAAGAACGGGTCCTTTCTCGAGAAGGAGTTTCTCTCGGAAGAATTGAGTGGGAGGAAGATAGAACTTGATGAGGTTGTCGAACCTTTATTTCAACCAGAGAATGATGCAACACAGAAAGATGTTTTCTGTGGCACCTACGTCTGTTGAATAGGAAGTTAGTGATAGTGATCATGAAGCTTCGGATCAAGTTGCTATCGAGCCTCGTAGGTCGACAAGGATATGTACTACTCCTAAGTGGTACGGTAATCCTGTCTTAGATATCATGTTGTTAGACAACAATGAACCTACGAGCTATGGAGAAGCGATGGTGGGCCCGTATTTCGACAAATGGTTAGAAGCCATGAAATCCGAGATAGGATCCATGTATCAGAACAAAGTATGGACTTTGGTGGACTTGCCCGATGATCGGCAAGCCATTGAGATAAATGGATCTTTAAGAAGAAGACGGACATGGGAGGTAATGTTACCATCTATGAAGCTCGACTTGTGGGAAAGAATCTTTTCACAAGTTCAAGGAGTTGACTACAATGAGAATTTCTCACCCGTAACGATGCTTAAGTCCGTCGGAATCATGTTAGCATTAGCTATATTTTTCGATTATGAAATCTTACAGATGGATGTCAAAACAAGTTTTCTTACCAAGTTTTCGTAAGAAAAGTTGTATGTGATACAATAAAAGGTTTTGTCGATCCTAAGGATGCTAAAAGGTACGCTGGCTCCAGCAATCCTTCTATGGACTAGAGCAAGCATCTTGGAATCGGAATATATGTTTTGATGGAGTGATCAAAGTTTTTAGGTTTATACAATGTTTGCTAGAAACTTGTATTTACAAGAAAGTGATTGGGAGCACTACAACATTTCTGATAAGTATATGACATATTGTTGATTCGAAATGATGTAGAATTTCTGGAAAGCAAAAACGGTTGTTTGAAGAGTGTTTTTCAAAGGCAGACCTGGATAAAGCTGCTTACAAATTGGGCATCAAGACCTATAGAGATAGATCAAGACGCCCGATGATACTTTCAAAGAATGCACACCTTAACATGTTTTTGAAGGAGTTCAAAATAGATCAGTCAAAGAAGGGGTTCTTACCTAAGTTGTAAGGTGTGAAGTTGAGTAAGACTCAAAGCTTGACCACGACATAAGAAAGAGAAAGGACGAAGGTCGTCCCCTATGCTTTTGTCATAGGCTCTATATGGTATGCCATGCTGAAGTACCGCACCTGATGTGTGCCTTGCCACATGTCTGGCAAGAGGGTACAAAGGTGATCTAGGAGTAGATCACCAGATAGCGGTCAAAATTATCGTTAGAGGAATAAGGAAATGTTTCTCGGTTATGGAGGTGATGAAGAGTTCGATGTAAAGAGTTACGTCGATGCAAGATTAACACCTATCCGGATAGCTCTGAGTAGAGATACCGGATACGTATAATGGAGCAACAATTTGGAATAGCTCCAAGTGGAACGTGGCAGCAGTATCTACGATATAAAGTTTTGTGAAATACATAGGGATCTGAATATGGCAAGACCCGTTGACTACAACCTCTCTCACAAGCATAACATGATCAAACCCAGAACTCTTTGAGTGTTTATCACATAGTGATGTGAACTAGATCATTGAGTCTAGTAGACTCTTGGATGTTGGTCACATGGCGATGTGACCTGTGAGTGTTAATCACATGGCGATGTGAACTAGATTATTGACTCTAGTGCAAGTGGGAGACTGTTGGAAATATGCCCTAGAGGCAATAATAAATTAGTTATTATTATATTATATTTCATTGTTCATGATAATCGTTTATTATCCATGCTAGAATTGTATTGATAGGAAACTCAGATACATGTGTGGATACATAGACAACACCATGTCCCTAGTAAGCCTCTAGTTGACTAGCTCGTTGATCAATAGATGGTTACGGTTTCCTAACCATGGACATTGGATGTCGTTGATAACGAGATCACATCATTAGGAGAATGATGTGATGGACAAGACCCAATCCTAAGCCTAGCACAAGATCGTGTAGTTCGTATGCTAAAGCTTTTCTAATGTCAAGTATCATTTCCTTAGACCATGAGATTGTGCAACTCCCGGATACCGTAGGAATGCTTTGGGGTGTACCAAACATCGCAACGTAACTGGGTGGCTATAAAGGTTCACTACAGGTATCTCCGAAAGTGTCTGTTGGGTTGGCACGAATCGAGACTGGGATTTGTCACTTCGTGTAAACGGGGAGGTATCTCTGGGCCCACTCGGTAGGACATCATCATAATGTGCACAATGTGATCAAGGAGTTGATCACGGGATGATGTGTTACGGAACGAGTAAAGAGACTTGCCGGTAACGAGATTGAACAAGGTACCGGGGTACCGATGATCGAATCTCGAGCAAGTATTGTACCGATGGACAAAGGGAATTGTATACGGGATTGATTGAATCCTTGACATCATGGTTCATCCGATGAGATCATCGTGGAGCATGTGGGAGCCAACATGGGTATCTAGATCCCGCTGTTGGTTATTGACCGGAGAGTTGTCTCGGCCATGTCTGCATGACTCCCGAGCCCATAGGGTCTACACACTTAAGGTTCGAAGATGCTAGGGTTATAGGGAATAGATGTACGTGGTTACCGAATGTTGTTCAGAGTCCCGGATGAGATCCCGGACGTCACGAGGAGTTCCGGAATGGTCCGGAGGTAAATATTTATATATGGGAAGTCATCATACGGTCACCAGAATAATTCGGGGGTTACCGGTATTGTACCGAGACCACCGGAGGGGTTCCGGGGGTCCACCTGCCCCGGAGGGCCCTATGGGCTGTATGTGGAGAGGGACCAGCCCCTTAGTGGGCTGGGCGCCTCCCCCCCTAGGGCCCATGCGCCTAGGGTTTGGGGGAACCCTAAAGGGGGGGCGCCCCCTTGCCTTGGGGGGCAAGGCAACCCCCCTTGGCCGCCGCCCCCTCCTCAGATTGGATCTGAGGGGGCCGGCCCCCCTCTCCCTTTCCCCTATATATATGTGGGGGTTTGGAGGGCATCCGCACCCAAGTTCTGGCGCAGAACTCCCCCTCTCCCAAGTCCTCCTCTTCTCCTACGGTGCTTGGCGAAGCCCTCCAGGATTACCACGCTCCTCCTTCACCACCATGCCATCGTGCTGCTGCTGGATGGAGCCTTCCCCAACCTCTCCTTCACCCCTTGCTGGATAAAGGCGTAGGAGACGTCACCGGGCTGTACGTGTGTTGAACGCGGAGGTGCCGTCCGTTCGGCACTAGGATCATCGGTGATTTGGATAACGACGAGTACGACTCCATCAACCCCGTTCACTTGAACGCTTCCACTTAACGATCTACAAGGGTATGTAGATGCACTCCCCTTCCCCTCGTTGCTAGATTACTCCATAGATTGATCTTGGTGATGCGTAGAACATTTTAAATTTCTGCTACGTTCCCCAACAAGCTGTTCGCGACGGAAGTTGTCGGGGGAGCCAAACATAACATCTAGCCGAAGAGAACCCATGCAACGGGCATTCGGGCCTGGCGTTGCCCCTTGAAAGGAGGTTTTGCTATGGAGAATTTTTGTTGGGTCTATCCCCATGTTGCGGATTGTGTCCTGGTATAACAGGTTTAGACTACTGCCGCCGTCCATCAGGACATTTGTAAAGTGGAGTTCGCTGATTATTGGATCTAATACCAAGGCAGTCCAGCCTACGTTCCGGATACTTCTAGAGTAATCCTGATGGTCGAAGCTGATCGGTTTTAACAACCATTGGCGAGACTCCTTTGGGATAGGCCGTATGGCGCGTATCTCTGTTGGCGCCATTCTGTTCGTCACGTGAAGTAAGTTTACTGTTTTGACTTCTTGTGGGAAATCGTTTTGTTTCCTGGTGCTCTGCTTGTGGGGTTCGTCGTTGTCCTCACTTGGTGTGTCGAGTCCCTTGTGTTCGGCGTTGAGTTTGCCAGATTGCTTGAAAACCCAACAATCTCTGTGGGTATGGTTCGCAGGCTTCCCGGGAGTACTGTGTATTTGACATATCTTGTCCAAGATTTTGTTTAAGTTGGATAGCTCGTCCCTGTTATCCTTGAGGGGCGGCTTTCTCTGATTCTGCCGCGAGCTTTTGAATCCGTCCTTGACCGCCGTGCTCTTTGGGCTGGTTCCCTTATTCCGGCGCTGGTCCTTGCTGCGTCGGGGTTTTCCGTTTCCATCCCTAACTTCGGATGTACTTGGGTCGCTGGTGCTACATCTTGCCAACCAGCTGTCCTCTCCTGCACGAAAGCGGGTCATGAGGCTTGTTAATGCAGCCATTGTTCTTGGCTTTTCTTGGCCGAGGTGTCTGGCGAGCCATTCATCTCGAACGTTATGCTTAAAATCTGCTAGGGCTTCGGCGTCCGGACAGTTGACTATCTGATTCTTTTTAGTAAGAAATCTGTCCCAGAATTTCCGGGCTGACTCTCCGGGCTGTTGAATTATGTGACTGAGATCGTCTGCATCCGAAGGCGGACATAGGTCCCTTGAAAATTTGCACGGAAAGCATCCTCAAGCTCTTCGCAACTTCCAATGGTGTTTTCGGGAAGGCTTTTGAGCCAATGCCATGCTGGCCCTTTAAGCTTGAGGGGTAAGTATTTTATGGCGTGGAGGTCATCTCCTCTGGCCATGTGTATGTGGAGGATATAATCCTCGGTCCAGACCCCAGGGTCTGTTGTTCCGTCGTACGCCTCTATGTTTACGGGCTTGAATCCCGCTGGAAGTTCATGGTCCAGCACCTCATCGGTGGAACATAGGGGGTGTGCGGCACCCCTGTATTTCAGTGTGCCGTGATGTTCAGATATTTGTTGTGTTGCATTGCTTACTAGAGCTTGCTTTCTTGGCCCGTAGATAGATCTGGCTGGGCCACCTTTTTGATGCGGATCCTTTGGTGGATCGCGTGCCGGCTTGTGTGCGGCGCCGCTTGCCGCTCCATGCTGGCTATGCGGTCGTCTATCCGACCGGGTGGCTTTCTTATTTTTTGACTGCGGAGGCTCTAAGGCCTCCTCGTCAAATTCAGGCAGTAGCTTTCGCTTTGGATAGCTTTTTGTGCCGCGATTGCCGCCATATTTGTCTGCGGTGTTGCGTACTTTGCTCCATCTGATTCTCAGTGCATCTTCCGCAGTTTTGAGCTTCCGCTTTTGCTTTTTCAGGCTACGCGCAGTGGCGACGAGCCTTTTGTGGAGGTTCTTCTGCTCCATGAGCCTATCCGGCGTAAGGTCGTCCAGACTGTTGTTTTCGCCGGGGACGGGGTGTTTGGTTTGTTTATCCAAGTTGCCGTGTTCGGACGGTTGCTCGAAGGCATGTTCGTCGTCCGCCGGCTCATCCTGCCCTATGGCTGGGTCTGTATGGCTGCAGTCTCTGTCGAGGCAGGGCTTGGAGCGGCGCTTACGTCGCCGCTTTGATTGCTTTTCGTTGCATCCCTGTGTTCCTCGTCGTCGCTTCCTTTGGGTGTGTCCACCATGTATACATCATGAGATGAGGTGGCTGTCCAGTGCCTTATAGGCGTTGGTTCATGTTCATCTCCTACATCGTCGTCCATACCGTCGATGTCTTCGGAGTCGAAGTCGAGCACATCGTTTAAATTATCGACAGTGGCTACGAAGTGGGTGGTGGGTGGGCTTTGAATTTCTTCATCATTCGCATCCCAACCTTGCTAACCATGGTCCGGCCAGGGCTCTCCTGATAAAGAGAGAGACTTTAGTGAATTCAGAATATCGCCGAAGGGCGAGTGCTGAAAGATGTCCGCGGTGGTGAACTCCATGATCGGCGCCCAATCGGGTTCAATCGGTAGGGGCGCGGAGGGCTCGGAGTCTAGAGAGGAGTCCGGCTCCTTGAAGTCATGGGCTTCGCAGAGAATAGGGCTGGTGTTCGGCTCGATCATCGTAGAGATTGCAGCCCCCGAGGCGGTGTCCAACCACCCATCCTCGATTGGCGAAGTTGGCTCTGAATTAAGGGTCGGAGCTGATGCGGGTGCGGCCTCCAGGGCACTGTTCGGCGGCAGAGCTAGATCATGCCCATCATGACAGTGTGGCGCGCTCGGCTGCGGCTCGAATCCGTCGAAGATCAAGTCTCCGCGGAGGTCGGCCGTGTAGCTCAAACTTCCAAATCTGACCTGATGGCCAGGGGCATAGCTTTCGATCTGCTCCAGATGGCCAAGCGAATTGGCCCGCAGTGCAAAGCCGCCAAATACGAAGATCTATCCGGGGAGAAAAGTCTCACCCTAGATCGCATTGTCGTTGATGATCGGAGGATCCATCGGGCCTAAAAGTGACGACACAGAGGAACTCTCAATGAAAGCACCAATGTCGGTGTCAAAACCGGCGGATCTCGGGTAGGGGGTCCCGAACTGTGCGTCTAGGCGGATGGTAACAGGAGACAAGGGACACGATGTTTTTACCCAGGTTCGGGCCCTCTCGATGGAGGTAAAACCCTACTCCTGCTTGATTAATATTGATGATATGGGTAGTACAAGAGTAGATCTACCACGAGATCAAGGAGGCTAAACCCTAGAAGCTAGCCTATGGTATGATTGTTGTTCGTCCTACGGACTAAAACCTTTCGGTTTATATAGACACCGGAGAGGGCTAGGGTTACACAGAGTCGGTTACAATGGTAGGAGATCTACATATCCATATCGCCAAGCTTGCCTTCCACGCCAAGGAAAGTCCCTTCCGGACACGGGACGAAGTCTTCAATCTTGTATCTTCATAGTCCAGGAGTCCGGCCGAAGGTATAGTCCGGCTATCCGGACACCCCTTAATCCAGGACTCCCTTAGTTACCTTGACAACGAACCCAGAATTACGCAGGAAGGTGCTTTTTGCACTGTTAGTGGAGAGATACTAACGCACTGCAGTAAGAGGTGACATTGTGCCTGTAGTAGCCTCGTCACCTTCAGGTGGTTGTGGCTGTTCAATCATTTGTTCCATAGCTTCCTAAAAGTTTGAACTTGTAGATTAGTGTACCAGATAAGTTACTAATGAGACAAAAACAAACAAAGTAGGATAAACGTTTACCAGTGTACCAGATTAGCATGTATTGTAGTGCCAACTACATAATAGAATCACTTCCGGGACATATGTCCATGTAGCATGCCTACTGTATTGTCTATTTCCTCACATTCGTTGACATCTAAGGATAAAGAGACATGGTTTAAAGTAGGATGAACATAGTATGACATCATTCATATCATGGGCAAATAGATATAAAACAAACAGGCTATTTTATCATTGTGTGCGCACGTGAACATAACAACTAGATTACAGATCAAGACCAAAAGAATATCCTTCATCTCTTTTAAACCAGGTAAGGTGAAATGATACGTTAAGACAACTATGAATAAAAGTGAACAGAGCAACTGACATTGGCTGCAAACCAAGTAGTTAAATGAACACATCACAGTACCAATCAGTTCAAGACAGGAGGAGTAAGGACTTACAACAGTGGCTTGAACTGGTGTGCTCATGCCCTTCATCTTGATGGTGTGGCAATCCTTGAAGATTTGCACTGCATTCGGTTCAGGTTCTTTTTGGTCCGCACGGGCTTTCCTCTGTATTTGGAACAAGTCAATATAGATACGATAATATGGCACAAAAAAAGAAGGAAGTAGCAGGTATTTACAAGAGCCTCGCAGTGTGCAATATAGCTATGAGATCCTGTTTTCTGTCGGAATTTCACTTTAGAACGGTTGGTTTTGTTCTTCAAACAGTTAGCCTAGAAGAAGATACACTTGTAAGGCACATACATAAATACAAATTCAATATGTGGTCTGATCAAACCAATGTTTAACAAGGGTTGTCCAGTCTTCATCTGTAATATATTCCACTGGAGATGTTTGGGCGATTTCATTGTTAGCCTTGCCTTCAAAGTGAGATTTTCTAAGGTGGTACCGATACTGTCGCAGAGCAGACTGAAAAACATGAGTGCATGCTTGTTTAGTTGCATCATCTTTCGGATCCAACTTGAACCTCATTTGTTGAAAAAAGAATGTGAGTCTTATTAGGAGGAAGCTAAAAAGTATGGGACAAAGCAAGACAATATTACTAATTGCGATGAATAACATTACTTACGGATAAATGGTCAAGGAAGGTGTTAAACTGGGTATTGTATTTCTCATTCCTGTACTGGATCCACGCTGGGATGATACGTGCATGACACCTAACGGCAACGGCTGCGTCTAATACTAACTTGGCTGACTCTGTAGCATCACGTGGCCTTTTTAAACCTGCCTCAAAATGGTTCTCAATTCTTCCTCCTTTTGATTTTGTTAATCTGTCAAGCATTATCCCTGATGTCCGTTTCCGCTTGCGCCGTGGTGCTAGTTCAACAACGAATATGGAAAGTGTTAGTGTACATCAAACTGTGAGAGTACATATAAAGGAGCATGCAATTGCAACTTGACTCGGTCAGGTACCGTCTTGGTGTTGATGCTCATGAGGTTCATCTGATCTTGCCAAGTCCTATTGTGTCAGCAGTGCTTCGGAAGTAGTGTTAGGTGTGAAGGCAGCTTGGGAACTGGACAGTTTCGGAGCAGACGAATGAGTAACTGGTTGAGATGCTGGTACCACTACAAAAAAAGACACATCCGTGACATTTTGGGCCAAACAAAATTTTTTCCTGTCATACATATGGCACTTCTATGACGATAATTGTGACAAAACCCGGTATCATCATAGATGTGGTGGGCTCCTACTTCTATGACAAAAAATCATGACAGAAAATGGGCTTTTCATCCTAGGCGGGCCGAAGACGCAGCTGCATGACATTCTTTGGGCCGTCCGTGACGGAAAAAACCATGGTAGAAACGAGGGGGAGGAAAATTTTGGGGAGTTCCTGTAACATCCCAAAATTCTAAATTTTGGAATGTTATAATAAATAGATAGACTTGATGGATTATTTGATTGATTGAATTAAAGTGAGTGAAATTCAAATTTTTTTGAAATTTAAATGAGAGGGAATAAAAGGACTTTCCCAAACTTTCATTTTTGCATTTTATGCTCTCCGTGAATTCAAATACTTTTCATCACAAAACCCTGGAGAGAAGATGACATGACTTCTTCCATTTATATAAATGAAAAGGGTTTTTGAAAATATTTGAATTTCATTTGGAAATATTTTCCAACTCAGAAACTTTATGCAACTCAATGATTTTCACGAGAGAAGATAAAATGACTTCTTCAAATTATGAAATATGAGTTGGGAGTTTCAAAGGATCAATTTCAAGTCCTTTTGGAATTAATTTTCAATTTGGATTTATTTGAGTTTTATTCAAATTATTTTTCTCCAAAAATAAAATATACAGAAATTAGGGTAACATGATTCCCTACAACAGAAAATTGGAGAAAAAATTAATTTGAAATCATTTTGGTATTTTTAAAATAATTTTTGTTGGATTTTAATAGACCAGTAGAACTCTTTGATTTATCTGAATTTGTGTGGATTTTATTTGAAGTTATAAAAATGTTCATGTCATAGAAAAACAAATTCTGAAAATTTTGTTATATAATATGCCTATATAAAGTTTAATTTTATTTTCGTTTTTCAGTTTAACGCATTCTGTTAAAAAAACTGCGCGCGCGCCTGAAACTAACTTTCGCCTACATGCACAGTATAGTACTTCTGGCGCCCCATTGTTTTTTTTCTCTTAAATGTGCCAGGCCCAGCCAGCCTTTTCAGTTTTTTTTCTTAGGCCAAATTTTCCAAAAAAAAAAACTGCACCGCGCACGCTGCGGCCGGCCGAAGGCCTTTAGGCCCATCGCCTCTTTTCTTCTCTGTTTCGTATATTTTCGTCTATGTTTAGTCCCACATTGCCTAGCCTTTGACCCCTAAGCCTCTTTTCCATCAATAAATATAGACCCATAGAGCCTCCAAAAACCATCCGATTCGGGTTAAATCAATATTTTGGTTTGACTAGATTCATTTAAAAAAAATATTTCTCCTCTCCGGCGCGACTTCTGAAAATTGTCTCCTCTCTCCAAAGTTATCTTTTCTCTGCCTTATAAAGGTATCTTTCTTTGTTTTTTTCTTCTTATACCTCCCTAGTTTATTATTTTTAGACTAATATGATAAAATAATTAGATTATCAATTAGTCTACGTATTTATACATTAGACCCTAGCTGTAGCTATTTTTTCTTCCGTAAAACAGCTTGGCCCTGATTTTTCAAATAGCCATAACTTTTTATTCGTTTGTCCAAATTCAACGAAACCAACACCCACTTCTTCGTTACGATCTCCTCTATCCAGTAATCCAACCCAAACATGTTTTTGAAAAGTTTAAAATTTGAATTAGATCAGATTTGAATTCAAACTTCATTTGATCATAACTTGAGTTTCGTAGATCCGTTTGAGTTGATTCTTTTTGCAAATCGAAGCTCTTGGCCTAAACATTCTAATAAGGCCAAATTCACATAATTTTGGTACTATTAGAAATTGTTTTATGTTGCAAGAGTTATTTGCTTGGTTTCGACGTTTTCCGAATTGTTTTCTTTGTTCTCTCCAATCTTTGAGTGATTGCTTATGTGTGGTTACTATTGCTTGCTTACGATAGATTGACCGGAGTGTGACGAGTAGAGCTATCAAGAGTTTTGAGTGCGAATCATCCTCATCAACATTGCAGGCAAGTTCACACTTTGATCATATCCCTTTCATACCCAATATTTATTGCATTAGATCAATCCTCAAACATTGCATGATTAGGATCTAACTAAATTGTGGGATGGGAAGTAGTTGAGGTAGTACCTATTACATGTTTATTATCAAACCCTTGGGAGTTACTATTACGTTATGCTTATATTGCCATGCTATGCTCGTAGACGTGGATTGGGGTTTGAGATTATTTCATGACAGATGTGAGATTGTTAATTAATGGTTTACTTAAGGTGGCAACTTAAACACACATCTGAGTGGATTGAGGCACCTGGGTATTCCAGGACTTGCCTGTCTAGGCACCTGGGTATTCCAGGACTTGCCTGTTTTTCTTTTGGACCGCCACCCAGGCTCAAAGGGATCATGAGATTTTTCATACTAGAAACTTCCGTGTGCAGCCACAAGCCATTATGGGCTCTGTCATAGTTGATTAAGTCGTGTGAACTCTTACAGGGTAGACTAGCAGATGTAGGGGAAAGTAGGTGTACCGGCCTATCCAACGTAAGGTGCTAGCGCTTCTGAAAGGCTATGTCTCGGTCATCCGTTTCTCAAACACCATGTAGTGCGAGAAAACCAACGGAGGATATCGAGTCTTGTGGGGAAAAGTGCGCAAAACTCTGCAGAGTGTAACAAACTAATCATGATTAGCCGTGTCCCCGGTTATGGACATCTTGAGTATCTAGTTCTTGGATTATCCTGTTGATCTCATCACGTTATTTTAAATGAATATTGTTGGGTTTTAATGATGATGCTTAATTGGGATTGAGAATGCTGTCAACCATTCTCAATGTTCAACAACCACCATGATAGTTAATTAAAATGTATTCCTTTGCAGTAGGGAAAAATTGGCTTTTCACAAAAACATTATAACCATAGAGCTTTTCCACCAGCCATATATGCATATAGTGATAGCCATTGTTCATCATTTTCTCTATGGTGTGAATTTGCCAGTACATTCAATGTACTGACCCGTTTCGGGCTGCAACGTCTCATGTTGCAGGTTTCTTACGACGAGTAAGTGATACGTTAGGATTACGATCCTACACTCAACTTTGCCGTTGGTGTTGATGGGGATCCACAACCTTGTTACTTCCGCTATTATGGATTTGAGGTAATAGTATTTACATTACTTATACATGTGATTTACCTCTGTTATAAATCCTTGAGTACTGTGTGTGTCAGCATACCGATCCAGGGATGACACTTAAGCACAGAGACTTGACCCATTCGGGTCAGGTCGCTACAAGATGGTATCAGAGCACATGTTGACTGTAGGACGTGACCCTAGAAACTGGCAAGCCCATAGTAAAGATTTTTCTCTACAACTTTCCCTTTCAAAAAGATCTTTTACCTCTCTTCTCTTCTGAGCTTATTCAAAAATTCCCTTTAGTGAGACCATACCCCTTTCCCCTTTTTGACCACACGAAGATTCCACTGATGAGACCACTCCAAGAAGTACAAGATATCAGACAACTAAGACCACTTCGGAATGAAGAGTATTTTCCGTGCATCTGAATAATGGAAACTACAACGGTTGAAGGCCGAAGACAAGTTGAATTTGAAGGCTCTGAAGAATTCCCAGATTTATATGACCTAGGAAGGCTACCCTTATGGAACTTGGCAGATTATGGAAGTTGTCAATACCCGAGATCAAGGTGTATCGGAGAAAGACCGGAGCATGGAGAGTTAAAAACTCAAAGTTTTGTCAAGAAAACCCTAAGGCAGGAGATATCAACTGGCAAGATAGCTCATGGCAATGACAAGGGCAGAAACATGGTTATCCGTGATGTCATCACCATTGATACTGTGGTCACCGAGCTGAGCTAAGCATGCATTCCTTCGGAAGGATTGGATGGTAGAAGGCTGATGGAGCATCTATCAGCAAAGGATGCAGTTTTAAACTTAGCTGGTGTATCACCAAGATCTGGAGTAGTACATCTAGAAGTTTAAGGTGGAGCTCCATGAAGCCGTATTAGACAAGGAAGCATTTCATGAAGAACTCAGGAACCAAAAGTTGAAAGTAGCCAAGCTGGAGGAGCTACAACCTCGAGATAATGGAGATTTGTCAGGAAGTGAAGGAAAGTAGGACCATGGTTCATGAGAAGGATGTTGAAACCAGAAGTTTGGAACGCAACTCCAGAATATTAAAGGACATCACGAGAGACTTCGCGTCATAAGAGTTGATCTGGCAAAAGAACTTGAGACGGACAAGCATGATCGGAATAAGCCATTGGAGGCTTGAACAAGACTTGAAGAGTTTGGAGACGTTGAAGATTTATTGACCTTTAGAGGACCAAACCCCTGTTATATACCTACGTTAGATGCGACGTTTGTGAGCTGTCATTTGTTTGATGTTTTTCTCGACGGCCATAAATAAAATCTGTCTTTTCAAAACTTTTGTTTGTATTGTGTGTATCCCTCCCTATATCTCTTATCTCACCCCAAACCCATGGACCCAATAGAGGACGAATGGAGATGAACTCATGTTTTCCTGGACCGATGAGTCAGTTGGAGACAGAGCGATGGATTTAGAACATGGAAGATCACATGTAGAATAACCCTATAGTTGGAAATGATATGACCCAGCATGCTCTTTAGTGCTTTGAAAGAGGTGCTGCTACTTGGTGGAGAATGTACCAAACCATCAATGGATGGCAAGGAGTAACCACTTGGAAGGAATTTAAGTTGACTTTGCCAAAGTCTCGGTTTGTGTCCCAGAAGTTGAAGCCTTATGGAAAGGATATGAAGAAACCTTGTGCATGCAAGATTTGTGGAGAAATAGGACACACCCATAAAGAACACAAGGATGAATGCCCTAATTGTGAAGGAAGTCACCCAGTTGAAGAATGCCCAGTTAGGCAGATTACTTGTTTCTTATGTGAAGGGACTACCCACTACCCTGCTCAGTGTCACATTTACCCCATGGTACAAAGAACCATCCAGCAGAAGAAAGAAGCAACGAGAGGAGCCCTTATGGAAATTTTAGAAGAACCCGTGATGAAGGAAGAAATGAAGGACACACCCAAAGAAGAACCAATTAAACCCTGCACCAAGTCTTGCTATTCATGTGGAGAAGAAGGACACATCTCCCAGAATTGTATGAATGGGGATCTAGTAGAATTCCCGACGGAGGAAATAGAGTATGACCCACAGGAAATAGAAGCCCTGATTGGAATGGAAAGGTTCAGGAAGAGAAGCAGATTGGATTCCAGGAAGGACCTGAGTCATATCACCTGTTACAGGTGCAAGGAGTCAGGGCACTACCTCAACAATTGCCCAAAAAGGAAACCTCGATACTTGTCAGAAGTAATATGTTTTAGTGGTAATGGAGCAGGGCACTTTGCCAGAGAATGCCCCAATGAGAAGGAGACTTGTGCTAGATAGTTGAGTTTGCAACAAAAGAAATGGGGTAGTAGAAGTGAGAACATTTTATTTTGTATCAAGGTGTTGAGTTGAGACATGTAATGGAAGAGCGAGAGATTATAATCATTGGCGAATAAAATAAAGTAGCATCGTTGGTACCGATATGGATTTTATGAGTTGTTACTCTATGAAGAAGGATTTTGACCATTTTTGAGGATAAGAGAAATATGGTCTATGGAAGATTTGTGCATTTTAAGGGTGGTAGTACCCTATAAGAACCCTTGGCTCTTGGAAAATATAAGGATACTCCACTGAGTGAATTTCGGACAAAATGAATACGAGTTTTGTCTCGATATGTGTGATACCCCAAGAGTGTGTGGGATGAAGTTGGAGACGTCAGTTGTTTGGACCAACTGTGATCAAGGAGTCAGAAGAGAATGTTAAGTTGATTCGAGATAGACTGAAGGTAGCTCAGTTCAGGCAGAAGAGTTATGTAGACTCAAAAACTCAAGGAGGTAGTCTATGAAATTGGAGACAGAGCATGTCTTCGTGTGACCCCTCTGCGAGGAGTTAAACGATTTGGAGTTAAGGGACAGTTAGCCCCGAGATTTGTAGGACCATACCGAGTTTTGGAGCATATGGGAGAAGTGGCCAACAAGTTGGAGTCACCCGAAGGACTGTCAGGAGTTCATGATGTGTTTCACATTTCCCAGTTGAAGAAGTGCCATGCAGAGATGGCCAATATTTCCCTGTAAGGACGCTTGACCGCGGAAAGGACAATGATGTTCCACGAAGTGGAATATGGACTTCATAAGTATAAGTTTTTATCTCGGTATGAGGGATATCCCACGAGGATGAAGAGATGAATTACTATTGGATATAAAGGAGGTATGATGTCGGAAATATGGATCAATGGAAACTCCATGATGAGTCCGAGTAATCATGTCCTAGTTTGGTGCCAATAGAAGGAAGGAAGACAGTACAATTGGAATGATTTAAGTATGCTAGGAAGCTGGAAGCTGGATGTTGGAATAATGACTAGTTGCCCCGAGGATGAGTTCAAGGATTTCAAGTGATGAGATAGGCCATAACCCACAGGCCCCAAGACCTGCCAAGAAGCAAGCACATTCTTGCTGAAGGAAAAACCCTGGAAGAGGATATGCCCTTATCGATAGGAGCAACGCAAAACCTGAGAGTTGTGAAGGAATGATAGATGGTTGTTTGGCTTGCAGAATCTATGGATTTATCCGAACTTGGTTCTTCGACAAGAGAAATTCTGCAATGCTTGCGAGGATGACCAAGTGTTACAATGCGAGATTCGCTAAACCGTATACAAGGTAATGATTTGGGTGCGGAATGGATTGATCACCATACCGACTTACTCTTATTATTTGCCTTGCTATATGGGATGGTAAATCTGAGTGACTTACCTATAGTGGAGAGACGACGATCAAAACCTTGTTTAAGCCTTATAATGGTATAGTTATTTTTCCCTTGTACAAGGCAGCTTTGCCAACCGTAGGTTATACGGTGAGGATCACCCAGACCCACTTCCTGCAGGAGAAACCATAAATTGTTGACCACCATGAGATATCGATAGTTGTTTAGTCTTGGCGCCAGACCGTCAGCTAAGAAGACCCAGTCTCGGAATAACCTTACCAAGATGAAAGGACATAAGAATTGAGGAAAAGGTTATACCGCTACCGGAAGAGCCAGAGACGAAATTTTCCCGAGATCTAGAAGACCGACACTGTAAACAATAAGGATGCAGTATATGAGTTTCGATGGAACCGTAACCATGTTTCTAAGGGTGGTAGCACCCGAGACCCCCCCTCAGACGATTGATGGATTTTGACGAGACCCCAATCCCAACCTATTTCTTTCTAGCCTCTCCGAATCTTGAGGACGAGATTCATTTTAAGGGTGGTAGGTTTGTAACATCCCAAAATTCTAAATTTTGGAATGTTATAATAAATAGATAGACTTGATGAATTGTTTGATTGATTGACTGAAAGTGAGTGAAATTCGATTTTTTTTTGAAAGTTAAATGAGAGGGAATAAAAGGACTTTCCCAAACTTTCATTTTTGCATTTTATGCTCTCCGTGAGTTCAAAACTTTTCATCACAAAACCCTGGAGAGAAGATGACATGACTTCTTCCATTTATATAAATGAAAAGGGTTTTGAAAATATTTGAATGTCATTTGGAAATATTTTCCAACTCAGAAACTTTATGCAACTCAATGATTTTCACGAGAGAAGATAAAATGACTTCTTCAAATTATGAAATATGAGTTGGGAGTTTCAAAGGATCAAGTTCAAGTCCTTTTGGAATTAATTTTCAATTTGGATTTATTTGAGTTTTATTCAAATTATTTTTCTCCAAAAATAAAATATATGGAAATTAGGGTAACATGATTCCTTACAACAAAAAATTGGAGAAAAATTAATTTGAAATCATTTTGGTATTTTTAAAATAATTTTTGTTGGATTTTAATAGACCAGTAGCACTCTTTGATTTATCTGAATTTGTGTGGATATTATTTGAAGTTATAAAAATGTTCATGTCGTAGAAAAAAAATTTCTGAATTTTTTTTATATAATATGCCTATATAAAGTTTTATTATATTTTCGTTTTTCAGTTTATCGCATTCTGTTAAAAAAACTGCGCGCGCGCCTGAAACTAACTGTCGCCTACATGCACAGTATAGTACTTCTCGCGCCCCATTGTTATTTTTCTCTTAAATGGGCCAGGACCAGCCAGCCTTTTCAGTTTTTTTTCTTAGGCCGAATTTTCCAAAAAAAAACTGCACCGCGCACGCTGCGGCCGGCCGAAGGCCTTTAGGCCCATCGCCTCTTTTCTTCTCTTTTTCGTATATTTTCGTCTATGTTTAGTCCCGCATTGCCTAGCCTTTAACCCCTAAGCCTCTTTTCCATCAATAAATATAGATCCATAGAGCCTCCAAAAACCATCCGATTCGGGTTAAATCAATATTTTGGTTTGACTAGATTCATTTAAAAAAATATATTTCTCCTCTCCGGCGCTTCTTCTGAAAATTGTCTCCTCTCTCCAAAGTTATCTTTTCTCTGCCTTATAAAGGTATCTTTGTTTGTTTTTTTTCTTCTTATACCTCCGTAGTTTATTATTTTTAGACTAATATGATAAAATAATTAGATTATCAATTAGTCTACGTATTTATACATTAGACCCTAGCCGTAGCTATTTTTTCTTCCGTAAAACAGCTTGGCCCTGATTTTTCAAATAGCCATAACTTTTTATTTGTTTGTCCAAATTCAACGAAACCAACGCCCACTTCTTTGTTACAATCTCCTCTATCCAGTAATCCAACCCAAACATGTTTTTGAAAAGTTTAAAATTTGAATTAGATCAGATTTGAATTCAAACTTCGTTTGATCATAACTTGAGTTTCGTAGCTCCGTTTGAGTTGATTTTTTGCAAATCGAAGCTCTTGACCTAAACATTCTAATAAGGCCAAATTCACATAATTTTGGTATTGTTAGAAATTGTTTTATGTTGCAAGAGTTATTTGCTTGGTTTCGACGTTTTCCGAATTGTTTTCTTTGTTCTCTCCAATCTTTGAGTGATTGCTTATGTGTGGTTACTATTGCTTGCTTACGATAGATTTACCGGAGTGTGACGAGTAGAGCAATCAAGAGTTTTGAGTGCGAATCATCCTCATCAACATTGCAGGCAAGTTCACACTTTGATCATATCCCTTTCATACCCAGTCTTTATTGCATTAGATCAATCCTCAAACATTGCATGATTAGGATCTAATTAAATTGTGGGATGGGAAGTAGTTGAGGTAGTACTATTACCTGTTTATTATCAAACCCTTGGGAGTTACTATTATGTTATGCTTATATTGCCATGCTATGCTCGTAGACGTGGATTGGGTTTTGAGATTATTTCATGACAGATGTGAGATTGTTAATTAATGGTTTACTTAAGGTGGCAACTTAAACACACATCCGGGTGGATTGAGGCACCTGGGTATTCCAGGACTTGCCTGTCTAGGCACCTGGGTATTCCAGGACATACCTGTTTTTCTTTTGGACCGCCACCCAGACTCAAAGGGATCGTGAGATTTTTCATACTAGAAACTTCCGTGTGCAGCCACAAGCCATTATGGGCTCTGGCATAGTTGATTAAGTCGTGCGAACTCTTACAGGGTAGACTAGCAGATGTAGGGGAAAGTAGGTGTACTGGTCTATCCAACGTAAGGTGCTAGCGCTTCTGAAAAGCTATGTCTCGGTCATCCGTTTCTCAAACACCATGTAGTGCGAGAAAACCAACGGAGGAGATCGAGTCTTGTGGGGAAAAGTGCACAAACCTCTGCAGAGTGTAACAAACTAATCATGATTAGCCGTGTCCCCGGTTATGGACATCTTGAGTATCTAGTTCTTGGATTATCCTGTTGATCTCATCACGTTATTTTAAATGAATATTGTTGGGTTTTAATGATGATGCTTAATTGGGATTGAGAATGCTGTCAACCATTCTCAATGTTCAACAACCACCATGATAGTTAATTAAAATGTATTCCTTTGCAGTAGGGAAAATTGGCTTTTCGCAAAAACATTATAACCATAGAGCTTTTCCACCAGCCATATATGCATATAGTGATAGCCATTGTTCATCATTTTCTCTATGGTGTGAATTTGCCAGTACATTCAATGTACTGACCCGTTTCGGGCTGCAACATCTCATGTTGCAGGTTTCTTACGACAAGTAAGTGATACGTTAGGGTTACGATCCTACACTCAACTTTGCCGTTGGTGTTGATGGGGATCCACAACCTTGTTACTTCCGCTATTATGAATTTGAGGTAATAGTATTTACGTTACTTATACATGTGATTTACCTCTGTTATAAATCCTCGAGTACTGTGTGTGTCAGCATACCGATCCAGGGATGACACTTAAGCACAGAGACTTGACCCATTCGGGTCGGGTCGCTACAAGATGGTATCAGAGCACATGTTGACTGTAGGACGTGACCCTAGAAACTGGCAAGCCCATAGTAAAGATTTTTCTCTACAACTTTCCCTTTCAAAAAGATCTTTTACCTCTCTTCTCTTCTGAGCTTATTCAAAAATTCCCTTTAGTGAGACCATACCCCTTTCCCCTTTTTGACCACACGAAGATTCCACTGATGAGACCACTCCAAGAAGTACAAGATATCGGACAACTAAGACCACTTCAGAATGAAGAGTATTTTCCGTGCATCTGAATAATGGAAACTACAATGGTTGAAGGCCGAAGACAAGTAGAGTTTGAAGGCTCTGAAGAATTCCCAGATTTATATGACCTAGGAAGGCTACCCTTATGGAACTTGGCAGATTATGGAAGTTGTCAATACCCGAGATCAAGGTGTATCGGAGAAAGACCGGAGCATGGAGAGTTAAAAACTCAAAGTTTTGTCAAGAAAACCCTAAGGTAGGAGATATCAACTGGCAAGATAGCTCATGGCAATGACAAGGGCAGAAACATGGTTATCCATGATGTCATAACCATTGATACTGTGGTCACCGAGCTGAGCTAAGCATGCATTCCTTCGGAAGGATTGGATGGTAGAAGGCTGATGGAGCATCTATCAGCAAAGGATGCAGTTTTAAACTTAGTTGGTGTATCACCAAGATCTGGAGTAGTACATCTAGAAGTTTAAGGTGGAGCTCCATGAAGCCGTATTAGACAAGGAAGCATTTCATGAAGAACTCAGGAACCAAAAGCTGAAAGTAGCCAAGCTAGAGGAGCTACAACCTCGAGATAATGGAGATTTGTCAGGAACTGAAGGACAGTAGGACCATGGTTCATGCGAAGGATGTTGAAACCAGAAGTTTGGAACGCAACTCCAGAATGTTAAAGGATGTCACGAGAGACTTCGTGTCATAAGAGTTGATCTGGCAAAAGAACTTGAGAAGGACAAGCATTATCAGAAGAAGCCATTGGAGGCTTGAACAAGACTTGAAGAGTTTGGAGACGTTGAAGATTTATTGACCTTTAGAGGACCAAACCCCTGTTATATACCTACGTTAGATGCGACGTTTGTGAGCTGTCATTTGTTTGATGTTTTTCTCGATGGCCACAAATAAAATCTGTCTTTTCAAAACTTTTGTTTGTATTGTGTGTATCCCTCCCTATATCTCTTATCTCACCCCAAACCCATGGACCCAATAGAGTACGAATGGAGATGAACTCATGTTTTCCTGGACCGATGAGTCAGTTGGAGACAGAGCGATGGATTTAGAACATGGAAGATCACATGTAGAATAACCCTATAGTTGGAAATGATATGACCCAGCATGCTCTTTAGTGCTTTAAAAGAGGTGCTGCTACTTGGTGGAGAATGTACCAAACCATCAATGGATGGCAAGGAGTAACCACTTGGAAGGAATTTAAGTTGACTTTGCCAAAGTCTCGGTTTGTGTCCCAGAAGTTGAAGCCTTATGGAAAGGATATGAAGAAACCTTGTGCATGCAAGATTTGTGGAGAAATAGGACACACCCATAAAGAACACAAGGATGAATGCCCTAATTGTGAAGGAAGTCACCCAGTTGAAGAATGCCCAGTTAGGCAGATTACTTGTTTCTTGTGTGAAGGGACTACCCACTACCATGCTCAGTGTCACATTTACCCCATGGTACAAAGAACCATCCAGCAGAAGAAAGAAGCAACGAGAGGAGCCCTTATGGAAATTTTAGAAGAACCTGTGATGAAGGAAGAAATGGAGGACACACCCAAAGAAGAACCAATTAAACCCTGCACCAAGTCTTTCTATTCATGTGGAGAAGAAGGACACATCTCCCAGAATTGTATGAATGGGGATCTAGTAGAATTCCCGACGGAGGAAATAGAGTATGACCCACAGGAAATAGAAGCCCTGATTGGAATGGAAAGGTTCAGGAAGAGAAGCAGATTGGATTCCAGGAAGGACCTGAGTCATATCACCTGTTACAGGTGCAAGGAGTCAGGGCACTACCTCAACAATTGCCCAAAAAGGAAACCTCGATACTTGTCAGAAGTAATATGTTTTAGTGGTAATGGAGCAGGGCACTTTGCCAGAGAATGCCCCAATGAGAAGGAGACTTGTGCTAGATAGTTGAGTTTGCAACAAAAGAAATGGGGTAGTAGAAGTGAGAACATTTTATTTTGTATCAAGGTGTTGAGTTGAGACATGTAATGGAAGAGCGAGAGATTATAATCATTGGCAAACAAAATAAAGTAGCATCGTTGGTACCGATATGGATTTTATGAGTTGTTACTCTATGAAGAAGGATTTTGACCATTTTTGAGGATAAGAGAAATATGGTCTATGGAATATTTGTGCATTTTAAGGGTGGTAGTACCCTATAAGAACCCTTGGCTCTTGGAAAATATAAGGATACTCCACTGAGTGGATTTCGGACAAAATGAATATGAGTTTTGTCTCGATATGTGTGATACCCCAAGAGTGTGTGGGATGAAGTTGGAGACGTCAGTTGTTTGGAACAACTATGATCAAGGAGTCAGAAGAGAATGTTAAGTTGATTCGAGATAGACTGAAGGTAGCTCAGTCCAGGCAGAAGAGTTATGTAGACTCAAAAACTCAAGGAGGTAGTCTATGAAATTGGAGACAGAGCATGTCTTCGTGTGACCCCTCTGCGAGGAGTTAAACGATTTGGAGTTAAGGGACAGTTAGCCCCGAGATTTGTAGGACCGTACCGAGTTTTGGAGCATATGGAAGAAGTGGCCAACAAGTTGGAGTCACCCGAAGGACTGTCAGGAGTTCATGATGTGTTTCACATTTCCCAGTTGAAGAAGTGCCATGAAGAGATGGCCAATGTTCCCTTGTAAGGACGCTTGACCGCGGAAAGGATAATGATGTTCCACGAAGTGGAATATGGACTTCATAAGTATAAGTTTTTATCTCGGTATGAGGGATATCCCACGAGGATGAAGAGATGAATTACTATTGGATATAAAGGAGGTATGATGTCGGAAATATGGATCAATGGAAACTCCATGATGAGTCCGAGTAATCATGTCTAGTTTGGTGCCAATAGAAGGAAGGAAGACAGTACAATTGGAATGATTTAAGTGTGCTAGGAAGCTGGAAGCTGGATGTTGGAATAATGACTAGTTGCCCCGAGGATGAGTTCAAGGATTTCAAGTGATGAGATAGGCCATAACCCACAGGCCCCAAGACCTGCCAAGAAGCAAGCACATTCTTGCTAAAGGAAAAACCCAGGAAGAGGATATGCCCTTATCGATAGGAGCAACGCAAAACCTGAGAGTTGTGAAGGAACGATAGATGGTTGTTTGGCTTGTAGAATCTATGGATTTATCCGAACTTGGTTCTTCGACAAGAGAAATTCTGCAATGCTTGCGAGGATGACCGAGTGTTACAATGCGAGATTCGCTAAACCGTATACAAGGTAATGATTTGGGTGCGGAATGGATTGATCACCATACTGACTTACTCTTATTATTCGCCTTGCTATATGGGATGGTAAATCTGAGTGACTTACCTATAGTGGAGAGACGACGATCAAAACCTTATTTAAGCCTTAGAATGGTATAGGTATTTTTGCCTTGTACAAGGCAGCTTTGCCAACCGTAGGTTATACGGTGAGGATCACCCAGACCCACTTCCTGCAGGAGAAACCATAAATTGTTGACCACCATGAGATATCGATAGTTGTTTAGTCTTGGCGCCAGACCGTCAGCTAAGAAGACCCAGTCTTGGAATAACCTTACCAAGATGAAAGGACATAAGAATTTAGGAAAAGGTTATACCGCTACCGGAAGAGCCAGGGACGGAATTTTCCCGAGATCTAGAAGACCAACACTGTAAACAATAAGGATGGAGTATATGAGTTTCGATGGAACCGTAACCATGTTTCTAAGGGTGGTAACACCCGAGACCCCCCCTCAGACGATTAATGGATTTTGACAAGACCCCAATCCCAATCTATTTCTTTCTAGCCTCTCCGAATCTCGAGGACGAGATTCATTTTAAGGGTGGTAGGTTTGTAACATCCCAAAATTCTAAATTTTGGAATGTTATAATAAATAGATAGACTTGATGGATTGTTTGATTGATTGACTGAAAGTGAGTGAAATTCGAATTTTTTTGAAAGTTGAGAGGGAATAAAAGGACTTTCCCAAACTTTCATTTTTGCATTTTATGCTCTCCGTGAATTCAAATACTTTTCATCACAAAACCCTAGAGAGAAGATGACATGACTTCTTCCATTTATATAAATGAAAAGGGTTTTGAAAATATTTGAATTTCATTTGGAAATATTTTCCAACTCAGAAACTTTATGCAACTCAATGATTTTCACGAGAGAAGATAAAATGACTTCTTCAAATTATGAAATATGAGTTGGGAGTTTCAAAGGATCAATTTCAAGTCCTTTTGGAATTAATTTTCAATTTGGATTTATTTGAGTTTTATTCAAATTATTTTTCTCCAAAAATAAAATATATGGAAATTAGGGTAACATGATTCCCTACAACAAAAAATTGGAGAAAAATTAATTTGAAATCATTTTGGTATTTTTAAAATAATTTTTGTTGGATTTTAATAGACCAGTAGCACTCTTTGCCTTTTAATAGACTAGTAGCACTATTTTTAAAATCATTTTGGTATCTTTTCTCTGCCTTATAAAGGTATCTTTCTTTGTCTCTTTTTTCTTCTTATACCTCCGTAGTTTATTATTTTTAGACTAATATGATAAAATAATTAGATTATCAATTAGTCTACGTATTTATACATTAGACCCTAGCCGTAGCTATTTTTTCTTCCGTAAAACAGCTTGGCCCTGATTTTTCAAATAGCCATAACTTTTTATTCGTTTGTCCAAATTCAACGAAACCAACGCCCACTTCTTCGTTACGATCTCCTCTATCCAGTAATCCAACCCAAACATGTTTTTGAAAAGTTTAAGATTTGAATTAGATTAGATTTGAATTCAAACTTCATTTGATCATAACTTGAGTTTCATAGCTCCGTTTGAGTTGATTCTTTTTGCAAATCGAAGCTCTTGACCTAAACATTCTAATAAGGCCAAATTCACATAATTTTGGTACTGTTAGAAATTGTTTTATGTTGCAAGAGTTATTTGCTTGGTTTCGATGTTTTCCGAATTGTTTTCTTTGTTCTCTCCAATCTTTGAGTGATTGCTTATGTGTGGTTACTATTGCTTGCTTACGATAGATTGACCGGAGTGTGACGAGTAGAGCTATCAAGAGTTTTGAGTGCGAATCATCTTCATCAACATTGCAGGCAAGTTCACACTTTGATCATATCCCTTTCATACCCAGTCTTTATTGCATTAGATCAATCCTCAAACATTGCATGATTAGGATCTAATTAAATTGTGGGATGGGAAGTAGTTGAGGTAGTACCTATTACCTGTTTATTATCAAACCCTTGGGAGTTACTATTACGTTATGCTTATATTGCCATGCTATGCTCGTAGATGTGGATTGGGTTTTGAGATTATTTCATGACAGATGTGAGATTGTTAATTAATGGTTTACTTAAGGTGGCAACTTAAACACACATCTGGGTGGATGGAGGCACCTGGGTATTCCAGGACTTGCCTGTTTTTCTTTTGGACCGCCACCCAGGCTCAAAGGGATCATGAGATTATTCATACTAGAAACTTCCGTGTGCAGCCACAAGCCATTATGGGCTCTGGCATAGTTGATTAAGTCGTGTGAACTCTTACAGGGTAGACTAGCAGATGTAGGGGAAAGTAGGTGTACCGGTCTATCCAACGTAAGGTGCTAGCGCTTCTGAAAGGCTATGTCTCGGTCATCCGTTTCTCAAACACCATGTAGTGCGATAAAACCAACGGAGGAGATCGAGTCTTGTGGGGAAAAGTGTGCAAACCTCTGCAGAGTGTAACAAACTAATCATGATTAGCCGTGTCCCCGGTTATGGACATCTTGAGTATCTAGTTCTTGGATTATCCTGTTGATCTCATCATGTTATTTTAAATGAATATTGTTGGGTTTTAATGATGATGCTTAATTGGGATTGAGAATGCTGTCAACCATTCTCAATGTTCAACAACCACCACGATAGTTAATTAAAATGTATTCCTTTGCAGTAGGGAAAAACTGGCTTTTCGCAAAAACATTATAACCATAGAGCTTTTCCACCAGCCATATATGCATATAGGGATAGCCATTGTTCATCATTTTCTCTATGGTGTGAATTTGCCAGTACATTCAATGTACTGACCCGTTTCGGGCTGCAACGTCTCATGTTGCAGGTTTCTTACGACGAGTAAGTGATACGTTAGGGTTACGATCCTACACTCAACTTTGCCGTTGGTGTTGATGGGGATCCACAACCTTGTTACTTCCGCTACTATGGATTTGAGGTAATAGTATTTACGTTACTTATACATGTGATTTACCTCTGTTATAAATCCTCGAGTACTGTGTGTGTCAGCATACCGATCCAGGGATGACACTTAAGCACAGAGACTTGACCCATTTGGGTCGGGTCGCTACAAGATGGTATCAGAGCACATTCGTTTTGTTTGTTTTTTTTTGCCCGGACACACTTCCTGGCGTCCGAAGATGTAGCTGCTGGGTCCCAGCAGTCAGGGGGTAATCATTTTGTTTTTTTGCCCGAACACACTTCCTTGTGTGCGAAGATGTAGCTGGTGGGTCCCAGCAGTCAGGGGGGCGAATCGTTTTTTTCGGATGCACTTCCTTGCTTGCAAAGATGTAGCTGGTGGGTCCTAGCAGTCAGGGGGGCGAATCGTTTTTTCGGACGCACTTCCTTGCGTGCGAAGATGTAGCTGGTGGGTCCCAGCAGTCAGGGGGAAACATTTTTTCACGAAATACGATGGCCCGTCCGGTGGGTCCACGCTGTCAGATGGAGGAATAAATATTTCGCGCATAATAAGGAGGCAGTTCCTTGCTGCCACCATGGACCCAGCTGTCAGTCTCTCCACGTATAGTCCACGTCCGATGGAATCCATTCCTTGACCACGTTGACCATGCCGCGCCGAGAGCACCAGGGCGGTGGACGACAGCGAGGCCTAGGAAGGGGACGACGCGGATCCGGGGAAGACGCGGCAGTGGATGCCCACGCGTAGAGGAGTATGAGGGTTCACTCGTTCGGCTGCGGTGTGAGGCTGCCATCGCCGCAGAATAAAAGGGGGTGTGGGTGCGTAGAGGGATGGCCTGGCCAGCGGTGGGAGTAGTAGGGGCGATGAGGCCTCCGCGGCATCACAGCCGGCCATGGGCGGCAGGAGCAGGCGGCACGACCGGCGCTGCTTTGGGCGGCTGGAGCAAGAAGACCAGAGGTTGAAGAAGCACTACGGCTGTTGGATGGACATCGTACGGTAACTGGAGCTAGAATCGTTCATATATTGACTATAGTTGACAAAGGCCTTCGTCCCAGTCAACTTAGTAGGCCCACAAGTCAGCCTCCCACCAAGGTGGGTCCCAAGTAGCAGGGGGTATTCATTTTTTTTGTGCGTAATAAGGAGGCACTTCCGGTGGGTCCGAGCTGACAGCGGGGGAACTTTTTTTTGTGAAATACGGTGGCCCGTCCTGTGGGTCCCAGCAGTCAGGGGGAAATGTTTTTTTTCGCGAAATACTGGTGGCCCGTCTGGTGGGTCCCTGCTGTCAGGCGGAGGAATAATTATTTTCCGCTTAATAAGGAGGCACTTCCTTGCGGCTGCCGTGGACCCAGCTGTCAGCCTCTCCATGTATAGTACTCTTCCGATGGAAGTCGGTCATTGACCACATTGACCACGCTGTGCCGAGAGCACCACGGCGGTGGACGACGGTGAGGCCTAGGAAGGGGACGACGTGGAGCCAGGGAAGACGCGGCTGTGGAAGCCCGCGCGGAGAGGAGTACGAGGGTTCACCGGTTCGGCTGCGGTGTGAGGCTGTCGTCGCCGCAGAATAACAGGTGGTGTGGGTGAGTAGAGGGATGCCCTGGCCAGCGGTGGGAGTAGTAGGGGGCGCTGAGGCCTGCGCGGCAGCACAGCCGGCCACGGGAGGCGAGAGTAGGCGGTCCCGCCGGCGCTGCTTTGGCGGATGGAGCAAGAAGATCAGAGATTGAAGAAACACGACGGCCGTTGGATTGAGAACGGTTACGTCTGCTAGAATCGTTTGTTGACGTATATAATAACTAAAAAAATCTTGCATACGCGTCAACTAAATAGGCCCACAAGTCAGACCACTCCCTCTTTTTTTTAATAATTTATATATAGCTCATGGCAACTTCTTATGCAATTTATTGCCGTCATTTTTTTGGTTGGCCAGGGCCAATTTCGCATATTTCTGTGGGTTCCAAACTATTTTTAATACCGAAATGTCGAGCCAGATTTAAAGTACTTTGAAGATATATTTAAATTAGGTTAATGCCTAGTGAAATAGGAATATGAAAATGTGAAAAAAAAATCAGAAATTATAAAGTAATTGCCAATTTGTCATCTGTTTTTATATTTACAACCCATTTCATATTACTTTCAAGATTTGCAGGCGTCTTGAAAGAGTTGCAGCCCATCAGGGTGTAGAAAAATAAGTAGGCCTGGATTGGGTATTCTTCAAAAAAATAAACTGGGCTCATTTTCACAAAGAAAAATAGATGGGCTGGTCACATGGTGAACATAAAATATATGCCTGGGCTAGACGGGCCACAGCCCAGTTCAAACCCTACTCCATCTCAACAATACCAAACAAAAAAAATACTGCTCGAGTAGCTACGTCCCAGGTGTCAGCCGATCTTGTGTTGTTCTCTTGTCTATTGACTATATATGCTCACAATGTCGTGGGTCCCAGATGTCAGGAAAACACTAGAAGGAAGCATTTTATTTTTCCATACACTGACGTGGTGGGCCCCTACTGTCATCCTCTCCACGTACTTCTGCCGATTCCTGTTGTTTGTTGACCATGTTGACAACGCGAGAGGGCGGCGCCACGGCGAGCGCACCAAAGCGCGCGGAGGACGTCAGCGTTAACGATTTTGGAGACGGTGGGGCGGCGACGCATGCGCTGAGGCGCAGCCAGACGTGGGAGGCAGAAGCAGGCGGCCCCACCAGCGCTGGTTTGGTTTTGGCGGCTAGAGGAAGACAGGACTGAAGAAACACGACAGACTATAAAAGCAGCATGAGTACTTAACAACCTTAACTGAAACCAGCAGGGGCACTTAACAACCAAAGCTGAAAGCAGTATGAGTACTTATACAGGTTCAACTGTACAAAGCACGCCTCAAACAGTGCTACTTTGCCTACAGTTAACCAAGGGTGAGGCCGCCAAGCCCCAGGACAAGGCCCAGGCGCCACCCCGCACATCCACAACCTTCTAAAAGCGGCTTCATCTCGCAACATGGTCAATAAACAGGATATTCGCTTTAGAGCCATGGAAAAGCATGAACATAATCTTTTGTCCTATTCTCCAAGATGGACGGGCCTTCATTATTTGAGACCACCCATGAATAAGTATCTTTTCACCCCCAAGGGGAATTGAGTAGGTCGACATAAACATCATGTTGTGACCAAGCGCAAGTCTGACCCGACCATGGTCAGGCATCTGTATAGGAACAATAGAACTTGGCAGTTCCTGTTTCAAGAAGATCACAGCTATAAAACTGTGTATAAGCAATAGTTTATGAACAACATATATAACAGAAAACAGCTCATACCATAAGTTTCTCAACACAGTTGGACCTGTTCAACGAGTGCAGCAGTGGCACACATATCCCACGTGGCCTTCCACCATTGAAACGCCCCACAAGGACCTCAAGACGATCAATAAAGTGTAGGAACTTGTGGATGTCGATCCAGTCAACTTCAGTGCCATTAGTAACAGCCGAGTTATTACAGAGTAACAAATGAGCAAACCTACACGTGCCACCAATTATAAGAAAATATTAGTTAGAAGTAGCATCTTCGTGAGAGATTCGTTGCTACTTCTAAAGTTAAATTGTGATTAGTTAGACAGAATAGGTGGATTAAGAAGTAATCGAGGCAACAAGCAAGAACTAGATACAAAACTAACATGGATGAACAATTGGAATGATGTCGGGGTGGAAGATCGCAGTGAAGATGAGACCAGGTTCTGCTATTTCCATCAACATTCGTGCGCCAACTTTCAGTCCGTAACACTTGAGAAAGTTTATCCAAGTTCGACCATAAAAAAGCAGCGATCTTCCTGGTTCATGAACCCAACTCGGAACTTATATCCATGGCTTGTCTTCACTGTGACCATTAAACTAGTGTATTCAGTTATGGCAAGGCCGAGCATCTTGAGTACATGTGTTCTGGCAGAGCAAATAATACACTGCAGGAAAAATAATATGAGAGCACAGCATGTTCAAAAAAAACCACCATCCCGGATAGAAAAGGGGATTCTAGGAACATACTGTGCGCATTTCAAAATGATGTGTTAGGATGAGAAGGACCAAGTGTGGCGTCTCGCCAAGGGCACAGAAACCTGTAGGGTACTCGCACTTTGGGCCACTGCACATGAAACACACTAGATTCAGTAGGAAGAAAAATGCATCAATGGTGGCGGCTGCCATCCTAGGATTACCTGTGACCAAGGGACTTGGATTTATCGGGGATGGATGAAGAATTCGTACCTGGTTCTCCATGAGAAAACCCTATGCAATCGCCGAGAGGGGGTTTTCTCTGAACAAGCAGACGAGGGAGAAGGGGATTCAGGCCCAGTGAAATATTGTCGCTTCGTCCGTTCAGCTTACTGCTAAAGCTGGAAAGGGGGGTTGTGATTTGACGGCTCGTTGGGCATTACTACGGCGCTACGACCGGGGTGTGTCTACCGTGAAGTTGTGCACTCTAATTTGTGCATATGGCACGTGGACCCCGTTGCCGGTTGCCCCACATATCAGCGAAAAGAAGTAGAAAGAAAGGAGTAACTAGTTACACATAAATATATTTTTTGACAGAGAGATACTCCCTCTGTAAAGAAATATACAAATCTTTTATATCACAGGCTCACCTTGCCGCTATGCAACGCACAGGCATTATGGGGGTTCAGCTTTTTTATGGGGGTTCAGCTGCGAATATAATACTCAGATAGGCTCACGGTTCTGGACTTTGGGCCGTAGGCCGACCCTGCATGTTTGGGGGGCCATGTGTTCTACCTCAGCGCTTTTCATATTTCAAGCGATCGGTAAGGCGCTGGTTTTAGATCCTGTCGCAAGGCGAATACACAAAATTGAATAAAGCATGGCAACTGTTGGAATGAAGTCAAATGACAGTTCCTAACCAGCAATCAGAGTTGCAATTCCATCAACGATATACCATGTGATAAATAATACTGTCGTACTACCTATACACACAGGACACTTGTTTCACCATGCCAGATTATTACATCAAAATCTCTCAGAGGATAGATTAGTTCGGCAGTTGCGTGCTCCTACTGAAGAATTTCAAAGTTGATTTGGACCAGCTCTCCTTGCCGAGAAAGTTTGATTTTGACATCATCCCCTACCGCAAGATATGATTTAGATTTGAACGTTGACCATCCTTTAGCATCAATCATCATGTGACCATCCTTTGTACTTATGGTATATTGAGCAGGTTCATTCACACCAAGGTTGCGCATGGTAAGAGAAACTTGGCCGCGGTCGCCCGGATTGTTGAACGACTCCCTCGTTGCTCTAGGAATTCTCTGTTGCAAACAAGAAGACATACCCAAACAGTTAGATCAACATAGTGAATCATGTGAAACAACATGGAAAGAAAAAAGAACGAAGCACTTGGGCGGCCAATGCTTACCAAGAAGGTGGACATGTCGGTTTTTGTAAGGACTTTGGTATATGAAGTGCGAACTGCAGCTCAGTCTGTTGCTGGTGCAACTGCATGGGCCAGAGCAGATGCAAGGGCAAGTGTTGGTGCAGGTGCCGAAGGCGCTGCTGCTGCCAGAGATGGTGCTCCTTGTAGAGCTGGTGCCGGTGTCAGAGCAGGTGCCGGTGTCGATGCCCGATCCTCTGGTAGATCAGACTGATCTGCTGATGCGGTCGGTGCCCAATCCTCAGCTGGATCAGACTGAGCTACTGCCTCTGTCGGTGCTAGAGCAACTGCCGGTGCTCGATCAATGCGAGACAGCGGCGACCGTGTCTGGTCTGCTATGATCAGCTTTGTAACTTGACTAGGATCCGTGACCGTGATCCAGTTTTTTCTTCATTTCTTTTAAACGCGAGAAGGACTAATTGTGGTGTTTTTATTAAACCAAACTGCAGTTCATCATAGGGATTCAGCTTGTACTCACACAACAGACTGATCCAATTTTTTCCAGTAATATAAGTGATGGACAGTGCCTTCGTTACTGACAAGACATAAGAAGTGAAACCTGCAAAAATAGCCATCGTAGAGCAAACCAAACGGTTTATTCTGTGATGAATGTCACATGGCAAAACCTGCATCATAAAATTGCAGGAAAAGAAAGAAAGCATGATATTAAATCAATAAGATTTAGACAGTAAATCAACAAGATTTACTTGATGTGACACGAGTGAATCCTTACGAGGAAATCACTATGTTGAAGTACTAAACAGAAGATTGATCGTCCAACTACGTGTGGCATGCAGGGGCCCCGCCTACTCCCACAAGAAGGACAGTCCAAAGGTCGTGACAAATCGTATGGACCGAACATCCATGGGACTGGAAATCCTAGTGGGTGCGATAAACCCTGCAATGCATACAGATATTGGAGTGTAACCACAATTGATAAACCGTCCTCACAAAAAATATGATCTGGATACTTCAAAATATACAGACGGAATTGAGTGGACAGACATTAACATAGACCATTCTCAGGACTGACCACACACCAAAAGCGGTAGTACTAATAAACAATACAGGGTTCACAAACACAAATCAAGTACTGAACAATAGTACTTACTACAGAGAAACAAAGTTGCACTAACTAAACTCTGCAGACTATTTCTTGCCACCGACCTATGGGATGAACCCCGCATAACTGACTAGGCCATGGACTTCGTGCGAGATGTCTACATGCACCATCACCATCTTGTCAACCTTGGAGAACCTAACAGAGTGGTCTTTCCACTCATAAACATGATGATGAAGACAGGCCGCATTAGATTTGTTGGGAAGCTTTACAAGAACCACACCATTTGTAATCGAAGGCACAGCCAGGAAATTGTTGTGGTCTAGTACAGCCTCGAGAACACGCCTGACAACAATGCTACATGAAAACACTAGTTCAGGACACGTGGCGACAAGGACACATCAGCTGGATAGTTCAGCAGTAGAACTCATCATCAGGTCTTCCAGTTCACATGACATGACTTTGAGAACTTCATCTCCACCATGGACCTGGTTCTAATTCAAACAGAAACCATATTTTATTACTACCTCCGTTCAGAAATATAAGATGATTTTCTATATTATACTCCATATATGACTACATATACGCACAGAAATGAGTGAACAAAGACACTAAAACATGTCTTCAAAGGCATGAGAGCAGAGGGATTACATGCAATATCCATAACACAAGTTACTGAGGCAAATATACCCTCTTAAAAGGTAGCATTGATGTTCATAAAGTACTCCCTCCATCCCAAAATTTTTGCCTTAGATTTGTCTTGATACGGATGTATCAAGTCACATTTTAGTATTAGATACATCCGTATCTAGACAAATCTAAGACAAGAAATTTGGGACAGAGGGAGTAGCTGAAAGTAATCTATAAGAAATCAGTGTCAACCTCTCGCATGTTTTGGTCAAAAGAGGAATTTAGAACCGCCATTTGGCACACTAAAATCACATGCAAGATCACCCAGAAAGTTGTACTGCCAGTACTAGTACTGCATGTTAGATGAAAAAACACGATCAAGATCGAGAAAAAGATCGTCAACAAGAGACATTACTTGGACTTGCTTAATGAGGGATCCCGGAGAGGGGAGCTTGGACAAGGCGATGGCTTTGAGCTTGTCTGCGGTAGTCTCGGCGGGGTGCTTACGCTTCTTCGTACCATGAGCCTCGACGGTTTTGGCCAGAGCCATAGACATCACGTTGGCCGGTGCTCCGGCGTCCATCCAAGAGAGGAAGCTGAGAGAGAAGAGTGAAGGAGGAACGAGATGAGGGAGAAGCGAAGCGAGTGAGGGTTTTCTTCAAGAGAGGAAGCTAAGAGAGAAGAGTGAAATGATGGTTGCTTCATCTGTCCAACTTACTGCTGGAAAGGAGGGGGTTTTGTGATTTGATGGCTCATTGGGCATTACTGTGGCGGTTCGACCGGGGTAGTCTACCGTCACTCTACTACAGAGTAATTTAGTGCATGGCTGGTGGACCCAGGTCCTGGCTATCCCACACATTGGCGAAAGTGAGTAATTTAGTGCATGGCTGGAGGAGGATCCGCACAGTAGAGCGTATCCACTGTTTTTCTAAAGAAAAAATGATTACGACAAGCGTTTCCACTCTTATGATGGAGGAGTGCGAAACACGGCAGCCACTTGAACATACACAGTGCTCCTACGACTAGGCATGTGCAGTGGTTCATATGTCAGTACTACACAATCTTGTTGCTAGTGTAGTAAGATATGACGATAACAAATGATGTTGTGCGCATGTCAACTACTCCTATATGTAACATAGTACCGCTTTTTCGACTGTCTGGTCGAGAATGAACGGTGAGATCAATGTTAACAGAACTAGGTCCACAGCGCACGGAGAGCACCGTGCTACAGTACTCCACGAAACATGAACCATATGAAGCACGAATGGATTCCGATGACGGAGCCCTGAAAGGATTCGCCCGGCAACGGCAACGGCAGCCC
Organism: Triticum aestivum; assembly: GCF_018294505.1. Lineage (NCBI taxonomy): Eukaryota > Viridiplantae > Streptophyta > Magnoliopsida > Poales > Poaceae > Triticum > Triticum aestivum. Next base: position 641,867,699 of record NC_057797.1, read on the forward strand.
TCAACCCCTCCTTGTCTAGCTCAGCACCCACCATCGCGCGGAGACGGCTCAACTCCTCGAAGATATAGGTGAAGAAGGAGACCAGGTCAGGAAGCCGCAGCTCGTTGAAGTCGACCGGGTGGTCGAACGGGTTTAGCCCGACGGCCGGCATCGTTGCGCTGCCACGACGGTAGGCATCGCGCAGCTGCAACACATGCGTGGCAACTTGGTTCACCAAGTGGCTGAGGCGATCCTGGACCTCGTCATGATCGGCCCACTCGCGCTCCAGCCGGCTCCCCTAACGGCCTATCATATCTCCCACTTTCTGCAGCAACACCGCCAACGCCTCGAGCATCTTTGTGGTGGACGCCTACTGCTTTTGAAGCTCCATGAACTCCCGCACATAACGGAGGAGCATGGCAGTACTCTCCTCCTTGAGCTCACGGAGCTCCACGTCCTTGGCCCTGAGCTCCGCATCCTTAGCATGGAGCTCCTATGTCAGGAGCCTCACCTCGGACTCCGTGATCTGCTGCACCGCCATGGCACCAGGTAGAAGCAATGGGGAGAGGAAGCAAAGGGGGTGAGGGAGTCCTGGATTAGGGGGTCTCCGGATAGCCGGACTATATCCTTTGGCCGGACTGTTGTACTATGAAGACACAAGATTGAAGACTTCGTCCCGTGTCCGGATGGGACTCTACTTGGCGTGGAAGGCAAGCTAGGCAATACGGATATGTATATCTCCTCCTTTGTAACCGACCTTGTGTAACCCTAGCCCCCTCCGGTGTCTATATAAACCGGAGGGTTTTAGTCCGTAGGACAACATACAATCATACCATAGGCTAGCTTCTAGGGTTTAGCCTCTCCGATCTCGTGGTAGATCAACTCTTGTACTACTCATATCATCAAGAATAATCAAGCAGGACATAGGGTTTTACCTCCATCAAGAGGGCCCGAACCTGGGTAAAACATCGTGTCCCCTGCCTCCTGTTACCATCCGCCTTAGACGCATAGTTCGGGACCCTCTACCCGAGATCCGCCGGTTTTGAGACCGACATTGGTGCTTTCATTGAGAGTTCCTCTGTGTCATCATCTTTAGGCTTGATGGCTCCTTCAATCATCGATAGCGATGCAGTTCAGGGTGAGACTTTTCTCCCCGGACAGATCTTTTTGTTCGGCGGCTTCGCACTGCGGGCCAACTCGCTTGGCCATCTGGAGCAGATCGAGAGTTACGCCCCTAGCCACCAGGTCAGGTTTGGAAACTTAAACTACATGGCCGATATCCGTGGAGACTTGATCTTCGATGGATTCGAGCCCCTTCCTTGTGCGCCACACGGTCATGATGAGTATGATTTAGCTCTACCATCGGACAGTGTTCAGGAGATCGCACAGGCAGTCGCTCCGACCCTCAATTCAGAACCTGTTGCGCCATCCATGGACGAGTGGATAGACTCCGCCACGGAGGCCGTATCCTCAGTGACAATCGAGCCGAATATTGACCTTACCCTTCACGAGAGCCGTGATGCCAAACTGCTGGATCCTTCTCCGGCCACGGACTCCGAACCGCCTGCGCCCGGGCCTACCGAATCCGACTGGGCACCGATCATGGAGTTTACCTCCGCGGATATCTTTCAGCACTCACCCTTCGGTGACATACGAACCCCATTAAGGTCTCTCTCCTTGTCAGGAGAGTCCTGGCTGAACTATGTCCGGCAGGATTGGGATGCAGATGACGAAGAAATTCGCCGCCCACCCACCACCCACTTAGTAGCCATTGTCGACGATTTAACCGACATGCTCGACTTCGACTCTGAAGACATCGACGGCATGGACGACGATGTAGGAGGCGAACAAGAACCACTGCCCACAGGGCACTGGATAGCCACCTCATCATATGACGTATATATGGTGGACACACCCAAAGAAGGCAATGCCGATGGGACAGCGGAGGATGACCCCTCCAAGAAGCAACCCAAGCGCCCACGTCAGCGGCGCCGCTCTAAGTCTCGCCCAAGAAAAGGTGGTGACGTCGACACATGAGATAATGGCACTCCGGACAGTGCCGAAGACGACAACAATCCCCTCCAGCAAGATTTAGGGCAGGACGATGGAGAAGCCAGCCCTCCCAAGAGAGCGGGAGATGGAGAGCTGGAGGATGATAATTACATGCCTCCCTCCGAAGACGAGGCAAGCCTCGACGATGATGAATTCGTCATGCCTGAGGATCCCATCGAACAAGAGCGCTTCAAGCGCCGGCTGATAGCCACGGCGAATAGCCTTAAGAAAAAGCAACAGCAGCTTCAAGCTGATCAAGATTTGCTAGCCGACAGATGGACTGAAGTCCCTACGGCCGAGGAATATAAACTCGAAAGTCCCTCCAAGAGTTACCCAAAGCGCAGGTTGCTACCCCGACTGGAGGAGGAAGCACCAAAACCTATGTCTCCAGCGTATGACACGGCCGATCGGCCACCTCGTGGCCGCGAGAGGCGTTTCAGCCAAAAGCTCAGCCCGCAGTCCGACGCCACTCAAATAAAAATGTCAAGGCATGGGGAAATACGCCAGACTTGCGAGACGTATTGGAGGACAAAGCAAAGCACGCAAGATCAATCTATGGATCACGAGGGCGCGCCACTATGCGAGACGATAACCGTCATGTCGGATACAGTAAAAGTAAATCCGGCCGGGCCGAACACAGCGGGCAAGACTCATTTGAGCTGCTTCGCGATCTAGCCCATTACAAAGGCGCCGCACACCCCTATGCTTCACAGACGAAGTAATGGATCACCAAATCCCAGAGGGTTTCAAACCCACAAATATCGAATCATACGACGACACAACAGATTCTGCGGTATGGATCGAGGATTTCCTCCTGCACATCCACATGGCCCGCGGTGACGATCTACATGCCATCAAATACCTCCCACTCAAGCTCAAAGGACCAGCTCGGCATTGGCTCAACAGCTTGCCAGCAGAGTCCATTAGCTATTGGGAAGATCTGGAAGCCGCATTCCTTGACAACTTCCTGGGCACTTATGTGTGACCACCAAATGCCGATGACTTGAGCCACATAATTCAGCAGCCAGAGGAATCGGCCAGGCAATTCTGGACACGGTTCCTAACAAAGAAAAATCAAATCGTCGACTGTCCCGATGCAGAGGCCCTAGCAGCTTTTAAGCACAACATCCGTGATGAGTGGCTCGCCCGACACCTTGGCCAGGAAAAGCCGAAATCTATGGCAGCCCTCACGACACTCGTGACCCGCTTTTGTGCGGGAGAGGACAGCTGGCTGGCTCGCAGCAATAACATATAAAAGAACCATGGTACTTCAAATACCAAGGACGGCAATGGCAGGTCACGCCGCAACAAACATAAGCGCCGCATCAACAACGACAATACCGAGGATACGACAGTCAATGCTGGATTCAAAGGCTCTAAACCCGGTTAGCGGAAAAAGCCATTCAAAAGAAGCACTCCGGGCCCGTCCAGTTTGGACCGTATACTCGATCGCTGATGTCAAATACACGGCACCCCCGACAAGCCAGCCAACCACACCAACAGGGATTGTTGGGTGTTCAAGCAGGCCGGCAAGTTAAATGCCGAAAACAAAGACAAGGGGTTACATAGCGATGACGAGGAGGAGCCCCGACAGCCGAACACCGGAGGACAGAAGAGGTTCCCCCCCCCCACAAGTGCGGACGGTGAATATGATATACACAACCCACATACCCAAGAGGGAGCAGAAGCGTGCGCTAAGGGACATATATGCGTTGGAGCCAGTCGCCCCAAAGTTCAACCCATGGTCCTCTTATCCGATCACCTTCAATCGCAGGGACCACCCCACTAGTATCCATCATGGCGGATTTGCCGCATTGGTCCTAGACCCAATCATTGACGGATTTCACCTCACTCGAGTCCTTAGGGATGGCGGCAGCAGCCTGAACCTGCTTTATCAGGACAGAGTGTGCAAAATGGGTATAGACCCCTCAAGGATCAAACCCACAAAAATGACCTTCAAAGGCGTCATACCAGGTGTAGAGGCCCATTGCACAGGTTCAGTCACACTGGAAGTGGTCTTCGGATCCCCGGATAACTTTTGTAGTGAGGAGTTAATCTTTGATATAGTCCCGTTCCGAAGTGGCTATCATGCACTGCTCGGGCGAACCGCATTTGCGAGATTCAATGCGGTACCGCATTATGCATACCTCAAGCTCAAGATGCCAGGACCTCGAGGGGTCATCACGGTTAATGGAAACACAGAGCGCTCTCTTCGTACGGAGGAGCACACTGCGGCCCTCGCAGTAGAAGCGCAAAGCAGCCTCTTAAGGGAATCCACCAGTTCGGCGATTAAAGACCCGGACACCTTTAAGCGCGCCCGGAGTAATCGGCAACAAGACCGCCTGGCACGTTCCGAGCTTGCATAGCAATGCGGCCCCCGCCCCAGCCCCAGCCCCAGCCAAATGGCGAAATCCGTGCCACGCATACACAATTACGCATTGAAAATACCATGGGCACAGGTGGGGAGGGGTCACGACTATGACACGCCCCAAGACGCGGCTCAATCGCACTAGGGGCTTCCCGCTTTGTTATTTTTCTCTCTTTCAGGACTTTAATCTCTGGAAACCCTGTCCGGGAGTATGATTGCCGGACACTTGATGCAGCAACCAAGGAGGCAGAAAGCTACATCGCACCACTGAACTCCCATGTGGATTCCGATAACGAGTGAGATACTTGCTTTAAATACCATTCCTCAGCTTGCCCTTGGAGCGGACATGTCAAATAGTCCTACTTTCTGCTTATCGCACTACCTGTATCATTCTGCTTTAACGCACCTTTTTGAATAAACAATGCATAGCACTAGACTATTATCGCATTCTCTATTCTTCTTTATATATATATATATGTTCATTCATGACATCCAGCACCCGTACACTCTGGTACGACGAGTACGCTAGGGGCTTAAGCATACCCCATAATACGGCGTGAGAAGTCCGAACACTTTCGATAGTGCGACACCCCGAACTTATAGCATTATATGCATCAGCTCCAAATCATGTCTTGGGTCAATAGTTGGGTTTGCCCGCCTCCCATGTTTTGGTACCTTATGTTCCGCTATATCGGCTAAGGTAGCACTGGGAGAACTACTGCGATTGTGCCCTGGTTCAGCTGGGCTAAGCACCTCAGTAGAGAAAGCTAAAACTGACTGTCATGATAAGGCAAGAGCTGGTCGCTGTTCGAGAGGTATCGAGTCCCTAAAGACTTATGCCGCTTAGAGCGAGGAGTCGGCTTTGTCCGACTTAAGGCGTGTATAGCGCCTCGAATTCGGCCTTCCGAATACTAGGGGCTTCGCCAAAATTTAAAATTGTAGAATTCTATGGCTAAGTGAGAGTGATAAAGCATTATAGTCCGGTTTCCTTGTTCGTTGTGCTGAGCACCTCCCTCAAAGGACCCAAAAATGGGAAAAAGAGTGCTCATGTTTATCCCGAACACCCCAGCACTCATGGATGGGGGCAGAAGCCGATGACTAGCCATCTCTCAAATTTGATAAATAGCCGAACAGAAGGTAATATTTTAAATTCAAACAAGCGTTGCATAGCGCATATGAACAAGTTTTCATAATATAGGATCACACGAGCAAGTTCATTCAAATATTACATCTTTCGCACACTCGCCCGCTACAAGACGGGCACCCTTCAGGACACCCTCATAATACATCTCGGGGTGGCGATGCTCCTTGCCCTGCGGTGGCCCCTCCTTCACCAGCTTCTCAGCGTCCATCTTGGCCCAGTGCACCTTTGCACGAGCAAAAGCCCGGCGGGCACCTTCGATATAGACGGACTACTTGATGACTTCCAACCATGGGCAGGCATCCACAAGCCACCTCACCAGGCCGAAATAGCTGTTTGGAAGGGAGTCGTCAGGCCACATCCGGACTATAAAGCCCTTCATGGCCTATTCGACCGCCTTGTGCAGGTCGATCGGTTGCTTCAGCTGGTCGCTCATGGGCATCGGGTGTTCGGCCCCAGTATACTGAGACCAGAACAACTTCTCTGTCGAGCTTCCCTCCTCGGCCTGGTAATATCTCGCGGCATCCGACACGCTCCGGGGCAAATCTGTGAATGCTCCTGGAGAGCTCCGGACTCGGGTAAGTACCAAGTAATTTACTTTCACATGCTTGCTTTGCATATTGAATGCCTTACCCGCCGCTATCTTCCTCATCGCCTCAATCTCCTGGAGGGCCTTTTGGGCTTCAGCCTTGGCATTCTTTGCGCTCTCGAGGGCCGCGGCAAGCTCGGACTCTCGTGTCTTCGAGTCAAGCTCCAAAGCCTCGTGCTTCTTCACGAGAGCCTGGAGCTCTTGCTGCACCTCGCCCACCCGTGCCTCTTGCCTTTCCCGCTCGGTGCGCTCCTTGGCCGCTTTGTTTTCGGCCTTGGACAGTGCTTGCTTCAGGATCGCCACTTCGGTCATGGCCCTTGGCACATTCATGATGATCCTATCATTTTGCAACCACATTTTCTTTTATATATAGACAAGGTATTACTTACCTTTGTTCTCCTCGAGCTGCCTCTTGGCAAGGTCGAGCTCTTTCTCGGACCCCTCGAGGTCCTGCTTCAGTGCGGCGACCTCCGCAGTCAGTACGGCAGAGGTCAGCAGCGAAGCCTGGATACGCATACATACATACTTATTTTAGACTCCTGCGGATATTATTTGATCCTCTATTCAGCTTTTCTTTGTGAACACCAAACAGAGCATCAGGGGCTACTGTCTATGTGGTAATATTTTCCTATATTCTAAATACTTACCTCAAAGCCTGTTAGAAGGCTGGCACAGGCTTCAGTCAGTCCGCTCTTGGCAGACTGAACCTTCTTGATCATCGCACTCATAATAGTGCGGTGCTCTTTGTCGATGGAAGCATCGCGAAGCGCTCCCAGCAGGTTGTCCGGTGCCTTTGGATGGACATAGGTCACCGGCACGGGCGGCTTGCCCCTTTTGGAAGGGGGCGCCTGCCCGAGTCCGGAACCACTGGAGGTTCCGTCGCGGTGTTCGGCTGAGGGCCGAACTTGGAGCCCCCGGGAGCCTTGCTCCCTTTACTCCTAGAGTCCGGAAGGTCGCCTTGAGGCGCCTCCGGGACTGTCTCCCCCCGGCTCGGTGCCCCTTGAGACAATACCTCAGCATTGTCCATAGGGCAAGGGGAGGAGGCGGTTGGAAGTGTATCACTATTCATGTCCGACGAGTCCAAGGAACCGTTCGACGATGATACACCGATACGGGCTTGGGGCGGACTGCATAATCGTATTCGACGTTAGGAGAAGCAGTGCGACAAAGGTATACTACGACTTCGCCAGGGGCTTGGCCCTGAGCAGCCACTCGTCTTCGCCGTCGGCGGCGGTGGTGGAGCAGTCTGGAAGGAGAGTCCTTCCCTTCTTGGACCCTTCAGCCTCCCCGGTTGGGGCGGCTTTCCTTTTCTTGTCTCCCCCGGCTGGAGGGGGAGAATCTTCATCATCCTTCTCCTCGTTTTCATGGGAGGAGGGTGTCTCGGTGTTATCGGACGATGAGTCTGATACCACCTAGCGTCGGGAACTCTTTGCGTTCCCTTGGCCTTCTTCTTGGTCTTGTCCGACACCTCATAAGGAGTCGGAGTCTGCATCTCCGTCAGGAGAGCGTCTGCAGGGTCTTCGGGTAGGGGGGCCGGATAGTTGATCTGCTCCGATCCACCCAGTCCTGTCAAAGGCATGGGAGCTCAGACCCCGCACATGGTTAAGCTGTGGGAAATAAATACCCTACCAGATGTACAGAACTTATCGGATTCGCATGGCGCTTCGCGCTTAGCCCGCGGTCCTCGGTAAGAGAAGGAGGGACCTCGGCGCCCTTGAACAGCACCCTCTAGACGTCTTTATGCGTTGTGTCGAAGAGCTCGCTGAGAGTCTGGTGCTAGGCCGGGTCGAACTCCCATAAGTTGAAGTCCCGTTGTTGACACGAGAGGATCCGGCGGAAGAGCATGACCTGGACTATGTTAACAAGCTTAAGTTTCTTGCTTGTCATGTTCCGGATACACTTTTGGAGTCTGTCTAGCTCCACCAATGAACCCCAGGACTGGCCCTTCTCCTTCTAGGAAGTGAGCCGCGTGGGGATTCCGGATCGAAACTCGGGGGCCGCCACCCAGTTGGTGTCGTGCGGCTCGGTGATGTAGAAGCACCCCGATTGCCACCCCTTTATGGTCTCCACGAAGGAGCCCTCGAGCCATATAACGTTGGGCATCTTGCCCACCATGGCTCCGTCGCATTCCGCTTGTTGGCCGCCCACCACCTTCGGCTTGATATTGAAGGTCTTCAGCCACAGGCCGAAGTGGGGCCGGATGCGAAGGAAGGCCTCGCACATGACGATGAACACCGAGATGTTGAGGATGAAGTTCGGGGCCAGATCATGAAAGTCCAGCCCATAATAGAACATGAGGCCGCGGACAAATGGATGGAGGGGAAACCCTAGTCCGCAGACGAAGTGTTGGAGGAAAACCACCCTTTCGTGAGGTTCTGGGATAGGGATGGCCTGCCCCACGGCTGGCAGCCGGTGCGCGATATCCGCGGCTAAGTATCCGGCTCCATGTAGCTTTTTGATGTGTCCCTCCGTGACGGAGGAGGCCATCCACTTGCCTCCCACTCCGGACATGTTGGGAGAGAGTTGAGGAGAAGGATGTGGACTTGGGCGTTGGAGCTCGAGTGCGCGAGAATGGATGAGCAAGGAGGAAGAAGGCATGGGAAGAAAAAGGTGAGATCTTATCCCTTTATAAGGGCGGACTAAACTGTGCCCCCCCACTAGCCTAGTAAAACTCGCTTATCCCCCAAGTGCCGTAATTGATGGCGCGGTTGGGTTACCCACGTCCGTATTGATGATAATCCTGTAATAAGGGGAACACGATCTCTGCTTTGACAAGACGTGTTAAGAAACCGCCTCGCGTTATGTGCGGGGCTGGTTAAAGAAAAACGGTTCAAATAATTATCGGGCCATGGCATGATGTCATGCTGCCAAAACGTGTCAGCAGATTAGATTTGTGGAAATATTATTCTCTCTACGGTGGTATGTGGAACTTATTTTGCAGGGCCGGACACTATCTTGTACTCAAACTCTTCTGTGGTGTATTCGGAGGAGGAACCCGCCTTGCAATGCCGAAGACAACACTGCGCGCCGGACTCATCGTCATTGAAGCCTGGTTCAGGGGCTACTGAGGGAGTCCTGGATTAGGGGGTCTCCGGACAGCCAGACTATATCCTTTGGCCAGACTATTGGACTATGAAGACACAAGATTGAAGACTTCGTCCCGTGTCTGGATGGGACTCTACTTGGCGTGGAAGGCAAGCTAGGCAATCAGGATATGTATATCTCCTCCTTTGTAACTGACCGTATGTAACCCTAGCCCCCTCCGGTGTCTATATAAGCCGGAGGATTTTAGTCCATAGGACAACATACAATCATACCATAGGCTAGCTTCTAGGGTTTAGCCTCTCTGATCTCGTCGTAGATCAACTCTTGTACTACTCATATCATCAAGAATAATCAAGCAGGACATAGCGTTTTACCTCCATCAAGAGGGCCCGAACCTGGGTAAAACATCGTGTCCCCTGCCTCCTATTACCATCCACCTTAGACGCATAGTTCGGGACCCCCTACCTGAGATCCACCGGTTTTGACACCGACAGGGGGCGAAACGGCTAAAAGTCAATGCAATCTATAGGAAGGCGAAGGGAGCAGTGGGTTTTTACAGGCGGAGTCATCGTGACTAATTGCTGTCGCGCCTGCTCCCATCAATCAAAAAATTAAAAATCCTGTCGCGCCTGCTCCCGTCAATCAAAAAATTAAAAATCCTGCCGCACCCAAACACCAGAGCAATGCCGCGGTGGATATTTAAATTTACCTGCCGTCAAGTAGATTAAAAAAGGGGTGAAACAACAAATGTGGCGGTGGCCTAGCTAATCGGTCGAACTAGCCCAACTAGCTAGCCACCGTGCTTCACTCATATACTCGGCGGGAAAGGTGGTCTTTCGTGATTTGACGATTCATTTACTTTCTTCGGCGCTATGACCGAGAGGACCCGGAAAACGCACGATAGGGCATCCCACGTCAGGAAGAATATATGCGTGCACCACCCGGGAGGACCCCGAAATCGCTCGGTAGGGTGTGCCACGTCTCGGCACGGAGGAAAAATGTGCGTGTAAAAATATACTGTATCAGACGTAGTACCTATGGTTCGACCTCGGGACCCAGCCAGTCGGTCGAGAACACCCCACTAGCCACATAGCTTCATCATGAAAACGTGGCACGGAGGATAGATGTGGTTAGCTCCGTCTCGACCACCCACAACGTCTCTTGTTCTAGGTGATTCTTCTATTTTCCAAGCTTTTTTTAGTTGTAATAACACCACGGCAAGTTAGCGCCGCTCTTCGTGTGTGCCCGTGCAAAGGTTAGACTATGGAGAGAAGAGAGATTGAGATCGCATACCTAGGACCCACCAGTAAGTGAGACAATGGCCATGCATGTGTTGACGAGGCACTCCCTCTACTCTACTCAACGCAAGTACTGTATAAAATCAAGTTATGGGACAAAGCCAACAACCGTTTGTTTTTCAGGCTATCGACTTATGATTTGTAGTCCAGGTTGCCAGTTCGAATCTCGTCTTTCAGATTTGTTAGTTTTAGGTCCAAATTTGATTAATGACAAGTGGGACCCCCGTGCGTTGTTCCGATATTTCAGTGTAGGATGGTGTTTTTGAACAAACACTTTGCACGGTTAGACAAGTAACGGCACGAGTTACACGTATTTTGCAAGTTTACGAACAAAAATGACAGCGGCATAGAATATCACATCCACGCCACAGCTTAGATACTATGGTGATATGAGTTTTTACACCGTTGGAAGTGAGATCCAATGGCTTGGGAGTAGCCTTTGTAATTATGCGCAATTTCCAAACTCTCCAAAGGTATTTTTGCAAATAAAACATTCAGGCCTCGTGTGTGCCGCTGCATCTTTGATCCAACGGCTCCCCGGTGCTCATATTAGGTGCTCCCCGTAGCTTAATTACCCGCTATGGTGATATGAGCATCTAGGTCGTATGATTAGTGATCAGATGGCACATGCGTAGTACTTGTACTTCCTGCGCATTTCCCAAACTCTATCAGCCGTATATTGCAAAAACATTCAAACCTCCTACTGTGGGCCGTTAGATCTCAGTGAACTCGTATCACCATAGAATCTACGGTGCAGGAGCACCTCATACTCTCCCGTGCGAGAAAACATAAGGTGCTATTGCAGCTTGGATGCTACGGTGATACGAGCTTGGAGGTCGTTTGATCTAAGATCCAATGGCATCTGAGCAGTCTTTGTGCTTGTAAGCAGTGGCCGAACTCTTTTGGGGCTTTTCTGCAAAAAACCATTCGAACCACCGAGGAGGTGTTGGGTCACAAGTCCAACGCCTCCGAAGAGCTTGTATCACCAAAGCATATAAGGTGTGGTAGCACATGATATTCTTACATACAGGAGAATATGATGTCCTCCTTCATCTTAGATGCTACGGTGATACGAGCTTCGAGGTCGTTGGATATGGGATCAAAGGGCATCTAAGTAGTTTTTGTACAAATTGTGTGCAATTCTCAAACTCATCAAGGTTTCCTGCAAAAATATTAAGACACATCATGTGAGCTGCTATATCTCAGATCTACAAGCTCCAAGCAACTCGTATCGGCATATAGCATCTAAGGTATAGGGGCACATGATATTATCTCGGGGAGGAGGGGTGGGGGTGCACAACCAATCGGTGGTTGGGAGGGTGGGGACAAATATAATCTAAACAACCCTAAACAGAGCACCACAATTTTATCTAAGGTCGAGGGGTTGACCCCGACAATCACACCTCCGCCTAAACACAACATTTGCATGTACTGTAGTACTAGACTTAATATTCATGTTTTAGTTTCATGTTCATTTTAAATATTGAATTGAGGACCAAGGATGTCTTACATTTTACTCCCTTCGTTCCTAAATATTAGTCTTTTTAGAGGCTTCAAATGGACTGGCACATACGGATGTATATAGACATATTTTAGAGTCTAGATTCACTCATTTTGCTCTGTATGTAGTCACTTGTTGAACTCTCTAAAAGACTAATATTTAGGAATAGAAGGAGTATTTTTGAATTCGTGTCATACATGGATGGTTTGGAAAAATAGATGCACTATACTTATTGGATTGTTGTTGTGTTCGTGCGTGTGTGTCTGTGTGTGTGTGTGTGTGTGTGTGTGTGGTCATATGCTTGATACATACAAAGTTTTCTCACCTCCATATTGTTCATCTTTTAAACTTGAATTTGCATTGGAAAACTTACTAGGGATACCATGAAATGTGAAATCCACGTTGAGATCATTATATCACAAACTCACTCTAATTCAACAACTCGTCATAAATCAATTACCACGTTGAGATTAGTATTTGCAAGGAAAATACGGGTATTGTAATACACATAGATTCATTCGGCAATTTAAAAGGTTCCTTTCATATTCTTGAATGGTAGGACCCAACAGCGTACCGGCCACACCTTGGCTCGTGTTGATCCTAAAAAACCCGGGCTCGTGTCCTTTAGTGGCGTGCGTGGTATGCACATTAGGCAACCCCAACCAGTCAAGCCTCAGCGTTTCAAGTCGAAATATCTGGCGGCCAGAATTCCAGCCCTAGGAAATTCCCCTCATGTCCCCCGTCCATAATGACTACCGATGAACAACGGAGGGATGCTTTAGTAACTAGACAATGTTACCTACCGTGCCGAGCACGGTTCAATTCCCTCGGTCGCCGCTCATCAAGGTCACCCGTCAACTGCATTACCTAGTACTACTACTACTACTACTACTACTACTACTACTACTACTACTACACCAGGATGAGCACAGAATTGAGCCCGTTTGTTCGTGCCTTGTACTTGAGTTAATATATCAGGCAATGCACTGGTACGGAGGTATTATCCTTTTACTCTACATATATAACTTGTCTGAAGTCTAACTAAGCAAAATGTTTGACCAAATCCTTTCTTAAAAATACAACGGCTTGAAAATTTATTGCATGATGCAGGGTATGATATTGTTTCGAATCCTGGATATTAAATTTCAGAAAATCCAAAATTGAGCATAAATTCTTGAAACTAAGCATGGTCACGTGATATGGCACAAATATTACTTCGTAAGTTTTTTCTTCAATTTGAGACAAGCTGCTTATGACAAGTTGCACAAATGAAGAGCCAATGTATTTTGGAACAAAGAAAGACCTGTCATGTTAAGGCGAATGCTTTCACTATTGAAACCGTGGGTGTTTACGTGCCGCCACGTGTCCCAGCTTCTCGTTGGCAGGTGCCATCCGAGCAAGTGTGTGAGTCAACGGGAGGCGTGCGAGTAGACCGCTGCGCCGGCTGTCAGGGAGGCATGCGAGCAGACCGCTGTGCATGCTCACCGGGAGGCGAGCCCTTTGACCAGGCTCCGCCGCCCACCTTCGTCCCAACTGCTCCCACTTTTAATGTCACCGGCGCCGCAGTTTAAAATCAACCCCGCACTACCCGGTATCGCTACAATCCTCTCTCTTCCTCTCCGATTCTCCTGTCGTCTACCTCCAACTAGCCTGCCCTAAACGTACGCCATACCGCATCACGATGGTCTACCCTTAGTGTTCTAGTTTCCTGAGGAAGACACCCAGCCAGAGTCTCAAGAACATAAGGCGCTTTGGGACGATCTTGAACTGGCCGTGCGGGAAGATGCCGCGCATGTCCGTGCTCTTGTTCCGGCTCCCGTCGCCCCGACTGCGCCAGCGCCCATCCCCGTGCACCTGCCAGCGCATGCGCCTGCGCGTGCACTGACGCGCACGCCCGTGCCGGTGCCCGTGCACCTGCCAGCGCATGCGCCTGCGCATGCACTGACGTGTGCGCCCATGCCGGTGCCCGTGCACGCGAATGTCTCCGCCGTGCCGTTGACAGCGCCTGTCCCCGCATGGGTGCCAGTGCCCCCCTCAGCGGCATGGATGGCCACCGTCGACCACTTCCTTGCACCAACGCCAGTCGCCTCCTCCCGCCAATTGACTCGCTCTGAAGTCCAGAACATTTTGGCCTTCCTTGAAGCTAGGCCAACATCCAGGAGTACGCCAACAACGGCACAAGACACCGCCATCACCATCGTTCAATGGCCCGACGACACACAGAGCACGGCACAGGAGCCGCTTCCCACTGCGAGACGCCCCCGCCGCCGCCGCGTAATCTAAATTTGCCATGAAAAACATTCGGATTGCCATGCTTAAAATCCGAACATTTATCATTTCCGTTTATTTTATATCGATCGTCATATAATTTAAAGTCGGAGTCAGACTGAACGAAATGTATGGTTTGATCGATTGAATGTTCTGCTAGAGCCGTATCAAATTAAATATAAAACGTCATCAAGCCACATGTATTCCTTGTCATCCAATGACCTAGACTGCTTCAATGTCGAGCGCTCAACACGTTTAGCGTGTAGTTAATTTCATGCCAAAAATAGTGCTAATCACATGACAACACGCAAATAATATCATAGTAGTTAATATCCGCATGCACTTAATATACTTCCAAATTAACGTGCATTGCACGTACACACTGACTAGTGCTGCTAGTACGTGAAACTGGTGCCGTGACTTGTGAATGCATCCAGATATGGTCAACGGCAACATCACCCGCGAGTACTTCCTGTTTGCCTGTGCGTCTAAACGCAGAAGGGAGGAGGGAGAGAGAGAGCACACATGGAACCCACCAGTAAGTGAAGGCGAATAGTACTAAAAAATAATATTACATGTTATCCATTAATTAGGCTATGGTAATATAAAAACATTATGTGAACAAAGGGGGTACAACAAACATTGCTATTCTGCGTATGTTGCCTATTGACGTGCGGCTTGAAGGCCCGGTCACATGTTCGATCCTCGTCCTTTATTTTTTAATCTGTATATGGGTCCAAATTTGTTTCATGACATGTGGGCCCCTCGGTGTGTAGTTTGTAGCACTTTAATTTGTGGGTCGAAATTTGTTCCATTCCAAGTGGACTATCGGTGTGTAGTTTTGTAGCTTATTTATAATAATTAAAGAGAACAACATGGTTTTCTCAATAATACCATGGTGTGACGTTGAAGACGAGAAAGGACGTGCGAGAGAGCGATGACTGAGCCAGAGGGAAATCAACTAGGGGAGTTGCGTGGGTTGCAACAATGTTTGGAGTAGTTGTGGGCCGAATGCTACGAAAATATAATCTAAACAGACCAGAACAAATGCCTACACAAATTAATCCAAGGTTGGAGTGCCCCTCGCAATGTAAATAGCTCCGGCTTTGCGAGGGATGGAGAGGTAGTAGCTTCAACGCATGGAAGATACGGTGTGAGAAAGCGAGGTCAATCGAGAGACATATAGATAGAGAGACAAAGTGAGTGTGGTCCGACATTCATTGAACAAATATATATATGCTCTGGAGAGATATTGTCCAATTGAGCTTTTTGGCAAGGGTGAGGGCTGTAAGATAGAGCTTGAGAGATGATCCAGTCACAGACGTGTAGATATATTTTGTGCGTGGGAGGAAGCAAGGTCAACCGATCACATAGGGTCGCCGTGCAATCGAAAGAGTGAGACGGGTTGGAGAGAGTGACCTAGATAGACGATGTGTGTGAGAGAGTATACAATGTGAATAGGTCGAATTGGGCTCAAACATGGTGATATATCGTTTTTGTCCGAGAAAGAGCGAGGTCAATCAAGACATATGGAGAGAGAGAGAGAGAGAGATTGAGTGAGCATGGCCCACCATGAGGTCGAAAGAGTGGCGGCGGCTTGGATAGACTGACCTAGATAGACAATCTGTGTGAGAGAGTATAGAGTGTGTTGATCGAGGCCCGAACAGGGAGATATATCATTTGTGTGTGAAAGAAAACAAGGTTAAACGAGACTCGGATAAAGAGAGCGAGATTGAGCGAGTGTGGCCCGCCGTGCGGAAGAAAGAGTGAGACAATCTCGAGGGAGTGACCTAGATATACAACATGGGTGCATGCACACGAGAGGTTGGGGGGCTAGATAGGCAATGCATGTATTTAGCGCGAGAGGGTGAGAGGGAGAGGGGGGAGAGAGAGAGCTCGGCATGGGGTGCAATGGCGGGTGTGTGAGGTAAATACATTTGGTAACAGAGTGGAAAAGGGGGTTGTGTAGTTGAGAGACTTAGAGATCGAAACATGGAGAGAAAGAATGAACGTGTGTTGGAAGTCGATAGCTTCCTAAGGTGGTTAGGAGAGGAAGATTGACCGATACAGGAAGTATGTAGCGTTTGTGCGGGGGGGGGGGGTGCTAAAAACAACATTTGAATGTACATAGTACAAGACTTAATATCGATGTTTCAATTCGGTGTACATTGTAAGATTTGAACCAAGGACCAGGCATATGGGTAATTATTTCGAATTCGTGTTGTACTAAGTTTCGAAAAGTTGACATTGACTCAGTTTGTTGTGCTATTTTGTAGGTCATATGTTTGAATCCATCCAAAAGTTTTCTCACTACCATGGTGTGTTGGAAATATGCCCTAGAGGCAATAATAAAAGCATTATTATTATATTTCCTTGTTCATGATAATTGTCTTTATTCATTCTATAATTGTGTTATCCGAAAATCGTAATACATGTGTGAATAACAGACACCAACATGTCCCTAGTGAGCCTCTAGTTGACTAGCTCGTTGATCAACAGATAGTCATGGTTTCCTGACTATGGACACTGGATGTCATTGATAACGAGATCACATCATTAGGAGAATGATGTGATGGACAAGACCCAATCCTAAACATATCACAAGATCGTATAGTTCGTTTGCTAAAGTTTTCCAATGTCAAGTATCTTTTCCATAGACCATGAGATCGTGTAACTCCCAGATATCGTAGGAGTGCTTTGGGCATGCCAAACGTCACAACGTAACTGGGTGACTATAAAGGTGGACTACGGGTATCTCCGAAAGTGTCTGTTGGGTGACATGGATCAAGACTGGGATTTGTCACTCCGTATGACGGAGAGGTATCACTGGGCCCACTCGGTAATGCATCATCATAATGAGCTCAGAGTGACCAAGTGTCTGGTCACGGGATCATGCATTACGGTACGAGTAAAGTGACTTGCCGGTAACGAGATTGAACGAGGTATTGGGATACCGACGATCGAATCTCGGGCAAGTAACATATCGATAGACAAAGGGAATAGCGTACGGGGTTGATTGAATCCTCGACATCGTGGTTCATCCGATGAGATCATCGTGGAGCATGTGGGAGCCAACATGGGTATCCAGATCCCGCTGTTGGTTATTGACCGGAGAGTCGTCTCGGTCATGTCTGCTTGTCTCCCGAACCCGTAGGGTCTACACACTTAAGGTTCAGTTACGCTAGGGTTGTAGGGATATGTATATGCAGTAACCCGAATGTTGTTCGGAGTCCCGGATGAGATCCCGGACGTCACGAGGAGTTCCGGAATGGTCCGGAGGTAAAGATTTATATATGGGAAGTCCTGTTTCGGGCATCGGGACAAGTTTCGGGGTTATCGGTATTGTACCGGGACCACCGGAAGGGTCCCGGGGGTCCACCGGGTGGGTCCACCTGTCCCGGGGGGGCACATGGGCTGTAAGGGGGTGTGCCTTGGCCTAATGGGCCAAGGGCACCAGCCCCACATAGGCCCATGCGCCTAGGGTTTGAAGGGGGAAGAGTCCTAGGAGGGGAAGGCACCTCCTAGGTGCCTTGGGGGCGGGGGGGGGGGGGGGAGGGAAACCCCCTTGGCCGCCGCACCCCCTAGGAGATTGGATCTCCTAGGGCCGGCCACCCCCCTTGGCCCTCCTATATATAGTGGGGGAGAGGAGGGACTTCATACCTGAACGCCTTGGCCTTTGGTTGCCTCCTTCTCCCTCCCCAACACCTCCTCCTCCTCCTCCATAGTGCTTAGCGAAGCTCTGCCGGAGTACTGCAGCTCCATCAACACCATGCCGTCGTGCTGCTGCTGGTGCCATCTCCCTCAACCACTCCTCCCTCCCTTGCTAGATCAAGAAGGAGGAGACGTGGCTGTTCCGTACGTGTGTTGAACGCGGAGGTGCCGTCCGTTCGGCGCTGGTCATCGGTGATTTGGATCACGTCGAGTACGACTACATCATCACCGTTCTTTTGAACGCTTCCGTGTGCGATCTACAAAGGTATGTAGATGCATCTAATCACTCGTTGCTAGATGAACTCCTAGATGATCTTGGTGAAACGAGTAGGAAAATTTTTGTTTTCTGCAACGTTCCCCAACAGTGGCATCATGAGCTAGGTCTATGCGTAGTTCTTCTTGCGCGAGTAGAACACAATTAGTTGTGGGCGTGGATTTGTCAACTTTCTTGCCGTTACTAGTCCTTTCTTGCTTCAGCGGTATTGTGGGATGAAGCGGCCCAGACCAACCTTACACGTACGCTTACGTGAGACCGGTTCCACCGACTAACATGCACTAGTTGCATAAGGTGGCTGGCGGGTGTCTGTCTCTCCCACTTTAGTTGGAGCGGAATCGATGAACAGGGTCCTTATGGAGGGTAAATAGAAGTTGACAAATCACGTTGTGGCTTTAGTGTAGGTAAGAAGACGTTCTTGCTAGAACCCTAATTCAGCCACGTAAAACTTGCAACAACAATTAGAGGACGTCTAACTTGTTTTTGCAGCAAGTGGTTTGTGATATGATATGGCCAAAGTTGTGATGAATGATGAATGATCTATATGTGATGTATGAGATGTTCATGCTATTGTAATAGGATTCACGACTTGCATGTCGATGAGTATGACAACCGGCAGGAGCCATAGGAGTTGTCTTTATTCTTTTAATGACCTGCGTGTCATCGAGAAACGCCATGTAAATTACTTTACTTTATTGCTAAACGCGTTAGCCATAGTAGTAGAAGTAATAGTTGGCGAGCAACTTCATGGAGACACGATGATGGAGATCATGATGATGGAGATCATGGTGTCAAGCCGGTGACAAGATGATCATGGAGCCCCAAGATGGAGATCAAAGGAGCTGTGTGATATTGGGCATATCATGTCACGTTTATTATTTGATTGCATGTGATGTTTATCATGTTTTGCATCTTGTTTACTTAGAACGACGGTAGTAAATAAGGTGATCCCTCATACTAATTTCAAGAAGTGTTCCCCCTAACTGTGCACCGTTGCGACAGTTCGCTGTTTCAAAACACCACGTGATGATCGGGTGTTTTATTCAGACGTTCACATACAACGGGTGTAAGACAGATTTACACATGCAAACACTTAGGTTGACTTGACGAGCCTAGCATGTACAGACATGGCCTCGGAACACAGAAGACCGAAAGGTCGAGCATGAGTCGTATAGAAGATACGATCAACATGAAGATGTTCACCGACGTTGACTAGTCCGTCTCACGTGATGATCGGACACGGTCTAGTTAACTCGGATCATGTAATACTTAGATGACTAGAGGGATGTCTAATCTAAGTGGGAGTTCACTAATAATTTGATTAGTTGAACTTAATTATCATGAACTTAGTCTAAAATCTTTGCAATATGTCTTGTAGATCAAATGGCCAACGTAGTCCTCAACTTCAACGCGTTCCTAGAGAAAACTAAGCTGAAAGACGAGGCAGCAACTATACGGACTGGGTCCGGAACCTGAGGATCATCCTCATAGCTGCCAAGAAAGATTATGTCCTACAAGCACCGCTTGGTGACGCACCCGTTCTCCCTGCAGAACAAGACGTTATGAACGCTTGGCAGGCACGTTCCGATGACTACTCCCTCGTTCAGTGCGGCATGCTTTACAACCTAGAGCCGGGGCTCCAAAAGCGTTTTGAGAGACATGGAGCATATGAGATGTTCGAAGAGCTGAAATGGTTTTCCAAGCTCATGCCCGGGTCGAGAGATATGAAGTCTCCGACAAATTCTTCAGCTGTAAGATGGAGGAAAACAGTTCTGTCAGTGAGCACATACTCACTATGTCTGGGTTGCATAACCGCTTGACTCAGCTGGGAGTTAATCTCCCGGATGATGCGGTCATTGACAGAATCCTCCAGTCGCTTCCACCAAGCTACAAGAGCTTTGTGATGAACTTCAATATGCAGGGGATGGAAAAGACCATTCCTGAAGTATTTGCTATGCTGAAATCAGCAGAGGTAGAAGTCAGGAAGGAACATCAAGTGTTGATGGTCAATAAAACCACTAAGTTCAAGAAAGGCAAGGGTAAAAAAGAACTTCAAGAAGGACGGCAAGGAGGTTGCCGCGCCCGGCAAGCAAGCTGCCGGGAAGAAGCCAAAGAATGGACCCAAGCCCGAGACTGAGTGCTTTTATTGCAAGGGAAGCGGTCACTGGAAGCGGAACTGCCCCAAGTACTTAGCGGATAAGAAGGCCGGCAAAACAAAAGGTATATGTGATATACATGTAATTGATGTGTACCTTACTAGTGCCCGTAGTAGCTCCTGGGTATTTGATACCGGTGCAGTTGCTCACATTTGTAACTCAAAGCAGGGGCTGCGGAATAAACGGAAACTGGCAAAGGACAAGGTGACGATGCGCGTCGGGAATGGTTCCAAGGTCAATGTGATCGCCGTCGGCATGCTGCCTCTGCTTCTCCCTTCGGGATTAGTTTTAAACCTTAATAATTGTTATTTAGTGCCAGCTTTGAGCATGAACATTGTATCGGGATCTCGTTTAATTCAAGATGGCTACTCTTTTAAATCTGAGAATAATGGTTGTTCCATTTTTTTGAGAGATATGTTTTATGGTCATGCTCCTATGGTGAATGGTTTATTCCTTATGAATCTCGAACGTGATGCTACACATATTCATAATGTGAGTACCAAAAGAAGTAAGGTTAATAATGATAGTCCCACATACCTGTGGCACTGCCGCCTTGGTCACATAGGTGTCAAACGCATGAAGAAGCTCCATGCTGATGGACTTTTAGAGTCTCTTGATTACGAATCATTTGACACGTGCGAACCATGCCTTATGGGTAAAATGACCAAGACTCCGTTCTCAGGAACAATGGAGCGAGCAACCGACTTATTGGAAATCATACATACCGATGTGTGCGGTCCAATGAGTGTTGAGGCTCGCGGTGGCTATCATTATGTTCTCACCCTCACTGATGATTTAAGTAGGTATGGGTATATCTACTTAATGAAACACAAGTCTGAAACCTTTGAAAAGTTCAAGGAATTTCAGAGTGAGGTTGAAAATCAACGTGACAGGAAAATCAAGTTTCTGCGATCAGATCGTGGAGGAGAATACTTGAGTCACGAGTTTGGCACACACTTAAGAAAATGTGGAATAGTTTCACAACTCACGCCGCCTGGAACACCTCAGCGTAATGGTGTGTCCGAACGTCGTAATCGCACTCTATTAGATATGGTGCGATCTATGATGTCTCTTACCGATTTACCGCTTTCCTTTTGGGGCTATGCTTTAGAGACTGCCGCATTCGCTTTAAATAGGGCTCCGTCGAAATCCGTTAAGACGACACCGTATGAATTATGGTTTGGGAAGAAACCTAAGCTGTCTTTTCTAAAAGTTTGGGGATGCGATGCTTATGTCAAGAAACTTCAACCTGAAAAGCGCGAACCCAAATCGGAAAAATGCGTCTTCATAGGGTACCCAAAAGAAACTATTGGGTACACCTTCTACCTCAGATCCGAAGGCAAGATCTTTGTTGCCAAGAATGGGTCCTTTCTGGAGAAAGAGTTTCTCTCAAAAGAAGTAAGTGGGAGGAAAGTAGAGCTTGATGAAGTATTACCTCTTGAACCGGAAAATGGCGCGACTCAAGAAAATGTTCCTGAGGTGCCAGCACCGACTAGAGAGGAAGTTAATGATAATGATCAAGATACTTCTGATCAAGCCCCTACTGAAATTTGAAGGTCCACAAGGACACGTTCCGCACCAGAGTGGTACGGCAACCCTGTCTTGGAAATCATGTTGTTAGACAACGGTGAACCTTCGAACTATGAAGAAGCGATGGAGGGCCTGGATTCCGACAAATGGCTAGAAGCCATGAAATCCGAGATAGGATCCATGTATGAAAACAAAGTATGGACTTTGACTAACTTGCCCGTTGAGCGGCGAGCCATAGAAAATAAATGGATCTTTAAGAGGAAGACAGACGCGGATGGTAATGTGACCATCTATAAAGCTCGGCTTGTCGCTAAGGGTTATCGACAAGTTCAAGGGGTTGACTACGATGAGACTTTCTCACCGGTAGCGAAGCTGAAGTCCGTCCGAATCATGTTAGCAATTGCCGCATTCTATGATTACGAGATATGGCAAATGGACGTCAAAATGGCATTCCTTAATGGTTTCCTTAAGGAAGAATTGTATATGATGCAGCCGGAAGGTTTTGTCGATCCTAAGAATGCTGACAAAGTGTGCAAGCTCCAACGCTCGATTTATGGGCTGGTGCAAGCATCTCGGAGTTGGAACATTCGCTTTGATGAGATGATCAAAGCGTTTGGGTTTACACAGACTTATGGAGAAGCCTGCGTTTACAAGAAAGTGAGTGGGAGCTCTGTAGCATTTCTCATATTATATGTAGATGACATACTGTTGATGGGAAATGATATAGAACTCTTGGACAGTATCAAGGCCTACTTGAATAAAAGTTTTTCAATGAAGGACCTTGGAGAAGCTGCTTATATATTAGGCATCAAAATCTATAGAGATAGATCGAGACGCCTCATAGGTCTTTCACAAAGCACATACCTTGATAAGATATTGAAGAAGTTCAATATGGATCAATCCAAGAAGGGGTTCTTGCCTGTGTTACAAGGTGTGAAATTGAGCTCAGCTCAATGTCCGACCACGGCAGAAGATATAGAAGAGATGAGCGTCATCCCCTATGCCTCAGCCATAGGTTCTATTATGTATGCCATGCTGTGTACCAGACCTGATGTTAACCTTGCCGTCAGTTTGGTAGGAAGGTACCAAAGTAATCCCGGCAATGAACACTGGACAGCGGTCAAGAATATCCTGAAGTACCTGAAAGGGCTAAGGAAATGTTTCTCGTTTATGGAGGTGACGAAGAGCTCGTCGTAAAGGGTTACGTCGACGCTAGCTTCGACACAGATCTGGATGACTCTAAGTCACAAACCGGATACGTGTATATTTTGAATGGTGGGGCAGTAAGCTGGTGCAGTTGCAAGAAAAGCGTCGTGGCGGGATCTACATGTGAAGCGGAGTACATGGCAGCCTCGGAGGCAGCACATGAAGCAATATGGGTGAAGGAGTTCATCACCGACCTAGGAGTCATACCCAATGCGTCGGGGACGATCAAGCTCTTTTGTGACAACACTGGAGCTATTGCACTTGCCAAGGAGCCCAGGTTTCACAAGAAGACAAGGCACATCAAGCGTCGCTTCAACTCCATTCGTGAAAATGTTCAAGATGGAGACATAGAGATTTGTAAAGTACATACGGACCTGAATGTAGCAGATCCGTTGACTAAACCTCTCCCTAGAGCAAAACATGATCAACACCAGAATTCCATTGGTGTTCGATTCATCACAATGTAACTAGATTATTGACTCTAGTGCAAGTGGGAGACTGTTGGAAATATGCCCTAGAGGCAATAATAAAAACATTATTATTATATTTCCTTGTTCATGATAATTGTCTTTATTCATGCTATAATTGTGTTATCCGGAAATCATAATACATGTGTGAATAACAGACACCAACATGTCCCTAGTGAGCCTCTAGTTGACTAGCTCGTTGATCAACAGATAGTCATGGTTTCCTGACTATGGACACTGGATGTCATTGATAACGAGATCACATCATTAGGAGAATGATGTGATGGACAAGACCCAATCCTAAACATAGCACAAGATCGTATAGTTCGTTTGCTAAAGTTTTCCAATGTCAAGTATCTTTTCCTTAGACCATGAGATCGTGTAACTCCCGGATATTGTAGGAGTGCTTCGGGTATGCCAAACGTCACAACGTAACTGGGTGACTATAAAGGTGGACTACGGGTATCTCCGAAAGTGTCTGTTGGGTGACATGGATCAAGACTGGGATTTGTCACTCCGTATGACGGAGAGGTATCACTGGGCCCACTCGGTAATGCATCATCATAATGAGCTCAGAGTGACCAAGTGTCTGGTCACGGGATCATGCATTGCGGTACGAGTAAAGTGACTTGCCGGTAACGAGATTGAACGAGGTATTGGGATACCGACGATCGAATCTCGGGCAAGTAACATATCGATAGACAAAGGGAATAGCGTACGGGGTTGATTGAATCCTCGACATCGTGGTTCATCCGATGAGATCATCGTGGAGCATGTGGGAGCCAACATGGTTATCCAGATCCCGCTGTTGGTTATTGACCGGAGAGTCGTCTCGGTCATGTCTGCTTGTCTCCCGAACCCGTAGGGTCTACACACTTAAGGTTCAGTTACGCTAGGGTTGTAGGGATATGTATATGCAGTAACCCGAATGTTGTTCGGAGTCCCGGATGAGATCCCGGACGTCACGAGGAGTTCCGGAATGGTCCGGAGGTAAAGATTTATATATGGGAAGTCCTGTTTCGGGCATCGGGACAAGTTTCGGGGTTATCGGTATTGTACCGGGACCACCGGAAGGGTCCCGGGGGTCCACCGGGTGGGTCCACCTGTCCTGGGGGGCCACATGGGCTGTAAGGGGGTGCGCCTTGGCCTAATGGGCCAAGGGCACCAGCCCCACATAAGCCCATGCGCCTAGGGTTTGAAGGGGGAAGAGTCCTAGGAGGGGAAGGCACCTCCTAGGTGCCTTGGGGGGGAGGGAAACCCCCTTGGCCGCCGCACCCCCTAGGAGATTGGATCTCCTAGGGCCGGCCACCCCCCCTTGGCCCTCCTATATATAGTGGGGGAGAGGAGGGACTTCATACCTGAACGCCTTGGCCTTTGGTTGCCTCCTTCTCCCTCCCCAACACCTCCTCCTCCTCCATAGTGCTTAGCGAAGCTCTGCCGGAGTACTGCAGCTCCATCAACACCACGCCGTCGTGCTGCTGCTGGTGCCATCTCCCTCAACCTCTCCTCCCTCCCTTGTTGGATCAAGAAGGAGGAGACGTGGCTGTTCCGTACGTGTGTTGAACGCGGAGGTGCCGTCCGTTCGGCGCTGGTCATCGGTGATTTGGATCACGTCGAGTACGACTACATCATCACCGTTCTTTTGAACGCTTCCGTGCGTGATCTACAAAGGTATGTAGATGCATCTAATCACTCGTTGCTAGATGAACTCCTAGATGATCTTGGTGAAACGAGTAGGAAAATTTTTGTTTTCTGCAACGTTCCCCAACATGGTGTTCATCATATACATATGAATTTGTATTAAAAAAGTAGCATGGATACAGTGAAATGCGAAATCCATGTTAGAATTGGAGATCGCTACGTGACACACACTCTAATTCAAATATCTAACTACGTGACACACACTCTAATTCAAATAACTAATTATGTGACACACACTCTAATCCACGTTAGCGTGGGTACCGTTTCAATTTTTTTTCAAATAACTCCTCATTAATTAATTTATAGTACTCCCTCTGTTCACTTATATAAGACCTTGAAGACATTTCAGACAATGTGCAAAACAGTTCATTTTAAGTTGTCTGAAACGACTTACAAAAGTGAACGGATGGAGTATCTCATTTCGAATGACTAATTATTGCAAGGAAAACATGGGCATGGTAATACATACAGATTCGTTTGCAAATGAAAGAGGATTCGTTTGCATTCTCAAATGTAGGCGCACCAGGCAGACCAGGGTTGTGTCGGGGTGGACATTGCTTCGGTGCCTTAAAGGCAACTGCCTTTGGGTCACTGACATGTGGGCTAGCCACCTTTTGGGCCCACATGTCATGGACACAAAGGCAGGTGCCTTAAGGCACCGAAGCATAGTCCTGTCGGGGTGGTCGCGTGTGTCAGACGGACGCATAGCACCCAACCACCCACCCCCCTCCCCCCAAAAAGGACGACGACAATATAAGTTCGCTCTTCCATGTTTCGGATTGAAATATCTGGCGGCCCCAATTCTAGCCCTGCAAAATCTTTCTTCTCCACCGTCCCCTTCCGCGCCCAGATTGCTCAAATCCCTAATTCGCCACCAACCCTTGAATCGCCCCTCGTCTCGTCTCTTTCCCCACCGTTCCCCACCTCTGTGCCGGACGACGATGACGAAGACGACGGTCGCACTTCACCACAGCACCGGAGCTACCTCATCTACGCCCTCGTCCACCGCACCGGGTGGTCCACCGACAACGTCGGCCGTCGCAACCGACGTGCCTCACAGACACCGAGTTCCACCGCATGAGGTGCGCTTCACCGACGCCGTCTCCCAGCTCATTGGGGCTACTTCACCAAGCACATCGTCGCACCTCCGCCCCCCGAGGCCGTTGGGGCTTCACCAACGGTCTCATCCACCGCATCGTAGCGCTCCACTGCCACTCAAAATCTGCATCCATGCACGGCCAGCCAACGCTAGCGCATCACCCTCAATGGCTCTGAAGTGACCCGCACTCTAGCTAGGCGAGCATGCCCGAACGCCAGCCCGAACTAGGTATCCACACATCACTCCCTTGTGCACTGTTCCGACGATGTTTGGATATCCTTTTACTGCTCTCTTAGCTTACACGCCTATGCAACTCTGACTTTAACTCTTATTTCTTTTGGAGATATCATCTGAAACAAGCAAATCCATTTTTTGGCGAAGCATGACGGCGCTACGGGATGTGGTACACATCCTGCACACCTGTATAACCTTGTAAGTATCTGTCCTCCGGTACAACATCAAGGTCGATTCCTCTTATTTGATCAACCATTCGCCATGTCAAAAATGCAGAGGTGGATGCAAGGAGCACAAGGCCTGCACATCCAAGCAAGTGGTAACATGGACTTGTACATGGAACATCCCAAGCGCAATCAGAGCTGCAGTGAGCCTATACAACGAGCTAGCGTAAGTCCCTGCATTTCATTTAATTTGTACTGGCATTCGTCTATGATTTGTGTGCATTGGCTGATCCATGAATTCAAGTTACCAAGGGCGAGCATTTAACTTAAAAAATACGAAGGCACTTGCACTCCGGAAATAAACATAACTTGAGAAATGTGAAGCTACATGCACTTTGAAAACCAGCTAATGATCCAAAGTAGTTCAGATTATAAACACTACATGATGCAAGCACCAAAAAACACAAAATGCAACATGGTGTACAAGGACTACAAACATGGTATGTACCTGTTTGAATTATTCGTTCTCTGGCTGAAAATATCGAAGTGTAATTGCACGTATAACCAGTGCGCAAACTGCATATCAATATATCTATCCTACACAAGTATGCCAATAGTTTCAAACAACAGATTATAAAAGTATTTATGCTATGTTGTCATGATACGGGGACTTTCTGGTAGATGGCCTTGATGTTTCCTCAAGCTATGAAAATGCACTATAATTTGCTTGTCATCAATGCCTGCAAATCTCTGTCTCTCTCAACATAGTAGATCATCATTAGACACTAAATCCTTCAATGAGCTTGCAAAATGCTTCCATTAGATCCCTCATTAGACACTATATGTTCATCACCAGGAGCATGTAAAATGTTTGCATCAAATCCTTCATTAGCAGTCTGTTCATTAGACACTTCAGGCTCAAGAACAACATGAGCTTGTATGTTTGCATCGGAAACTTGATTAGAGACATCAGATTCAGTCAGTTCAGTATTGATTGGGGGAGTTATAAAATAAGTAGAAATTGGTTTCATTTTCTCATAGATTCCCTACATACAAGCAGTTTTACAACACCGTCAGGTTTAACTATTGGCCACAAATTGAAGAGTTGAATTAGATATAATCAGGGATGTGATGTACCTGCTCGTTGCGCATGCTACTCTTGCAAGCTGCAACTGTCCGTTTTCGCAAGCTCGATGCCATGCCCGTGTTGTCGCCGCTGCCTCCCACATAGGCTACACCCAGGGTTGGATCTTCATCTTCTTGTCCTTCCGTTTGCTTGAAGCCCGGCGACCGCCCTCCAACGAGGGCGCGAGGAAGTGCTTTGTCGGTATGTCCAGCGGCAGCTAGGTTAGGAGCGAACCAGACTGGAGGCTGGAGCGAATGAATTGATATTTTTCCTGCTGTCGATCGATATGGGAGGCACTCGTTTGGGACGCGAGCCTGCTATAGGGCCTGCCTTGCACTTATGTTATTGGCCCATCCAAATTGAAACATTTTTCTTCATTTTTTACATTGCCTGCTCGTGCGTTGGGACGAACAAAACTAGCATGGGCCAACCTGGACGACTCAAACTAGGTGCACACTTTTCATCCACCTGAGGCGGCCGCCCATACAAGCCCCTATGGTGGCGTCAGCCCTTTTTGCGTGTATGATTGGATAGTGAAAAATATTCCAGTGGCGCTTTTGATTTACCCACAGAATGGTTGAATTGCTTGTTTCTATGAACTGAGTTCGCCAATAATGTGAAGGATGCCAGTCTTTCCATCCTATTGTACATTGCTTAGATCTCGATATGCCAAAAGTAATCGCATAAAATATACAGTAAAAGCGAGTGTGATGTGTTTGGCTACAACTAGTCTGACTACACGTCCTCATATAACATATCAAGGATGCACCATCTTACCAGATTAACCATTCGACTTAACCATGCAGTGTGGGAAGAAAGAAGTATCGGGACTGCGTATCCAAGCAAATTGATCCCTTGGACTCCTTCATACAACCTTGTAAGCAAAAAAGAAGTTGCAGTGTGCCTGTACAAAGAACTAGCGTAAGTTCAGTTACCTGCTTCTCAGAATTTTAGTTAGCCACTTATTGCAAAATTGTTCAATTACGTTGCTTGGGTTAATTTAGTTTGCTACTGATTACATAATGGCACAGCCTATTAATCATATTGTAGACTGCGCCTATCTATGTGTTTGATACTTACTGTTAAGAATTACCTATTTGCATTAACTTAAATATCTACTTGTTTGTTTAACTGCTTTGCTGCTGCAACAGCGGTTACAATGATGTTAATAACTACTTTTCAGCATCTAATTGAAACTCTTTAATTCCTTGTTTGTTTAACTGGTTTGCTATTATAACTCCCAGTTGAGATGTTTTGCTAACTTCAACTTTTCTGAATCCAATCGGAACTTTAATGGCAAAACAAGTTAGCCCAAGATCAAAGAGCGAGGTCCCCATGGACGTTGCAGCATCCCACAGCAGTGGCACCGGCCCAATCGTGCATTATGAATAGCCAACTACTGATGCTCTAGAGGCTAAACTAGGGGTAGAAAGAGATTCTGCTTCTGCACTTAGAGATGAAGTTGACATGTTGAGGAAGCAAACAGCACAATCACAAGCAATACTCAAGACAACCATTAAATATTTGGTGGATTTCAAAACGAAGCAAGCTGAGACTGACTAGATTGTTAAGGTCCTGAAGGAAAAAAGGAAATTAAATTCCTACTTGGTAAATCATAGGTGAAATGTTCTTTCCATAGTTGAATAACCTTTGTGTTGTCTGTTCATGTAATTAATCAAACCATTTGTTTTAGAGATCATGTAATAATTGTTTTTTTTGGTTTGTATTTTTATTTGAGCACAAGTCTGTATTAATTGATAAGACTCGAAGACATTTCATTTGGATTGCTGTGTCAGACCTATGAATATGCCAATCGGGCTGAATGTGCATTCAGCAATAGTAGTAGTATAGATGGACCATAAGTGGCACGCATCGGAAAGGGCCAAGATGTTGGCTAAAAAAAGGATGATGTTGTAGCCAAAAAAAAGTACAGCGGCCTGGCTTATGTATGTTAGTTGATATTATTAATCCATATACTCTATAAGTGTTTATATGTCTATTAGTTCTCTACATTCTTGGTTGATTGACTCGGTATTTGAATCTTGATACATCGCTTGTGTACATATCTAAATGGGAGTACACATTATGCTGCGTCTGACATTTGAGTTGGACATGAAGTGTTCCAAATATTTGAATTCACCTTAAACTGGATTCTAGTTTCTGAATTTGAGTATCGGCATTTGTAAACCATATTCATATATGACAGTGGAATACATCTTTGTCGTCCTTTTGAAGATATATATAAAAACACATAGAATGATTTATAAAGATTCATATAGGAATACAAAATGGATTTGAATTTAGTTGCCAGGGTAAACGTGGATGCTTATTATCCCAAAATTCGAAAGAAGCAGCAAAATGTCCACTCCCACGTCGGCTGCCTGAAGCCAAGTGTTTGGGAGATGGAAATTACTGTCTACCCATTACACAGACAGTCCATCAGCCCGATTTCCACTGCTCTAAATAGGGGTAGGTTAGTAACTTCAATTATACGTGACACCACCGCCTCTGAGCCCATTCCTACACGGTGGGCGTCAAACATGGGCGGCAAAACTCATTTGATTCAAGCTCGTCCGAAAGACCTCTGTTTCTCCCTCCATTACCCATTCATACACGGTGGGCGGCAAAACAAACTCGACTCGGCCGAAATCGATGTAGGAAAATATTTTCAATAGGGGTAGGTTTGTAACTTCACTCAGACATGACACAACCGCCCTACCTGTCAGCCCCGTCCATACACCGTGGGCACCAACCATGGGCGCCAACCACCCTCTCCTCGCCCGAAATCGCTCTGGGCAAATATTGGCGAGATGCGAGATTACCGTCCTATCCCCAATCGACGAGACGTCCAAATTTTAAACGGGGGCTAAGTTCGTAACTTTCCCATATTTCAGACAGGCGCATCCCGAAAACATGGTTCCCCGTACCTCTCCCTCCATTTTCCCATTCATACATCGTCCGCGCTAGAACACCCCATCCCCACACCAACCTCCGTCCGCCACCCCATCCATCGCCGCTGTCCTCCACCACATCCATCGCCACCGTCCTCCACCATGCCGGAGCGCCTACCAAGACCGCATCGTCCACTGCTAGAGATGGATGTTTCTCATCCATGGCAACAGACCAATAGCCTTGCATCGCGTCCTCTCGCTTCATCGGCGCTGTCGTCCCCTTTGCTGGGGCCGCTCACACGACCTTCTCTTCCACCGCAATGGGACTTATCCCCCGATGCACCCGTCTACCGTCGCAGATCTGCTTCAACGCCACCGATAGCCATCGCACCCCCGATGCCTACACGGCGCCGCAAGAGAGGTGGTACTTCATATCTCCTCAACTTTTTGATCTCAACCAGAAAATAGATCTTAACTTGGTTACTCTACTTTCTTTTCAGCTCTTAGAATTTAGTTCTTAGCTCGAAGCAAACAATGGATGCTAAATATCATTTCTCCAGTTTGCAACTTCAGATCTGCCATGGCATAGCCATAATACGATTTAATTGATCATGCTTAGGGTTTAATTGATCATGTTGGTTCCGTGGTGGTTTCTTTAATAGAAATCGGAGGGGAAGCCCTCTTTTGCTAAAAAATATGCTTAGAGTTTCCCCCTTTTATGATCACTATACGATCAGAATACGTGCTTCGTGTCATAATAACACTGCTCCACCCATCAAGCTAAACAAGCTTAGTTGTTCAAATACGAATCTGATATTATTAAAACAGAGTTGTTTAATTGGTCAGCTAAATGTTCCTAAATTAGTTTCGAAAATGCATGTTTGTCACTCGGGTGTGTATCTCTACAGGGTGCCCACGGTGGGCCGGCCCACCCTGGGATTTTGGGTCGTCCTAGGCCCCGATTCCCCTCTGTTCTGTTGCGCGCTTCCGATCTCTACTCGCCCCCAGCCGCCTGCCTCACCGGTGACTTGCCATCCCCGGACGGCATGACTCTAGGAGGAGACGCCGGACTAACAGGAGGCCAGGAGCCGCTCGCCCAACAGTGTCACCGCTGCCCAGGCGCGCCACCGTGCCTACCTTCCCAGTCTGTTCAGGGCTCAGGCGTGCAGCACCCACCAAGCCAACCCGATTTATCCTGAGATACGTCCTCAACACCCAGCAGCCACTCCTCATCACCCATTTTCTTATTGATTCATTACTCATTAGGCAGGACTGTCATTAGGGTTTGTTGTGTGCTCAGTGCTACCTACACTTAATGGTTCAGATGTATTTCGGTAATCTTTAGTACCTCTAAAGTTCACAGGGTTTTCAAAATTCCGGCCCTCGGAATAGATAATCTGACAACTTTTTATGTTTTCATGAATCTCAGATTCTGAACAGCATCATAATGATTATGAGCTTGCGCGCATGAAAAGAATAAAGCAGAACAATGCCATGGCTGTCAAACTTGGCATTAAGGGACTGAAAACAAGTCTGGATGCAATGCAATGCAAATGCTCTCCACCTATAGATTCATGCTCAGAATATGATCCTAACAGTGATTCTGAGCTAGAGGGAGACCTAAGTCAATGTAGATCCCTAGTGGAGGAGTCAGAGGAAGATGCCCTATCTTATTCACCCATCAAGGTACTTGCTCTAACTTTCCAAGGTTACATTGCTCGCACATATCTTGCAACTGATGCTTTGCATTGCTTCTACTTTGTTGAACTGCCATTAGCTTACTTTACACATCGTGTATGTGAATACGCCCTGTCTATCCATTTTTAGTACATATTCCATCTGTCATCATACCATATTTATCCATTCAAATGATGTTCTTGTGTATCAAACATTTAAAAGGAAGAGGGTGATTGCTGATCATGGAGGAGCACAAGCAAAGTATTTGGAAAAGGTAGTGGCACCTGATAAATCAAATAGCCCATTAGGTGTAGTTGCAATATCACCTGACCCACAAAATACCCCAACTCTAGCAGACTATAGCCCTACTACACTGGTCATTTCTGATGCCCCAACTCAGCAGACCCCAACTGTAGCAAACAGTATGATTATGCCAGTTGACATAGCACCAGCTATACGACGCAAAACCCCCATTCCAGCAAAGAGTACACCAAATCCAGTTGCCAAATACCATTTTAAACCAGAGAGAGCCCCAATTGTATTAAATAGGACCCATGTTCCATTTCTTCCCAGTTTAGAAGACGAAGCTTATGTTGTTGTCAGGAACTTTGTGCGCATCTTTCCTTCATGGAAAGATTATACCGCAGGCACAGAACAATTTCCACTCTTCCTCCGCAACTTACGCGTAAGTAATGTACTAATGTTATTCATGGTCATTACTGCATATGTTTCTGCTAACAGAAGACACAAGATTTCATTCTTTTAAATAGGCGAGGAGCAAACTGGATTGTGATGACGAGCAAGGGTTGGTTGCGCTTTTCAAGCACTCATTGATGAAGTATCGTTCCTACTTGAGGCAAGCGCACTTCGATGGCAAGCCTCTGAACGAAATTTCTATAAAGTCTTTGGTGCTACATTTATCCGACGGTGACTGGAATAATCTTGTTACACATTGGTCTCGGCTGCAGCGTAAGGTACTCTCTATGATATCACATCACAATTTGAACTACATTTCTGAATTTGCCTTCATGTCTCACTTGTATGAAAACTGTTAGCGGAAGAACATTCGTTCTCAAGGGACCACAGAATCTCGCAACTATACTGCACATTGCATTGCTCTTGTGAGTACCTCTTGCCCTATATGACCATACTTACTTTCATAGCTGTTTGATTATGTAGCATCACTGCACTTGTTAGCCTCTTAATCGTCCATTTGGTGGACATTATAAGATCCGTATGGACTCTTACATAAATTTAGAATCAACTCAATGCTTTTGAAGAGGTTTAGCTCTGTAGTCCTCTTGTAAGGACTGAACGTGGTCTATCACTATACTTACATTAACAGCTACTCCCTCCGTCCCATAATATAAGAACGTTTTGTACAGTACACCAGTGTTCAAAACACTCTTGTATTATGGGAAGAGGGATTGGTTCATTTTGTAGCATTCTGCATCTTATCTCCCTCGCCCACCATTTACTAAAATAATCAGATCTATATTTAATCTTACCAACAAGTAGAATACACAGACAATGCCAGTGTAGAAGTGTAGCCCATTGCTCTTGTCAGTACATTTTGTCCTGTAACGCTTGTACTTCCAGGGATTGGTAGTTGATTATGTAGCATCAATCTGCATCTTATCTTCATTATCCTCTATCCCTTCCAGTATTATCATATCTATAATTACTCTCTACAAAATGTAGAGTACAGGCAATGCTTATGAAGAAGATTCTGTGCTGAAATTCTTGAGTTATCCTTCCCTTGACATGGAGAAGGGCATTATAAAGCCGGTGTTAACTGTTAATGTAAGTCAGTCCTTCTAAAGCCTTTATCCTCAACTGCTGTTTAATTTGCTCATACTCCCTATCGTTTACTGCTGTTTAGTTTGCTGTTTCTACCAAAATGCATGTTCGTAAGAACCGTAAGTTCTAAGTTTTACTTGTAAAACCAAATTCCTTATTCATACCATGCACATTACTTAATACTCCCTATATGTATGCTTGTTTTTGTGGATCTATAATCCAGTGTGTGGTGAAGCAGCCCACGTTTGCACCTTGTCATCTCCTGTTTTATCTTACTGATGTGGCTGATGATATGAACAACATGCCATGCACATTATCCAAAATAGATACAATGATTTTCTTTGCCCTTCATCTATGCTTGTTATGTTGACATGGTAATCCAGTAGTGTGGTGAAGCTCCCTGCATTATGAACAATGCCAAATTATGCTATTGATATTTTGAACTTACTCTTTATTTTCTAATTTGAAATTGGATAGAATTGACAGAACAGTTATCATCTTTGTTTATACACGTGCAAAACCTGTCATCTCTCTGCTTTGTTTCAGGGTGATATGCCTGATGGCATGCACAAGTCTGCTGAAGGCTGTGAGACAAACCCAACATATATTGCAGCAAAGAAGGCAAAACATCTTGAAGATAGCGAGACAACCCCAAAGTCTTGTCTTGATGCAGTGTTCAAGTTACTTGAGACTAACAGTCAGACAAGCTCACAGAATTCGTTGTCTGAATCAGTTCGACTTCTTTAGTCCCAAGTTCTAGCAGAAAGGCATTCTGCAACTCAACTTCGACTTGATGTCCTATCTCTAAGAAAGATTGCGGAGAACACCAATCAGAACCTCATCGCTAAACAACTACACCTGGAAGCTATGACCGACATGCTAGGCCGGTCTCACAGCCTTGCTCAGCAGCTTGTGCAGCAGTTCCCCCGCAAGCCTAACCTTTCTTGAACTGTCTTGGAAGTGGTCTCGGTTCAGTATTATTTTGTTACGCTGCAATGGTGCCCAGTTTTTGTAATCTGCTTCTTTGTTGCGCTTTATGATCACTGGTGGCGAACTTCGATGCCCAGTGGATGTAATATACCTTAAATCCTTTATTGTATAGTGTAGGTTTATTCTTAGTTACTATGCTGTAATTTCTTTATTGTATAGAGCAGGTTTGTTCTTAATTCCTACTAGTTACTGCCATCATTCC
Organism: Triticum aestivum; assembly: GCF_018294505.1. Taxonomy (NCBI): domain Eukaryota; kingdom Viridiplantae; phylum Streptophyta; class Magnoliopsida; order Poales; family Poaceae; genus Triticum; species Triticum aestivum. Next base: position 641,903,168 of record NC_057797.1, read on the forward strand.
CTATCTGAAAAAAATCAGATGTAGTCGACCGGACTGAAACATTCGACTCTAACGGGCCAGGTTTTTAGCGGGCCTCAAACGTGTCGAACAGCTCACGGGCCTGCAACAGCCCGAAATGAACCCCGGCCCATGATTGTGCGAATCAAATCACGGGCTTTTAACAGGCCAAAATTGTCTTGGTCCTTGTTTGTCCCAATCAGATATCAGCTGCGAGCAGGCCGGATGCAAACCGGGCCGTAGTTAGGCCCAACTATATGACGAGCTTTTAACAGGCCGAAATTAATATAGGGCTGAAATGTTAAACGGGCCCTTAACAGGCCAAAACTAATATCAGGCTGAATTACTAAGTGGGCCTTTAGCAAGTGGGCCCAAAAGCATAGTGTCCAGTTGACAGGCCGAATCTGATATGGGCCATAATTGAGCCCAAAGCCTCTTAAAGGGCCAGACCTGATCTGGGCCGTAATTTGGCCCAGAACGTGGTAGGCTTTTAACGGGCCGGATCTCATATTGGCCACTATTAGGCCCGGAGCGTGGCAGGCCATTAATGGACCGGATCAAATATGGGCTGGCATTTGGCCCAAAACATGGCAGCCAGTTAATGGGGCGGCCTACTAGGGTCCTCAAAATCTTGTGGGCCTACAGGTGGGTCGGCCCATTAATGTTGGTAAAATCTCGTGGGCCTTTAGCTGGGTCGACCCATTATGATCCGCAAGAATCTTGTGGGCCTTTACCTAGGCCGGCCCATTATGGCACACAAAAATCTTGTGGGCCTTTACCTGGGCCGGCCCATTATGGCCCGCAAAATCTTGTGGGCCTTTAGCTGGGCCAGCCCATTATGGTCTGCAAAATCTCGTGGGCCTTTAGCTGGGCCGGCCCATTATGGTTCACAAAATCTTGTGGGCCTTCAGTTGGGTCGGCCCATTTAAACTTGATGGGCCGGTCCACGTGTCAACATATCATAGGCGCGTCTCGCCCATTGGATGAGTGACACCTGTGCCAACGCGGGCCTGACACGTGTCTCCTCCAGCCAATGATGATTTTACACATGGAAAATCCCCATTGGTCGGGGCTGTTAATGGGTTATCGGATCCAAAACCCGACCCGATAGCTTAACGGCGTTCCATTACGGTGGATGCCATGTGTCGGTCACCCTTGACGAAAGCACTTCTATGACGCGCGATTTATCGTCATGGAAGTGGACACTTCTGTGATGATAATTTTGGTAATGTCATGGAACACTTCTACGACAGCACAGGTATGACTATCTTGATTCTGTCATAAATTTGTCATGCACGTACATGCATGACAAAAAACGCGACCTACTGTGACAAACACGTATCATCACGGAAGTGTAATTTTTGTAGTGTACAGTTGAAGCGGATGCTACATCTGGTGGAGCAGGTGATACTGTGTTTGTAGATTTAGCCGGTGGACTTGGACCTTCTACTGCACTATAAGTACCAGCAGAATCTCGACGGCAGAACCTTTTCCGTTTCACCCGACGAGTAACAGCACTCCCTACTATATTATTTTCCTTGCTCTTTTTTGACTTTGCCATGTCAAGCTGTACCCACAACACAAACGAATAAAATCACTCTTCAGAACTCATTGATGCATGATACAGACAAACAATACTTTGATGTAAGACAACCGTATGAGGATGGAATATGTAAGAAAAACAGGACGTCATGACATATTCACAGCTACGATGTGCAAGCTAAGCAAAAGGATTTTCAAGAAAATAGAACTAATGCAAGCTAGACACCATATGAAAGATGCAACCAATATTACTCTGCCAAGTTAAAAGTGTCTTGTCATAAGTGGCAATTTGAAAAATTAGAAGCAGTACAACATAGAAATCAATGCAAGATGCAACCACTATCAAACTGCCATGTTAAAAGCGTCCAATCATGAGTGACTAATGCGGGATACACAACAACAGTACTTTGATGTAAGAACATGGTATGATAGATAGATGAAGTGTTTTCTAGACACAGAAAGCCATGTCATATGCACATGTATAATGTATAAACTCAGCAGGTGCAATTTCATCAAAATAGAAGAAATACAGGCTAGACAACATATGCAACATGAAACCAATTATCACATTGTCAACTTAGAGCAAGCACCTGCGATGGTGGAGTACGGGAGATGAACTCATCATGTAGACTTGGGACTTCAACTTCATTAGCAGTAGCAGTGGCAAATCTAGAGAGTCTCTGTTTGCGTCGGTGCGGAGGACCACCAACATCCCCTAACTTACTCTTTTCCTTCCTATTTTCTGATATTGCCTTATGAAGTCCAAACCACAAGAAGATTGATAAAATTAGCTCTGCATAACTGGTTGATGCATGATACAGACGAACACTACTTTGATGTAAGGCAAGCGCAAGGTAGGAGGATGGAATATATACAAAAAAAGACATCATTTCATATTCACACGTACGATAGGAGGATGGAATATGTATGAAAAAACAGTAGGCGGAAGGCATTTCAACAAAATTAGAAGAAATGAAAGCTAGGCACCATATGAACATGCAACCAATATCGCTCTATTGGGTAAAAAGTGTCTCGACGTAAGTGCCATTTCAAGAAATTAGAAGCAGTACAAGCTAGAAGACAATGCAAGATGCAACCTACATCACAGTCCCAAGTTAAATGTGTCTTATGGGTAAGTGATTGTTGCAGTTATAAGTTGTAAGCTATGCAGATGCAATTCAACATAATCAGAAGCAATACAAACTAGATATCATACGGAAAACACAACCACGTATAACAGTTCCAAGTAAGAGCAAGCACCTGTGATGGTGGAGTAGGGGAGATGTGCTCATCATGTACACGTATGTTCTAGAAACAGGAACACATGTCATATTCACATGCATTATGTGTAAAGTAAGCAGATGCAATTCAAGTTAGAAGCAATACAAGCTAGACATCATACGCAACATGCAACCACATATAATAGTGTCAAGTTAGCGTAAGCACCTGTGATTGTGGAGTAAGGGAGATGTGCTCATCATCTACACAGCTACGTTGACTGTCCAGCCTTGTGTTGTCTTGCGAATCTTGTTGGGAGGATGGCGGAGTAGAATCTGTAGAGACCCCCTGTTTGAGTTGCTCCAAAGGACCACCATCATCCACTGCCGGACTAATTTCCTTCAACTGTAATGATTTTGCATTGTGAAGTCAAACCGATAAGAAAAAGGAATAAAATTCGCTCTTCACAACTCATTCATGCATGATACTGACGAACACTACTCGGATGAAAGGCAAACACATGATGTGAGGATGGAATATGTATGAAAAACAAGATGGTGTGACATATTCACACCTATGATGTGGTAACTAAGCAGAAGGCATTTCAACAAATTAGAAGCACTGCAAGCTAGACACCATATGAAAGATGCAACCAATATCACTCTGCCAAGTTCAAACTGTATGGTGTTTCAACAAATTAGAAGCAGTACATGCTAGAAATCATATGCAAGACACAACCAATATCACAGTGGCGACTTAAAGGTGCCTTATCATAAGTGACTGATGCGGGATATGCAAGAATAGTAGTCTGATGTAGAAACAGGAACACATATCATATTCACAGGCAGTATGTGTAAAGTAAGCAGATGCAATTCAACAAAGTTAGAAGCAATACAAGCTAGACATCATACGCAACATGCAACCACATATAATAGTGCCAAGTTAGAGCAAGCACCTATGATGGTGGAGTAGGGGAGATGTGCTCATCATCTACACAGCTACGTTGACTGTCTAGCCTTGCGTTGTCTTGCGAATCTTGTTGGGAGGATGGCGGAGTAGAATCTGTAGAGAACCTCCGTTTCAGTTGCTCGGAAGGACCACCATCATCCAATGCCTTGCCAATTTCCTTTAGCTTTATTGATTTTGCATTGTGAGGTCATACCGACAAGAAAAAGGAATATCATTCGCTCTTCAGAACTCATTCATGCATGATACTGACGAACACTACTCTGATGAAAGGCAAAGTTATGTACGAGGATGGAATATGTACAAAAAAATGGACGGCTTGACATATTCACACCTATGATGTGGTAACTAAGCAGAAGGCACTTCAACAAATTAGAAACACGGCAAGACACCATATGGAAGGTGCAATCAATATCACTCTGCCAAGTTAAAACGGTCTCGTCATAGGTGGCGTTCATCAAAATAGAAGAAATACATGCTAGAAATCATATTCAAGACGCAAACCAATATCACACTGCCAACTTAAAGGTGTCCCATCATAAGTGACTGATGCAGGATACACAAGAAGAGTAGTTTCATGTAAGAACATGGTGTGATAGACAGATATAGTACGTACCAAAAACAGGAAAGCATGTCATATTCACATGTATCATGTGTAAGCTAAGCAGATGTAGTTTACACTAATTAGGAGCAATACGAGCTAGACACCATATGCAACATGCAACCAGATGTCACACTGCCAAGTTAGAGCAAGCACCTTGGATGGTGGAGTAGGGGAGCGGAGACTTGGACCTTGTAATGCACTATCAGTACAAGGAGAATCGGTACAGATGCTCCGTTTACATTGCTGCAGAGGACCACCATCATCGCCTTCCTTACTATTTTCCTTCATCTTTCTTGATTTAGCCTTGTCAAGTCAAACCCACAAGAAAAAGGAATAAAATTTGCTCTTCAGAACTCATTGATGCATGATACTGACGAACACTACTTTCATGTAAGGCAGCCGCGTGATAGGAGGATGTAATATGTATGAAAAACAGGACGGCGTGACATATTGACATGTATGATGTATAAAGTGTAAACTAAGCACAAGGTGCTTGAACTTGTTAGAATCGATGAAAGCTAGAAACCATATGAAAGATGAAACCAATATCACTCTGCCAAATTAAAAGGGTGCCCTAGCAAATGTATTTGACCAAATTAGAAGCAATACATGGCGACAGTCTAGAAATAATATGCAATATGCAACGAATAAAGGTGACTCGTCGTAAGTGATTGATGCAGGATACAGAAGAGAGGTAGTTTCATGTAAGAACAAGGTTAACACATAGATGTAGTGTGTACCAAAAATAGGAAGCCATGTCATATTCACAGGTATAGTATGTAAACTAAGCAGATGCAATTTACCCTAATTAGAAGCATTACAAGCTAGACACCGTATGCAACATGCAACCACATATCGCACTGCGAAGTTAGAGCAAGCACCTGTGATGGTGGTTTAGGGGAAGTGCGGTCTTCAGGTACAGAGCTATGTTCAATATCTTCATTTAGGCTTGTTGTTTCTTGAGAATCATGTGGAGAGGATGAAATTGCATTCTTTATAAGAGTATTGCGTCTCATATTAACCCACGCGTGACTATCTCATCATAAGCGATAGACACAGGATACACAAGAACAGTAGTTTGATGTAAGAACATGGTGTGATAGGCAGATGTAGTATGTACCAAAAACAGGAAGGCGTGTCAATGACGACGAGTCCGGCGCACAGATTGTCTTCGGCATTGCAAGGCGGGTTCCTCCTCCGAATACTTCATAGAAGATTTTGAACACGAGGATCGTGTCCGGCTCTGCAAAATAAGTTCCACATACCACCGTAAAGGGAATAATATTTACACAAATCTAATCTGCTGACGTACCCCGTAGTGTGACATCAGACCACAGCCAGGTCTTTATTCGAATCGTTTTTCATAACCTGTCTCAGCGTGTTTCGCAAGGTGGTTTCCTTGGCATGTCTTGTCGAAGCAAAGATCGTGTCCCCTTATTACGGGATTCCCACTAATACGGATGTGCGTAACCCAACCGCGCCTATTAGTAGGACTCCTAAATCTTAGGCAAGTCCCAAACGGCCACGAGGAGGACGCTTGATATTCACCCTCTTTATAAAGGGGACAAGGCCTTTTCCTCTCGATCTTAATCAAATCCGCCTCTCGCATCGAGTTCCAACACCCAAAGCTTAGGTTTAAGCACTTCGGACCTTCGACTATGTCCGGATCCAACCTTCAAGGTCGGTGTATGCCTTCCTCCGTCACAGAGGAGGACATCAAGAAGTTGCGAGAGGCCAGATATCTGACCGCTGAAATTCCGCATCGGCTGGCTGCCCGAGGACAGGTCGTCCCCACTCCCGAACCCAACGAGAGCGTTGTGTTCGGCTCCCACTTCCTCTGAGGACTAGGCCTCGCTCTGGATCCCTTTGTTAGGGGTCTTATGTTCTATTACGGGCTAGATTTTCACGATCTGGCCCCGGATTCCCTTCTTCACATCTCGAAATTTATTGTCGTATGTGAGGCCTTCCTCCGCATTACCCCTCACTTCGGCCTGTGGCTCAAGACCTTTGATGTGAAGCCGAAGATGATCGAGGGGCAGCATGTAGCGTGCGGAGGCGCTTTAATAAGCAAAATTGATGACACTACATGGCCTGAGGGTTACTTCCTAGAGGTGTCCGGATTGTGGCAGTGGGAGTGGTTCTACATCACAGCTCCCCGAAGTGCCAAGTGGGTAGCTGCCCCCGCCTTCCGCTCAGGGCCCCCACCACAACTGATGTCATGGATCAGCAGGGGGCTGAGCTAGGGTCCAGCCGGGGACGTGCCAATATTGCAAAGCCGTATCCGAGATCTATTCGAGAGAGATATCAGTCCGGTAATGGTAGTGCAAGTCATGCTAGTCCGTCAAGTCCAGCCTTGCAAACTCCGGCCCCTTCACATGTGGGAATTCAACCCAGAAGGACCGCGAGCTATCCAACATTTACTCGGCATGACGCACGAAGAGATATACAAATTGTTCTTCGGACCACAAATAATGTGTCCGGACATCACTGAGGATGCAGGTCTGAGCTGCAATCGCCTGGATACCCAAGTAAGTAGCCTCACATCCCAACACACTGTCTGTTTTATTTATAGCAATGTTGCCCTAAAAAGAAAAACGCTCTTGGTCTAGGATTGGATAGCGAAGGCAAAGTTGATCAGGTGTCTGCCCCCCCTCCATGAGACCTCACCAAATCCCGTGCTAACCAGGATGCTGGAGATCGCGCCTTATCAAGCGCCCTTGGGAGAAGATAAAGGGGGGAACAAGGAGGTTAGTGCCTCCGCGAAGGACGTTAGCCAAGGAGGAGGGACTGAAACTTCCTCTCCCCAGGGAAGGAAGAGGACCGCCTTCGAGGACCCGGAGACAATGGTCTCCAAACGGCGGAAGAAATCTTCGCCGGAGGGTCCTACCTCGAGGGCTACCCTGGCCGCACTATGCCCTTAAGGGGATTAGCCCTCCACCGAGCTGTAAGTAAAAGGGTACGTAATAATGAAAATATCCCGCTTTACTTCTGAGGAGAGTAACCGAAGCATTTATATTGCAGTTTGGATCTTAGCCCTTCTCAGCAGAGCTCGTCTTCAGGGGATCTTCTTCCAGAGATGATGGAGAGTGAAACGCCTCCTCCTGCCACACCGCCTCACGAGGCGTGCAACCCCGAGGTGTCGCCGCGGAGGTTTCCTCCTGATCCGGCAAGGCCAAAAGGTAATCCTATGGCCACCCGAAGTCCTCAGTATCCGGCTCTTGAAGAGAGCAATCAAAAGAGTCCGGCACCGTCTGGTGTGCGGTCGGACGTACTGAGGGATCTGCTGGAGCAAGCGGCTATCTCAGAAGAGCATCGCACGTTAATGGGTACGGTGATTGAAAGGATTTCGTCCGCCGAAAGTGGGTTGCATGAAGCCTTTATGAGTCTACTGACGGGCTTTGAGGTACGTGAAATGATGTACATTTTTTACAGTACCGCACAAATTTAGATGTGCCCTGTGTAGATAGTAGCCCCTGAGACTCTGGTTGTCGTCGAAAATGGCGGCAAACAGAGGATCATAGTCCCAGGTAATAACCAGACCGCCTTTATGTGCAGGTGGTTGAAGCTCCGGTGGCTAGCCGGATTGATGGGTTTGCCGAACTGAAGCGGCAGCTGTATGCGGCAGATGCCGACATCGTGCTTGTCAACAAGCGGCTTGACGAGGCACAGGGTCAGTGATTTTTCTGGTGATCGTCACATAGTAAGAGCAGCATGATGCCAGTATCTTTAATGTGTTGTGACTGCAGATGGAGCTGCCACCATGGAGACCCTTCGGGAGGAGCTTGCCCGAGCCAAGGAGCATGCAAGGAGCAGCAATGCGGCCGTTTTAAAGGCGGCCGAGGCTTTAAGGGCCGAACAGGTCACACATTGCGAGAGCAAAGAAAAAATTTCCAAGATGGTCGTGGAGTTAAAAGATGCTACTGACCATTACTGGCTTCTTGAAGAAGAAAACCGGGTGAAGGCGACGGACCTGGAGAAGGCCCAGGTGGCTGCCAAGGAAGCCCGCTCCAAAATTAGAGCGACAAAGGAGGAGCTGAATCAAGCTGCGGATATCGTTTCTGGGAAGCCCTTCTTGTTACGGACTAAGTTCGAATATCCAAAATATGCTCCTCTAGACCGGCTATGGAGTTCTGCGGATGAGTACATGGATTTGGCTGCAAGTGCTGCTGATGCGGCCGAGTACTTCAAGGATCAGAAGGGTCCTGAAGTGGAGAAGCTGTTCTGGTCACAATTTCACGTTCCAGTCCGTCCGCTGTTGCTGAATGAGCGATTGACCGGTTGGGTCGAGCTCCATAGATTACCCGGACTTGCCATGAGGTCTGTAGTGGATCATCTGTGGCCGGGAGGGCCAAGGCCGAATAGCTACTTTAGCTTGGTGCAACAATTCCTTGGTGTTGTGCCACGCATCGATGATGTAAAGAGGTCGGTGTGCATAGAGGGTTTGCGGATGGCCCTTGCCCGTGTCAAAACATACTGGACGGAGATGGATGCCAGCACTATTGCGGCGCAGGGTTCGGCCATAGGCCGAGTGGCTGCCGAGCACTACTTTGAAGAAGTTATTGAAGGCGCTCGTTTGATAGAGGCTCAGTGCTCAAAGAATATTATGTTTAAGTGACATGTATTCCCATTGTAAGAACAATGTTTTATTGAATTTATCAAGGCTGTATTTATACTTTTGCCCGAAAGTGCTATGATGCCTCTTGTGCGGCCGTTTATGTATATATGTATATAACCTGAAAGATGGCAGTCGTCGGCTTCAGCCCCCACGCATATAATGCGGGGGTGTTCGCAGAAGACGCATGTTCACACTTGATCCAACGTCTTGGTCCATTAAGGAGGTGATAGCGCAGCGAACTAGGCAATCGGACTATAATGCTTTAACACTTTCACTTAGCCAGAGGAGTTTGACAGTGGGGCTACTACATAGCCCCTGGTGGCTCCGCGCTCATCAGGATTCGGGGCGCGTACATGCATGGCCGGGAAACGGCCCTTCGTTAAGGCGGAGGAATCCCGAAGATTCCGCTAGGTCATCGAGTGGTTGACCAGTCTCGCGCTATATCATGACAGTCAGTTTTTGGCTTTCTCTACTGAGGTGCTCGTCCGGATGAACCAGGGCACAATCGCAGTAGTTCTCCTGGTGCCGCCTTAGCCGATAGAGCAGAACATAAGGCAGCAAAACACAGGAGCCGAGCAAACCCAACATTTGACCAAAGACATGATTCGGAGCTGATACATATAAGGCCAAACTCGCGACGCCGAACACTCCCTAGGGTATTCGGTCTTTATGATGTGAACCGGGTCGAAACAGTGCCCATTGTAATGAGCCCCTGGTGTCCAGGTACGTGCAATATTCTGACGTGGCCACATGCCAATACGCCAGCATCCTTCTCGATTGTACTGAGAATCCGAGGGATGTGTATCAAGAAGAGACAGTAAAAAAGGTTTACGCAGGGTCTTAATCTAAAAAGAATCCTCGGAACGGGTCCCTGCTGCACGTCTGCGCCTGTGTCTCCATTGTGCCGTATTCTGGACGGGTGTAGCACGATGGTTATCTGAAAAAGAAAGGAACTTAATTGAAAAGTTGTCGTGCAAAAGGTAGGTTATACTAAATAAACAATGTACAGTTCAAAATGAGTAAAGTTGAGCCTAATTGCCACTTGTTTGCACGCGTTGAGCCCCTTGTATTGTAATAGGGGTATAGCCATCAAACCTGTATCAATTACATATAGCTGCACGGGACTCGTCCAACCACGTCCGTGGTCTTAACGACCTGTCAGATGGTTTAGTTGGTGAGGCCGTTTAGTGTGCGGCTGCCAAGGCAGCCGCACGGTCTTCCGCGCGCAAGGAGCGCTCAATATTTCCATTTACTGTCATGATGCCACGTGGACCGGGCATCTTAAGCATGAGAGAAGCGTAATGCGGTATTGCGTTAAAGCGAGCAAAAGCTTCGCGTCCGAGTAGTGCTTGATAACCACTTTGGAACGAAGCGATGTGGAATGTTAAATTTTCGCTGCGGAAGTTATCGGGAAAGCCGAATATAACCTCTAGTAGCAGGGAGCCCGTGCAATGGGCCTCTAGGCCTGGCATTACTCCTTTAAAGGTAGTATTGCTGCGGCTAATTTTTGTTGGGTCTATCCCCATTTTGTGGACTGTGTCCTGATATATCAGGTTTAAACTGCTGTCGCCGTCCATCAGGACTCGTGTGAAGTGGTATCCGTCAATTATTGGGTCTAATACCAAGGCAGCCCATCCCGCATGCCGGATACTTGCCGAGTAATCCCGATGGTCAAAGGTGATCGGTTGGGATGACCAGTGGCATAACTCTGCGGTGATAGGCCCTGGGGCATGTGTCTCTAGGAGTGTCGCTTTGTTTCTCCCCTTTGTCACGTGTAACACGTTTACTGTTTTGACTTCTGGTGGGAATTTCTTCTGTTCCCTAGTGCTTTGCTTGCGAGGCTCATCCTCGTCTTCGCTTTGTGTATCCTATCCCTTATGTTCGGCGTTGAGCTTGCCGGACTGCTTGAAGACCCAACATTCACTATGGGTATGATTTGCAGGTTTATCGGGGGTGCTGTCGATCTGACATATTTTATCCAGAATCTTGTTTAGGCTGGACAGTTCGTCTCTGTTGCCTTTGGACGGCAGCTTTTGTTGACTTGGCCGAGAGCTTCTAAATCCGACGTTTACCGTCATGCTCTTCGGGCTGTCTTCTTTATTCCGGCGCTTGTTTTTGCTGTGTCGTGGTTTCCCATTTCCGTCCCTGACTTCGGATGTACTTGGGTCGCTGGTGCTGCATCGGGCAAACCAGCTCTCCTCGCCCGCACAAAAGCGGGTCATGAGGCTTGTTAATGTTGTCATTGTTCTCAGCTTTTCTTGACCGAGGTGTCTGGCAAGCCATTCGTCTCGAACGCTGTGCTTGAAAGCTGCTAAGGCTTCGGCGTCCGGGCAGTCGACTATTTGGTTCTTTTTAGTGAGAAACCTGTTCCAAAGCTTTCGGGCTGACTCTTCGGGTTGTTGAGTTATATGACTCAAATCGTATGCATCCAATGGTCGAACATAGGTCCCTTGAAAATTTGCCCAAAAAGCGTCATCGAGCTCTTCCCATCTTCCAATGGAGTTTTCAGGGAGGCTTTTAAGCCAGTGCCGAGCTGGCCCTTTGAGCTTGAGGGATAAGTACTTGATGGTGTGGAGATCGTATCCTCGAGCCATATGGATATGGAGGATGTAGTCGTCAATCCAGACCCCAGGGTCTGTCGTTCCGTCGTACGCCTCTATGTTTACGGGTTTGAATCCTTCTGGAAATTCATGGTCCAGCACCTCATCGGTGAAACATAGGGGGTGTGCGGCACCCTTGTATTTGGGTGTACCGTGGTGTTGGGATGTTTGTTGTGTTGTATTGCGTGCTGGAGCGCGCTTGCATGGCCCGTAGATGGATCTGGTTGCGTCGTCCTTTTGATGTGAGCCCTCACGTGGATCGCGTACTAGCTTATGTGCGGTGTCGTTTGCCACTCTATGTTGGCCACGAGGTCGTCTATCCGACCGGATGGCCATTTTGTTTTTTGATTGCGCGGGATCTAAGGCCTCCTCATCGAATTCAGGTAGCAACTTTCGCTTCGGGTAGCTCTTGGTGTGGCGATTACCGCCGTACTTCGCTGCAGTGTTGAGTACTTCACTCCATCTGATTCTGAGTGTGTCTTGTGCAGCCCAGAGCCTTTGCTTCTGCTTTTTTAGACTCCTCGCAGTGGCAACAAGCCTTTGATGGGTATTCTGTTGCTCCGGGTGCCTGTCCGGTGTGATGTCATCCGGACTGTTATCTTCGACGGAGTCGGGTTGTTCGGTTTGATTCTCCGTTTTGCCGCGGTCGGACGATGGTTCAATTCCGTGTTTGTCATCCGCTGACTCGCCTTGCTCTATCGCTGGGTTTATATGATCGCTGCTTCTGCCGAGGCAGGATTTGGAGCGGCGCTTACGCCGCCGCTTTGACTGCTTCTCGAGGGAACAACCCTTCGCTGCGTCCTTCCGTTCTTCGTCGTCATTTTCTTTGGGTGTGTCCACCATGTATACATCATATGATGAAGTGGGCGTCCAATGCCCTGTGGGCAGTGGTTCCTGTTCGTCTCCTGCATCATCGTCCATACCGTCAATGCCTTCGAAGTCGAAGTCGAGCATGTCGGTCAAATCATCGATAGTGGCTACTAAGTGGGTGGTGGGTGGGCGGCGAATTTCTTCGTCATCCGCATCCCAATTCTGCCGGACATAGTTCGGCCAGGGCTCTCTTGACAGAGAGAGAGACCTTAATGAGTTCAGTATGTCGCCGAAAGGCGAGTGCTGAAAGATATCCGCGGAGGTGAACTCCATGATCGGCGCCCAGTCAGATTCGATGGGCACGGGCGCATGCGGTTCGGAGTCCGTGGCCGGGGAAGAATCCGGCAGTTTGGCGTCACGGCTCTTGTGAAGGGTAAGGTTGATATTCAGCTCGATCGCCGATGAGAGTGCAGCCTCCGCGGCGGGGTCTATCCACCCGTCACTGGATGGCGCAATTGGCTCCGATTTGAGGGTCGAAACAGTCGCCAGTGCGATCTCCCGAACACTGTCCGATGGTGGAGCTAAGTCATGCTCATCATGACCGTGTGGCGCACTCGGCAAGGGCTCAAATCTGTCGAAGATCAAGTCTCCGTGGATGTCGGTTGTGTAGTTCAAATTTCCAAATCTGACCTGATAGCCAGGGGCGTAGCTCTCGATCTGCTCCAGATGGCCAAGCGAGTTAGCCCGTAGCGCGGAGCCGCCGAATACAAAGATCTGTCCGGGGAGAAAAGTCTCACCCAGGACTGCATCGCTATCGATGATCGAAGAAGCCATCAAGCCTAATGATGACGACACAGAGGAACTCTCAATGAAAGCACCAGTGTCGGTGTCAAAACCGGCGGATCTCGGGTAGGGGGTCCCGAACTATGCGTCTAAGGCGGATGGTAACAGGAGGCAGGGGACACGATGTTTTACCCAGGTTCGGGCCCTCTTGATGGAGGTAAAACCCTACGTGCTTCTTGATTATTCTTGATAATATGAGTAGTACAAGAGTTGATCTACCACGAGATCAGAGAGGCAAAACCCTAGAAGCTAGCCTATGGTATGATTGTATGTTGTCCTACGGACTAAAACCCTCCAGTTTATATAGAAGACGGAGGGAGCTAGGGTTACGCAGAGTCAGTTACAAGGAAGGAGATCTACATATCTGTATTGCCAAGCTTGCCTTCCACCCCAAGGAGAGTCCCATCCGGACACGGGACGAAGTCTTCAATCTTGTATCTTCATAGTCCAACAGTCCGGACAAAGGATGTAATCTGGCTATCCGGATACCCCCTAATCCAGGACTCCCTCAATGAGGGATACACAAGAAAACTAGTTTGATGTAAGAACATGGTTAATAGAAAGACGTAGTATGTACCAAAAACAGGAAGGCATGTCATATTCACAGGTATAATGTGTTAACTAAGCAGATTCAATTTACCCTAATTAGAAGCATTACAAGGTTGACACCATATGCAACATGCAACCACATATCACACTGCCAAGTAAGAGCAAGCACCTGCGATGGTGGTGTGGGGGAATTGCGGTGATCAACTAGAGAGCTATGTTGACTATCTTCATTTAGCCTTGCTGTTTCTTGAGAATCATGTGGGGAGGATGACACTGCACTCTTTAAACGAGTAGGGCGTCTCACAGTAACCCACTCGTGTGACTGTCTCATCATAAGTGATTGACGAGGGATACAAAAGAGCATTAGTTTGATGTACGAACATGGTTAATAGACATATGTAGTATGCATTGAAAGTGCGTTATATCGACTAGAGGGGGGTGAATAGGCAATTTTTATGAAATTCTTTGCTGAGGAATTTGTCGGTGAGGAAATTCCATAGTGAAGAACTACTCGCAGCGGAATAAGTACTCAAAAGTAAACATAACAGAATACAAGCATAGTCATCATGATGAAATGAAGACAGGCATAGAGTACAGGAAGCGTAATCACAGGATAACACAGGATGAAGACAAACAGACTGAAGAAATTGAATTGAGGAAATTGAGAAAGTCTTCAGTCAAAGTCTTCAAACACAGATATGAACAAACACACAACACAGTTATGAGAAAATGAAAGAGTTGAGGAAATAGAACCAGTAAGCTTGGTGAAGACAATGATTTGGTAGACCAGTTCCAACTGTTGTCTCAGTTGTACGTCTAGTTGGAGCGGCTGAGTATTTAAACTCGAGGACACACAGTCCCAGACACCCAGTCCTGAACACGCAGCTCAGGACACCCAGTCCTCGCCGTATTCTCCTTGAACTAAGGTCACACAGACCTCGTCCAATCACTCGTGGTAAGTCTTCAGGCGACTTCCAAACCTTCACAAACTTGGTCACTCGGCGATCCACAATTCCTCTTGGATGCTCTAGACCATGACGCCTAACCGTCTCGAAGAAGCACAGTCTTCAAAGGTAACAAGCGTCGGATCCACGCTTGATCAATCTCTTCAGTGATGCTCAATCACTTGGGGTTTGTAGGTGTTTGGGTTTTGCGTTTTTGGTTTTTCCTCACTTGATGATTTTCGCTCAAAGTCCTCAGAGATGGGTTGCTCTAAAATGACAAGTGTCAATTTCTCTCGGAGCAGCCAACCAGCTAGTGGTTGTAGGGGGCGGCTATTTATAGCCTAGGGAGCAGCCCGACATGATAAGACATAAATGCCCTTCAATGATATGACCGTTAGGTGGATAGATATTTTGGGACAGCTGGCGCATAGCACAACAACGGTCGGAATTTTGTGTAGCAAAATCCTGAGGGCTATCATGTTCCTCACTGTGTAGGCAATCCGCACTGGCAAATTCCTAACTCCTCAGTCAGGACAAATTCCTCAGAGACCAGAAGAACTTCGTCTCTGTCACTGAAGAAATTGACCGAACTGTATGAGATTTCCAATGGCTTCACTCGAAGGGATTGGTAGGTGTAGGATTTTGAGTTGAGCATCACATGGAATTTTTTTCCTTTGTATTTCCTCGACCCCCTTTAACAGTACGGTGTTTCCTATGACTCAAGAAAGAGAAAAAACGAAACTATGAAAACGAAAGTCTTCAAGCTTCATATTCCTCGCATGAATATCAAGTCTTCACAGACACATCAATTTCTTCACTTTCAAAGTCTTCATGAAAGTCTTCAGAAATATCAAAATCTTCAGTCGAAGATATTTATTTTTAGGGGTCGACTTTTCTTGTAAACATCAAACTCCTCATAGACTTATAGACCTGTGTACACTCAAAAACGCATTAGTCCCTTAACCTATAAGTCTTCAATACACCAAAATCACTAAGGGGCACTAGATGCACTTACAATCTCCCCCTTTTTGGTGATTGATGACAATATAGGTTAAGTTTTCAACGGGGATAAACAGATGAAGTGTAACTACTGATATTGAGGAATTTGATTGCAAGATATAGAAGAACTCCCCCTGAAGATGTTCATAGTGAGGAATTTTCTTTTGAAGCAATGCACACTTGAAGAGTTGAATCATGGAGATCTCCCCCTATATCTTGTAATTCATACACGCATTTAACATATAATATGAAGAATTTGAAATGCATGATCAAATATGGTGCCTGATGAAATTCAGCATGCGTGCAATAATATTAATGAGGAATAAGCATGCAGAATAGTGCATCAAAAGTATCAGAGCACAGTGCATCAAAAGTATCAGAGCACCATCGGGTTTAAGATTACAACTCGATCTAATAAAGTTTCAGAAGAACGAGAGTTGTAACTTAGCAAAAAGGAATGCCCATATAGTAGACCCGCTTGAAGACTAACTCATATTTCTCCCCCTTTGTCATTGAATGACCAAAAGGATCGAAAATGAGGACTAACGCCCCTGAAGATAATCATGTTGAAGAAGGAGTGCCATCGTTGTTGGGGTCGTTTGTTGATGTAGGGCCTGCTGCAGTGTCGTCCAAATCTTCATGTTCATCAGTGTTGCGCGATGAAGAGTATGAGCTGGCCACCAGAGAAGGAACCTGGACCTTCTTGAATTTCTTCGGTGGAGGTGCAGACCAGTCAAAGTCTTCTTTGAGACCCATGTTCTTCAGATCTTCTTCACCATACAGATGTGACAGGATTGCCCAGGTGCGACCGAAGACTTGATGGAGGTAGTAGTGGTTTTTCTTCACTGCATTGTGTGTGGCAGTCATGTTGTGAAGAAGTGAACCAAACTGACGCTTAACCCATTTGTGATTTCGATCCACCTTCTGGTGAAGACTAAGCAGAAGTTCACGGTCAGTCATCACGCGCGGAGCAGTGGCTTGAGGAGTGGACTTAGGTGAATTGGCAGAGTCATGTGTGGCAGAGTCATCATTGGTGGAATAAGATGCAGCTTTGCGAAACTGACCATCCAATGGACGAATGCCTTCATCTATTACAGCTGGTGCCTTGCCCTTTCCATCAACTGAGGAATATGTCTGCTTGAGGACTTCAATTGGGGGCAAGTAGCTGAGGTGATTCTGGAAATCAGCTTTGTAGTTGAGTGAAGACCTTGTCCTGAGGAATCTCATAATCCAAGGTGCATAAGGCTTCAGCTCAAACGGAGACAGTGCAACATTGGCCATAGTACTCATGAAGAAATCGTGATAATTGACAGGAATGCCATGAACGATGTTGAATACTAGATTCTTCATGATGCCAACAATTTCCTCATCAGATGAGTCATGGCCTTTAATGGGACTGATTGTCCTCGTAAGAATATGATAGACAGTTCTGGGCACGTACAGCAATTCCTTCACGGGGAATTTGGTTCTTGGTGCTTGACCTGGCTTCAAAGGTTTCATCAGCACCCGCATGTAATGATGTGTGAGCTCAGGTTCACTGTAGATGCAGCGAGCTTCTTCCAGTGGAGGACTGAGTGGTAGAGCATGAAGCAATTCAGAGGCTGGTGCAGTGTAGTGAGTGTTTTCAGACATCCAGTCCAGCACCCATGAATTCACATCTTCAGGATCTCCTGTGATGTGCAGCGTTGCATAGAATTGAAGAATCAGTTCTTCATTTCAATCGCAGATGTCAGAGCAAAAGTTGAGCAGCCAGTGTCGTGAAGAACACTGAGGACTGGTGTGAAGCACGGCAGAGATTCCATATCCACATGAGGAATATGCTCATGGTAGAAAATCTTCTCCTTGTGAACAGCACTGAGGAATAGAAATTGGCTTGACTAGCAGTCCAGAAACGCCTCTTCCTAATGCGAGCAGAGTCATATGGGTTGTAATCTTCGAAGAATACGTGCTCGCCGAAGAAATCATCAGCCTTGCACTTTTGCTTGCGTGAGAATGGATCCTTTGGCTCTAGCGGCCCTGACTTGCCGAAGAAATCATCACTGAGTTTCTTAATCTCAGTCTGAATAGTGACAAGTTCTTAAGTTGTCATAGAGACAATGTTTTTCTTCAGATAGCGCTCTTTCTTGTACTGCGCTTTCTTGATCTGCCTGGCCTTCTCAAATTTCCACTTTTCTTCTTGAATGAAGTGGGTCAGCATGTGACTGGCCAGGAGTCAGCTTGAAGTCAGGCAAGGGAGTGTTGGGGTCCTTGTGCCAATCATCAATGTAGTCGAGGATCAGCTTGGGATCCAAAAGCAGTGGCACCTCTGATCCTTTGGCTCTAGCGGCCCTGACTTGCCTGTCTCTCATGATTTATGTAAGTTCATCATCATCAGCTTCGTCTTCATCAGACGGCACTTGGAAAGCAACTTGCTTCTTTTGAGGACTTGGGTGAGGACCTCGTCCAGCAGTGGCTTTGTCTTCAGCAGTGAGGGCCCAGCTGAGGAACTTGGTGCAGCTGAGGAACTAGCTGCGACACCTGAGGCAATGGAGATGCCGACAGTCCTTTGGCACGAGGCGAGATGCACAGGTGCTGAGAATTTAGTCGGAACAGCTGAAGGCTTTGGCGGAGGAGCTAAGGACTTTGGAGGAACAGGAGCAGCATGAGGAATTTGCCGTGAGGGCTTTGAGGATTCTGGCCGTGAGGGCATTGCTGAGGAACTTGGCCTTGAGGGAATTGTTGGTGAAGCACTTGGCTTGCGTGCAGGCTTCTTTGACATAGCCTTCCTTGGCTTGACAGCAAAGGCCTCAGCAGAGGCAGCAGCAGTAGAGTCTTCATTAAATTTCCTCACTGCTTCTCTGGCTTGCTTGGCCAGCTTGGCTTGGCGCTTGGCCCATTCATTAGGATAGTCCTCACCGCGCTTGAGGCTGGTGGGATCAGCGATTTGGCCAGGTGCCAATGGAGCTCTTGGGCATGGAGGATCGAGTGCAAATTTCTTCATGTAC
Source organism: Triticum aestivum (assembly GCF_018294505.1). Classification (NCBI taxonomy): domain Eukaryota; kingdom Viridiplantae; phylum Streptophyta; class Magnoliopsida; order Poales; family Poaceae; genus Triticum; species Triticum aestivum. The sequence goes on from NC_057797.1 coordinate 641,921,839, forward strand.
TTAGGAGTGACATATGTGTACTCCCTCCATTCTCTTGCCCATCTCCTCTCTATCTTCTGAATGCGCACTTTGCGCTCATTCTTGGTTTCCTCGGTAGGTGTGCAATACCCAGCATATATGTCATCAGGGATCTCAAATGTTGTATTTACCTCAGGCCTCTTTCCTCCCTTCTGTGGCTTCTTACCGTCAGCCATTTTCTTCAGTTGAGGAATTTGAACAATTGAATTCTCTAAAGAAGTATGCAACTTTTCTTCGAGGAACGCTGCAAATGAGTTAAGTTGATGAGAACCTAGTGATTCAGCAGCTGACATGTGTACCTGTGAACAGAGTATAGTTGCGAGGAATTTGGAGAGGTCATATGCATTCTCAGAGGGTTTTTCAAAATAACAAGTTAGAGGAATTTGACCAGATGAGTCTTGAAGAATTTCACTAAGCATTCTTTGTCTTAGGTTCCAGAGATGTGTAGATTAAAAATCCACACATTTGAGGAATCTTGAAGAAACAACGTGGCTTAGAGAAACGAGTTAAGAACATATGACTTGTGAGGTGTTTAGTGTGTGAATCTATGAAGAAAAACACCTTGGAAGATTTTGAAGATAATCATTCGAATCAACGAGGGTAGTAAAAGTAACTTTTAATTACCATGGACGAAGAACACGACGAACTGGAGTCAGGAGATGTGAAGTTCGTCTGTGCAGATCTTCCACGCCCTAACTTGGCGGAGGAAGACAGCTACGGCGATGGCGGTGTGAAGATTTCCGCAGTCGACGCGAGTACGTCGGCGACGAGGTCGAGGAAATGAAGCTCTTCCTCACCGGCGGCGATGAAGTAGCGTCGGCGCTAGGGTTTGAGAAGCTCGAGCTGGAGAGAGAGGTCGAGCGGAGTAAAAGAAGTGAGGAAGGGAAGGAGGGGTATTTATAGCCATGGTGAAAAAACTGTTCGCCCGAAGAAATTGGACGAACGTGCCCCTAACCCTTCTCATTCGCATGACATGTGTCACCCACGTAGTGAGAGGTGGAGATCGTGTTAGATCGTGGGTGAGTGGATAAGTGTATCATGGGATGCGGAACAGTTTGAGCGGCAAAGCCGAAAATTTCGATAAGATGTGTTTTAAAGTTCCGTTCGCAATTTCTTCAGCTGACAAGGACACAGTGAAGATTTTGAACGAGTTTCAAATAGAACGCACATGAAGAATTTTTGAACAGATTGGGTTGAGTATAGCATAGAGGGGAAGGGTCCGATCACATTCACTTAGCAGAGAACCAACTTGGAGAAATAGCAATAAGTGAATGTTGTAGAGGACATAAACTCATATATATATAGCCAATGAAGAAAAACGACGGAACCAGTGAAGACTATGCAAATTTGAAGAATATGAATAATTTGTGGAATTTCAACTTTTGGTGGTGGCGTGACCCACCGTATAAGAATGATGATTTCAGACACCGCGTACAATTATCATAGGGTTCTGAGAATCAAATTCTTCATTAATTTCTTCACACTAAGAGTGTTATTCTTCATTGATTGAAGAAAAACGTTTCTTCATGTGTTGCACATCTAAGTCATCAATTTTGCATAAGTGTTAGGATGAGTGTCCTTTTCGAAGAACATTCGAAGATTCTAGGATATTTAGCTCACACCGCAACTTGCTAAATCTCTTCTCATCCAAGGGCCTTGTGAAGATATCGGATAGTTGTTCTTCAGTCGTCACATGCTCAATAGAAATGTCGCCCCTCAACACATGATCACGAAGAAAATGATGACGAATCTGAATGTGCTTTGTCTTCGAGTGCTGAACTGGGTTGTGAGCAATCTTGATGGCACTCTCATTGTCACAGAAGAGAGGCACATTATTCATGTTAACGCCGTAGTCCTTGAGAGTTTGCTTCATCCATAGCAATTGGGCACAGCAAGAACCAGCGGCAATGTACTCAGCTTCAGCAGTAGATAGTGATACGCAGTTCTGTTTCTTCGAGGGCCAACAGACCAAAGATCGTCCAAGGAAATGACATGTACCAGATGTTGACTTGCGGTCCACACGATCACCAGCATAGTCAGAGTCAGAATATCCAATGAGATCAAAAGTCGAGCCCTTGGGGTACCATAATCCAAGTGTTGGTGTGTGAGCTAGATATCGAAGAATATGCTTCACAGCCTTATGGTGTTATTCCTTCGGTGTAGCTTGAAATCGGGCACATATGCAAACACTAAGCATTATATCTGGCCTAGATGCACATAAGTACAATAAGGAACCTATCATGGAGCGGTATACCTTATGATCGAAGTCAATACCATTTTCATCAGTGCACAGATGGCCATTTGTGGGCATAGGAATTTTGACGCCTTTGCAATCTTGCATGCTGAATTTCCTCGGTACATCCTTGAGGTATTTCTCCTGAGATATGAATATGCCATTGCGTTGTTGACGAATTTGAAGACCTAAGAAGAATTTCAACTCTCCCATCCTAGACATTTGATATTCTTCACTCATCATATATGCAAATTCATCACTATAATGTTGGTCAGTACAGCCAAAGATAATATCATCAACATATATTTGGCACACAAACAATTCACCATCATAAGATTTAGTGAAAAGAGTAGGGTCGAGTGAACCGGGTTTGAAGCCTTTCTTCATGAAGAGTTCCTTCAAGGTATCATACCAAGCCCGTGGGGCCTGCTTGAGGCCATAGAGGGCCTTGTTGAGTCTGAAGACTTTGTCAGGATTCTTTGGATCTTCAAAACCTAGTGGTTGAGCAACATATACTTCTTCCTCAAGCTTACCATTGAGGAATGCACTTTCACATCCATTTGATATAAATTGATATCATGATGGTTAGCATAAGCAAGTAATATGTGAATAGCCTCAAGTCTAGCAACAGGTGCAAATGTTTCATCGAAATCAATTCCTTCAACATGTGTGTAGCCTTGAGCTACAAGCCGTGCCTTATTCCTCACCACAAGGCCATTTTCATCTTGCTTGTTGCGGTAGATCCACTTTGTGCTGATGATATTGTGCTTGGGAGGATCTGGGCGGTTGACCAGTTCCCAGACATTGTTGAGCTCGAACTGATGTAATTCTTCTTGCATGGCCTGAATCCACTCAGGCTCCAGAAATGCTTCATCTACCTCAGTGGGCTCTGTTATAGAGACAAGAGCATAGTGCCCACAAAAGTTAGACAAATGTGAAGCTTTTGAGCGTGTGAGAGGACGTGGAGCTTTGATGTCATTGATGATCTTTTCAACTTGCACTTCTTTTGCAATGCGAGGATGAGCTGGTTGTCGTTGAAGAATTTGATCAGCGTTTTCTTCAGCACCATTTTCTTCAGCATTCTCTTCAGGTGCATTAGCCCGACGTTCTTCATGTTCTGGAATGAATTCTTCAGTAGATTCTTCAGTAGGAATGACATCCTCAGTAGCCTTGAACTTGATAGTTTCCTTAGGTGCTGGTTCATCTATCACAGTAGGTAGGTGCTCTCTTTGCGAGCCATTAGTTTCATCGAACCGCACATCTACAGTTTCAACAACTTTGTGAAGAATGTTGTTGAAGACTCTGTAGGAGTGCGAGTCCTTTCCGTAACCAAGCATAAAACCTTCATGTGCTTTTGGTGCAAATTTTGAGTTGTGATGAGGATCTCTAATCCAACATTTAGCACCGAAGACTTTGAAATAACTTACATTGGGTTTCTTATCAGTGAGGAGTTCATAGGCAGTCTTTTTGAAGAATTTGTGAAGATATACTCTGTTGATGATGTGGCACGCAGTATCAATTGCCTCAGTCAAGAAACGACGAGGCGTTTTGTATTCATCAAGCATAGTGCGAGCCATCTCAGCAAGAGTCATGTTCTTGCGTTCCACGACGCCATTCCGCTGAGGAGTGTAAGGAGCAGATAACTCATGAGTAATACCAAGTTCATCAAGATAGTCATCGAGACCAGAATTCTTGAACTCAGTGCCATTGTCACTTTTGATGTGCTTGATCTTCACACCAAAGTTGGTTGAAGCCCTCGAGGCAAATCGTTTGAAGACTTCCTGCACTTCATGCTTGTAAGTAACAAGGTGTACCCATGTGTAGCGAGAATAATCATCAACAATAACAAAGCCATATTGAGATGCTTCATTTGAAATGGCAGAATAATGATTAGGACCAAAGAGATCCATGTGAAGCAATTCAAACGGGCGAGTGGTGGTCATGATAGTCTTTGCTGGATGCTTGGCCTTCGTCATCTTCCCAGCTTCACAGGCTCCGCATAGGTGATCCTTGACGAATTTGACATTCTCGATGCCAATGACATGCTTCTTCTTCACAAGCGTGTGCAAATTCCTCATGCCTGCATGACCAAGTCATCGATGCCAGAGCCAGCCTCCTGAAGCTTTTGCAAGTAAGCACACGGTTGGTTGTGGTCCTATAGAGAAATGAACAATATACATGTCTCCTCTCCTAAAGCCTTCGAAGACTTTGGAATTGTCAGCTTCCATAACCACAACACAACGGTACTTGCCAAAGACAACAACCTTATCAAGATCACAAAGCATTGAGACAGACATAAGGTTGTATCCTAAGGACTCAACAAGCATGACTTTGTCCATGTGTCGATCCTTGGTAATCGCAACCTTACCTAGACCCAATACCTGACTTTTGCCTTTGTCAGCAAAGATGATATGCTTCAGATGCGACAGAGATAATGGAGCATCCATCAATAGATTCTTGTCACCAGTCATGTGGTTTGTACATCCTCTATCGAGGACCCACTCAGTGGCTTTGGGTTGATCATCTTGCAGACGAATTAGTGCAGCTTACAAACTCATATACTTCATCAGTGAAGAATTGGACATCAACTCATCAGATCAATTTCATCAAGTAAAAGAACTTATAAAGCAATATGACGACGTGAGAAATGAAAGTTCATTTCTTCATGATTAGCCGGCGTCCTATCAGGCATGCACAGGTCTCCAGCAAATTCTTCAGATGATTACGTGCGTCTGGAGACCTGACCCTGCAGAAGAGATTAGTTCTTTTTCTTCACCACCCACATCTGAAGGGGTGGCAAAGAGTTCATCATTCTGCAAGCTCCATACGAGAAGGATGGCATAGAAGCCAGTCCATTTCGTTTCACATAAGAGGGGTTAGAGTAAGCATAAGAGTATGCAGAGAAATTCTTCGAGGACTTATGGACATGATGATTTGAAGAATAATGCACATATCCATAATCCTTAGATCTTCCCTGCGAAACAGACGGGTTAGCACGATGATGTTCATTTGAGGACTTTCATCCATATGAGGAATTTGGTCCGTATGAGGACTTGAATCCATATGAAGAATTTGATTTGGGGTTCCTATTCTTCACAGGTGGCGTCATGATGACATTCACCTGAAGATATTCAAGGCATCTTTTGGGAACCCAGATTTTCTTCATAGGGGAGTCGTTCCTGCAGTTAGTGCCAATATATCTAGCAAATACTTCACCATTCTGATTTTTGAACAGTTTATAGTTGGAGGCAATTGACTCATCATCAGAATGAGGAGATTCACATGCAAATCCAGATAAGTTAGATGGATCAACTGGAGGTCCCTTTGCAGCAACCCATGTAGTTTTGGGGTACTGCTCAGGCTTCCAATATGTACCATCAGCATTGAGTTTCCTCTCAAAGGCAATACCCTCTTTCCTAGGGTTCCTGTTGAGGATCTGCTTTTTAAGCACATCACAAAGAGCCTGATGCCCTTTGAGGCTTTTGTACATGCTTGTCGTGTACAATTCCTTCAGCCCTGCATCGTCAGTGATACTAGCAATGTCCTCAGATGAGGAATTAGTGATAGCAGAGGCATGTGAAGAATTTGAAACATTAGCAGCATTCGAACATTCAGGTGAAGAATTAGCAGATTCATGTTCAATGCACTTCAAGCATGGAGGAACAAATTCTTCCTAAGAAGCGCTGATTTGTTGAGCAAGGAATGAATCGCGCTCCTTCTGAAGATCTTCAAAACTCACTCTTAGCTTCTCAAGGTCTTGCTTTCTTTGAAGAAATTCATAAGAAAGCTTCTCATGGTCGGATAAGAGAGTGTTATGATGACTTTGAAGCTTGTCAAACCTAGTCTGAAATCTCTGAAGATTTTTAGTCAGGCTTTAGTGCGATCCATTTCTTCACCCAACATATCATCACTTTTGTCTAGCATGTTTTGAACCTTTTCTAAAGCCCTTTGTTGTTTTACAGCAATCTTAGCAAGTTTTGAATAGCTGGGCTTAAGATTTTCATCAGATTCATTCTCACTTGATTCATATGAGGTATATTTGAGTACCTTGGCACCCTTTGCCATGAAGCAGTAGGTGGGAGCGTAGTCATCATCCCCTTCATCAGCTTTGTTGGTGAGGTTATTTTCTTCTGTGTTGAAGATAGACTTACTGACGAATGCAGTAGCGAGAGCTAGGCTCGCCACTCCGGATTCGGACTATTTAGATGACTCTTCTTCCTCATTTTCTTCAAGTTCAGCCTCAGAGTCCATTTCCTTGCCAATGAATGCCCTGGCCTTCTTGGAGCTGCTCTTCTTGTGATATGAAGGCTTTGAGGATTTTGATGATGAGGATGGAGGGAGTCCTAGATTAGGGGGTGTCCGGATAGCCGGACTATACCTTCGGCCGGACTCCTGGACTATGAAGATACAAGATTGAAGACTTCGTCCCGTGTCCGGAAGGGACTTTCCTTGGCGTGGAAGGCAAGCTTGGTGATATGGATATGTAGATATCCTACCATTGTAACCGACTCTGTGTAACACTAGCCCTCTCCGGTGTCTATATAAACCGGAGGGTTTTAGTCCATAGGGACAACAATCATACCATAGGCTAGCTTCAAGGGTTTAGCCTTCTTGATCTCGTGGTAGATCTACTCTTGTAATACCCATATCATCAATATCAATCAAGCAGGACGTAGGGTTTTACCTCCATCAAGAGGGCCCGAACCTGGGTAAAAACATCGTGTCCCTTGTCTCCTGTTACCATCCGCCTAGACGCATAGTTCGGGACCCCCTACCCGAGATCCGCCGGTTTTGACACTGACATTGGTGCTTTCATTGAGAGTTCCTCTATGCCGTCGCCATCAGGAAGGATGCATCATCCCGTCTTTAAAGACGGCACCGTTGCTAAGGGAGCTTTAGCTGTCGGCCAAACTCTCCGGCTAGGTGGTTTCCTTATGACCGCCCGTTCGGCTGCTGCACCAACGATGACCTCTTGGGTCATCGAAAGCAATCTTCATGTCATCTCGGAATTCGCCGAGCAGCTAGATCCAATGGAGCTCTCTTCCCTAAACGAGCTCTTGGATCGCTTCGCCGCCCTGGGAGTCGCTACGGATTACGACCAGATTGGGCCTAAACCCGATCTGAGAGAGATTAACTCTCCCCAGGTCACCCATCACGTTGCCGTGGTAGAGGGACAGTGCGGCGACCTTTCATCTATCTTAAGGACTAGTTATGTCCGGATTCCCGATCCCTCCAAGCCGGATACCCGCGGAGGGGAGGACATCACTCAAGACCTAAACTTAAAGTCAGGCGACGGGCTAGATTCATTGGACAGCATCCAAGAATCCAAACTTCCGAGTTCGGAAACTCCTTGGCCCCTGGGTCTCAGATTGGGTGAGGTTTCGGATTTGATTCCACCCACCCACCCGTACATAAGCGATCTATCCCAAATTAGGCAAGAGCCCGAAGAAACAGTACATCATTACTGGGCCAGATTCCTCCTGGTTATGAACAGGATAAAGGACTGCCGCGAGGAAGACGCAATTTCATTCTTCTGCAATAATTGCACGGACAAGGGAATCCTCAACTCCATAAGTCGCCGTGATATTACACGCTTCGCTGACTTGGCGTCCATAGTACAAAAGTACTGTGCGATGGAAAGCGCCTGGAAAACCGAAATAAAATTTTGGGACAATCCGGCCCTGAATACAAACCCAGTCCGAAATAAAAGGGTGCATCATCGCCAGACACCCGGGTTCAATACCAAAAAGCAAAAGCCCTCTACAGGGCACGGAACCGTACTGGAAGGATGGCTTAATGGACCCTGTAAAATTCACAGTGCAGAGGGCGCCACACCAACTCACAGCCTTAGAGCATGTTGGATACTCCAGCAGGTGGCAAAAATTGGCGAAGATCTTCTAATTCCAGAAGCCACAGAAAGCCACCCCAGAGACACCAGTACGGTATTAACAGTCTTTGAGACCTTCGCATCAAATAATATGCGAAAAAGAACACTCCGCAGCCTTGCTGAAGTCTACCAACTAGCAACAATAAACCCATGGAGTGACACGGCTATTACTTTTAACGCCAGTGATGAACCTAAATTCCGAACAGCCCGAGCACCAGCCACATTGGTCCTCAGTCCAATAGTGGACGACTTTCGTCTTACCAAGGTACTCATGGATGGCGGTAGTGGATTGAACCTCATTTATGAGGAAACCCTTCAAAAAATGGAAATAGACTGGAACCGCACTGAGCGAAGTAGCACAACCTTTAGAGGAATAATCCCCAGTCGGGAAGCGCGCTGTACAGGAAAAATTACACTAGATGTGGTGTTCGGCACGCCAGATAATTACATGTCCGAAGAGGTCACGTTCCAAGTGGCCCCGTTCAGTAGCGGATATCACGTTCTGGTAGGGCAGGAAGCGTTTACAGTCTTCTAAGCAATACCCCATTAAGGGTACATGAAGCTCAAGATGCTCGGGCCTAACGGAATCATCACTCTCGCTAGTGATCCGGACATAGCACTCCGCGCCGAAAACAAGACAGCCGCACTGGCCCTCGAGGTGCTATCCAAAGCCCTAGCGGCTGAGGAACTGACTGCGCTGTGCTCCACGGTGAATAGGGACGATGTGATACTTGACAAAAGATCCAAGTCCACCTCCTTTAAACCGGCGGACGAAATAGTCAAATTCCAGGTCCATCCAACGGACCCCAATAAAACAGCATCCATCGGGGCACAGTTTAAACCCTGATGTAGATGCCGCACTGCGAGAGTTCCTACAAGAGAACTGGGACATTTTCGCCTGGCACCCTTCAGACATGCCAGGAATCCCACGCAGGCTGGCCGAACACAGCTTAAATATCCTAAAAGGATTCAAGCCAGTCAAACAGGCTCTTCGGCGTTTTTCCGAACCTAAGAGACAGGCCATGGGAGAGGAACTAGCCAAGCTATTGGAGGCCGGATTCATCAAAGATATAAAACACCCGGACTGGCTAGCAAACCTGGTGATGGTACCAAAGAAGGACAAATCCTGGCGCTTGTGCGTTGATTTTAAAGACCTTAACAAGGCTTGCCCAAAGGATCCCTTCCCTCTCCCCCGCATCGATCAAATTATCGACGCTACCGCAGGACACGATTCGTTGTGTTTCCTCGACGCATACTCCGGCTACCATCAAATAAAGATGGCAGAGTCAGACCAAGCCGCAACGGCATTCATCACACCATACGGCCCATTCTGCTTCAACACAATGCCCTTCGGGCTCAAAAACGCCGGCGCAACATATCAGCGCATGATTCAGACATGTCTGGCAAACCAGATCGACAAAACAGTGGAGGCATACGTAGATGATGTGCTCGTTAAAACAAGACATGTCGAATCTCTAGTAGACGACTTGAGGCTAACATTCGATAACCTCCGAACATACGACATCAAGCTCAACCCGGAAAAATGCATTTTCGGCGTTCCAGCCGGAAAGCTCTTGGGCTTCATTGTATCCGGTAGAGGAATTGAAGCAAATCCAGCCAAGATCCGAGCTCTGTCACAATTGGATATCCCGAAGGACCTCAAACAAATACAAAAATTAACCGGATGCGTGGCGGCTTCGTGGCGGCTCTAAGCCGCTTTATCTCCCGCTTGGGAGAAAAGGCCCTACCCCTTTACCGCCTCCTTCGGCGCACCGAACACTTCGAGTGGACGGATGCAGCCACGGCCGGACTCGACGAAATAAAAGCCATCTTGGCAACAAACCCAGTCCTGGCCGCGCCAAACATTGGCGAACCAATGCTATTATACATTGCAGCAACCCATCAGGTCGTAAGCGCAGTGCTCGTCGTCGAACGAGAAACGGACGGACACAAATTCCCCCTTCAAAAGCCGGTCTACTATGTGTCCACTGTCCTTACTCCGTGCAAGTCACGGTACCCGCATTATCAAAAGATTGCGTACGCGGTATTTATGGCATCCCGGAAGCTGCGACACTACTTTCAAGAGTGTTCAATAACAGTAGCCTCGGAAGTGCCACTTAACGATATTATAAACAACCGCGACGCGACGGGCCGGATTGCAAAATGGGCCATTGAGCTCCTCCCGTTCGACATAACTTACAAGCCACGGCGAGCTATCAAGTCGCAAGTTTTGGCCGACTTCGTCGCAGAATGGACGGAGGCCGAACTCCCTAAAGAGTACGGCACATATTCAAACTGGGTCATGCACTTCGACGGCTCCAAAATGTTGGCCGGTCTAGGGGCTGGCGTCGTTTTGACGTCCCCCACAGGAGACACAGTTCAATACGTACTCCAGATAATGTACACAGACTCCAACAATGCAGCCGAATATGAGGCCCTTTTACATGGTCTCCGGATGGCAGTATCCATGGGCATTCAACGCCTAGAGGTGCGCGGGGACTCGAACCTCGCAATATCCCAAATAAATGGAGATTTTGATGCCAAGGATCCAAAAATGGCAGCTTATCGCAACGCCGTCCTAAAAATGTCAGCTCGGTTCGAAGGGCTCGAATTTCACCACATAGCCCGGGAAAATAATCAGGCGGCAGATGTCCTGGCACGCATCGGCACAAAACGTGATATAGTCCCCCCCAACATCTTCTTGGAAAGGCTGTTCAAGCCATCCGTAGTATGGTAAGGGGAACCCGGCAATAACAGCCCGGACCCAACCGCACTGCCCGACACCGAACACTCTGACATAATTGGAGGCTCTGCCAATGAAATAACACCTTCAGCCCACGTAATAATGGCCGTCATCGCCCCATGGACATAACCATTCCTCGCCTACCTTACTAGGCAGGAACTCCCCGAGGACCAAAATGAGGCACGCTGCATAGTGCGGCGATCTAAAGCCTATAAAGTCCATGAGGGAGAGCTTTATAAGAAAAGCACTACCGGAGTCCTTCAAAGGTGCATCTCCGAAGAGGAAGGGCGGAACCTCCTGGCTGAAATTCATGCCGGACTCGGCGGTCATCACGCTGCAGCTCGGTCCCTTGTAAGCAAGGCCTTCCGTACAGGCTTTTATTGGCCGACGGCCCGGGCAGACGCCCAGGACTTAGTCCAACGATGCGTCGGTTGCCAGCTTTTTGCAAACCAAAGCCATATGCCACCCACCGCCCTCCAAACTATCCCCATCACTTGGCCCTTCGCGGTCTGGGGGCTTGACATGGTTGGACCCCTTAAAGGCGGAACCCACAAGAAAAAATACTTACTGGTCATGGTGGATAAGTTCACCAAATGGATAGAAGCCAAGCCTGTTAAGACGGCCGAATCCGGACCGGTGATAGACTTTATATCCGGGGTTGTACACCGTTACGGCGTCCCCCACAGCATCATCACTGATAACGGCACGAACTTTACGGCCGACGAGGTAAAACTCTGGTGCAAAAACATGGGCATCAAGCTCGATTATGCTTCCGTCTATCACCCACAAACTAACGGCCAGGTCGAACGTGCAAATGGTCTTATCATGAGCGGCATCAAACCCAGATTAGTGCGGTCCCTTAAGGAATCTAATACGCACTGGGTAGAGGAGCTCGACTCCGTACTCTGGGGGCTGCGGACCACGCCGAATCGCACCACCGGATACACACCATTCTTCATGGTGTACGGCGCAGAGGCAGTTTTGCCCTGCGACATAATTCATGACTCACCTCGAGTGCGCATGTACGAAGAAAGAGAAGCCGAGCTCGATCGGCAGGACAGTTTGGACGCCTTGGAGGAAGAGCGTGACGTGGCAAAAGCCCGTTCCGCATTCTATCAACAGCAGGCTCGAAGATACCAAAGCAGAGAAGTACGGGCCAAAAATTACAACGTTGGCGAATTAGTTCTACGCCTGCCGGACAAGAAAAAGGACAAACTCAAGCCCAAGTGGGAAGGTCCCTTCATAATTGACCAAGTCCTGACTGGTGGAGCGTACCGCCTGCGAGATGCATCGGATAACCGACTCGAGCCGAACCCATGGAACGCAGCCCGTCTCCGAAGATTCTATGCCTAGCGCCGGACTCTGTGTTCGTCTCCTTCCTCTGTCCATTTTTTATATACTTTCTGTCTTACATTTCTCTCCTTCTCCCCTCCCTCTCTCTTATAGCCTTTAAAGGCTCATAAAGTGACGCGCTATCCGCGCTCATTAAACCTGGGGGCTTCTTTAAACAGAAGCTTATTTATACGGGCTTCATGCCCAACACATGTGTCACACTTCCGCATGTACCTTTTATTCACCATTATATGCATCGATATGACTTAAGTTTTGGCCAAGCTGGGTTGCCTGGCTCCTGTGCTTACCCCTACGTTCCCGATTGTTCGGCTAGGTGGTAAAGGGAGCACCTCTGCGATTGTTACTGCCGGGTCAGCCGGATGTGTACCTCAGACTGGGTGAAGCCGAAAGCTAGCGTTCTTAAGGGAATATTCGGTCGGTGAACTAAAGATGATCTTTTTTTCACTTATTTATCTATACGCCCCCAGATGTTTTTCCTGCGTCTCTTTTCGCAGAATGGACATGCACTTTAGGGCATGCCTCCCAGGGAAAGGAACCCCTAACGGAACTATTCTCCCTGGAAGATGTTTCTTACTAACCATGTAATATAACATAACTAGTTGGGCACTTGTCTGTTCAAGCACTAATGACCCCTACGCCTGGTCTCCATGCATACCCCGGTTCTTATATAACCGCGAGGGTATTCGGACACACTCCGGACCGTCAGGTCCCGAGGTTGAAGCGAAAAGGTCGGCCATGACAAACGATCTACAATCCGGCTAGAAGGCATTACACATGTCAATTAAAATTACATAGTCAATCTGACTGATTGTATTCCTCTTCAATACCATCTAACAGGCTGTCTAGCTTACAGTCCTGTTGGGAATACTTTGCGGCCAATTCTACTTGGCCGTATACTAAGCTCACAGGGATCTCCTTCCCATCGGGCCCCACGGGTCCGACCTCGGCCATGTGGTTTGGGTCAGCCTTCGTGTACCGCGTCTTCACCATGGCCCAGGCCTCCCTGGCGCCTTGACGGCAGGCCGACATCTTCCACAATCGGAAGCGCCGCCGCGCTCCCTTCAGCTTCTCTACAAGCTCTCCAAGGCCTTCGGGCATGGAGACGGATGGCCACAAGGCCTGGGCGACGCCTTGCATCACCTGCCGAACTCGCTCGTGCAGTTGTGAGAGCTCGGGAAGAAGGTCACCCGTAGAACCGGGCATTTCCTCTGCAGGACGACCTGTTAGCATACCTACAGACATTACTCTGTTAGTCGACTTCCTCGCCGAACTCTTTTTTCAAAGTTCGTTTAAGCACTTACTAAATATGCCGCGTCGAAGCCGCTGATTCTCCTTAACGGAGTCCAACAGCTGGGCACGAACATCCTTCAGTTCAACGCCCAGCTTGGTGTTGGCATCTTGGAGATCGTTCTTCTCCCGCCTCACCTTTGTCAGCACACTCTCACCAGCCTTCAGCTGGCGTAGGAGTTGTTGCTTTTCCGGATTTAATCCGGCGCCATCTGCAATTTCATTTGTCAGATTTGCACCCACGCCGCACTTCGCAAAATACTTATCTTTCGAAGCGTATATTACCAGAGGGGGTCTCCTTGGGCTCCCCTGCCGCGGCTAGTGCGGCCTCAAGTTGGGCTTTGCACTCTTCCAGCTCCTGGGACAGTAGGGTATTCTTTTCTGTAAGAACCTGCATAACAAATGATCCTTAAATCAGTTATTCTAACTGTTTCAAGTCTCGGGGGCTACTGGTATATATATAATTACCAAAATTTTCTTACCCGTATGTCTTTTACATATTGCTCCGTGGCTCTGGCTAGACCATTTTGAGCGGCACGGAGGTACGCATCTCCCGAATTGAAGGCATCCAATGCCTCTTGGGAGAAACAAGCGTCGCGAAGAACTGTCCGGCGACGCCTGTGGTTCATGGCACTCTCCACCTCGGAATTGGTGGCAGACAGCCTGTCCGCATCCTCTGTCGGAGGAGCGTCCGGTGCGCGCCTTGTGTTCGCCTCCGCTTCCGACCAGGCTTTGGAGCCTGGCTGGTGGAGGCGCGATTGGCAACCCCTCCGGATATAGTCCGGCGAGGTCTCTTCATCCTGAAGAGAGCACGAGCGTTAATATGCCTTGAAGGAATAACACCTGGGAATAAGATGGCGCGCTATACCTTTGCGCCGGCGTCTCAGTCCGGACCGCACTTCTTTTCAGCCCGCGGGGCCTTGCCGCCCCTCGTTGGCTAGTCGCCGCAGGCTCGGCCTCCCGTCTCAAGGACCTCCCCTGCAAAACATGGCTGTCATACGGCAATCGAAAACACGCAAGGATAGATCCCTTTTCAAAGTGTGGGGACTTCGGTCTTAGTTACCTGTGAGGCTGGGAGTAGCCCTGGGTAATCGGCCGTAATGGCCACCAAGGCGTTGTCCTTGCTCAATTGATGAAACACCCCATCAATCAGCTCCACAGACAAGTCCGGATCCTCTTGAGAGGCCGGGTCGAGGGACCGTCCCGGATCCTCGGGTTGTGGAGGAGGGCTATTTATTTCTTTAACAGCCTGGCGCAGTTCCCGCGTTGAAGTCGTTAGACTGAATATTTAACGATGGGAATATAAAACGGATGGGCAAGTAAAAGTGTCCACTTACCCAACTTGGGGGATTGTACATAGAAAATCCACCTTGTGGGTTGACGCGGAGAAATTCCTCCTCTTCTCCCTTGTACAAAGCGGACAAGATCTTTATTAGAGCAGCAGCCGAATCCGGCCCCTTATGGCCGTGGTGGGTGGCATCGTCCTCCCGTTGAAGTCCCACATGGGTGGCCTCTATACTGAAGTGGCTGCACCCCTCGCATGATGCATGCGGCCATGACCCCGATCATGGTCAGTCCGGAATGAGCTAACAATCTTATCCAGCCCATCAGGTAAAGAACGTCCTCGTCACTTTCCCTCTGAGGGCTCCGTGGACGCCAGCTTAGGAGCTTCTTTAGGGGAGCACTGTCGAACTCAGGGAGGCCAATCCGGATAGGATCCAGCAGCGGGACGTCCTCTATATAAAACCATTCCGAAGGCCAGTCCTTGGACGCCTTCTTTGGGGTTCCGGATAGATATCCGGTCCCGGTGATGCGCCAAACTTTGGCTCCGCCCACTTGATATATTGACCCCTTCTGAGAACGGGGCACAAGGCAGAATAGCCTTTTCCACAGCGCAAAATGAGCCTCGCAGCTCCGCCCACTTGATATATTGACCCCTTCTGAGAGCGGGACATCCTCATTTTCTTCAGATTTAGCCTCAGAGTCCATTTCCTTGCCAATGAATGCCCTGGCCTTCTTGGAGCTGCTCTTCTTGTGATATGAAGGCTTTGAGGATTTTGATGATGAGGATTGAGGGAGTCCTAGATTAGGGGGTGTCCGGATAGCCGGACTATACCTTCGGCCGGACTCCTGGACTATGAAGATACAAGATTGAAGATTTCGTCCCGTGTCCGGAAGGGACTTTCCTTGGCGTGGAAGGCAAGCTTGGTGATACGGATATGTAGATCTCCTACCATTGTAACCGACTCTGTGTAACCCTAGCCCTCTCTGGTGTCTATATAAACCGGAGGGTTTTAGTCCATAGGGACAACAATCATACCATAGGCTAGCTTCTAGGGTTTAGTCTCCTTGATCTCGTGGTAGATCTACTCTTGTAATACCCATATCATCAATATCAATCAAGCAGGACATAGGGTTTTACCTTCATCAAGAGGGCCCGAACCTGGGTAAAAACATCGTGTCCCTTGTCTCCTGTTACCATCCGCCTAGACGCACAGTTCGGGACCCCCTACCCGAGATCCGCCGGTTTTGACACCGACAAGGATTTCGAGGATTTCTTCTTTTTTGATTCCTTTTCCCATTGAGGACAGTCTTGAATGTAATGTCCAGGCTTCTTGCATTTGTGGCAGAGCCTCCTCTTCTAGTCACTGGATGAGGAATCATTGCTCCTTGAGGGTCTTCCAAGGCGACCATGATACATCTCCAACGTATCTATAATTTTTGATTGCTCCATGCTACTTTATCTACTGTTTTGGACTATATTGGGCTTTATTTTCCACTTTTATATTATTTTTGGGACTAACCTATTAACCGGAGGCCCAGCCCAGAATTGCTGTTTTTTTTTGCCTATTTCAGTATTTCGAGGAAACAGAATATCAAACGGAGTCCAAACGGAATGAAACCTTCAGGAACGTGATCTTCTCACCGAACGTGATCCAGGAGACTTGGACCCTTCTCCAAGAAGTTTCCGGGGAGGTCACGAGGGTGGAGGGCGCCCCCCCCCCCCGGGGGTGCGCCCCCTGCCTCGTGGGCCCCTCGGAGCTCCACCGACGTGCTCCTTCCACCCATATATACGTACGTATTGTAAAACTTCCAGAACGGATATTAGATCGGGAGTTCCGCAGCCAGAAGCCTCCGTAGCCACCGAAAACCAATCTAGACCCGTTCCGGCACCCTGCCGGAGGGGGCAATCCTTCTCCGGTGGCCATCTTCATCATCCCGGTGCTCTCCATGACGAGGAGGGAGTAGTTCTCCCTCGGGGCTGAGGGTATGTACCAGTAGCTATGTGTTTGATCTCTCTCTCTCTCTCTCTCTCGTGTTCTTGAGATGATACGATCTTGATGTATCGCGAGCGTTGCTATTATAGTTGGATCTTATGTTTCTCCTCCCCCTCTTCTCTCTTGTAATAAATTGAGTTTCCCCTTTGGAGTTATCTCATCGGATTGAGTCTTTAAAGATTTGAGAACACTTGATGTATGTCTTACCGTGGATATCTGTGGTGACAATGGGATATCACGTGATTCACTTGATGTATGTTTTGGTGACCAACTTGCGGGTTCCGCCCATGAACCTATGGATAGGGGTTGGCACACGTTTTCGTCGTGATTCTCCAGTAGGAACTTCGGGGCACTCTTTGAGGTCCTTTGTGTTGGTTGAATAGATGAATCTGAGATTGTGTGATGCATATCGTATAATCATGCCCACGGATACTTGAGGTGACATTGGAGTATCTAGGTGACATTAGGGTTTTGGTTGATTTGTGTCTTAAGGTGTTATTCTAGTACGAACTCTAGGGCTGTTTGTGACAATTATAGGAATAGCCCAACGGATTGATTGGAAAGAATAACTTTGAGGTGGTTTCGTACCCTATCATTTTCTCTTCGTTTGTTCTCCGCTATTAGTGACTTTGGAGTGACTCTTTGTTGCATGTTGAGGGATAGTTATGTGATCCAATTATGATATTATTGTTGAGAGGACTTGCACTAGCGAAAGTATGAACCCTAGGCCTTGTTTCAACGCATTGCAATACCGTTTACGCTCACTTTTATCATTAGTTATCTTGCTGTTTTTATATTTTCAAATTACAAATACCTTTATCTACCGTCCATATACCACTTGTATCACCATCTCTTCGCCGAACTAGTGCACCTATACAATTTACCATTGTATTGTGTGTGTTGGGGACACAAGAGACTCTTTGTTATTTGGTTGCAGGGTTGCTTGAGAGAGACCATATTCATCCTACGCCTCCTACGGATTGATAGACCTTAGGTCATCCACTTGAGGGAAATTTGCTACTGTCCTACAAACCTCTGCACTTGGAGGCCCAACAACGTCTACAAGAAGAAGGTTGTGTAGTAGACATCAAGATCTTTTCTGGCGCCGTTGCCAGGGAGGTGAGTGCTTGAAGGTATATCTTTAGATCTTGCAATCGAGTCTTTTAGTTTCTTGTTTTATCACTAGTTTAGTTTATAAAAGAAAACTACAAAAATATGGAATTGAGTTTGTCTCATACGCTTCACCTTTTTAATATCTTTCGTGAGTATGATGGAAAGGATAATTGTGCTCAAGTGCTAGAAGAAGAAATCTATAAAATGTTTGACACTAAATATTTGAATGATGAGCATGATTGCAATATTGTTTGTACGAATTCTTTGAATATCCATGATGCTAATGATGATTGCACTAGTTATGATGAAAATGCCTCCTATAAACATGTCAATTTTTGTGGAGTAGACTGGGTTTGCAAGTACACACCAAATAGGGAAGATAGATATTGCAAGAGGCATAAGTACTTAGAAACCAAATTGTTGCAAGAAGAGCTAGATGAATGTGCTGAAAATTTATCTTTTTCTTAGCCCTACTTGTGAACTTTGCAATGAACGTGATCATTTTAGTACCCAATGCAAATTGTTTCATGAGCGTATTGTGTCCAAAAATTATGATGACTTGATTTCCCTTGCACATCATAATGAACTTAGTTTGCTCTTGGGTTATGAAGAAATTAAACGTAGAACTAAGGATATTCCAAAATTTCCCCTTGATAAAGTTCTTCATTTTGATCTAGAGGAAATTTATATGTATTGCGCGGTGAATTGCATTGAAAATCCTTATATTGCCAATTACATAAAGAAAAGAAAACAAATAGAAGATGAAGAGAATACTAACGAAAGGGAAGAGACTTCCCAATATTCTCCTATTATTTCTTATGATAAATCAGGTAACGAAGAGGAGCCCTCTATTCAACCAATCTCATTAATAAGGAGCTCCAAAAAGAGGATTGAACCCACACATGATGTGGTGAAGAAGAAGAAAAGAAAAAGGAAGAGAGGTAAAAAGGTATCTCTCCCAAATAAAGTTGCTCCTATTATTGTTGTGCCTCATGAAAATGATACACTTGATGATGATCTTGTTATGCCTATTGCTTGTTGTGATGATTATGATTGGGAAGATAATGACACTTTTTATGATCTTGAAAATCTTTTTGGCACTTGCTTGGAAGAATATTATAATTGCTATACTATTGGTGCTATCTATACTATTAATGATGAGAGTGATTATGCTTATGATATGAAAAGGCCCAAGCTTGGGGAAGCTATGTTTGATGAGGATGACATATTTGAGAATATATTTTCTGCAATTAATGTTTGTCCCAAGCTTGGGTATGCTATGTTTAATAATGATGATATTTTTAGCCTCTCAAGTTTTGATATGCAAAGTTGTTATGATAATAGCATGCCTTCTACTTACGATGATTATATTGATGAAAGTGGGTTTGGAAGAGTGTCAACTTTAGGAAGTAATGATCCCACTATTTTGGAGTATGTTGAATCTTATAATATTTATGAAAGTGGATTTAGAGAAGTCATGACTTTATTTAGTGATGTATCCACTATCTTGGAAGAGGTTTCAATCGATTATGATGAGAACAAAGTTGCTACTTATGATGATTATTCTGATAAAACTTATGCTATAAAGAGTAGTGATGATTATATTTATAAAACTTGTCATGATTATGAGTACCCTTTCTCTGAACATTACTCCTTTAACGTGGAAACAATTTATAGTATTCAAGTCTCTTATGATACTCCCACTATTCCGAATGAGAAGAATTTTGCTTATGTGGAGAGTAGTAAATTTTCTATGCAAATAGATCATGAAAATAATTATTTAGGTGCTGGTTATATTGTTGAATTCATTCATGATGCTACTGGAAATTATTATGAGGGAGGAATATATGCTTGTAGGAATTGCAATAATATCAAATATCCTCTCTATGTGCTTAAAATCTTGAAGTTATGCTTGTTTTGCCTTCCTATGCTAGTTGATTATTGTTCCCATAAGTTGTTTTCTCACAAAATCCCTATGCATAGGAAGTGGGTTAGACTTAAATGTGCTAGTCATATTCTTCATGATGCTCTCTTTATGTTTCAGTTCTTATCTTTTATGTGAGCATCATTGAAATCATCATGCCTAGCTAGGGGCATTAAACGATAGCGCTTGTTGGGAGGCAACCCAATTTTATTTTGTGTTTTTGTTTTTGGTTCTGTTTAGGAATAAATAATCCATCTAGATTCTGTTTAGATGTGGTTTTATCTTTTAATTAGAGTTTGTGCCAAGTTAAACCTATTAGATCTTCTTGGAAGATAGTTATTTGATCTTGCTGTAATTTCCAGAATCTTTGCGCTCAGTGCCCGAATTGTAAAAAATCACCAGAACGTGATAAAATAGTGATTCCAATTTCTTCTGATCAACAAACAAATTTCCCAGGTGGTCTAATTTTGGTAGAATTTTTTGGGTTCCAGAAGTTTGCGTTAGTAACAGATTACGACAGACTGTTCTGTTTTGACAGATTCTGTTTTGCATGTGTTGTTTGCTTATTTTGATGAATCTATGGCTAGTAAAATAGTTTATAAACCATAGAGAAGTTGGAATACAGTAGGTTTAACACAAATAAAAATAAAGAACAAGTTCACTACAGTACCGTAAAGTAGTATTTTGTTTTCTTTCTCTAACGGAGCTCACGAGATTTCTATTGAGTTTTGTGTTGTGAAGTTTTCAAGTTTTGGGTGAATTCTTTTGATGGATTATGGAACAAGGAGTGGAAAGAGCCTAAGCTTGGGTATGCCCATGGCACCCCCAAGATAATCCAAGTACACCAAAAAGTCAAAGCTTGGGGATGCCCCGGAAGGCATCCCCTCTTTCGTCCACTTCCATCGGTAATTTACTTGGAGCTATATTTTTATTCACCACATGATATGTGTTTTGCTTGGAGCGTCTTGTATTATTTGTGTATTTGCTTGTTAGTCTACCACAATCATCCTTTCTGTACACACCTTTTGAGAGAGCCATGTATGAATTGAAATTTGTTAGAATACTCTATGTGCTTCACTTATATCTTTTGAGCTTGATAGTTTGCTCTATGTGCTTCACTTATATCTTTTTGAGCGTGATAATTTTTGCTCCAGTGCTTCACTTAGATCTTTTAGAGCACGGTGGTGGTTTGTTTTAAAGAAACTTGATCTCTCATGCTTCACTTAGATTATTTTGAGAGTCGTTAATAGCATGGTAATTTGCTTAATGTTAAGATACTTGGTATTCAAGATATGTGAAACTTTCTTTTTAGTGGGTCGAATACTAAGATAAGTTTGATGCTTGATAATTGTTTTGATATATGGAGGTGATAATATCATAGTCGTGCTAGTTGAGTAGTTGGAATTTGAGAAATACTTGTGTTGAAGTTAGCAAGTCCCGTAGCATGCACGTATGGTTAAAGTTGTGTAACAAATTTGAAGCATGAAGTGTACCTGGCTTGTGCATCCTTATGAGTGGCGGTCGGGGACGAGCGATGGTCTTTTCCTGCCAATCTATCCCCCTAGGAGCATGCGCATAGTACTTGATTTTTTATGACTTCTAAATTTTTGCAATAAGTATATGAGTTCTTTTGAATAATGTTGAGTCCATGGATTATACGCACTTTTACCTTTCCGCCATTTGCTAGCCTCTTCGGTACCGTGCATTGCCCTTTCTCACATTGAGAGTTGGTGCAAACTTCGCCGGTGCATCCGCCCCGTGATATGATACGCTCTTTCACACATAAACCTCCCTATATCTTCCTCAAAACAGCCACCATACCTACCTATCATGGCATTTCCATAGCCATTCCGAGATATATTGCCATGCAACTTCCACCACCATCATCATCATCATGACATGCTTTACTTTTGTCATATTGCCATTGCATGATCTTGTAGTTGACATCGTATTTGTGGCAAAGCCACCATGCATTATTTTTCATACATGTCACTCTTGATTCATTGCACCATCCCGGTACACCGCCGGAGGCATTCATATAGAGTCATATCTTGTTCTAGTATCGAGTTGTAATCATTATGTTGTAATCAATAGAAGTGTGATGATCATCATTATTAGAGCATTGCCCAATCAAAAAAAAGAGAGAAAGGCCAAGAATATAAAAAAAAAGAAAGGCCCAAAAAAAAGAAGGAGAAAATAAAAAGGGCAATGCTACTATCTCTTTTTCCACACTTGTGCTTCAAAGTAGCACCTTGTTCTTCATGTAGTGAGTCATATATTGTGCTTCAAAGTAGCACCATGATTTTCATATAGTGAGTCTCATTAGTTGTCTTGTTCATACTAGTGGGAATTTTTCATTATAGAACTTGGCTTGTATATTCCAACGATGGGCTTCCTCAAAAAGCCCTAGGTCTTCATGAGCAAGCAAGTTGGATGCACACCCACTAGTTTTCTTTTGTTGAGCATTCTTAGCTCTAGTGCATCCGTTGCATGGCAATCCCTACTCCTTGCATTAACATCAATTGATGGGAATCTCCATAGCTCATTGATTATCCTCGTTGATGTGAGACTTTCTCTTTTTTGTCTTCTCCACACAATCCCCATCATCATATTCTATACCACCCATAGTGTTATGTCCATGGCTCGCGCTCATGTATTGCGTGAAGGTTGAAAAAGTTTGAGATTATTTGAGTATGAAACAATTGCTTGGCTTGTCATCGGGGGTATAGAAGTTGGGAACATCTTTGTGTGATGAAAATGAAGCATAGCCTAACTATATGATTTTGTAGGGATGAACTTCCTTTGGCCATGTTATTTTGAGATGACATAATTGTTTGATTAGTATGCTTGAAGTACTATCATTTTTTATGTCAATATGAACTTTTGTCTTGAACCTTTCAGATCTGAATAATCATACCATGATAAAGAAGATTTACATTGAAATTATGCCAAAGTATCACTCCGCATCAAAAATTCTCTTTTTATCATTCACCTACTCGAGGACGAGCAGGAATTAAGCTTGGGGATGCCTGATACGTCTCCAACGTATCTATAATTTTTGATTGCTCCATGCTACTTTATCTACTGTTTTGGACTATATTGGGCTTTATTTTCCGCTTTTATATTATTTTTGGGACTAACCTATTAACCGGAGGCCCAGCCCAAAATTGCTGTTTTTTGCCTATTTCAGTATTTCGAGGAAACAGAATATCAAACAGAGTCCAAATGGAATGAAACCTTCAGGAACGTGATCCAGGAGACTTGGACCCTACTCCAAGAAGTTTCCGGGGAGGTCACGAGGGTGGAGGGCGCCCCCCCTGGGCGCGCCCCCTGCCTCGTGGGCCCCTCGGAGCTCCACCGACGTGCTCCTTCCACCCATATATACCTACGTATCGTAAAACTTCCAGAATGGATATTAGATCGGGAGTTCCGCCGCCAGAAGCCTCCGTAGCCACCGAAAACCAATCTAGACCCGTTCCGGCACCCTGCCGGAGGGGGCAATCCTTCTCCGGTGGCCATCTTCATCATCCCGGTGCTCTCCATGACGAGGAGGGAGTAGTTCTCCCTCGGGGCTGAGGGTATGTACCAGTAGCTATGTGTTTGATCTCTCTCTCTCTCTCTCTCTCGTGTTCTTGAGATGATACGATCTTGATGTATCGCGAGCGTTGCTATTATAGTTGGATCTTATGTTTCTCCTCCCCCTCTTCTCTCTTGTAATAAATTGAGTTTCCCCTTTGGAGTTATCTCATCGGATTGAGTCTTTAAAGATTTGAGAACACTTGATTTATGTCTTGCCGTGGATATCTGTGGTGACAATGGGATATCACGTGATTCACTTGATGTATGTTTTGGTGACCAACTTGCGGGTTCCGCCCATGAACCTATGCATAGGGTTTGGCACACGTTTTCATCGTGATTCTCCGGTAGGAACTTTGGGGCACTCTTTGAGGTCCTTTGTGTTGGTTGAATAGATGAATCTGAGATTGTGTGATGCATATCGTATAATCATGCCCACGGATACTTGAGGTGACATTGGAGTATCTAGGTGACATTAGGGTTTTGGTTGATTTGTGTCTTAAGGTGTTATTCTAGTACGAACTCTAGGGCTGTTTGTGACAATTATAGGAATAGCCCAACGGATTGATTGGAAAGAATAACTTTGAGGTGGTTTCGTACCCTATCATTTTCTCTTCGTTTGTTCTCCGCTATTAGTGACTTTGGAGTGACTCTTTGTTGCATGTTGAGGGATAGTTATGTGATCCAATTATGATATTATTGTTGAGAGGACTTGCACTAGCTAAAGTATGAACCCTAGGCCTTGTTTCAACGCATTGCAATACCGTTTACGCTCACTTTTATCATTAGTTATCTTGCTGTTTTTATATTTTCCGATTACAAATACCTTTATCTACCATCCATATACCACTTGTATCCCCATCTCTTCGCCGAACTAGTGCACCTATACAATTTACCATTGTATTGGGTGTGTTGGGGACACAAGAGACTCTTTGTTATTTGGTTGCAGGGTTGCTTGAGAGAGACCATCTTCATCCTACGCCTCCTACGGATTGATAAACCTTAGGTCATCCACTTGAGGGAAATTTGCTACTATCCTACAAACCTCTGCACTTGGAGGCCCAACAACGTCTACAAGAAGAAGGTTGTGTAGTAGACATCAGACCACGCCTTGAGAACTTTTGGAACTTCTTCACGAGCAGAGCCAGATCATGGCTCAGTTCTTCAGGATCACCAAGGCTGCTATCAGAGTCTTCATCTTCGGACTCAGATACTGCCTTGGCCTTTAGTGCACGTGATCTGCCATAGCTTGAACCATAGAGATCTCTCTTTTCAGCAAGTTGGAACTCATGAGTATTTAGCCTCTCGAGAATATCAGTGGGATCAAGTGACTTGTAATCAGCACGTTCTTGTATCATCAATGTCGGAGTGTCAAATGAGGAATCAAGCGATCTCAGCAATTTCTTCACCACCTCATAGTCGGTGATGTCAGTGGCACCAAGTGCTTGAAGCTCATTTGAGATGTCAGTGAGGCGATCGAAGGTTTGTTGAACATTTTCATTGTCGAGTCTTTTGCAGCGGTTGAAGAGATTGTGAAGAACATCAACTCGAGAGTCATGCTGAGTTGAGACTCCTTCATTCACTTTGGACAACCTGTCCTAGATAAGCTTCGCTGTCTCCAAAGCACTCACTCTGCTATACTGTCCTTTGCTCAGATGGCCACATATGATATTCTTCGCTTGAGAGTCGAGTTGCTTGAATCTCTTCACATCAGCAGCATTTAGGGAAGGTGTGACTGAGGGAACACCATTTTCCACAACATACCAGAGATCGTTATCAATTGCTTCAAGATGCATTCGCATCTTATTCTTCCAGTAGGGGTAGTCCGTCCCATCGAAGGTAGGACACCCAGCAGAGACCTTGATCATACATGTGGTCGACATAACTAAAACTCCAGGTGGTTAAACCAAAATCACACAGAACAAGGGAGTACCTTGCTCTGATACCAATTGAAAGTGCGTTATATCAACTTGAGGGGGTGAATAGGCGATTTTTATGAAATTCTTCGCTGAGGAATTTGTCGGTGAGGAAATTCCATAGCGAAGAACTACTAGCAGCAGAATAAGTACTCAAAAGTAAACATAATAGAAAACAAGCATAGTCATCATGATGAAATGAAGACAGGCACAGAGTACAGGAAGCATAATCACAGGATAACACAGGATGAAGACAAACAGACTGAAGAAATTGAACTGAGGAAATTGAGAAAGTCTTCAGTCAAAGTCTTCAAACACAGATATGAACAAACACACAACATAGTTATGAGGAAATGAAAGAGTTGAGGAAATAGAACCAGTAAGCTTGGTGAAGACAATGATTTGGTAGACCAGTTTCAACTGCTGTCTCAGTTGTACGTCTGGTTGGAGCGGCTGAGTATTTAAACTCGAGGACACACAGTCCCGGACACCCAGTCCTGAACACGCAGCTCAGGACACCTAACCGTCTCGAAGAAGCACAGTCTTCAAAGGTAACAAGCGTCGGATCCACGCAGGATCAATCTCTTCAGTGATGCTCAATCACTTGGGGTTTGTAGGTGTTTGGGTTTTGGGTTTTTGTTTTTTCCTCACTTGATGATTTTTGCTCAAAGTCCTCAGAGGATGGGTTGCTCTAAAATGACAAGTGTTAATTTCTCTCGGAGTAGCCAACTAGCTAGTAGTTGTAGGGGGGCTATTTATAGCCTAGGGAGCAGCCCGACATGATAAGACATAAATGCCCTTCAATGATATGACCGTTAGGTGGATAGATATTTTGGGACAGCTGGCGCATAGCACAACAACGGTCGGAATTTTGTGTAGCAAAATCCTCAGGGCTATCATGTTCCTCACTGTGTAGGCAATCCGCACTGGCGAATTCCTAACTCCTCAGTCAGGACAAATTCCTCAGAGACCAGAAGAACTCCGTCTCTGTCACTAAAGAAATTGACTGAACTGTATGAGATTTCCAATGGCTTCACTCGAAGGGATTGGTAGGTGTAGGATTTTGAGTTGAGCATCACATGGAATTTTTTCCTTAGTATTTCCTCGACCCCGTTTAACAGTACGGTGTTTCCTATGACTCAAGAAAGAGAAGAAATAAAACTATGAAAACCGAACTCTTTAAGCTTCATATTCCTCGCATGAATATCAAGTCTTCACAGACACACCAATTTCTTCACTTTCAAAGTCTTCATGAAAGTCTTCAGAAATATCAAAATCTTCAGTCAAAGATATTTATTTTTAGGGGTCGACTTTTCTTGTAAACATCAAACTCCTCATAGACTTATAGACCTGTGTACACTCACAAACGCATTAGTCTCTTAACCTATAAGTCTTCAATACACCAAAATCACTAAGGGGCACTAGATGCACTTACATGCATCAAAAACAGGAAGGCATGTCATTATCAAAGGTATAATGTGTAAAGTAAGCAGATGCAATTTAACCAAATTGGAGGCAATACAAGCTAGACACCATATGCAACATGCAACCACATTTGACAACGCGAAGTTAAAGCAAGCACCTAGGATGATTGTGTGTGGCAATTGAGATCATCAACTGCAGAGCTACGTTTACTGTCTCCAACTGCTGACACTGCACCCATTAGAGCGCTGAAACGCTTAGTGCTTATCTTCGAATTACACTGGAGCGACTTCTGTCTTTTTTCTGCATTCATCAACACTGCGTCAGAGTCTGAAATACCCATGCATAAAAAAACAATAGTGTGAGTATGGGTAAAGTGGGTGCACAATTAGTATAGTGTAAAGGTAGCAGATAGCAGGTCGGTGAGGAATAAATGACGGGAGACATATGATAGCTCTACAACATGCATGGCACACTAAATTACTATAGGATTCTATGAAAATAACAGTCGACTGAAAGCAAATAGGTATGTCCATTTTTTCTGCACCGTCCGATGTACAAAGAATGGGTTGGTCGCCTTCATCTACCTCTAGCTAGTCAGTGTTGACGATCTTCCTTGAAACGCCAGCGACCACCGGCCCAGTATTCCTCCCCTGCCTGCGCCCTCCCCTCGACCTCACCGCACCGCTGTGCTTGGCACCCCCCGGCCATCCATTCAAGCCCCACCAACCTCCAGATCGGGCGCAAGCAGCTCCTGCGCCCCACACCCCTATGATAGACACCGATGCGCCGCTTCCCCGGGGAACAGGCGGACTAGGTGCTCCGCCCGTCTAAGCGGGTGGTGCTTCTTTTAATTGCGGTTCGACTGACCCTGAATTGAAATCCAGGCGGACTACTGACCTCTAGTAAAGGTGAAATAGTAAAAGGGAGGAAACCTTGTGCATTTAGTATCACGAAGAAGATGCAGTAAGAAGCGCTCAACTAGTTTCTTTCGTGGGATGAATATGGTGTGAGCGGAGACATAAGATTTGCACGAATAAGGGAAGAGGAGTACCTCTTTCTGCTGGCAGTGCTGTGTCCTCCTTCTGTTTTTCCGACGATCTTCTTGTTGTTTGCCGGAAACCAGAAGTTGTGGAGGACGGTGCAGCCTTGGACGAACCCATGGCCAAGTTGTTGAGTGTGGTGCGGTGGCCGTCTGTCGGCGGTGGGGAAGCAGATCCGAGGCGGCGAACAACGGCGTAGTGGGAACAACTTCGGTGCCATGGACGGTTGCGACAGTGGAGCCGCATCAGTGAGGCGCAGGACAGCGTGGTCGAAGTGGTTCTGGTACGGCGCACGTCGGCGTCGGCATCGTGGAGGCAGCTCTGCCTCGGCTTCGGCTGCTAAGTCCTTGAGGGTGTTGCGGTTGTGGTTGCATTGGACGACGATGTTGGGGTACCGGCTCCGGCATGATGGAGGAGGGCAGCGGTGGACTGTCCGCTATGGGGTGGAGGACGGAGGAGGCTGGGGTTTCGGGATGGTGGAGAGGGCGTTTTCGCGCCCATGGAGTATGAATGGGGAAACGGAGGGAGGCGGGGAACTGAGGGGGAACAATGTTTCGGTTTGAGACACACTTGTTTGAAATTTGGGGAAGGTTACAAACTTTGCCCCCATCTAAATTTTTGGACATATTGTGGGTTGGGGGTAGGACAGTCATGTCAGGTATCCCAAATGTGGGCGGGATAGATTTCGGCCAAGCGCATGGGTAGGCGCCCATGGCATATGAATGCTTCTCGGAGGTGGTTGAGACTAGCGTCTTGGTGAAGTTACAAACCTACCCCGGTTTAGACCTTTGGACATCGGGCCGATAGGCTACACGGGCCAGAGTCGGGACAGTAATTTCCTACCACCAAAACATTAGTCTCGCACGGTTTCGGGTGACCAGAGGCCTATTTGGCGCTTCGTTCAATATTTGGGAGCAGAAGCATTAACGTTTTCGGTTCTCTTGAATTGAACTTTCAGGATTTGTCAAACTTCACAAATCTTTACTCTTGAAAATCCTAAAGCTACGATTATTTTGGAATGGAGGGGGTACATTTGAATATACATTGTACACGAGTATATATTAAAAAATATGCAACTTACCTCAATTCATGCATGGTTCCAGATATAATCTCCTTGGTTGCAAAAAAAAGTTAGATATGCGTATGAATATATATAGCATGTTCAAACTCACAATAAAGATTGATGCCCCCTTTTACATCTGATTTACAAATGCCATTATCTCGGATTCAAATAGATGAATGCACTTCCTATGAATTCGAATCTTCGAAACCCCCTTTATGTTGAATTCGACATCTATTCTATTTCGTAGCTAGCAATTTGGAATGTATCCATGCAAGTGACAAATGTATAAACTGCTTCACACTAACAACATGGAGTGCACTAATTAATGTATATATATGAATTGCAAAAGCATTCATTGCATGTATTTCAAACCGCTCTCACTCTATGGATCGATGATATGAAATAAACACATGCACATGCTAGAATTCAGTAGAGTATGGGTGTCTGATAGACCAATTTTCGTCCATATGCAATTTGCAAAATTCATGATCTCATCCAAAAGTAATAATGCCATTTATATTTTAATTTAATGCGTAGAACCGCCTTTTACACATAGATGCACTATGCCTCGCCCCGTTCTCACAAACGCGTTATATATCTCTCTATATAACACATAAGTGCACACACTTTATATGCATCGACATTTCTCTTTCACACATGCTCACAATCTCTCTCAGGGTGTCGGGGTGTCTCACTGTAAGTGCATCTAGTGCCACCCCTAGTTGGTTTTGGAGTATTGACGACAAACCTGGTTGAGGGACTAATGTGTTTGTGAGAATTACAAGATAACACAGGTAGTAGTCCCTCATTGATTCGGTTTATCTACCGGAGATGACCCCTAAAATGTATGAAGACATTGAAGACAATGGTGGTATGTGAAGACATTCACATTGAAGACTATGACAAGAGAAGACATTGCGTGAAGACTATGGGGCGCGAAGACTTAGTTGTTTCGTTGTCTCCTTTTCTTCTTTGTTGAGTCATAGGAACCACCGTACTGTTAAGTGGGGTCCAAGTGAACAAAGTCAGAGTGACTGAAGTGATGCTCAACCAAAATCCTATGTCTTCGAGCGAAGACAATGAGAGCAAATCTTATCCAGAGCTAGATGAGTCAGCTTTGCTTGTAGCCCAAGTAAATTTGTCGCGTGTGTTTGAAATCTGACCGTTGGAACACGTGTCAGTTCCTTAGTGACCCAGGGTCATTTCGGACAAATCAGGTCGGGTTGCCTAGTGGCTATAAATAGCCCACCCCCTACAACCATAAACGGTTGGCTGCTCAGAGTTAGTGTACGGCTTTTGTCGTTTGAGAGCAACCCACCTCGAAGCCTTTGAGAGAGAATTCCTTGCGAGGATAAAGCCCTAACCACCCAGAGCCAAAGAGTGTTAGGCATCACTGAAGTCTTCCTGTCTGTGTGATCTGAAGACTTATTACACTTGAGGACTGTGAATCCTCCAGCCGGTTAGGCGTCGCGTTCTGAGCATCCAAGAGTCATTGTGGATCGCCGGTGAACGAAGTCTGTGAAGGTTTGGGAGTCTACCTTGAAGACTTACCAGAGTGATTGGGCGAGGACTGGGTGTCCTTAGCTCAAGGGGAATAAGGTGAAGACGCGGTCTTCTGAGTTGAATCTCAGCCTCCCTAACCAGACGTACAGTTGTCACAGCAACTGGAACTGGTCCAACAAATCATTGTCTTCAACGAGTCACTGGTTTCGTCCTTCCCATTCCTTTACTTACTGTTGGCCCTGGTGAAGTCATTGTATGATTGCATTATCTTTTGTCTTCACTGAGTAACTGATTGTTCTGATTGGCTTCACACTATCTTCCTACCTGATCTATACTGCCTAGCTGCTATTAGTCATTGTGCTTTCACTTCATTGAATACTTGACTATGGCTTGCTTAGTGTAGTCTACCTTCCGCTGCATGGTAATAGGTTTATTTCTATCGTTTGTCTTCGAAACTTCCATGTTTTGAAGACTTTCATAAAAATCGCCTATTCACCCCCCCCTCTAGTCGATCACTAGCACTTTCAATTGGTATCAGAGCAAGGTACTCCCTTGTTCTGTGTGATTCGGTTTAACCACCTGGAGTTTTAGCTATGTCGACTGCAGGGATAATTAAAGTCTTCGCTGCGTGCCCCGTCTTTGATGGAACTGAATATCCCTACTGGAAGAATAAGATGCGCATGCATCTTGAAGCCATTGATGTCGACCTCTGGTATGTCGTCAAGAATGGCGTTCCCAAGGCTGGTGAAGGTGTCACCGCTGCTGATGTCAAGAAGTTCGTTCAACTGGATTCCACTGCCAAGAACATCATCTGTGGTCATCTGACCAAAGGACAGTATGGCCGTGTGAGTGCTCTGGAAACATCCAAGCAAGTCTGGGACTGGCTCTCCAAGGTCAACGAAGGCGTCTCAACCCAGAGAGATCAAAGAATCAGTGTCCTTCGCAACCTCTTCAACCGCTTCAAGAGAAACGACAATGAGAATGTCCAGCTCACGTTTGACCGCCTCACTGACATCACAAATGAGCTTCGAGCTCTCGGCGCTACTGAGATCACCAAGCATGAAATCGTCAAGACACTCCTGAGATCACTTGACACCTCGTTTGACACCCTAGCCCTGATGATTCAAGAACGTCCTGACTTCAAGACACTCGATCCGTCTGACATACTTGAAAGGCTCAACACACATGAGTTTCAGCTTTCTGAGAAAAGAGACATCTACGGTCCCAACTATGGGCGAACTCGCGCCTTGAAGGCAAAAGCTGTTTCCTCATCTGATGAAGAATCTGACTGCAGTTCTGATGATCCTGAAGACATTGGAAGGGAGCTTGCTATGCTTGTGAAGAAGTTCCAGAGATTCACCAAGAAGAAAGACTTCAGAAAGTCTTCACGATCCAGCTCAAGAAATGATGAAGCTTCTGCTCATGACTACAAGAAGAGAACATGCCACAAGTGCAAGAAACCTGGTCACTACATCTCTGAGTGTCCGCAGTGGGACAATGAGAACAACAAGAAGAAGAAGAGCAAGGAGTATGATTCTGACGACAAGAAGAAGAAGAAATACTCAAAGTCTTCTTCCAAGTCTTCCTCAAAGTCTTCATCACACAAGAAGAGCTCATCTGGCAAGGCCCGCGCGTTTGTCGGCAAGGAAATGGATTCAGAGGAGGAGTCTGCTTCTGAGGAGGCAGAGGTGGAGTCTGAGGAGGAGTCCGATTCTGGCGTTGCAAGTCTGGCTACAGCCTACGTTGCCAAGTCCATCTTCAACACTGAAGACAATGACTCCGTCACCAACGCCGATGCTAATGACAAGGACAACTCCACTCCCACCTACTGCTTCATGGCACGCGGTGCCAAGGTAAACTCACGCGCCACTCACTATCAAACATCAAGTGAAGATGACTCTGATTGTGGTTCCAAACCCAGCTACAAAACACTTGCTAAAATTGCAACTGAACAACAGAAAGCTATGGAACATATTCAAAAACTATTAGACAAAAGCGATGACCTGTTAGACGCTGAAATGACTCGATCTCAGTCCTTAATTGAAGACATAAAAAATCTTCATGTTAAGTATGAGGAACTTGAAAGTCGTCATGAAACGCTCTCAACAACTCATGAAAAGCTTTCCTATGATTATCTTCAAAGGAAGCAAGATCTTGAGAAATTGAGAGCGGCTCATGAAGATCTTCAAAAGGAAAACGAGTCACTTCGCGCCAAACAGATCAGTTCCGCTCAGGAAGGATTTGAACCACCATGTCTTAAATGCATTGAGCGTGATAACGCTACTTCTGTTGCTGAATGTTCTACTGCTGCTACTGTTGCAATATCTTCAACTGCTGATGTGGTAACTAACCCCTCTGCTGAGGATGCCACTGCTATTGCTGATGAGAATGCTAGGTTGAAGACATTGCTTGAAACAGGGATGTTCAAAAGTCTCAAAGGGCATCAGACACTATGTGATGTCCTCAAAAGGCAGATCCTGAACCGAAACCCTAGGAAAGAGGGTGTTGGGTTCGAAAGGAAAATGAATGCTGATGGCTCTTACTGGAAACCTGAGCAGTACCCCAAAACCACATGGGTTGCTGCAAAGGAACCTTCAGCGGATCCATCCACCCTATCTGGCTTCACTTGTGCTAATCCCATTGTTATTGATGAATCCTTTGATGCAAACTATAAACTGTTTAAGAATCAGAATGGTGAAGTGTTTGCCAGGTATATTGGTACTAACTGCAGGAATGGGCCGCCTATGAAGAAAGTCTGGGTGCCGAAAAGATGTTTGGAGAATCTTCCTGTGAATGTCGTCATGACACCACACATGAAGAAGACAAACCCCAGACCACAGGCTTCATACGGTCCAAAGGCTTCATACAGACAGAGGACTCACCTGAGTCGCACTAACGCAAATGTTTTGCAGGGAAACCTTACTCAGGCCTATGAATATGAGCGTGTTTCATCAAACCGCCATGTTCATAAGACCAAGAACTACTCTGCTTATTCTTATGAGTACTATTGTCCACCTGCAAGACTTTTTGCTAGGGCTCCAAAGCCAAAGTTCTCAGATGCTGCACTTAGACTCATTGCTTCGAAGCCACCCTTGAAGATGTGGGTGGCTAAGAAAGCTTAACTCTCTTTTGCAGGGAAAGGTCTCCAGCCGAAAACCAAAATCGTCTGAAGCTATTGCTGGGGACCTTAAACATCTTGTAGGGCGCAAGATCAAATGCCCAAATGGTCTTATTATGTATTTTGTTCCTGAGTCGCTTGCTACTTGCCCTATCAGTCCTAACCTTGATCTAAGCTTTCATAATCCACTTGCTCGTCAAATGTTTATGCTTCACAATTCTCTTCGTGAAGCCTATCCCCCTAACTGCACTGTAGGGTACGACACCAGCTGCTTCAGAATGGATTATTGATAGTGGGTGTACTAATCACATGACTGGCAAGCGAAGTCTTCTTATGGACTCAACCTTACGTCCATCTGACAAAAGTCACATCACATTTGCTGACACTGGTAAAAGCAAGGTATTGGGTCTAGGTAGAGTTGCAATCTCAAGGGATCAACACATGGATAAAGTCATGCTTGTTGAATCCCTTGGTTTCAACTTAATGTCTGTCTCAATGCTTTGCGATTTAAACATGATTGTGATGTTTGGAAAATATCGTTGCCTTGTTCTAATGGAATCTGACAAGTCTCTAGTTTTTGAAGGGTATCGGAAAGATGATTTGTACATGGTAGATTTCTCAGCAGGACCACAACTTGCCGTATGTCTTCTAGCAAAAGCTTCAGAATGCTGGCTCTGGCATCGGAGGCTAGGGCATGCTGGCATGAGGAACTTGCACACTCTTGCAAGAAAGAAGCATGTCATAGGCATCGAGGGCGTCAAGTTCAAGAAGGATCACTTATGCGGTGCCTGTGAAGCAGGAAAGATGACGAGGGCCAAGCATCCCTCGAAGACAATCATGACAACGACTCAACCCTTCGAACTGCTCCACATGGACCTTTTCGGTCCCACTCATTACTCAACTCTTACTACTACTGCTTGTCTCTATGGCTTTGTCATTGTTGATGACTATTCAAGATATACTTGGGTGCATATAATCCTCTACAAGACTGAAGTGCAGGATGTCTTCAGACGCTTCGCCAATCGAGCCATGAACAACTATGGCGTCAAGATAAAGCACATCAGAAGTGACAATGGCACTGAATTCAAGAACACTGGCCTAGATACGTATCTTGATACTTTGGGCATCACACATGAATTCTCAGCTCCGTACACGCCGCAGCAGAATGGCGTCGTGGAACGCAAGAACAGAACACTTATTGAGATGGCCCGAACGATGCTTGATGAATACAAGACTCCAAGAAAATTCTGGCCTGAAGCCACTGATACTGCATGCCATATCATCAACCGTGTTTATCTTCACAAGCTTCTCAACAAGACATCCTATGAGCTCCTTACTGGCAAGAAGCCAAATGTCAGTTACTTCAGAGTATTTGGTGCCAGGTGCTGGATCAAGGATCCACATCACACTTCAAAATTTGCACCAAAAGCACATGAAGGTTTTATGCTTGGATATGGAAAGGATTCGCACTCCTACAGAGTCTTCAACCTCTTTCACTATAAAGTGGTTGAAACCGTGGATGTGCGGTTCGATGAGACTAACGGCTCGCAAAGAGAGCACCTGCCAAATGTGCTAGATGAAGTTCCATCCAGTGAATCAATCAAACTTATGGGAACTGGAGAAATCATACCATCTGAAGCTCAGCCTGAAGAGGAACTTATCATCTCCGCACCTGATCAACCTGAAGACAATGCTCAGCCTGAAGACAATCCTTCTAACAATGACAATGATCATCAAGAGCAAAATCTTCGTCCTGTACATCCTCGTGTTGCAAATGAAGTACAGATTGAGAGAATAATTGATAGCATCAATGCACTAGGTCCACTCACTCGTTCAAGGGAAACACAGCTAGAAAATTTCTGTGGGCACTTCGCATTCGTCTCAATATCTGAACCCAAGAAAGTTGATGAAGCCTTCATGGAACCTGAATGGATTCAAGCTATGCAAGTAGAGCTTTAACAGTTTGAGCTGAATAATGTATGGGAACTGGTTAAGCGTCCTGATCCTCGTAAGCACAATATAATAGGCACTAAATGGATATATCGCAACAAGCAAGATGAGCATGGTCAAGTTCTCAGAAACAAAGCTCGTCTCGTTGCTCAAGGATACACTCAAGTTGAAGGGATTGACTTCGATGAAACATTTGCTCATGTGGCTAGGCTTGAAGCCATACGCATACTGCTCGCCTATGCAAATCATCATAACATTCTTCTGTATCAAATGGATGTGAAGAGCGCTTTTCTCAATGGCAAGATTGAAGAAGAAGTGTATGTTGCACAACCGCCTGGCTTTGAAGATCCAAAACATCCTGACATGGTGTACAAGCTCAACAAGGCACTGTATGGCCTCAAACAAGCCCCTCGGGCTTGGTATGACACACTCAAAGACTTCCTGAAGAGCAAAGGCTTCAAACCTGGTTCCCTCGACCCCACTCTCTTCACGAAGACATATGACGGTGAACTGTTTGTGTGCCAAATATATGTGGATGACATTATCTTTGGCTGCACCGATCAGAAATACAGTGACGAGTTTGGATATATGATGCAAGAGCAATATCAGATGTCCATGATGGGTGAGCTAAAGTTCTTCCTTGGTCTTCAAATACGTCAGCAACGCAACTGCATCTTTATATCTCAAGAGAAATACCTCAAAGATTGCCTGAAGAAATTTGGGATGCAAGATTGCAAAGGCTTCACGACGCCAATGCCAGCCAAACATCATCTGGGTCCCGACGACAATGGTAAAGAGTTCGATCAAAAGGTATACCGCTCCATGATTGGTTCCTTGCTTTATTTATGTGCATCTAGGCCAGATATCATGCTTAGTGTTTGCATGTGTGCCCGGTTCCAAGCGGCACCAAAGGAATCGCATCACTTAGCTGTGAAGCGAATTCTCAGATATTTGGCTCACACCCCAACACTAGGATTATGGTATCTGAGGGAGTCCTGGATTAGGGGGTGTACCTTCAGCCGGACTCCTGGACTATGAAGATACAAGATTGAAGAATTCGTCCTGTGTCCGGATGGGACTTTCCTTGGCGTGGAAGGCAAGCTTGGCGATGCGGATATTCAAGATCTCCTACCATTGTAACCGACTCTATGTAACCCTAACCCTATCCGGTGTCTATATAAACCGGAGGGTTGTAGTCCGTAGGCAATCAACTCCATACACAACAATCATACCATAGGCTAGCTTCTAGGGTTTAGCCTCCTTGATCTCGTGGTAGATCTACTCTTGTACTACCCATATCATCAATATTAATCAAGCAGGAGTAGGGTATTACCTCCATCGAGAGGGCCCGAACCTGGGTAAAAACATCTTGTCCCTTGTCTCCTGTTACCATCCGGCCTTGACGCACAGTTCGGGACCCCCTACCCGAGATCCGCCGGTTTTGACACCGACATTGGTGCTTTCATTGAGAGTTCCTCTGTGCCGTCACAATTAGGAAGGATGCCTCCTCCCGTCTTTAAAGATGGCGCCGTTGTTAAGGGAGCCTTGGTTGTCGGCCAAACCCTCCAGCTAGGTGGTTTCCTCATGACCGCCTGTTCGGCTGTTGCGCCGACGGTGACCTCTCGGGTCATCAAAAGCAACCTACACGTCAGCTCGGAGCTCGTTGAGCAGCTAGATACAATGGAGATCTCTTCCGTAAACAAGCTCTTGGATCGCATCGCCGCCCTGGGGGTCGCTATGGATTACGACCAGGTTGGGCTTAAACCCGATCTAAGAGAAATTAACTCTCCCCAAGTCACCCACCACATTGCCGTGGTAGAGGCGCAGTGCGGCGACCCTTCATCTATTTTAAGGACTAGCTATGTCCGAATTCCCGACTCCTCCAAGCCGGATACCCGCGGAGAGGAGGATGTAACTCAAGACCTGAGCTTAGGATCAGGCAACGGGCTAGATTCGTTGGACAACATCCAAGAATCCGAACTTCAGAGTTCGGAAACTCTTTGGCCTCCGAATCTTGGATGGGGCGAGGTTTTAGATTCAACGACACCCGCCCACCCGAACATAAGCGATCTCTCC
Organism: Triticum aestivum; assembly: GCF_018294505.1. Lineage (NCBI taxonomy): Eukaryota > Viridiplantae > Streptophyta > Magnoliopsida > Poales > Poaceae > Triticum > Triticum aestivum. The sequence continues at coordinate 641,959,342 of NC_057797.1, forward strand.
CAAATCAGGCAGAGGCCCGAGGAAACAGTACATCATTACTGGGCTAGATTCCTCCTGGTTATGAACAGGATGAAGGATTGCCGCGAGGGAGACGCAATCTCAATTTTCTGCAGTAATTGCACGGACGAGGGAATCCTTAACGATGTAAGTCGTCGTGATATTACACGCTTCGCTGACTTGGCGTCCATAGTACAAAAATACTGTGCAATGGAAAGCGCCTGGAAAACCGAAATAAAGTTTTGGGATAATCCGGCCTTGAATAGTAATCCCGTCCGAACTAAGAGGGTGCATCATCATAGGACACCCGGGATAAACACCAAAAAACCAAAACCCTCTACAGGGCATGGAACCGTACTGGAAAGGTGGCTTGATGGACCCTGTAGAATTCACAGTACAGAGGACGCCACACCAACTCACAGCCTTAGAGCATGTTGGATACTCCGGCAGGTGGCCAAAATTGGCGAGGACCTCTTAATTTTGGAGGCCGCAGAAAGCTAGCCCGAGGACACCAGTACCGTTATCACAGACTTCAAGACTTTCGCATCAAACAATATGCGAAAAAGAACACTCCGCGGCCTTGCCGAAGTCTATCAAGTTGCAACAATAAATCCATGGAGCGACACTGCTATTACCTTCAACGCAAGTGATGAACCTAGATTCCGAATAGCCCGAGCACCAGCCGCATTGGTCCTCAGTCCCATAGTGGACGGCTTTCGCCTCACCAAGGTGCTCATGGATGGAGGCAGCAGACTGAACCTCATTTATGAGGAAACCCTTCAAAAAATGGAAATAGACTGGAACCGCATCGAGCGAAGCAGCACAACCTTTAGAGGAATAATCCCCAGTCGGGAAGCGTGCTGCACAGGAAAAATCACACTAGATGTGGTGTTCGGCACGCCAGATAATTACAGGTCCGAAGAAGTCACATTTCAGGTGGCCCCGTTTAAGAGAGGATATAATGCTTTACTAGGGCGAGAAGCATTCACAATCTTCCAAGCAATACCCCATTATGGGTACATGAAGCTTAAGATGCCCGGGCCGAATGGAATTATCACTCTAGCTAGTGATCCGGACATAGCACTCCGCGCCAAAAACAAGACGGACGCATTAGCCCTTGAGGCGCTATCCGAAGCCTTAGTAGCCGAGGAACTGACTGCGCTGCGTTCCACGGTTAACAGGGATGATGCGATACTCGATAAGAGATCCAAATCCACATCCTTCAAGCCAGCCGACGAAATAGTCAAATTCCAGGTCCATCCAATGGACCCCAATAAAACAGCTTCAATCGGGGCATGACTAAACCCTGATGCATACGCCGCACTACGAGAGTTCCTATGAGAGAACTGGGACATCTTCGCCTGGCACCCTTCAGACATGCCAGGGATCCCACGCAGGCTGGCCGAACACAGCTTAAATATCCTAAAAGGATTTAAACTTGTCAAACAAGCCCTTCGGCATTTTTCCGAACCCAAGAGACAGGCTATGGGAGAGAAGCTAGCCAAGCTATTAGAGGACGGATTCATCAAAGACATAAAACATCCAGACTGGCTAGCAAACCTGGTGATGGTACCAAAGAAGGACAAATCCTAGTGCCTGTGTGTCGACTTTAAAGACCTTAACAAGGCTTTCCCAAAGGATCCCTTCCCCCTCCCCCGCATCGACCAAATTATCGATGCCACCGCAGGACACGATTTGTTGTGTTTCCTCGACGCATACTCCGGTTACCATCAAATCAAGATGGCAGAATCAGACCAAGCTGCAACAGCATTCATCACACCATACGGCCCATTCTGCTTCAACACAATGCCCTTCGAGCTAAAAAACGCCGGCACAACATATCAGCGCATGATCTAGACATGTCTGGCAAATTAGATCGGCAAAACAGTGGAGGCGTATGTGGACGATGTGGTCGTCAAATCAAGACATGTCAAATCTCTAGTAGACAACTTGAGGCTTACATTCGATAACCTCCGAAAATATGACATCAAGCTCAACCCAGAAAAATGCGTCTTCGGCGTTCCAGCCGGAAAGCTCTTGGGCTTCATTGTATCCGGTAGAGGAATTGAAGCAAATCCAGCCAAGATCCGAGCTTTGTCACAATTGGATATCCCAAAGGACCTCAAACAAATACAAAAATTAACCGGATGCGTGGCGGCTTTAAGCCGCTTCATCTCCCGCTTGGGAGAAAAGGCACTACCCCTCTATCGCCTACTTCGGCGCACTGAACACTTCGAGTGGACGGAGGCCGCCACGGCCGGACTTGATGAAATAAAAGCCATATTGGCAACAAACCCAGTCCTGGCCGCGCCGAACACCGGCGAACCAATGTTATTGTACATTGCAGCAACACATCAAGTTGTGAGCGCAGTACTCGTTGTCAAGCGGGAAACGGATGGACACAAATTCCCCCTTCAAAGGCCAGTCTACTACGTATCCACCGTCCTCACTCCATGCAAATCATGGTACCCGCATTATCAAAAGATTGCATACGCGGTATTCATGGCATCCTAGAAGCTACGACACTACTTTCAAGAGTGTTCCATAACAGTAGCCTCGGAAGTACCACTCAACGATATTATCAACAACCGCGACGCAACGGGCCGGATTGCAAAATGGGCCATCGAGCTTCTCCCGTTCGATATAACCTATAAGCCAAGGCGAGCTATTAAATCGCAAGTTTTGGCCGACTTCGTCGCAGAATGGACGGAGGTCGAGCTCCCTAAAGAGTACGGCACATATTCAAACTGGATTATGCATTTCAACAGCTCCAAAATGTTGGCCGGACTGGGGGCTGGCATCGTCCTGACATCCCCCACAGGAGACACAGTCCAATATGTCCTCCAGATCATGTACATGGATTCCAACAATGCAGCCGAATATGAGGCCCTCCTGCATGGCCTCCGGATAGCAGTATCCATGGGTATCCAGCGCCTAGAGGTACACGGGGATTCAAACCTCGTGATATCCCAAATAAATGGAGACTTCGACGCCAAGGACCCAAAATGGCAGCTTACCGCAACGCCGTCCTAAAAATGTCAGCTCGGTTCGAAGGGTTGGAGTTTCACCATATAGCCCGAGAAAACAATCAAGCAGTGGACGTCCTGGCACGCATTGGAGCAAGACGCGATGCAGTCCCCCCAACATATTTTTGGAAAGATTGTTCAAGCCATCCGTAGCATGGGAGGGGGAACCCGCAAATAACAGCCCGGACCCAGCCACACCACTCGACGCCGAACAATCTGACACAATTGGAGGCTCTGCCAATGAAATTACACCTTCAGCCCACGTAATAATGGCGGTCATCGCCCCGTGGACAGAACCATTCCTAGCCTACCTTACTAGGCAGGAACTCCGGAGGACCAAAACGAGGCCCGCTGCATAGTGCGGCGATCTAAAGCCTATAGAGTCCATGAGGGAGAGCTTTATAAGAAAAGCACTACCGGAGTCCTTCAAAGGTGCATCTCCGAAGAGGAAGGGCGGAACCTTCTGGCTGAAATTCATGCCGGACTCGGTGGTCACCACGCCGCTGCTCGGTCCCTTGTTAGCAAGGCTTTCCGTACAGGCTTTTATTGGCCGACGGCCCGGGCAGACGCTCAGGACCTAGTCCAACGATGCGCTGGTTGCCAACTTTTTGCCAACCAAAGCCATATGCCACCCACCGCACTCCAAACTATACCCATCACCTGGCCTTTTGCGGTCTGGGGGCTTGACATGGTCGGACCCCTTAAAGGTGGGACCGATAGGAAAAAATACTTACTGGTCATGGTGGATAAATTCACCAAATGGATAGAAGCCAAGCCTGTTAAAACGGCTGAATCCGGACCTGTGATAGACTTCATATCCGGGGTTGTACACCGTTATGGCGTCCCCCACAGCATCATAACCGATAACGGTACAAACTTTACCGCCGACGAGGTAAAACTCTGGTGCAAAAACATGGGCATCAAGCTCGATTATGCTTCCGTCTATCACCCACAAACCAACGGCCAGGTCGAACATGCAAATGGTCTTATCATGAGCGGCATTAAACCCAGACTGGTGCGGTCCCTCAAGGAATCTAACACGCACTGGGTAGAGGAGCTCGACTCCGTGCTATGGGGGCTGTGGACCACGCCAAATCGCACCACCGGATACACACCATTTTTTATGGTGTACGGCGCAGAGGCAGTTCTGCCCTGCGACATAATTCATGACTCACCTAGAGTGCGCATGTACGAAGAAAGAGAAGCCGAGCTCGATCGGCAGGACAACTTGGACGCCCTGGAGGAGGAGCGTGACGTGGCAAAAGCCCGTTCCGCATTTTATCAACAGCAGGCCCGAAGATATCAAAGCAGAGAAGTACGGGCCAAAAATTACAATGTTGGCGAACTAGTTCTACGCCTGCCGGATAAGAAAAAGGACAAACTCAAGCCCAAGTGGGAAGGTCCATTCATAATCGACCAAGTCCTGACTGGCGGGGCGTACCGCCTGCGAGATGCGTCGGATAACCGACTCGAGCCGAACCCGTGGAACACCACCCGTCTCCGAAGATTCTATGCCTAGCGCCGGACTCTGTGTTCGTCTCCTTCCTCTGTCCATTTTTTGCATTTTTCTGTCTTACATTTCTCTCCTTCCCCTCTTTTCTTTTATAGCCCTTAAAGGCTCATCTAGTGACGCGCCACTCGCGCTCATTAAACCTGGGGGCTTCTTTAACAGAAGCTTATTTATACGGGCTTCACGCCCAACACATGCGTCAAACTTTCGCATGTACCTTTTTCTTCACCATTATATGCATCGATATGACTTAAGTTTTGGCCAAGCTGGGTTGCCTGGCTCCTGTGCTTACCCCTACGTTCCCGATTGTTCGGCTAGGCGGTAAAGGGAGCACCTCTGCGATTGTTACTGCCGGGTCAGCCAGATGTGTACCTCAGACTGGGTGAAGCCGAAAGCTAGCGTTCTTAAGGGAATATTCGGTCGGTGAGATAAAAGATGATCTTTTTACTCATTTTATGCGCCCCCAGATGCTTTTTTCTGCGTCTTTTTACGCAGTCCGGACATGCACTTTAGGGCATGCCTCCCAGCGAAAGGAACCCCTAACGGAACTATTCTCTCTGGAAGATGTTTCTTACTAACCATGTAATATAACATAACTAGTTGGGCACTTGTCTGATAAAGCACTAATGACCCCTACGCCTGGTCTCCACGCATACCACGGTTCTTATATAACCGCTATGGTATTCGGACACACTCCGGACCGTCAGGTCCCGAGGTTGAAGCGAAAAGGTCGGCAACGACAAACGATCTACAATCCGGCTAGAAGGCATTACACATGTCAATTCAAAATTACATAGTCATTCTGACTGATTGTATTCCTCTTCTATACCATCTAACAGGCTGTCTAATTTACAGTCCTGCTGGGAATACTTCGCGGCCAACTCTACTTGGCCGTATACTAAGCTCACAGGGATCTCCTTCCCGTCAGGCCCCACTGGTCCGACCTCGGCCATGTGGTTTGGGTCAGACTTCGTAAAACGGGTCTTCACCATGGCCCAGGCTTCCCTAGCGCCTTGTCGGCAGGCCGATATCTTCCACAACCGGAAGCGCCGCCGAGCTCCCTTCAGCTTCTCCGCAAGCTCTCCAAGGCCCTCGGGCATGGAGTGGGCAGGCCATAAGGCTTGGGCAACACCTCGCATCGCCTGCCGAATTCGCTCGTGCAGTTGCATGAGTTCGGGAAGAAGGTCACCCGTAGAACCGGGCATCTCCTCTGCAGGACGACCTGTGAGCATACCTACAGACATTACTCTGTTAGTCGACTTCCTCGCCGAACTCTTTTTTCAAAGTTCGTTCAAGCACTTACTAAATATGCCGCGTCGAAGCCGCTGATTCTCCTTCGTGGAGTCCGACAGCTGGCCACGAACATCTTTAAGTTCGACGTCCAGCCTGGTGTTGGCATCCTGAAGATCATTCTTCTCTCGCCTCACCTTTGTCAACGTACTCTCACCGGCCTTTAGCCGGCGTAAGAGTTGTTGCTTTTCCGGATCGAGTCCGGCGCCATCTGCAACATGATTTGTCAGATTTGCACCCACACCGCACAATACTAATCTTTCGAAGTGTATCTTACCTGAGGGGGTCTCTTTGGGCTCCCCTGCTGCGGCTAGTGCGGCCTCTAGTTGGGCCTTGCACTTTTCCAGCTCCTGGGACAGTACAGTATTCTTCTCTGTAAGAACCTGCATATTAAATGATCCTTAAATCAGTTGCTCTAACTGTTTCAAGTCTCGGGGGCTACTGGTATATATATATTTGACCAAATTTTCTTACCCGTATGTCTTTTACATACTGCTCCGTGGCTCTGGCTAAACCATTTTGAGCGGCACGGAGGTACGCATCTCCCGAATTAAAGGCATCTAAAGCCTCTTGGGAGAAACAAGCGTCGCGTAGAACTGTCCGGCGACGCCTGTGGTTCATGGCACTCTCCACTTCAGAATTTGTGGCAGACAGCCTGTCCGCATCCTCTGTCGGAGGAGCGTCCGGTGCGCGCCTTGTGCTCGCCTCCGCTTCCTGGCCAGACGTTGGAGCCTGGCTGGTGGAGGCGCGATTGGCAACCTCTCCGGATATAGTCCGGCGAGGTCTCTTCATTCTGAAGATAGCACGAACGTTAATATGCCCGGACAGAATAACACCAGGGAAGTAGAGGGTGTGCTATACCTTTGCGCCGGCATCTCAGTCCGGACTACATTCCTTTTTGCCCCCCGGGGCCCTGCGGCCCCTCGTTGGCTAGCCGCCGCAGGTTCGGCCTCCTGCCTCGGAAATCTCCCCTGCAAAACATGGTTGTTGTCAGAAACACCGGAATACGTGAGAGTGGAATCTCTCTCAAGGGAATGAGACTCCGGTTTCTGTCACCTGGGAGGCCGGGATTAACCCTGGGTAATCAGCCGTGATGGCTACCAAGGTATTGTCCTTGCTTAGCTGATGGAACACCCCATCGATAAGCTCCACCGATATGTCCGGATCCTCTTCGGAGTCCGGATCGAGGGACCGTTCTGGGTCCTCGGGTTGTGGAGGGCGGCTGTTTATATCCTTTACCACCTGTCGCAGCTCCTGCATTGAAGTCGTTAGACTACATATCTAACCGTGGGAGTACAAAACAAACAGGCAAGCGCAGTTGTTCACTTACCCAACATGGAGGATCGTACATAGTAAATCCGGCCTGCGGATTGACGCGGAGGAATTCCTCCTTTTCTCCCTTGTACAAAGAGGATAAGATCTTTACTAGGGCGGCAGCTGAAGCCGGCCCCTTACGACCGTAACGGGTGGCGTCATCCTCCCCGTTGAAATCCCACATGGGGTGGCCTCTATATTGAAGTGGATGCACCCCCCGCATAATGCATGCGGCCATGACTCCAATCATGGTTAGTCCGGAATGAGCCAGCAGTCTTATCCAGCCCGTCAGGTAAAGGACATGCCTGTCGCTTTCTCTCTGAGAGCTCCACGGACGCTAGCTCAAGCATTTCTTCAATAGAGCACTGTTGAACTCAGGGAGACCGACCCGGATAGGGTCCGGTAGCGGGACGTCATCTATATAAAACCATTCCGAAGGCCAGTCCTCGGACGCCTTCTTCGGGGTTCCGGATAGGTATCCGGTCCCGGCGATGCGCCATACTTCGGCTCCGCCCACTTGGTATATAGACCCCTCTTTAGAACGGGGCACCAGGCAGAATAACCTCTTCCACAGCGCGAAATGAGCCTCAACGCCTAAAAATAGCTCGCAAAGGGCGACGAAACCCGCAATATGCAATACGGAGGCGGGCGTGAGATTGTGCAGCTGGAGGCCGTAGAACTCCAGAAGCCCGCGGAGAAATGGGTGAATTGGAAATCCCAGTCCCCTTATTAGATAGGGGACGAGGCACACCCGCTCTCCTTTAGAAGGATTGGGGGTGCTCTCCGCTTGTTTTCCGCCATTATAGGTGGCGAGACCGGCTCGGACCGGGACCATGTATGCCTGAGGGAGAAATCCCTTGGCCTGAAGTGACGCTAACTCGCTATGCGGGATGGTGCAACTCTCCCAGTCCCCGGGTTTGGGACCGGAGGGGCGAGGGGAGGAGCTGCGACGGCTGGTCATGTTGGAATAGACCTTTGCTGGAAGCGCTCTAATGATAACTCGCAGAAAGGAGAAGATGTGGTTTGGACCTAAATCCCCATCCTGTTAAATAGGCGGCTCGTTTATACGGCTAGGGGTGTGGGTGTAAAAACACCCTGGCTTTTCGCATTCGTTTGAACACGTGGAAGATGGCAATTATTGGGCATGGAAGCCGAGGAGCACTACATTACAAAAATCGGACATTATTCCTATAGGTACACAAGATTTGGAGAGGAACCCGCCTTGCAATGCCGAACAATCTGCGCGCCGGACTCATCGTCATTGAAGCCTGGTTCGGGGGCTACTGAGGGAGTCCTGGATTAGGGGGTGTACCTTCAGCCGGACTCCTGTACTATGAAGATACAAGATTGAAGACTTTGTCCCGTGTCCGGATGGGACTTTCCTTGGCGTGGAAGGCAAGCTTGGCGATGCGGATATTCAAGATCTCCTACCATTGTAACCGACTCTATGTAACCCTAACCCTATCTGGTGTCTATATAAACCGGAGGGTTGTAGTCCGTAGGCAATCAACTCCATACACAACAATCATACCATAAGCTAGCTTCTAGGGTTTAGCCTCCTTGCTCTCGTGGTAGATCTACTCTTGTACTACCCATATCATCAATATTAATCAAGCAGGAGTACGGTATTACCTCCATCGAGAGGGCCCGAACCTGGGTAAAAAACATCTTGTCCCTTGTCTCATGTTACCATCCGGCCTTGACACACAGTTCGGGACCCCCTACCCAAGATCCGCCGGTTTTGACACCGACAGTATCCAAAGGGCTCAGAGTTTGATCTAGTTGGATTCTCGGATGCTGATTATGCTGGTGACAAGGTGGATTGCAAGTCTACATCAGGCAAATGTCATTTTCTGGGACGATCACTTGTATGTTGGTCTTCAAAGAAGCAGAACTGTGTATCTCTCTCCACTGCTGAATCTGAATACATTGCTGCTGGATCTTGCTGCGCTCAGCTTCTATGGATGAAGCAAACACTCAAAGACTATGGCATTCATCTAAAGCAAGTGCCACTCTACTGCGACAACGAAAGCGCCATCAAGATTGCCAACAACCCAGTTCAGCACTCGAAGACAAAGCACATTGAAATTCGTCATCACTTTCTCACAGATCATGTTATGAAGGAAGATATTGATATCATACACGTCAACACTGAAGAGCAATTGGCAGATATCTTCACCAAGCCCTTGGATGAGAAGAGGTTTTGCAAGTTACGGTGTGAGCTAAATATCTTGGAATCCTCAAATGTCCTGTGATCAGGCACACATCCTAACACTTAAGCATGTTGATGACATAGATGTGCAACGCACGAAGTAAAGTATATCTTCAATCAATGAAGACTTACATTCTGAGTGTGAATACATTAACGTGGAATTTGACTTTGGAGCGCCACGATAATTGTGCGCCGTGTCTGGGTCTAATACTTCCTATACGATGGGTAACGCCACCACCAAATTCTTCTGTTTGAAGTGTTTTACTCATGGCGTTACATTTGCTATGTCTTCACATTTGGTTTGTCTTCAATTTCAACTTGTCTTCACGATTATCATCACTATGTTGATTTGATTGTCTTCTAATATATACATATTAGTGTTCTATCCTCTACAGCATTCACTTATAGCTACGTCTTCCTTGTTGAATCTTGTGAACTAAGTGAATGTGATCGGACCCTAATCTCTCTATGCTTTCTATCTCAAACTCTATCTGTCCAAATCATATGCATCCTATTCAAACTGTCGAATGTCTTCTCTGCATCCTTGTCAGCAGAAGATACAGAGACAAACATTAAGTCTGTTTTAAATGCTCTATCCTTATTGCCTGAAATCCGGAGAAGCCGGAACGACAATCCGACAGTTCGGGCGGGCGTGGGAACGTGGGACAACTCCGAGTATGTTGCATGCTTGCCACGTGTCTGTAACACCCTCGATGCGACTATAGCTCCCACGTGTCGAGGCATGACTTAGAGACATAATCGCATTGAAGGCATATGTCGCAAGTTAGGCAATCTTCACAACATCCCATGTAATGTAAACAATAAAGGGGAGATAACAATAGTTGGCTTACACTCGCCACGTCAATCAAGTACATAAATAACATTACATCATCCAAACACTCATGGCCCGACTACAGCGCCAACACAAAAGATAACCCAACATGCGACACGGTCCCAATCACCCCCAACTGGGCACCACTACTGATCGTCGGGAAAGGAAACATAGTAACGTTGAGAGTCTTCGTCGAACTCCCACTTCAGCTCATACGAGTCTGCTGGAGCGGAATCATCAGGCCCTGCATCTGGTGTAATAGTAATCTGTGAGCCACAGGGACTCAGCAATCTCGCACCCTCGCGATCAAAACTATTTAAGCTTATAAGTAAGGCAAGGTAAAAATAGGTGGAGCTGCAGCAAGCGACTAGCAAATATGGTGGCTAACTTATTCGCACAAGAGAGCGAGAAGAGGAGGCAAAGCACGAGCAAGAAACTAGAGAGCAACCTGCGCAAACATTACTCCAACACCGTTTCCACTTCCCGGACTCCGCCGAGAAGAGGCCATCACGATAACACACTCAGTTGATTCATTTTAATTAAGTTAAGGTTCAAGTTATCTACAACCGGACATTAACAAATTCCCATCTGCCCATAATCGCGGGCACGTCTTTCGAAAGTTCAAATCCCTGCAGGGGAGTCCCAACTTAGCCCATGACAAGCTCTCACGGTCAACAAAGGAATAGACCTCCTCCCAAGACATTCCGATCAGACTCGGTATCTCGGTTACTCAAGACACTTTGACAGGTTAAAATAAGACCAGCAACACCGCCCGAATGTGCCGACAAATCCCGATAGGAGCTGCACATATCTCTTTCTCACGGCACACTCAGATTGTCCTAGGTACGGGTAGGCCAGCCCAGAGTTTCCCCTGGTGGCCACCGGTAGCTGACAGGTGGACCAACACTCAGAGGAGCACTGGCCCGGGGGGGTTAAAATAAAGATGACCCTTGAGTCTGTAGAACCCAAGGGAAAGAAAAGGCTAGGTGGCAAATGGTAAAACCAAGGTTGGGCATTGCTGGAAAAGCTTTAATCAAGGCGAACTATCAAGGGGTTCCCATTATAACCCAACAGCGTAAGGAACGCAAAACCCGGGAACATAACACCGATATGACGGAAACTAGGGCGGCAAGAGTGGAACAAAACACTAGGCGAGAGGCCGAGCCTTCCACCCTTTACCAAGTATATAGATGCATTAAGATAACATAGCAATATAATGATATCCCAACAAGTAAATAAATGTTCCAACAAGGAACGGCCTCCAATCTTCACCTGCAACTAGCAACGCTATAAGAGGGGCTGAGCAAAGCGGTAACATAGCCAATCAATGGTTTGCTAGGACAATGGTGGGTTAGAGGTTTAACATGGCAATTTGGGAGGCTTGCAAGCAAGTGGTAGGCATCGTAGCAATGGCATAGCAAAAGAGCGAGCAACCTAGCATAGCAAAGATAGTAGTGATTTCGAGGGTATGATCATCTTGCCTGCACAGTTGTCAGAGTTGACTGGATCCTCGAAACCAAACTCAATGGGCTCCTCGTTAGCGAACTCGTCTCCCGGCTCTACCCAAACCAGACAAACAAGCAACAAGGATACAATCAACCACGTGCAAACTTAAACAACACGATGCAAAGATGATATGCTATGCGGGATGCGATGCGGGATGCAAAATGCAAGATATGACAGGAAATGCATGAACCTGGCCTCAACTTGGAAATCCAAGTGTGCCATTGGAAATATGAGATGAAATCGCTTGAAAACGATATAAAGAACGCCGGAATCGGAGTTACGGTTTGGAAATGGCAAGCGATTCAAAAATGACACCGGTCTGCGATTTACAGCAAGTAGGCATCTAAATGCAATGAGATGAACATGCTACAGCACCCAAACATGACAATAAAATACATGGCAGAGATGCACACAAGATGCTTGAAAAAAGTCTAGCACTGAGCTACGGCCAAATCATCCATTAACAGGTTCAAACAAGCATGGCAAAAATGCAAATGGCAAACAGATCTCAGACTTAGTGAAATCAACACTTGTCTGGAATTTCAGATCAGGTAGCACTCTTCGGAGCAACAAAACTACATGCTACAGGACCTGAACATGGCAAAGTAAAGCATGGCATGGAGCTACTCAAAGAGCTTAACAAAAGTACCTTAGTGACCTTGAGCCAAAAGGGATCAGAAAATACAATTGCAAGCATGTGAACATAGCAAAAACATAATCAGTTTCAGACTTGAAAAACTGACACATGCTGAAATATAACTCAAGTAGGCATGTTTACGAGCTCGATGCACTCACTACGGTGCAAGTCATGGCAAGACAAGCATACACCCATCAAGAAGGCACAAAATACAAGCTAGATATGGCAAGAACAATAGCATAGCATGCACGGACCAACTACAACATCATCGGCAAAATTGCAAACAAGTTGACAATCTGCCCAGAATCACAAAGTAGCAAAAGTAGAGCTCGATTGACTCAAGCTAGGGTGCTCCATAATTGCAAACAAAGACATGGATGGATAGATCACTACAAGATTAACAAAACTCCCTTACTGATCATCCTCAAAAGAGGCACGGATCACTAGGAAACAACAAGAACATATGGCATCATGAGATAAACAGCTGCATGACTTAGTGAAATTACTAAGTCCCTAAAAACAGAATTAGCAAGTGCATCTCTTTGCAAGCTTGCACAAGTCACCACACACTTCCTAAAAATACATGGTTTGCACCTTTGGAAAGATGACAAAACCCTTAACAAAACACTTGTAGAGCTCACGGGCATATCATGCACACAATAATCATGGCAAAAATGACAAAAGTGCTAAACGGAGTAGCAGATCTGACAATTAACTCAAGTAGCCCTCTTCTAACAGCATTTCGGGCATCAAGATGAACTCAAATGAAAATGATGTGATGGAATGAAATGATGTACTCTCTGAGATGAACATTTTGATATGCTATATGCATGAATAGGAGCTACGGATGCAAAGTTACGAGGCCTCGAACAAGGGCACACGGACTGAAAATATCTGGGACTTAGTGGAAAAAAATCAACCTCCTCAGATCTAGGGTTGGCGCGGAATCTGAGGCGGCGGCGCTGCACTGTAGCTGTTCGTCGGGGAAGAAGAAAAGCAGCGGCCGGCGGGAGGAGGTGGTGGCCGAATCCGGTGGCCGGCGGCCGGATCTGGCCGAGCCGGAGTCGCCGGACGACGAGGTGGCCGCGGGCGGCTGGTGGCTCCCCGGGGCGGCTCGGGCGGCGACAAGGCGTGCAGCGGCGGGGGCGCGCCGGCGGGGCGGAGCAGGCGGCGGCACGGTGAGGGGACTTCGGGCGCGGGCGGCGAGGCGGCTTCGGGCCGGGGAGGGCCCGCGGCGGGCTTGCGGGCCAGCGGCGGGGAGATGCGGCCGGACCAGTGGGAGGCGGACACGTGGCGGAGGCGGGGACGGCCGGACAATGTCCGTCGGTGCAAATTTTGTCCGGCGGGCGCGGTGAGAGTGGATCTAGGGTTAGGAAGAGAGGGGATCCGAAAATTTCGGGAGGGGGTCTATATATAGACATTGGAGGAGCTAGGAGAGTCCAAATGAGGTGCGGTTTGCAGCAACGCGATCGTGATCAAACGCTCTAGGTGATGGAGCAGAGTTTGGTGGGTTTTGGGCCAAATTGGAGGGGTGTTGGGCTGCAACACACATGAGGCCTTTTCGGTCCCTCGGTTAACCGTTGGAGTATCAAACAAAGTCCAAATGATACGAAACTTGACAGGCGGTCTACCGGTTGTAAACCAAGGCCGCTTGGCAAGTCTTGGTCCAATCCGGAAATGTTTAATCCCCACACACGAAAGAAAGCTAGAAATGGCCATCGGAGGAGAACGAAGCGCCGGAATGCAAAACGGACAACAAGGAAAATGCTCAAATGCATGAGACGAACACGTATGCAAATACAATGCACATGATGACATGATATGAGATGCATGACAATGATCACGAAAACAAAACCCGAACCTGAGAAAATAAAATAACTTAACTCTGGAAACGGCAAGAGTTGGAGTACAAATTGGGAAAGTTACATCCGGGGTGTTACAACACTCCACCACTACTAAAGGATCTCGTCCCGAGATCTAGGACTGAAAGAACGCCGGGTACTCAGAACAGAGGTGATCCTCGCGTTCCCAGGTAGCTTCACGGTCAGAATGGTGTGACCACTTGACTTTGAGAAATTTGATTGACTTGTTGCGAGTCTTGCGTTCAGTCTCTTCAAGAATAGCAACTGGGTGCTCACGATAAGAGAGATCTTCTTGGAGCTCAATGTCCTCGAAGTTGACGGTACGGTCAGGAGTCTTGAAGCACTTTCGGAGCTGAGAGACATGGAACACGTCATGAACATTTGCAAAGTTTGAAGGAAGCTCGAGTTGATAGGCGAGGTCGGCTCTCTTGCTGACAATCTTGAAAGGTCCCACGTATCTAGGGGCAAGCTTCCCTTTGACACCGAAGCGACGAGTATCTTTCATAGGAGAGACGCGGAGGTAAACATGATCTCCGATCTCGAAAGCCAAATCGCGGTGCTTACTATCATAGTAGCTCTTCTGGCGGGATTGGGCTGCTTTGAGGTTATCACGAATGACTTTGCACATTTCTTCTGCTTCTGTGATTAAGTCATTACCCAAAAGTTGATGTTCACCGGTATCAGACCAGTTGAGAGGGGTACGGCACTTCTTGCCATATAGAATTTCAAACGGGGCCTTGCCCGAACTTGCTTGAAAACTGTTGTTGTAGGAGAATTCAGCATAAGGAAGACAATCCTCCCACTTCATGCCGAAGGAGATCACACAAGCCCTGAGCATATCTTCAAGAATCTGGTTGACACGCTCGACTTGACCGCTTGTTTGAGGATGGAAAGCTGTGCTGAAGCGGATGTTAGTGCCCATGGCCTTCTGAAAAGAATCCCAAAACTTCGAGGTAAAGATGCTGCCATGGTCTGAAGAGATCACTTGAGGAATACCGTGCAGAGAGACAATCCAAGAGGTATAGAGTTCCGCCAATTGAGCTGCAGTGATCGACTCTTTGATAGGCAGAAAGTGAGCCACTTTGGTGAGTTTATCGATGACAACAAATATAGCATCATTGCCACGCTTGGACTTTGGAAACCCAGTCACGAAGTCCATTTCAATGTGGTCAAACTTCCATTCTGGAATGGCAAGAGGTTGGAGGAGACCTGCTGGCCTTTGGTGTTCTGCCTTCACTCTTCTGCAGACATCACATTCATTCACGAATTGAGCGATCTCGCGCTTCATTCGAGTCCACCAATAAGCTTGCTTAAGGTCCTGATACATCTTCGTGCTCCCAGGGTGGATGGAGAGGAGAGAATTGTGAGCCTCGTTCATGATCACTTTACGAAGTTCACCTTTGGGTACCACAATTCAATCCTCGAAGAAGAGAGTGTCCTTGTCATCAAGGCGGTAGCACTTGTACTTGGACTGACTCTTGGCAATCCCAATCTTCACCTTTTTCACCATAGCATCAAGAAGCTGGGCTTGGCGAATCTGGTCTTCTAAGGTAGGAGAGACTTGCAGGTTGGCGAGGAAACCTTGAGGAACAACTTGCAGATTAAGTTTGCGGAAAGCTTCACAAAGCTCGGGTTGATAAGGCTTAAGAATCAGACTGTTGCAGTAGGCTTTCCTGCTCAAAGCGTCAGCAATCACATTGGCCTTCCCTGGAGTATACTCGATACTCGGATTATACTCTTGAATCATTTCGACCCATCGAGTTTGCCTGAGGTTGAGATTAGGCTGAGTGAAGATGTACTTGAGACTCTTGTGATCAGTGAAAATGTCCACTTTTCTTCCCAATAGAAGATGTCTCCAAGTCAAAAGAGCATGCACAACTGCCGCCAACTCGAGATCATGAGTGGGGTAGTTCTTCTCATTAGGCTTCAACTGGCGAGAAGTATAAGCAACAACTTTCTTCTCTTGCATCAATACCGCGCCAAGACCTTGGAGAGAGGCATCACAAAAGACCTCGTACGGCTTGGATTCATCAGGCGGAGTGAGAACTGGAGCAGTGATCAATTTCTCTTTCAAAGTGTTGAAAGCAATATCATACTCCGGAGACCAAACATACTTGACATGCTTCTGGAGAAGATTTGAGAGAGGCTTCGCGATCTTAGAAAAGTTTTCAACGAATCTTCGGCAATAGCTTGCGAGACCGAGAAAACTGCGGAGTTGCTTCACGTTCTGAGGAGGTTCCCAATTCACAATTGCAGACACCTTCTCAGGATTCACGGCAATGCCCTTGGCAGAGATGATATGACCAAGATAAAGAACCTCATCGAGCCAAAATTCACACTTGGAGAACTTGGCGTAGAACTGATGTTCCCTGAGCTTATCAAGAACCAAACGCAAGTGTTTGGCATGATCTTCCTTGTTCTTGGAGAAAACCAGAATGTCGTCGAGGTAGACCAAAACGAAGTCATTGGTGTAGGCGTTGAAGATGAAGTTCATCATACGAGAGAATGTTGGAGGAGCGTTGGCGAGGCCAAAAGACATGACAGTGTATTCATATGAACCAAAGCTTTTCCTGAAAGCCGTCTTCGGAATATCTTGCTCACGGATACGAATCTGATGATAACCCATGCGGAGAGCAAGCTAGGAGAATACTTGGGCACCTTTGAGTTGTTCGAACAGCTCATTGATGTTGGGAAGTGGGTATTTGTTCTTGATGGTCTTCTTGTTCACTGGACGGTAATCAACACAAAGTCGGTCCGTTCCATCCTTCTTCTTCACAAAAAGAACACCACAACCCCACAGAGAAGAACTAGGCCGGATAAGACCCATTTTCTCTTGAATATCGAGTTGCTTCTTCAGCTCTATCAACTCTTCAGGTCCGAGCTTGTAAGGACGCTTGCACACAGGTTCCGTGCCAGGCTCAAGATCAATAACGAATTCAACTGGCCGGTGCGGAGGCATTCCTGGAAGCTCTTCTGGAAAGACGTCTTGGTATTCGCAAACGACTGGAATTTGAGAGCTGGCATCCAATTCACCCTTCTCATTGAGAGAAAACAGACGGATTGTATCATCACGAGCGGCAAAGACAATTACATCCTCAGACGAATGAGTCAATTGAATCTGCCTGGCTGCACAATCAAGCTGAGCCTTGTGCTTAGAAAGCCAATCCATCCCGAGAATAAGATCAATATCCGAGTCACCGAGAACCGTAGGAGAAGCCAAGAACTTGTAGTCACCCAAAGTGATAGAAACATTCAGAACGATGGAGTTAGCCTGCATGCGCTTACCGGGAGAGACAACTGCTAAAGGACTAGGCAAAACTTCCGAAACCAATTCATGCCTATTTGTAAATGGTCTCGAGATGAAGCAATGTGATGCACCAGTGTCAAAAAGAACTTCAGCTGGAATATCATTAACAGGAAGGTTACCCATGATCACATCTGACGAGTCCTCTGCCTGAGCTGCATTCATCAAATTGACCTTGGCATGCTTGGGATTATGCTTGACCACAGCTGTACTTGCCGATCTAACAAGAGGAGGAGGAGGAAGACGCCTCTGGTTGAAACACTTGTTGGCATAGTGACCCTTCTGTTGGCACTTGTTGCACGTGACCTCTGAAAGCGGACGGTGATACGGAGCACTCGATATTTGAGCTTGAGACGAAGTCTTGTTCTGAAAGCCAGGGTTGGGTGGGTGGGAAGAACCACTGCCACCTTTACTCTTCTGCTGATACGGCTGACGGAACGGAGGAGGAGGAAGCCAAAACTTCTGGTGCTTGGCCACTTGAGTAGAGGAAGAAGGAGTAACATCTCTGACTCGCTTCTTGGAAGCATCACACCTCAACTAAGTAGCCTCTTGCTTCAGTGCCATGTTGTAGAACTCATTGTACCTCAAGGGCTCGAAGAGAACAAGAGCTAGCTGGATTTCTTCTCTGAGACCACCCCTGAACTGGTATATCATGCTCTTCTCATCAGGGACGTCCTGCTTGGCAAAGCGGGCGAGCTTCTGAAACAACTTGTTGTAGTCATAGACAGACAAAGAGCCTTGCTTCAGGTTGCGGAATTCCTCACGCTTGCTTTCAACCACGCTCTGGGGAATATGATGAGCTCGGAAATCTCGACGGAAATCATCCCAAGTGATAACACGTCCACCTCTGGAGTCCTTGTACTGCTGGAACCATTCTGCAGCTTGATCTTTGAGTTGGAAGGAAGCGAACTTGACAAAGTCCTCAGACCTGACGTTACTGCACTCGAAATGTTTACACAGATCCACAAGCCAATCGTCAGCATCGGTTGCCTTAACACAATTGCTGAAAGTCTTTGGCCCGTTAGCAAGGAACTGGTTGAGTGTAGCAAAGTGACTCTGATTGCTGCCTTGATTCCCTTGGTTGCCTTGATTGCGCTCTTGAAGAATTTGCATGATCAACTGTGTGTTTGCATTAGTTGCGGCCATCACAGCTTGCCATGCCTCCGGAGGAGGTGGAGGTGGTGGTGGATTAGGATTCGGAGTCATCGCGTTGGAGGAGCCATCCTGAAGAGGTTGACCACCATTAGCACATTGATAGACAAATATTGAAGCTGAATCCAACGGAATGAAAATTGCAACATATAGTCTTCACATCCGAACAAAATGAATGAATGCATTCCTCTTGAAATGGTCACATATCCATAAATTGAGAAGCCACGATAACACCCTCGATGCGACTATAGCTCCCACGTGTCGAGGCACGACTTAGAGACATAATCGCATTGAAGGCATATGTTGCAAGTTAGGCAATCTTCACTACATCCCATGTAATATAAACAATAAAGGGGAGATAACAATAGTTGGCTTACACTCACCACGTCAATCAAGTACATAAATAACATTACATCATCCAAACACTCATGGCCCGACTACGGCGCCAAAATAAAAGATAACCCAACATGCGACACGGTCCCAATCACCCCCAACTGGGCACCACTACTGATCGTCGGGAATGGAAACATAGTAACATTGAGAGTCTTCATCGAACTCCCACTTGAGCTCATACGCGTCTACTGGAGCGGAATCATCAGGCCCTGCATCTGGTGTAATAGTAATCTGTGAGCCACAGGGACTCAGCAATCTCGCACCCTCGCGATCAAAACTATTTAAGCTTATAGGTAAGGCAAGGTAAAAATAGGTGGAGCTGTAGCAAGCGACTAGCAAATATGGTGGCTAACTTATTCGCAAAAGAGAGCAAGAAGAGGAGGCAAAGCGCGAGCGAGAAACTAGAGAGAAACCTGCGCAAACATTACTCCAACACCGTTTCCACTTCCCGAACTCCGCCGAGAAGAGGCCATCACGGTAACAAACTCAGTTGATTCATTTTAATTAAGTTAAGGTTCAAGTTATCTACAACCGGACATTAACAAATTCCCATCTGCCCATAACCGCGGGCACGGCTTTCAAAAGTTCAAATCCCTGCAGGGGAGTCCCAACTTAGCCCATGACAAGCTCTCACGGACAATGAAGGAATAGACCTCCTCCCAAGACGTTCCGATCAGACTCGGTATCTCGGTTACTCAAGACACTTCGACAGGTTAAAACAAGACCAGCAACACCGCCCGAATGTGCCGACAAATCCCGATAGGAACTGCACATATCTCTTTCTCAGGGCACACTCAAATTGTCCTAGGTACGGGTAGGCCAGCCCAGAGTTGCCCCTGGTGGCCACCGGTAGCTGACAGGTGGACCAACACTCAAAGGAGCACTGGCCCGGGGGGGTTAAAATAAAGATGACCCTTGAGTCTGCAGAACCCAAGGGAAAGAAAAGGCTAGGTGGCAAATGGTAAAACCAAGGTTGGGCATTGCTGGAAAAGCTTTAATCAAGGCGAACTATCAAGGGGTTCCCATTATAACCCAACCTCATAAGGAACGCAAAATCCGGGAACATAACACCGATATGACGGAAACTAGGGCGGCAAGAGTGGAACAAAACACTAGGCGAGAGGCCGAGCCTTCCACCCTTTACCAAGTATATAGATGCATTAAGATAACATAGCAATATAATGATATCCCAACAAGTAAATAAATGTTCCAACAAGGAACGGCCTCCAATCTTCACCTGCAACTAGCAGCGCTATAAAAGGGGCTGAGCAAAGCGGTAACATAGCCAATCAACGGTTTGCTAGGACAATGGTGGGTTAGAGGTTTGACATGGCAATTTGGGAGGCTTGCAAGCAAGTGGTAGGCATCGTAGCAATGGCATAGCAAAAGAGCGAGCAAACTAGCATAGCAAAGATAGTAGTGATTTCGAGGGTATGATCATCTTGCCTGCACAGTTGTTAGAGTTGACTGGATCCTCAAAAGCAAACTCAACAGGCTCCTCATTAGCGAACTCGTCTCTCGGATCTACCCAAACAAGACAAACAAGCAACAAGGATACAATCAACCACGTGCAAACTCAAACAACACGATGCAAAGATGATATGCTATGCGGGATGTGATGCGGGATGCAAAATGCAAGATATGACAGGAAATGCATGAACCTGGCCTCAACTTGGAAATCCAAGTATGCCACTGGAAATATGAGATGAAATCGCTTGAAAACGATATAAAGAACGCCGGAATCGGAGTTACGGTTTGGAAATGGCAAGCGATTCAAAAATGACACCGGTCTGCGATTTACAGCAAGTAGGCATCTAAATGCAATGAGATGAACATGCTACAGCACCCAAACATGACAACAAAATACATGGCAGGGATGCACACAAGATGCTTAAAAAAGTCTAGCACTGAGCTACGGCCAAATCATCCATTAACAGGTTCAAACAAGCATGGCAAAAATGCAAATGGCAAACAGATCTCAGACTTAGTGAAATAAACACTTGTCTGGAATTTCAGATCAGGTAGCACTCTTCGGAGCAACAAAACTACATGCTACAGGACCTAAACATGGCAAAGTAAAGCATGGCATGGAGCTACTCAAAGAGCTTAACAAAAGTACCTTAGTGACCTTGAGCCAAAAGGGATCAGAAAATACAATTGCAAGCATGTGAACATAGCAAAAACATAATCAGTTTCAGACTTGAAAAACTGACACATGCTGAAATATAACTCAAGTAGGCATGTTTACGAGCTCGATGCACTCACTACGGTGCAAGTCATGGCAAGACAAGCATACACCCATCAAGAAGGCACAAAATACAAGCTAGATATGGCAAGAACAATAGCATAGCATGCACGGACCAACTACAACATCATCGGCAAAATTGCAAACAAGTTGACAATCTGCCCAGAATCATAAAGTAGCAAAAGTAGAGCTCGATTGACTCAAGCTAGGGTGCTCCATAATTGCAAACAAAGACATGGATGGATAGATCACTACAAGATTAACAAAACTCCCTTACTGATCATCCTCAAAAGAGGCACGGATCACTAGGAAACAACAAGAACATATGGCATCATGAGATAAACAGCTGCAGGACTTAGTGAAATTACTAAGTCCCTGAAAACAGAATTAGCAAGTGCACCTCTTTGCAAGCTTGCACAAGTCACCACACACTTCCTAAAAATACATGGGTTGCACCTTTGGAAAGATGAAAAAACCCTTAACAAAACACATGTAGAGCTCACTGGCATATCATGCACACAATAATCATGGCAAAAATGACAAAAGTGCTAAACGGAGTAGCAGATCTGACAATTAACTCAAGTAGCCCTCTTCTAACAGCATTTCGGGCATCAAGATGAACTCAAATGAAAATGATGCAATGGAATGAAATGATGTACTCTCTGAGATGAACATTTTGATATGCTATATGCATGAATCGGAGCTACGGATGCAAAGTTACGAGGCCTCGAACAAGGGCACATGGACTGAAAATATCTGGGACTTAGTGAAAAAAAAATCAACCTCCTCAGATCTCGGGTTGGCGCGGAATCCGAGGCGGCGGCGCTGCACTGTAGCTGTTCGTCGGGGAAGAAGAAAAGCAGCGGCCGGCGGGAGGAGGTGGTGGCCGGATCCGGTGGCCGGCGGCCGGATCTGGCCGGACCGGAGTCGCCGGACGACGAGGTGGCCGCGGGCGGCTGGTGGCTCCCCGGGGCGGCTCGGGCGGCGACAAGGCGTGCAGCGGCAGGAGCGCGCCGGCGGGGCGGAGCAGGTGGCGGCGCGGGGCGGAGCACGCGGCAGCGTGGGGCGGAGCAGGCGGCGGCGCGGTGAGGGGACTTCGGGCGTGGGCGGCGAGGCGGCTTCGGGCCGGGGAGGGCCCACGGCGGGCTTGCGGGCCGGCGGCGGGGAGATGCGGCCGGACCAGTGGGAGGCGGACACGTGGTGGCAGCGGGGACGGCCGGACAATGTCCGTCGGTGCAAATTTTGTCCAGCGGGCGCGGTGAGAGTGGATCTAGGGTTAGGAAGAGAGGGGATCCGAAAATTTTGGGAGGGGGTCTATATATAGACATTGGAGGAGCTAGGAGAGTCCAAATGAGGTGCAGTTTTCGGCCACGCGATCGTGATCAAACGCTCTAGGTGATGGAGTAGAGTTTGGTGGGTTTTGGGCCAAATTGGAGGGGTGTTGGGCTGCAACACACACGAGGCCTTTTCGGTCCCTCAGTTAACCGTTGGAGTATCAAACGAAGTCCAAATGATACGAAACTTGACAGGCGGTCTACCGGTAGTAAACCAAGGCCGCTTGGCAAGTCTCGGTCCAATCCGGAAATGTTTAATCCCCACACACGAAAGAAAGCTAGAAATGGCCACCGGAGGAGAACGAAGCGCCGGAATGCAAAACGGACAATGGGGAAAATGCTCAAATGCATGAGACGAACACGTATGCAAATACAATGCACATGATGACATGATATGAGATGCATGACAATGATAACAACACACGGAGAAAAAACCTGAACCCGAGAAAATAAAATAACTTAACTCCGGAAATGGCAAGAGTTGGAGTACAAATTGGGAAAGTTACATCCGAGGTGTTACAGTGTCCCTCAGATGTGAACCGCCAGGGGCACGTGCGTAATTACGCTGTGCCGCATACTTTCTTATAAATACATGTCCCGTGTGGTCAAGAAAACCTTCTTCCACCTCTCCACCTCGTCAAAACCCTAGCGCCACCGCTAGCTCTCGACGACGCCGGCGACGAAGCGCTTAGCTGCCGCGACTTCACCGACGCCGTCCTCATGCCGGCCGCGGTCATCATCCTCTCCGCCGCCGCCGTAGGTGTCCTCCATCGCCAGGTTAGGGCACGGTGGATTGAACTGCTCGGTCTCCTACTCTTCCCGTCTAGTAGTTCATCATGTGGTAAATAAAACTCTCTTTTTACCATCTTTTTTATCATAAAAGATACATCCTGTTTACTGAAAGTGGTTTCTGCCTACTCAATGTTAGATCTATCCTGTCTGCATCTCATATAATGCCTAGTATATTCACTTAAGCTTCATAACGAGTTAGATTCCTCACTTGTACCTATTCCTGGATTCGTACAAATCTGGAACCAACTTCAAACACATAAGTGAATGTCTTCGCACCATGAGGTCAATGTCTTGAAACTGATTTATCTTCAAAATCTTCTGAGAATGCATATGACCTCTCCCCTTCCCTCGCATCTCTAATGCTGTCACAGGTACATGTCCGTGGGAGAATCCCTTGGTTCTCATAGTCTGCATTCGTTTGCAGAATTCTTACAGCATCACATTAACTCTCCCGAAGCCAGTTCCTGTTTGACCAGCAAGCGGAAGCCTTTGAACGTGTTGAAGCCATTCAGTTTGAAGTTCATGGCTACAGAGAAATCAGCAAGGAAGGGTGGCAGACAGCATCGAGGCGGAACATCAAGAGATCTGCCTGATAACCTCTCAGAGTTGTACAAGTCAGATCCAGAAGAGGATTACAATCAGCGCAAGACACAAATCCAATGGATTCGAAGATATTGGGCCGAACAATGGTTTAAATACAAGTTTGTGACCTAGGAGTATGCTGAGAAGAATGCCATCAAGAGTCCTTGGGGTGACATTCTCTTCCGAAGCCTTCCACCCAAGACCAGAGCTGAAGCTATTGCTCAGGGTTTCTATCCCTGTATGGTCCGAGGACCACAGCCTAAAAATGCCGACCCATCATCATTGCTCTGGTGTCGTGACGATAATCTCTTCAAGCGCAACTTCCAGCACGCAAAGGCATCGGCCAAGGAAAACAAGAAGTCATTGGGACTAGACTTCAACCCTGGTCCTCGGGCTGACGGCACACGTGATGCAGAACCCAATATCATCGGACCTTTCTACAACCTTGATGGCCTTATCACTCACATTTCTGTTCAAGGTGCCAAAGTGGATCATTCTGATGATGATGCCGACACTGATGAACCCCCAGCTCCTACTCCAAAGCCGCAGAAGCAAAAGAAGGCTAAAGCTTCAAAGTCAGCTGCTCCTCCAAAAGCTTCACGTGCGAAGCCACTGGCTACTGCACCTCCTGAAGACAGTGTGCAGTCTGAAGATCTATCACGTATCTCCAAGAAGACGGAGATAAAAAGGAATACTGATCAGGCATTGACCCCTGCTGCCTTTCTGCGAGATGAACACATTGATCTGTCCAGTGATGAAGATCTTGCAGATGACGCTCTTGAGCAAATGATTAAGAGCAAGGAAGAAGCAGAAATCTTCAATGATTTGCCTCTCTTTGACGTGGCAATCATTCACAACTTCATTGATGAGTGGTTTGAAACCCCCAATCTTAGCTTTGAAGATCTGCAACTTCCAGTTGGCCTCAGCGTCTCTTTCACTGGCGCCATTGCTTCTGAGCTAGCTCTAGCTCAGCGCATCGTTGAACTGAAGCACAAGATCGACTATGAGAAAGCTCAGTTCAAGAAGCACATGGCAAAGCTCAGTGTGCAAGATGTCAAAAACTTCAAGGTTATGCTGCACGAGCTCAAGGAAGCTTTTCTCAAGAAACGAGAAGAAGCCAAAGGTTCTCGTGAGCGCATGAAGAGTCTGGCTGACAAGTGCGTGCAAGCCTACAATGAAGCTGAGAAGCGCAAGGCTCTTGGACGTCATGGCATCGACCCCAGAATGGCTGCAAAGAAGAAGAAGTCATCGACTGACAAATCTGCACCTTCAAGGCGGGAAGAACCTCGCATTGTCTTCCCAAGCAGCATGTCCGGCTCGAAGCCAAAGGTCAAGTCAACTGTTTCAGAACTGAAGAAGACAAGGGCTGCCGAGGCTGAAGCCAGAAAGAGCAAAAATCCTGAAGCTTCTGATGTCACTCCCTCCAAGAAGAAGCGCAAAACCAAGAAAGATCGGGCTGCTCCCATAGAGCCCCTTGTTGTCGAGCCCATCTCGGTTGCTCGTCCTGACTCTTCGCATCAAGAATGACGGATGGTAGTTCATGAGCCTGCTTCCACAGAGGCTCCTGAAGCTGAAGACATTCCAGCAGTTGACCCCACTGCTGCTGAAGACATTGGTCACCATGACAATGTTGAAGATGATGTAGTTCTTCCTCAGATCGAGCACAACTTGGTATCATCGCCTGTTCTCACGAACAACAAACTCATAGCATTGGTCGTCCTCTGACGCCAATTGCTCAGGATGCATCAAGGGCTGATCACCCACAACAACAAGACACCCCGAGTACTCCCCAACAACAAGTCACCCCACCAGTGCAAGAAGAAGAAGATGACTTTTAGGCCCAGCCAACTTCATCTCCACAGGCATCGCCAGCGTTACGCAGGCTTCGCAAAGGACCAAGGCCCCAAGTCCCTCTTTCGAGCGTTCCAGAAGGAGAAGTGCACCACCAATCTGTTGCACGTCAGGTGTTCCTAGAAGCCACTCCTACTGTGAATGTCTCCGAGTCTGAAGCTAAAGTTGCTGAAGACAATCCGGCTGCATCAGCTGAAGAAAAACAAGTAGAAGAACATGTCCCTACTCCCCCCATCACTGAAGAAGTTGTTCCTGAAGTGAACGTGTCAGTGCCCAACCCTCCAGCTCCTCAAGTGGAGGTTGAGAATCCTGAGGCTGCCACCACTAACACCACTGAAGCCAATGACGTGGTCATGGCTGAAGACAATGTGGAGCCTGCACCAAACATTGTGCCAGAAGCCAATGAAGCCAATGATGCACCTGCAACAGATGTGCAGCCTGACGCCTCTGTTGATACCACTGCTCCTGTTCCGCCACCAAGGCCACATACTATCGAGCAAGCATACAACTATGGCCAGCTTATCACTGTCAAATGGCCTCTTCTTGTTACTCCACCTGCTGTTGGTCCCCAATTTGACTATCACATCGAGCACAGGCCTTAGGTTCAGAAGCCAATGCCAAGGCTGCCTAGGTTTCCAGGCACTGCATCTGCACCCGGATCATTCAATATCAATGGCTTCAAAGCACACAACACCTTCTTTAATAGCGCCAAGAACCCCTACTCTAAGGCAAGAATTTCTTCTGATCGGTTCTAGAGCTATCAGCAGCGCAGTTATTACTCATGCATCTTATACAATCAAGGTCGCATTTTTCCACATATGCGTCTTGACACTGAAGCCATAACTGGTCTGCCCTGTTTGGAAGAAGCGCTGGATTGCTTCAGAGAGTCTGGCTTGTTGCAGTTCGTCACTGACAAGGAGCACTGGAACAAAGAATTGCTGCTCCAATTCTATGCCACTCTTCATATTCGTGGCTACAACAGGGATCCGAAGACTTGGGTCCTTGAGTGGATGACAGGCAATGTTCATCATGAAGCCAAAGCCTTTGATGTCATTGAGCTCACTAGCCTGCCCACTCCAGGTGATCTTTATGAACCTGGTTGTCAGCTTCACGGTGCTGCTATGGAAAGCATTTTTCACAAGCCTGAACCCAACATGAGTCAGATGCTTAGCATGATGAAGCCTTTGCCTCCCGATGCTGAATATCCTAAGGAGTTCTTTGTTGAAGACCTTGAGTATCTGCCACATACTACCTATCACATTATAAGGCGAACTCTCTGGCCCATCAAAGGACATTCTCCACATGCAAAGCTTGAAGGTGCAATGAAGACTTTGGTCTTCCATATTCTTCACGGCAAAAGCTTCAATGCACAAGACTTCTTCATCCGCCAACTTGCTGCATCAGGATCTGATCTCTTTGGCTTGAAGTTTTACGCTCCATGGATTATGCGTCTGATCAAACTACACTCAGCTGTCACCTATCAGCCCTCTGCTTGCAATCATCTGATTTTTCTGCCTGACATCGATATGTCAGTTGAATCCATCTATCCAGAGCCTGCCAAGGAGCCCCTTAGTCTTCAAAATGCTGATAACCAAAACTTCTCAAAACACGTTGAAGGAGTCCCAGCAGTCACTCATGTTTATCCTCTGGCTGGTACTACCCATGCACCTCATCGTGCCCTCACTGAAGCCACTGAAAGCACCATTGCACAACGGCCTAAGAAGCGATCTCATGTTCTCAATGACCGAGAGCTTCTGGTTGCCCTTCATCAGAAACAGGATAAGCATCATGACTGGCTGAAGCGCCAAATGAAAAGCCTCTTGGTGGACGTAAACAGGATTCGCAACCTTGCCACCAAGAATGCCTTTGTCGCCCATGAAACTTGTCGGCGTACATGGAAAGGGCTGACGCTTATGTGTTCTGAAGATGATCTTCAAGATGATGGCTTCTCTGAACGCTTCAAGTTTGACTCAACACCTCCGAGAAGGACTGTGCTGCTGGCGTACTCCGTCTCTTGAAGACTCTGAGTTCTCCTCCTCTGCTGCAACAGTGAATGCACGTGTCATCGATGATGAAGACGATGCCACTTCACCACCTTCAGCGCGAATCGACACTGCACCAAGTTCGTCTACACCGCCAACCAACACCGACGACCCTGCTGCTTCACCAACTCCTCATGGGAGCGAGTAGGTGCTCTATGTCTTCAAACCTTTTTGGTCCTTACTGACAAAAGGGGGAGAAGCATATGAGTTTGATAGTCTTCAAGCAGGTCCATATGGGCGGTGGTTTTATATTTTGCCTAGTGTTTACAACTCTCGCTTTTTGATACATTTGGTTCTTTGAGTTGTAACACTTAAACTTGATGGTCGTCTGCTACTTATTTGCTATTCTGTGATGCGATGATAAATTCCGCATGCGCGATGATAACTTCCGCACTTAGGTCATTCTACAGACGTCCATTTTTCATTATGCATGTCATTATCTTCACATACTTTTCATGCATGATGAATTGTCGTCATAAGTTGAAGAGGATCTCCACAAGTACAACCTGCCATGTGCATTTGCATTCCAAAAGAAAATTACTTATATGCACATCTTCAGGGGGAGCCTTTGCCACTTATGAAGACAATACCTAAATCCTTTACATTTCACATACTTTTATCCCCGTTGAAAACTTCAACCAGTTTGTCATCAATCACCAAAAAGGGGGAGATTGTAAGTGCATCTAGTGCCACCCCTAGTTGGTTTTGGAGTATTGACGACAAACCTGGTTGAGGGACTAATGTGTTTGTGAGAATTACAGGATAACACAGGTAGTAGTCCCTCATTGATTCGGTTTATCTACCGGAGATGACCCCTAAAAATGTATGAAGACATTGAAGACAATGGTGGTATGTGAAGATATTCACATTGAAGACTATGACAAGAGAAGACATTGCGTGAAGACTATGGGGCGCGAAGACTTAGTTGTTTCGTTGTCTCCTTTTCTTCTTTGTTGAGTCATAGGAACCACCGTACTGTTAAGTGGGGTCCAAGTGAACAAAGTCAGAGTGACTGAAGTGATGCTCAACCAAAATCCTATGTCTTCGAGCGAAGACAATGAGAGCAAATCTTATCCAGAGCTGGATGAGTCAGCTTTGCTTGTAGCCCAAGTAAAGTTGCCGCGTGTGTTTGAAATCTGACCGTTGGAACACGTGTCAGTTCCTTAGTGACCCAGGGTCATTTCGGACAAATCAGGTCAGGTTGCCTAGTGGCTATAAATAGCCCACCCCCTACAACCATAAACGGTTGGCTGCTCAGAGTTAGTGTACGGCTTTTGTCGTTTGAGAGCAACCCACCTTGAAGCCTTTGAGAGAGAATTCCTTGCGAGGATAAAGCCCTAACCACCCAGAGCCAAAGAGTGTTAGGCATCACTGAAGTCTTCCTGTCTGTGTGATCTGAAGACTTATTACACTTGAGGACTGTGAATCCTCCAGCCGGTTAGGCATCATGTTCTGAGCATCCAAGAGTCATTGTGGATCACCGGTGAACAAAGTCTGTGAAGGTTTGGGAGTCTACCTTGAAGACTTACCAGAGTGATTGGGCGAGGACTGGGTGTCCTTAGCTTAAGGGGAATAAGGTGAAGACGCGGTCTTCTGAGTTGAATCTCAGCCTCCCTAACCAGACGTACATTTGTCATAGCAACTGGAACTGGTCCAACAAATCATTGTCTTCAACAAGTCACTGGTTTCGTCCTTCCCATTCCTTTACTTACTGTTGGCCCTGGTGAAGTCATTATATGATTGCATTATATTTTGTCTTCACTGAGTAACTGATTGTTCTGATTGGCTTCACACTATCTTCCTACCTGATCTATACTGCCTAGCTGCTATTACTCATTGTGCTTTCACTTCATTGAATACTTGACTATGGCTTGCTTAGTGTAGTCTACCTTCCGCTGCATGGCATTAAGTTTATTTCTATCGTTTTTCTTCGAAACTTCCATGTTTTGAAGACTTTCATAAAAATCGCCTATTCACCCCCCTCTAGTCGATCACTAGCACTTTCACTCACGCACATGCTCTCTCTGTTTCTCTCTCTCTCTCTCTCTCTCTCTCTCTCTCTCTCTCTCTCTTTCTGACTACTATGTACCACTCTTTTCACTAATCTCGATTGGAAAACACTATTTCTCTCACATGCATATATACACATGCACGGTTTCTACTAGCCCTCTATACGCACATATATGTGCCTACGTGTCTCCCGCACGCACATTATCTTTAGGCCTCTCTCGCACACATTGCCCCCCCAACACACCTCTCTCTTAGTAGTTGGTAGATATGATTTCATCATATCATTCGGTAGGATATCCCTGGTTGTTAGGATGGATGGTCATACAAGGCAAAGTTTTACCCTAGTTCGGATCGGACCCTTGCAGTTGAAGAAAGAGCCTACTCCTGGTACTGTATATTAGTGATAGGGGTGTGTACAAAGTACACGTGAATACCAGGCATTGTGCGTGTGTGTATACTATCGACGAACTAGCCCCCAAGCTTGTACAACATAATAAGGGCCTAGGGTTACAAATCATATATAGTCGGCTTATCACCAGTGGGGATAGAGTCCTCCGCGACTCTGGTAGCTTCGTGTTGTACACCGAGTCCTCCACATGGGTCTTCGTATAACACGTCTCGGTCCAACCTATATGTGGCGCAGGATGGAACCGACCCATGAGTCTTCATCTTGACCCACCACAACTAGAAATGATGTGCCCACCACACCACACACGCAATTTGCCACTAAGAAAATAAGCATATACAATAGTACAACGGTATCTAGCTCACGATACGTCTCCATATTTTGTTGATGACACTGACGGACTTTGCATTTGATGCATGCTCTGTATTTTGTTGACGACACTTACGGTCATTGTATTTGAAGTGAAAGCATGATATGGTCACTGGACTTCAGAATAAGCTCATCACGGTCACCACATACATTTTCTCGTGCTAACCAACATGTGGTTGGATGGTTAGAGGACAGTGGTTTCTCGAGCCCACCAAGGTTAAAGTCCCGGTGCTCGCATTTATCTTGTGTTAATTTTAGTATTTTCCGGCGATGTATGTTCAGTGGGAGGAGAAGTTCCACTCGACTACGAGGCACCTATGGTGACTTCATAAAATCTCAAGATCATATATGTTGGCCCACTCTCTCGAAGGTGCTCATAGGGGTAGGGTTCGCGTGTGTGCGCTTATAGCGGTGAGTGCTTGCATGTATATATGAGCCCTTGCGTCTGTACCGTGTTAAACAAATACATATCATGATTATACGGTCACTGGCTCATCCGTACAACTCCGTATTTTGGTGATGACACAATCAATTGACCAGTCAAACGTTCCACGCGGCGCAACTAGTGTTGCACCGTCAGGGCGCGTAACCATGGGGCCCACCTGTCAGCCCGTATATGAAAGAAAGAAATGGTAGTTTGAGTCTATACTGTGTTAATAAAATAGGAGTACATTTTAGGGTGATCATACGGTCACTGGCTCACCATACATCTCCGTAATTTGTTGATAACACGATCAATTGACCAGTCAAACGGTCCACATTCAGCAGCGCACATTACCATAGGGCCCACCCGTTAGCGCGTATATGAAGGACAGAAATGGTAATAAATTAGTGGTCGGTGGGTATTCGAAGTTGTGAGACCTTTGGTTGGCAGTCACTGGCAGTTGGGGGGCGTTCATTGGGCGGTGGGGTGGGGATCCCTGGCAAAAAAGCTCGGCGGGGGGGGGGGCTAGAGGGATGGCCGGTGCGGCTGTGGACCGATGGTGGGCAGTGGTTACGGGGAGGGCGGGCTGGCCGCGGGCGGTGGGGGCTGGCGGTTCGGCCGGTGGTGGCTGGCGGCTCAGGGGGGTGGAGTTTGATGATAAACTGGAGGCCCTTGATTTCGTATCCAACGGCTGGAAAATCTAATGACCAGAGATGAAAAAGTCAGTCGACTGACGTGTAGCCTCACCCCGCACGTACACATGCACGCACGCAAGACACGCGCGCATGTAGGCATGCAACACTGACACGTACACACGCACGCATGCTGGCGTGCAACACTAACATGTACACATGCACTCACGAACACACGCACGTACGCACCCATGCATGCAACACTGAAATGTACCCTTGCACGCACGCAACACTCGCACGCCTGCATGCACACAACACACAATGCAAGACACACGCTCAACCTATACGTGGATGCACCCTTTGTTAAGGACATGGATTGTTATGGGTATTAATCAATCTTATCTGTCGTAAGCAGAACATTGATTTGCAGCGGTCTTTATGAATCACAACGTATCGAACGGGATATCAACATAGTAGGCTTATCTACATGAAAAAGATGACGTCACACTCAATGAACAATCATCGGTTTATGAAATGCCCGCTTCTGACTGCCCGGCCCACCAAAGGTTCCTCTGCTGTGTGCTGCATGCGTTGGGTCACTGACATGCAGGCCATGCACCCAAAGAGCCCACACGTCAGTGGAAGAACGGAGCGGTGTCCTAGGTCAGAGTCGAGGGCGCCACTCGCGGCACGCCCGGCTGAACACGCCTCCGTGCCGCATTCAAATGCCTCCATGAAACCCGCCCGTGTGGAAGCCGAGAAACCCACTCTGGACACACGTCCGTTCATGACCGGGCCGGTGTTAAATGCAACGCAGGCCGAGCTCCTCCTGTCCGCCATCTATTTAATCTCCTATTTAAACGAGGCCAAACGCCGGCCAAGAATCGCACACCTCCGCCGCTCCCCTATCTCCTCCACCATTTTGTCCACTCTTACAATGGCTTACGAAGAGTAGTTATTCTGCATCCAAGCCGACTGGGTAGCCCGCCGGATACGATCTATGCAGCTCGCTGATCCACCTCCCTTCCCTCGCTTGACGGAGATAGTTGCCGCCCCAAGCCGACGCGCGGTTCAGCAACTCGCCGCTCCAGGCCAGCTCGACGAGGAGCGGCGCATGGGCGTCGTTGCTGCCGTCCACACCACCGCCTCGTACCGCGTCTCCCGTTTCTGTGGCCGAGACTCCCATGCCGGCGGCCGTGCCATGCAAGCAGCGACAGAAACCGGGTGCGCGAAGAGCGACGAGTCAGTGGCCGGAGCCTCCGCGTCCGCCGCCATCATCGAGGAGAAGTAGAACACGAGAGGCCGCCGCCGCTTGGGTCCCATGAAGGCCACCGCGGAGGCGACGCCGGTGTACACAGCAGGTGTCTTGCCGGATCCTTTTGTTGCGAGGACCTTCGTCGACCCTGCATGGGCTCCACGAAAGAGGGGAATGTTAGGATGAACTCGAGCCGGTGCCGGCCATGGCGAAGTAGTGGCCGGTGATGAACTCGAACCGGTGCCGGCCACCATCATCTTTGGCACCAGCCAATGATATCAGTTGGGCAGTGGGGAAGCGAGCCATCCTTTGCGCTAAAGCATATACCTACGGGGCTCCCGGCAGTCCGGTGATCGTGCTGCCGGACATGAGGAACACAAATCGATCGGCGGGCGACCATTTAGGCCAGGTATTATATACATGTGCTGTCCAGAACTAGCACCGCGTAGTTCATTTGAATGTAATGAAATCCGTCATGTTTGTATGAAAATCCGGTATTTTATATGATTTCCGTCGTTGTTTATATGAAATATCAGTTTGTCTACGTGTTTGCATGAATTTCGTCCGGTTGGTTGAGTTGCTATCATAATGTGTGCGGCTACGGTTGGATGGCGTAATTTGCGGGTCGCCGGTCGGTCTGCGGGCGGCTCGGGCGGCGTTGTGGGACAAAAAAACACAGCTCGTGCGAGCTCGTCTCCAACGTGCGCGCTGGAGGATGCATGACAGCATGAGCACCCGAGCCATTCCTCGTTCATCGGTGGCAAAGGCACCGGTGGACAAAAGGGTCGCCAATATTTTGGCTACCCCGGGCAAGATCCAAACAGCCCCTCCCAACAGATTCAAATCCCTCGTTCACCGTGGAATTTTGCCATGTGTTGTTTTCATGGACTAGCAAGATGCCCGTGCATTGCACGGAACATCAAGATGCATTTTTTACAAACTCCCGCATGCATGCAAGGGATAATTAATGTCCTCCTTTGCTAGTACCACGAGGCAAACACCATTAATATTGCATCGATTAGTGTTAGTGGCCTTGTATATCTGCAAATTGTAATTTTGATAGTGGCCCCTTGTATATAAAAATGGAGGGAGAAAGATGAGAGATAAGGTGAGGAGGAGTGGGGCGTGGTGGTGACTGGTGGTCGGACTGGGCGGAGGCATGGGGATGGACGGCGCATTATGTCTAGGTTTGTATCTCTCTCACACGCACCCACGTAGGTGGGGGACGTGCACGAAGAGAAGAGGTGCACGCACGGCACACGTACTCCCGTCTCTTTCCCAACCACACCCGCGCGGGTACACGGTGGAGCTCATTTCTGTACGAAAAAGGCAGCCCACGTGGTAATTTGGCACGTGTACTGGTTGTCCACTTGGTGGAGGGAGGATCGTCTACCACGGGTGAACAAACAAATTGCGACTTGACGCGTTATGTTAAATTAAAAAAAGAGGCAAACCATGTGGGGCCTACCTTAGAGGCAAGGCTCTATACACTGGAGTACTTTTGATGTGTCCCGTCAACTCGCAGAACGAGGAGAAGCTTGCTTAGTACGCCGTCTCCCCCGCCCACGGGCGCGGTGGCTCGCAGGATGAGGTGAAGCTTGCTTACGAGTAGTACTAGTAGTACTACTACTACTACTACTGTACGCCTTTACGCCCGCTCCCTCGCCCACGCGCGCGGTGGCTCGCAGCACGAGGAGAAAATTTTACTACTCCCTCCGTTTACTCCTCGTCCCTACTACGTACTTTGGTTAGTACTCCCTCCATTTACTTATACAAGGCCACTATAAAAAATACATTTTGCATCTATACAAGGCCACAAATAGTAATCGAGACAAAAGTTACTACTCCCTCCTTTCCAGTTTATGGCTCAATTTCAAAATCTCTCCAACCAAGGTAGACGGTGAGTGGTCGAATTAATTTCGTAGTTTGCACAAGTAATTAGTACGCTCGTTTTTCTCAAGAAGTTATGTTTACCGAGGCATTAATTAGAACGAATGCATGAATGACCACTAAATTTCCATGAACTTGTACATGCATTGGTTAGTTTCCTCTTGACACTGCTTGCGTCGGGTGATCTAACGCACCTCGAAATCCAACATGTAATGGTACTACTACTAGTATAGTAGAATTGAGACTTATCAAACGGAAAAACGAATGTTTTTTAGATGAGCCCTATAAACCCTAGTGGGTACGTACTCCGTAAAAACAGATTTTTCCAAAACTAAGTCGCTCCCTTTCATGAATTCTGTAGTATACTCCTCCGTCGACGCTCCCTTTCATGAATTCTGTACTTCCTGTCGCCGACATGTGGGACATATAGCAACCGGGTCGACGTGTCAAGCACCAAATAACAGTGCAGAACAGCAGGGGGGACGCACCCCACTCGTACCGGCCCAGTAGTAGTAATGAGCAATGAGACGTCAAATCACAATGCCGCACCTTCCCAGACGGACGAAGCAACCATTATTTCACACTTCGGTTCGCCATCATCTCAAACCACGTAGTATTGCTTCTGCCTCAAGAGGGACACGCGCATCGCCTTGGTACATCATGACACGTGGGACCGCATGACAGGCCATGCTCCCCCGCCGATCGCTCGGTAAAATCACCTCATTTTTACTATACTTCCTCCGTATCGGTTTACTACATGGCATGCACGTCGTTCTAGGTTGAGAATTTAACTGGCTATATATGTGATGAACAGTACTCTAGCCTTTTAAAAAATGTATACTTTTGTACAGTAGTACTATCGATGGATTGCGCCATGGAGCAAAAATTGAAATTAAAAAAAGGTGGTACATATAGAGAGCGCTCGTCGCCAAATTATGCATATAGTACTATTAAAAAAGCTAGTACGTGCTTAATTGGGGTGCTAAATTCTATTAAAGAAATACTAGTAGTATGTACATACTGAAGAGTTAAAGTAACGAGAAGAAACATAACATAGTTCTGCTGGGGGCTCAGCACAACACACCCCTCAAATTAAACTAAGCACACCTGAAATTAAACTATGCAACTAATCCGGTAGACACTGCATTAGAAGTTTAGAACCACCATGAGCAACGACACTGCCACCTTACTCGGAGTCCTCGTCCATGTCCTCGACTTCGTCCTTGTCCCTCTCCCTCTTGGCCGATACTTCTTTGCTTGAACCGCACACTTGGCTGTTGCTCTTCATCCAACCCTTGTAGATATTGAAACAAAGGTAGCCATCCATTGCAGCGTAGTGGATGTGGTCTATATCTAGTACATTCCGCTGCCATGCATGACGATGAAATGTGTAATGAGGTTTCTCCAGTTTACGGTACGAAGGATGAACCATGGCTCCTGCCAGGGTCAGCATTGAAGGTTGAGAGGAGGACACCAAGCTTGCCTTCTGGAGATCGAAGGGCTGGCCTACAACAAGACCTATCCGACGCAGGACATCCCTGTCGTTCTTAAAGCCTACAGTAACGAATTTCACTCTTTTGTCCTTGAGGAAGTTCTTAAAATCCTGGCACTCAACGTCGGCATGGCATATGTGGTAGACCAAGCAAATGTTATGTACACAAACCTGGATCACGACGGGCTTCTTCCTCTCTTCGTCCTTTAAATCCTTCTCTCGTCCCAGGACTGTGGTGTACTCAACATCTAGCCCAGCGACCCACTCATCATCTGAGTTTTCGAACATGCGTCTGAAGCGAGAAAGGCATCCTTTCACCGTCGCGGAAGAACGGGTGTAGATGACGTCGAACTCATCGCCGGTGATGGTTCTAACCTTGTACTCACCGCCGATCGTGGAGATTTGGGACGCCATGGATTTGGGAGGAGGGTTAGGATTAGTGGAACTGCCGTAATGTGAATGGACGGGACGACTAGGAGCGAACCGCCGTAGTATTGAAGGACGTGCGGGGACGAGTAGGAGCGAACTGCCAGCGTGCGAACGGCAGGGTAGTGGCTTTCCATTCTCCCATGATACGGGCTTCCGAGAGCCCTTGGATCTGAGATCGAACGGTTGCATGGCGTGATTCTAGACCTATGGGTGAATATCCTATCCTGGAGGGTTATTCTGCAAATTTTCAGCAACTTAGCATGCGACCGTTTGATCTCAGATCCAAGGGCTGCCAGCAGCCCGTATCATGGTCGCGCCTACCACGACCGTCGCGTCGCTCGCGCGGTCGCGCCCTTGGAGATTTAACACGGTGCGTTAGGCTATCTGATGTTGGCATGTCATACATAGTCATCACTTAGTCACTCATACTACAACAAGGTTGGCTATAAGGTTGGCTATAAGTGTATTTTTTTACTCCTCTCTATCTCTTTCTTCGTACTCCCTCCGTCCCATAATATAAGAACGTTTTTGACACTAGTGTAGTGCCAAAAACGTTCTTATATTATGGGACACAGGGAGTACTAGTATTTATTGCATTTGCCAAGGAGTGACCTCTTCCAATGAAATGGTGTTGCTAAGTTTGCTTCATTTAATTAGCTATAGACTCAAAATTGTCTTTTCACCTAGGTACACGCGCTTAGCACCGTTTCTTCCTTGGGTCACCAAACTAGTCTCTCTCTTCTTGATTAACTTGCCACATCAGACTTTATGCCTATGTGGCAAGCTTAAGCACATGTAGGAGCAAGTAAAAGTAAGTACAATAGTGCACTTTACATGGCATTTTTGCATATGTGGAGGAAAGAGAGGCAAGGAAAAAGTGGAGAAGTGGGCTCTCATGCAAGAGCCAGCCTCTACTACATGGTGGAGCATTGGGAGAGGCACCTGTATGGAGGTGGTCAGGAATCGGGAGACTCACGCCGGTCGTAGCGCCGCAGTTAAAATGATAATGGCAAGTCAAATCACGGGGCCCCACCTGTCTAGTAGTAACTCACTATCAAATCACACAACCCTACGTTTGCAGTAGCCTACTCCCTCGTCTTCTCATGTCTCTGTCGAACCGACTAGGTGGAACTGCCCTGCCTATCGTGCAGGAAAAGCCCCGCCCTCGATTTTTAAATACAACTACATCCACTTAAGAATCCAATGATATACTTTTTGTGACATAGTAACTCATATTCAAATGGATGACCTAGAACTACGTGCAGGCCCTATAAACCGAGATGCCTAAAAAAACCAAGACGGAGAGGGTAGTTCAACATGTATCTTTTTAGATCAATATAGTAGGGATTCACCAAGGAGCAAAACCAAGTGGTAGGCTGCTCCTGTCGTGTTGGCATAGCAACTCAAGCAGGGTCAGTCCACACACAAAATGGCGACACACTTAACAGGACCCCTTTGGCCGACATGTGGCTCATCCACCGTCTTGTTCCACGTGTGATGCACCAAATTACAATTCGGAGCAACGGTTGGAATTGAAGGCACCCCGGTCGTAGCGCCGCAGTAGTAGAAAATGAGCGATGAGGGGTCAAATCACAAAGCCCCACCTTTCCCGCATTAAGCTGGACGGATGAAGCAACCATCATTTCACTCTAGGGCGCAAGAGCATAAAGAAAAGAGAAAACAATGATGCGTGCGGCAGCTACCTAGGGCACCCTAGGGTAGGGGTCTCCACTACAGATCCTTTTTTTTAAAGCGCCTCCACTACAAATCGGCTTCTCCCTCGTCCTCTTGAAGAAAACCGATGATGAGTGCGGCGGTAGGGTTTGTAGGAGTACTACGGCGTGCGGGGCCACGTCGTAGTAAACGGGTTCGAGTCGACGCCTTAAATATGTGTGGGCCGCTTGGTTTTACGGGAACGAGGCAGCATTTTGGGTTCGGGGACCAGTGGAGATATAGTACGTACAAAAAATTGTGGACGTAGGTTCGACCGAAAGGCAATGATGCATGGGCCCTGCATTTTGATATACCCGGGGCCGCGTGAAATTTGCTACTCTACTCAAAACTAGTAAGGTACACATGTATTGAACGCATGAGATTTCGAAACCAAATTATGAATAAATACACACTATAGCATGTAAAGCTTTGAGTCATATATGCATGATGTAGATGTTCGTTTAGTTCTTATAGTTCATCTCATTCAAAATCAATTAGTTTTATAAAAATGTTAAGATTCATGGGGTTGTGCATTGTAAATCATAAAGTAAAAAACAAATAATGGCAATTCATTTAGAAAAAATAATCAATTATGATACAGAAGATTCTAGAACAAAGGAGAAGTGCTTGTGTTTTGAGGTTTGTGCATTATGCTTAAGTTCAACCATGGAGTCTTCTAAATTGTACATGTGGCAGATCTGGTGGAATGTTGATGATATCCAACGGCCAGTAGTGCTCGGATTTGCCTATCTCTGCACTGTCGGGTTAGCTTCATCCAGCGACCATCTTTCAAAGTTATTGGCACACTATATAGTTCTTGTGCCATAGTTGCATGTTTTGGAAAAAAGCTACTAGTGGGTTGTACTATCTATTTAGGAATAGAAGATGTATACATGGAAGTTGTAGGGAAAGAGATGACATGGAGCATCTCAATTCCTATGAGTAGGGATTGGAAAAGAGATGTCATTTGGTTCACATCATAGGAACTTTTCTATTGAATCTAGAGATGACATGTATCTCAATTCCTATGAGGAGGGATTAGAAAAGAGATGTAATTTGGTTCATATCATAGGAACTTTTCTATTGAATATACGCTAATGTTTATTTTCCTTTGAAATTAAGGGAGTATAGGAATCCATTCATATGAACCAAGTGGCTCTAAAGCTATAGAAATGATATCATGTTTATTTCCTTTGAAATGTGGAGTATATGAATCTATTCCTATGAACCAATTGGCTCTAAAGGAAAAAATCCTATAAAAATCATATCATATAGAGTTCCTATGATATTCCTCGACACTAAAGGA
This sequence comes from Triticum aestivum, assembly GCF_018294505.1. Taxonomy (NCBI): domain Eukaryota; kingdom Viridiplantae; phylum Streptophyta; class Magnoliopsida; order Poales; family Poaceae; genus Triticum; species Triticum aestivum. The sequence continues at coordinate 641,999,149 of NC_057797.1, forward strand.
TGCTTGAAATTGCTGCGGGTGATACGATGGTCTTTCTTTGTAGACTCCTCACCCATCTTTATAGTTACCTCTCGAAGATGAATGAAATGATATATACATGGTATTCTACATGTGCAATTTGGTACACGAAAACTCGGTAAAAGTTTGCGAGGTTCGAATTTTCAATAAAGCTATATGCACTGCATTTCGGAACGGAGGGAGCATACGGCAGTTGCTAACACTCACGTGGAAGATTTGTGTGTAGGAGGAGTGGCTGTTCTGTTAAATGACATGGCAAAACTGACACTGTCGGATGCCGATCTAACGGTTCTTACGGCGTTCGTCAGGAAAAGGCTTGTGGCGAACGTTTGTCGGATAATGATTTACGGACACATGCATTGCATTGATACGTGCCCCCCTCTCTCTCACGCACACGCACCCTCACGAGTCACGACTCTCCCGAGTCCTCTCGCAGACTCGCACGTCGCACCCACCGTCTATCTGCAGGTAGACGTCACGCACATATGTGCTCTTCACACCCTACCCTCAGAACTTCTAAAAAACAAAAGACGGCGCACACATTTTATTTTAGCTCACACGTCACACACTTATACTATTACTCTTGCGGCGAACGTTCTTTGGGCATAGTATATTGTACTCTCACGAAGAGAAGCGGTGCACGCACGCACTAGTTCTCTCACACCCACTCGCGGGTACACGTAGGAGCGCATTTTTTTGAAGCTGGTACAACAAAATCACTCCACTATATATAAAAGCAGGAGCCTTAGCGCTTGCTTTACTAGGGTTCCTCTCGTTCACTCTCTCATGCTCTCCATATCTAAGCAACACATAGGTGGCCACACTCTCTCTCAGCTCACGGCTGGTCACAAATCCGGCCGGACAACCTCGACCGGGGCAGGGGTGTAGGTGCATCGTTCACGCTGTCGTCGGCGGCGAGGGAGGAGACCAACGGCTGCCCGCGCGTCCCGATCGGCGGCCGTGCCGTTCTCTCCGAGAGAGCGCCGGCTCGGGAGGGCCTCCGACCCCTTCTTCCTCCCTGCGGTATTGTGGCCAAGATGCGGCCTCCCGACGCCGTCTTTGCCACATGCCGACGACCCTCGAGTATATATTCCTTCGAAACCTGCCTTGCTCTACTGCCCCAGCTCCCTTCGTGTGGATCCTTTTCTACTTCCGTCCGCTGTTCCAAAGCCACCTAGACTTCTACTATTATTAGAAGTAAAGCTAGTTCATACAGTCGACTCAAAGCGTTGGTTCAAACAGGGAAGAAAGTGGGAAAGCTGTAGCATGAATCTAGGACTTGGTTCTAAGAGGAAACGGGGGAAAGTAGTAATATCTGTCACTGTTTAAATAACCGTATTTCGTATTTGCGCAAACAGGGATGTCTGTCTCCATATCGTTTCGGGATGTCTGTCTCCGTATCGTTTCTATCCGCGCAATCAAAAGCACACACCTCAGTTTTAGTACAACTGCGCAAAATGAGATGGCTATCCCTCGTTGTCGTCGTCTAACCTCCCGTCTTCAAGGTATCCCTACATTGGTAGTAACTAAGGTAGAATGACCAACGCAATCTAAAAGAAGCTGATTCGTACGTTTTACTTCCTGATTGCAGTGCAGGGATGAGCGAAAACAACTGCATCCTAGTCCGGAATGCACTTTCTACCAGTTCATCCATGGACCGAGGACTAGCTGGCACGGCTGCACGGCGGTTTTTTGGACAGGTGCGCGGACAAGAGGCATTGTGGTCTGCTTATTTCTGCAAATAGCGGTGCTTAAATTTAGTGGAATGCACAAGCATTTCAGCTGGTCAGTACACTGCATGGTTCAGTTCAGCATTCCAGCTGAGACCACAATTATAATTGGTTATTCTGGAATGAGAGAACCTAACCCTGGATGGTGGCAACAAGAAAAAACCAGAGTGAACTCCAGGAAATTTAAGCCTGCCGGGAGGCCCTTTGCTCAGAGAAGCCTTGCTTGTTTTTTCCTGATTTGTAAACCTTCTCACAACTTTGTCTTTTGCTGTGAACTAGTATATGTTTGTTATGTTCTATGAATCATTGAGATGTATAAAATTGCTTAACTTATGCTTTTCAAGTTTTTTATGAAGACGAGTTTAATGTGAGTGTTCCACATGAGCGCTGGACTAGCGTGTGAACGTTTGGAATTTATTACATTGTGGCCTCAATTAACTGCATGAACCACTGTAACAAGATACATAGTTGCTTATATGTCAGACAGCAGATTGTTGATTGTTAGCTGGTCGATAGCCTAGTGTTGAAGCGAGCTGAGCCAATGTGCCGTGTTTTGCACAACTGCTTACAAGTGGGGTAGCACCAACAGTGTTTACAAGTACTTATGTATACGTCGGCGCACGGTTCTCGAACGAGTGCTCTATTTCATCAAAACACACACTGCTCGTATGATAAACCGTGACAACTTATGTCTTACCATGCCATATTCATGAAAAAACTAGTGAGGACGCATCTGTTTCGGCAACAATTACGATGGTTCTCACATGATTCACGGGCACACAAAAGTAGCAGCAGTTCCCATAGACGGATTCAAACAGAGTACTAGCCCCAGAGGGGTCGATAACAGGCAAGGTTCGGATAATTAGACACAATCCAAACTACTATTAAACACTAGCTGGGGCAACTATTTCATGCCTCGATCTAATTTGGGCTGGACACAAGACGGACCTTGCCATGAACATCATCGAGGACGTCCCGCAGCAGCTCAATCCTGTGAACCTTCATGAAGACAACCTTGTGGCCTTGCCACTGATAAACTTGTTTGTGGAGGCATGCCACGTCATCTTCCTGCGTAAGCTTGACAAGAACAGTATGCCTCACAAACGAAGGAGTAGCTTTGAACTTCTTGTGCTTCAGTACACCCTGGACAACACGCCTGACAACAGTGAGGCTGGAATACAACTCTTCATTGGTATAACCGCAAATGGCTTCCAGGATCCAACAGCCTAAGAACTCTGTTTTCCCAGTGCGTATATTCAGGTCGTCCGCCTCATAGCGAGTGACATGTACAACCACACAATCCTTGTCTGCATCAGGGCTCTAATTGAAACAGAAACAAATTCTGAATTACTTTTCAGTATAAGAAACACAAGTTATTTAAACCACTATGTATAGCATGGCATCGAAGCTAATAAATTTTGCATTATTAATCACCACATACTTCCTTTTCTAAAAAAATCACCACATACTTAGATGAAAAACCACAATCGAGATCGGCAAAGAAGGAAATCACCTTGGGCAGCTCAGCGGGGGGGGGGGACACATCCTCGAAGGGGGAAAACTGCTCCTGCAGTGCCACGGGGGCTGTAACCTCAAACGGGGCGTTGACCATCTCAGTAGTGGCCGTGAGCGTATCTGGGGTCGGCTCGGTGGTTGCCTCCATCTTCTTGGAGCTCTCTGTCTCGTGGGGATCAGCCTCCCGCGTCTGCTCCAATATCGGCAGATCTTTGCCTGGTTCTCCTTGGTCCATCATGAAACTGACGAATACTAGGAGACCACTGAAAGGAAAACACAATCGCAATGACAATGAAACAAAAAAGAGAGTGAGGATCGGTTACTGCTTTGCAAAAGTTCTTTTTTTCTCTGAACGAAAATATACCAACATCACGGATCCGCTTACCTTCCCTTCGTTCGGAGAGAAGAACAGTGGCAGATGCGAGTGTTGCCTTTCTTGAAGACGGTGAGGGAGAAGGGGATTCAGCGAAGAGTGAAATGATGGTTGCTTCGTCCGTCAAACTTAGACTGCGGGGAGGTGGGGTTTTGTGATACGACGGCTCGTTACTGCCGCGCTACGACCGGGGTGACTCTCCGCCTGCATACTGCCTTCTAATTTGGTGGATGGCATTTGGGCCCGCGCGCTGCATGGCCCGCATGTCGGTGAACAAAAGTATAACGGCATTCAGTAGAGGGAGACGTTTCAATGACCTAGGAGGAGCCAGAAGCGGTAGAGTGTCTCCACTGTACTAGTAGTAATTGTTTTTCTGGGTAGCTGTAGAGTGTCTCCACTGTACTAGTAGTAATTGTTTCTCTGGGCCCAAGACAAAACAGCCCATCCACACTAGTAAATAGTAAAATCAATTCAAAAGCCCATATATTTACTGAATTGACGGATGGGTATGTCGAAGAGCAAAAAAAGGAGTTTCAGGTGGGCAAAAGAGCTTCTGAACGTGCCGGGCTTCTATTTACAACATATTGTGGTCATAATCCAGTAAATTTTACGACCCAGGATGTTCATTCTATGGACCTGACCGATCCATTTGACTGTGACTGCCGAAAACAGTGCTGGAGTTAGATGTTGTTGCCCTTTTCAATCTGGTTTTTTTGTAAACCTGATGAACAATTAACCCTCGTGCTTTTGTACAGTTTGTAAGCTGGAGTTAGATGTTCCTGCCCTTTTCAACTCGGCTATGACTGTCATATTTTCTTTGAAACAAGGCAAATGGCTTGCCATTCGTTTAATTTAGAGTGAAATATTGTAACAAATCCCAACCAAGGGAAATAACATCACTCTTGCCGGCTGCTTGAGCTTACTGTGCATTATAGAAGCCAAGTGATTAGCCCCCACTAGCACCCACAAACTTATTTCGAACTAGCACATCAAATGGGCTATAAATTTTCATAGGAAAGGCTGCATGACCGTGACAGATTTGGATTCTGACATTTGGGACCCACGAGGAAATAGCCTATCCAAGATGGTGTCGACTTACTAGCCAGTCAACAAACGATTCTGCCTACCAGTCGTTGGATTCACATCCAACATCTGTCGTGTATCTTCTATCTCTTGTCTTCTTATTCCTCCAGCCGCCCAAACCAAACCACCCCGTCGGCTCCGCCTGCTCCCGCCTCCCTTGGATGGTTGCGCCTCCGCCGCCCTACCATACGTACCCTCCAATGTTGGCCAGTCCCTCCCTCTATTCCCCCACACGTCATGTTATTCTTTGGCGACGTCAGCCCCAACACGCACCCGCACCCGAACCAGTCAACCCTCCTACTCCCCTCCGCCTGTGACTAGACCGGCGCATCTTCAACGGCTCCTATTCGTTCCGTCCGAGGCCTCGCCGTCGTCCTCCGCCTTGCGGACTTGGTTCGCTCGCCGTGCGCGGTGTGCTGCCCTATTGCGTTGTCAACGTCGTCAACAACCGAGAGGAACAAGGAGATGACTGTACATGGAGAGGATGACAGTAGGGACCCACCAGCATCATGGCAGTACGCAAGCAAGTGCCTCTATAGTACAAGCCGAAAAATATGGTTCCTCCTAATGGTTGGACATCTGGGGCTCACGCCATTGTCAACATAGTCAATAAACGAGAGAATTACACTACGAGCGGCTGACACCAGGGACCCAGCAAGTCACGCAGTTTTTTTAGGAACAAGCAGTTGCTATTTATACTAGTTTTAGTGACGGATCAAGGTAACAACGTGGCTGTGCGGGGGCTGTGGCCCATCTAGCCAGAGTTTTATTTATGTTTACCACATCATGAGCCCAGTTGTGTTTTTTTCTTGCTGAAAATGGCTAGCCCAGTTCTATTTTTTTAAAGAAATACCCAAACAAGGCCTACTTCCTTTATCGGCCCTGCTGGGCTGCAAATCTTTCAAGACGAGGAGAGTTTCATTCGGTTTGCCCAGAAATGGGCTGTACATTTTTAAAACACATCAAACCGGGAATTAGTTTCAATTTTTTTCATTACAAGATCTTAAATTCCATTGATTTTTATGCGTGGACAATTATTTGGATTTTATATTTATATAAATTATTTTTCAAAATAGTTTGAATGTGAATCGATATTTCTGGATTAAAAACAGTTGACCGCACCGAAATATGCAAAATTTCGTATACTTTTTAACCGTGGCCACAATATGGGGTGTAATGCTAACAAAAAGAAGATGGGCTCCAAAAAAATTCTTAAGAATTAGCAAATGGGCTGTACATTATTAGAAATAATGGCAGATGGGTTGTATGCTGTTTTCCACAGATTTGAGGCTGACTTGTGCGCCTACTACAGGTTGACGCGTATGCTTTCATAAAAAAAGGTTGACGCACACGCAACGCCCTGTCAACTTAGTCAACACACGAGAGCAGTGACTGTTGGATGTCCATCCAACGGCTGTCGTGCTTCTTCAATCTCTGCTCTTCATGCTCCAGCCGCTCAAACAAGCGCCGGCGGGACTGCCTGCTCCCTCCTCCCGCGGCCGGCTATGCTGCCGCGCAGGCCTCACGGCCCCACCGTACTCCCATCGCTGGCCTAGCCATCCCTCTACTCACCCACACATGCTGTTATTCTCCGGCGACGACAGACGAACCAGTAAACCCTCGTACTCCTCCGCGTGGGAAACAACTGCCGAGTATTCCCTGGCTCCGTGTCGTTCCCTTCCTAGGCCTCACCGTCGTCCACCGCCCTGGTGCTCTCGGCGCGGCCTGGTCAACGTGGTCAATGAACGACATCCATCGGAAGTGGACTGTACGTGGAGAGGCTGACAGCTGGGTCCACGGCCGCACGCAAGGAAATGCCTCCTTATTACGCGCAAAATAATGATTCCTCCACCTGACAGCTAGGACCCACAGGAAGGGCCTCTGTATTTCACAAAAAGAACGTTCCCCCCGCTGACAGGTCGGACCCACCAGCTATATCTTCGCACGCAAGGAAGTGCCTCCTTATTACGCCCAAAAAAATGAATACCCCCTGCTAGCTGGGACCCACCATATTGTTGGGCTGACTTGTGGGCCTACTAAGTTGACGGGGACGGAGGGCTTTGTCAACTTAGTCAATACTCCAGTGACCGTATGATGTCCATCCAACGGCCATAGTGCTTCTTCAACCTCTGGTCTTCTTGCTCCAGCCGCCCAAAGCAGTGCCGGTCGTGCCGCCTGCTCCTGCCTCCCATGGCTGGCTGTGCTATAGCGGAGGCCTCACCGCCCCCATACTACTCCCACCACTGGCCAGGCCATCCCTCCACTCACCCACACCCCCTGTTATTCTGCAGCGACGGCAGCCTCACACCGTAGCTGAATCAGTGAACGCTCATACTCCTCTCGTGTGGGCATTCACTGCCGCGTCTTGCCCGACTCCTTGTCGTCCCCTTCCTAGGCCTCGCCGTCGTCCACTGCCATGGTGCTCTCAGCGCGGCGTGGTCAATGTGGTCAATGACCGACTTCCATCGAAAGAGTACTGTACGTGGAGAGGCTGACAGCTGGGTCCATGACAGCCACAATGAAGTGCCTCCTTATTACGCGGAAAATAATTAGTCCTCCACCTGACAGCGGGGACCCATCGGACGGGCCACCAGTATTTTGCAAAAAAATCGTTTCCCCCTGACTGGTGGGACCCACCGGACAGGCCACCGTATTTCGCGAAAAAACGTTCCCCCCCCCCCGCTGTCAGCTCGGACCCGCCGGAAGTGCCTCCTTATTACGCACAAAAAAATGAATACTCCCCGGCTAGCTGGGACCCACCTTGGTGGGAGGCTGACTTATGGGCCCACTAAGTTGATGGTGACGAAGGGCTTTGTCAACTTAGTCAATATGAACGATTCTAGCTCCAGTGACCGTACGATGTTCATCCAACGGCCGTAGTGCTTCTTCAACCTCTTGTCTTCTTGCTCCAGCCGCCCAAAGCAGCGCCGGTCGTGCCGCATGCTCCTGCCTCCCGTGGCCGGCTGTGCTGCCGCAGAGGCCTCACCGCCCCTACTATTCCCACCGCTGGCCAGGCCCTGCGGCGACGGCAGCCTCACACCGCAGCCGAACCAGTGAACCCTCGTACTCCTCTCCGCGCGGGCTTCCACTGTCGCGTCTTCCCCGGCTCCGCGTCGTCCCCTTCCTAGGCCTCGCCGTCGTCCACCGCCGTGGTGCTCTCCGCGCGGCGTGGTCAAGGAACGACTTCCATCGGAAGAGTACTGTACGTGGAGAGGCTGACAGCTGGGTCGACGGCCACAGCCCTGTTTTCTGTGATTTGCCAAGTAAGTCGCTTTGTCAGGCCTGTTGGGCTGCAAATCTTTCAAGACGAGGAGAGCTTTCATTCGGCTGGCCGAGAAAATGGCCCATCAGTAATGAGAAATGGGTTGTACATTTTTAAAACACATCAAACCGGCAATTAGTTTCAAATATTTTTTTTTCATTTCGAGATTTTAAATTACATTAATTTTTATGCGTGGAGAATTTGTTGGATTTTATATTAATATACATTTATTTTTAAAATCGGTCTAAATGTGACTCGGAATTTCGGGATTAAAAACAGTTCAGACCGCACCGACATATGCAAAATTTCGTATAATTTTTTAACCGTGGCCACAATATGGGCCGTAATGCTAACAAAAAGAATATGGGCTCCAAAAAAACCTATAAGAATTAGCAAATGGGCTATAAATTATTTGAAATAATGGAAGATGGGTTGTATGTTGTTTCCACAGATTTGAGGCTTTCCACAGATGGCCTGTATTATATTGGATGTCCATCCAACGGCCGTCGTGCTTCTTCAATCTCTGCTCTTCCTGCTCCAGCCGCTCAAACAAGTGCCGGCAGGACTGCCTGCTCCCTCCTCCCCACGGCCGGCTGTGCTGCCGCACAGGCCTCACCGCCCCACCGTACTCCCATCCCTGGCCTAGCCATCCCTCTACTCACCCACACCTGCTGTTATTCTTCAGCGACGGCAGATGAACTAGTAAACCCTCATACAGTAATACTCCCCTCCATGTGGGAAACAAAAACAACTGCTGATTCTTCCCTGCCTCCATGTCGTCCCCTTCCTAGGCCTCGCTGTCATCCACCGCCGTGGTGCTCTCGGCGCGGCGTGGTCAATGTGGTCAATGACCGACTTACATCAGAGGAGTACTGTGCGTGGAGACGCTGACAGCTGGGTCCACGGCCGTAGCAAGGAAGTGCCTCCTTATTACACGCAAAATAATTATTCCTCCACCTGACAACAGGGACCCACCGGACGGGCCACTGTATTTCGCGAAAAATGTTTCCCCCCTGACTCCTGGGACCTACCAGCTACACCTTCGCACGCAAGGAAGTGCGTCCGGGCAAAAAAACAAAACGATTCGCCCCCCTGACTGCTGGGACCCACCAGCTACATCTTCGCACGCAAGGAAGTGCCTAACAGTCGGGACCCACCTGGTCGAAGCGTATGTAGCGTTGTCATTCTGGTCGCGAACGTGTACGTACATATATACTGGTGGATGTAGAGACGCGCACGTGTCATAGTAGAGGCGCGTACGTGTCAGTAGAGGCGTGCACGTAGCATGTACACGTACGTACAGCGGCCAGGGTGCAAGAAAGAAAATACGGTCACGTATGTGTACATATGGGCGGGGTCTCGAACGCCTACTTGCGCATATGTACGGCGAGGGCTTATTGACATGGCTGGATCGGAACGGAGAAACAACATCATCGTCGTGTTCATGGGGAGGCAATGGAATGTGTTGTGTTCATGGGGAGGCAACGGAATGCGTCGTGTTTATCGGGAGGCAATGGAACACGTGGGAGCCAACCGGCTGGGTCGGAACGGAATGCGTGGTCGTGTTCATCGGGAGGGCTTGGACGGAACAGGCGATGGAAACGAGGCCTAGCGTACCGCGGAATGGAGGAAATGGCCTTGTGCTGTCGGCCACGTTTGAAACGGGATCCTGTTCATCGAGAGGGGTCAGGCATACCGCAAAATGGACGAAACGGACCTCCTACAGTCGAAACGGGGGTCCTGTTGATCGGGAGGGGTGTGGCGTACCGCAAAACGGAGGAAACGGACCTCCTACGGTCGAAACGGGGGTCCTGTTCATCGGGAGGGGTGTGGCGTACCGCAAAACGGGACTCCACGGGATACTGTTCATCTCCACCGTCGACCTCCTCCAGCCTCCACGGTCTACCGTCGACCTCATCCAGCCTCCACCGCGCGCTACTCCACCGACTACTGTTCAACCACCCCTCCACGGGCACCCCTCCACCGTCTACTGTTCATCCAGCCCTCCACACCACGGGGTCCTGTTCAACCACCCCTCCACGGGCACCCCTCCACCGTCTACTGTTCATCCAGCCCTCCACCACACCACGGGGTCCTGTTCATCCAGAGGCAATGCCACCGCTCACTGTTCATCCAACCCCCCCCCCCCCCGCAACACTCACTGTTCATCCCAGAGGCAGCATCGATCGACTTCAGTTAGTAGCAGTAGCGAAGGAATCGCTTGATCGGGTTTAGTTAACAGCCATCGATCGACCGCTCGGGTTCAGTAACGCGTAGCCTGCAGTGCAATCGCTCGGGTTTAGTTAGAGCCCAACACCTCGCTCGGGTTCAGTTAGAGCCAACGCCTCGCACACACGCGTGTACGTGTACAAGAGAAACGCGCATCGCTCGGCCCCCGACCTCCCACCGTAACCGGGAACTCCCCGAAATTTTCCTCCCCTTCGCTTCTACCACGGTTTTTTTCGTCATGGACGGCCCAAAGAATGTCATGCAGCTGCGTCTTCGGCCCGCCTAGGACAAAAAGCCCATTTTCTGTCATGTTTTTTTGTCATAGAAGTAGGAGCCCACCACATCTATGATGATACTGGGTTTTGTCACAATTATCGTCATAGAAGTGTCATATGTATGACAGAAAAAAATTTCGTTCGGCCCAAAATGTCACGGATGTGTCTTTTTTTGTAGTGCACAATATTGGTCATACAAGCAATTCATAAATAATTAGTATAAGGAAGACAAATTTCACATGCAAATACACTATCTTGGAAATCTTTTGTGATTGTGAGCCCCCATCAAAATATTATATGTCAAAATTATTGATGTTGGACAAGGAAGACAACATAATGGTTTATGTTTGTTCATATTCACATAGAAGTTATATTGTCATAGATCCTTCAACATTTGGTGCTTGCCCCCCATCTTTGCTAGCCAAAAATTCCGCACCAAGTAGAGATACTATTTGTGCATCCAAAATCCCTTAAACCCAAATCTTATTTTCAAGACTCCACCATACCTACCTAAGGATTGAGCAAGATCCTTCAAGTAAGTTGTCATCAGTGCAATAAGGCAATAAAAATTGCTTCTAAAAGTGTGAGATCATTTAGTGTAAGAGAAAATTGAGCGTTGTACGAACTTGTGATGGCAAAGGATAAAAGCGACAGACTTCATAATAAAGGTTTCTATCATAAGGGGCAATATAATGTGACGTTCTTTTGCACTAAGGGGTTGAGCATACAAATAAATAAGCGCATGGCAATCTCTGGTTCCCTCTGCGAAGGGCCTATATTTTACTTTTATGTATTTACTTTCATGCAAGAGTCAACGCTTTTCTCTCTATTCCTTTTTATTTTTCTCTTTTGGCAAGCATCATGTGGTGAGGAAAGATCTAGGCACATATATCCAGTTGGATATGGGTAGCATGAGTTATTATTGTTGACATCACCCTTGAGGTGAATACGTTGGGAGGCAAAATTATAAGCCCCTATCTTTCTATGTGTCCGGTTGAAACGTTTTGCTCATGTGTATGCGGTGAGTGTTAGCAACCACAGAAGACTATATAATGGTTGAGTATGTGGAGCTCTTACTTAAACTCTGTTGAATAAGTTGAATTTCAATTGCTTGGTGACTGAGAACATAGGTTGTTCGGTTTCAAGAGAATTCATTGTTTGAACCTTGACATGTGAATTGGTTGCTACTTTAACATGAGAAATTTTATGAGAAAGAATTGTTGTTATGATGCTAGGAAAAGTGATTGAAATTGTCATTGATCAAACTTGTTCACTTTGCTAGCATTCACACTTCATAAATTATTTCTTTTATCATTTACCTACTCGAGGACGAGTAGGAATTAAGCTTGAGGGTGTTGATACGTCTCCAACGTATCTATAATTTATGAAGTATTCATGCTAATATATTATCATTCTTGGATGTTTTACAATCATTTTATAGCAACTTTGTATCATTTTTTGGGACTAACCTATTGACCCAGTGCCCAGTGCCAGTTGCTGTTTTTTGCTTGTTTTTTACATCGCAGAAAATCAATATCAAACGGAGTCCAAACACTATGAAACTTTTTGGAGAATTTTTATGGACCAGATCACCCAGGATGGGCTAGAGCAGCACCTGGGGGTGCCCTGAGGGGGGCAAAACGCACCAGGGCACGCCCAGGTGGGTTGTGCCCACCTCGGTGGCCTCCCGCACCCCCTCTTGGCCCTATAAAATTCCAAATATTCCAAAAACCCTCGGGGTAAACCTAGATCAGAATTTTCACCGCCGCAAGGCTTTGTACCCACGATAAACCAATCTAGACCCCGTTCCGGCACTCCGCCGGAGGGGGGAAATCATCACCGGTGGCCATGTTCATCACCCCGGCAGCCACCACGATGAGGAGGGAGTAGTCCACCCTCGGGGCTGAGGGTTTATACCAGTAACTATGTGTTTAATCTCCCTCTCTCTCTCGTGTTCTTGAGATGTCACGATCTTGATGTATCGCGGGCTTTGTTAATATAGTCGGACCATATGGTGTTTCTCCTCTCTATCTTGTTGTGATGAATTGATTTTTTTCCTTTGAGACTACGTTGTTATCGGATTGAATACTTTTATGGATTTGAGAGCACTTGATATATGTCTTGCATATGAATACTCGTGGTGACAATTGAAGGAAATATGCCCTAGAGGCAATAATAAAGTTATTATTTATTTCCTTATATCATGATAAATGTTTATTATTCATGCTAGAATTGTATTAACCAGAAACATAATACATGTATGAATACATAGACAAACAGAGTGTCACTAGTATGCCTCTACTTGACTAGCTCATTGATCAAAGATGGTTATGTTTCCTAACCATAGACATGAGTTGTCATTTGATTAACGGGATCACATCATTAGGAGAATGATGTGATTGACTTGACCCATTCCGTTAGCATAACACTTGATCGTTTAGTTTGTTGCTATTGCTTTCTTCATGACTTATACATGTTCCTATGACTATGAGATTATGCAACTCCCGTTTACCAGAGGAACACTTTGTGTGCTACCAAACGTCACAACGTAACTGGGTGATTATAAAGGTGCTCTACAGGTGTCTCCGAAGGTACTTGTTGGGTTGGCGTATTTCGAGATTAGGATTTGTCACTCCGATTATCGGAGAGGTATCTCTAGGCCCTCTCGGTAATGCACATCACTTAAGCCTTGCAAGCATTGAAACTAATGAGTTAGTTGCGGGATGATGTATTACGAAATGAGTGAAGAGACTTGCCGGTAACGAGATTGAACTAGGTATTGAGATACCGACGATCGAATCTCGGGCAAGTAACATACCGATAACAAAGGGAACAATGTATGTTGTTATGCGGTCTGACCGATAAAGATCTTCGTAGAATATGTGGGAGCCAATATGAGCATCCAGGTTTCGCTATTGGTTATTAACCGTAGACATGTCTCGGTCATGTCTACATAGTTCTCGAACCCGTAGGGTCCGCACGCTTAAAGTTTTGGTGACGATTGTATTATGAGTTTATGTGATTTGATGTACCGAAGGTAGTTCGGAGTCCCGGATGAGATCGGGGACATGACGAGGAGTCTCGAAATGGTTGAGATGTAAAGATCGATATATTGGACGACTATATTCGAACATCGGAAAGGTTTTGAGCGATTCGGGTATTTTCGGGGGTACTAGGGAGTTACGGGAATACGAGGAAGAAGTAATGGGCCTCATGGGCCAAGTGGTGGAAAAGAGGAGGCAGGGCGCGCGGCCCCCTAGCCCAAACCGAATTGGACTAGGGGGCCGGCCCCCCTTTCCTCCTATTCCTCCTTCTCCTTCCTTATCCTTCTCCTCCTTCCTTTCCTCCTCCTAGTAGGAGTAGGAAAGGGGAGTCCTACTCCTACTAGGAGGAGGACTCCTCCTCCTGGCGCGCCCATAGAGGGCCGGCCGGCCTCCCCCTTGCTCCTTTATATACAAGGGCAGGGGGCCACCTCTAGAGACAAAATTTGATCAGTTGATCTCTCCCAGCCGTGTGCGGTGCCCCCCCCCCACCATATTCCACCTCGGTCATATCGTAGCGGTGCTTAGGCGAAGCCCTGCGTCGGTAGAACATCATCACCGTCATCACGCTGTTGTGCTGACGAAACTCTCCCTCAACACTCAGCTGGATCGGAGCTCGAGGGACGTCACCGAGTTGAACGTGTGCAGAACTCGGAGGTGCCCTACGTTCGGTACTTGGATCGGTCGGATCGGGAAGACGTACGACTACTTCCTCTATGTTGTGTCAACACTTCCGTTGCCGGTCTACGAGGGTACGTAGACAACACTCTCCCCTCTCGTTGCTATGCATCACCATGATCTTGTGTGTGCGTAGGAATTTTTTTGAAATTACTACGTTCCCCAACAGTGGCATCCGAGCCTAGGTTTTATGCGTTGATGTTGTGCACGAGTAGAACACAAGTGAGTTGTGGGCGATATAAGTCATACTGCTTACCAGCATGTCACACTTTGGTTCGGCGGTATTGTTGGATGAAGCGGCCTGGACTGACATTACGCGTACGCTTACGCGAGACTGGTTTTACCACCGTGCTATGCACACAGGTGACTAGCGGGTGTCAGTTTCTCCAACTTTAGTTGAATCGAGTGTGGCTACGCCCGGTCCTTGTGAAGGTTAAAACAGCACCAACTTGACAAACTATGGTTGTGGTTTTCGATGTGTAGGTAAGAACGGTTCTTGCTCAGCCCATAGCAGCCACGTAAAACTTGCAACAACAAAGTAGAGGACGTCTAACTTGTTTTTGCAGGGCATGTTGTGATGTGATATGGTCAAGACGTGATGAGATATAAGTTGTTGTATAAGATGATCATGTTTTTGTTGAAGTTATCGGCAACTGGCAGAAGCCTTATGGTTGTCTCTTTATTGCATAAGATGCAAGCGCCAAATAATTGCTTTAAAATTATCGCTATGCGATAGCAATAGTTGCAAGAGCAATAGTTGGCGAGACGACCATGTGACGACACATTGATATAGATCAAGATGATGGAGATCATGGTGTCATGCCGGTGACGATGGAAATCATGACAATGTTTTGGAGATGGAGATCAAAGGCACAAGATGATGATGGCCATATCATGTCACATCTTTTGATTACATGTGATGTTTATCTTTTATGATCTTATCTTGCTTTAATTGACGGTAGCATTATAAGATGATCTCTCACTAAATTTCAAGATATAAGTGTTCTCCCTAAGTATGCACCGTTGCCAAAGTTCGTCGTGCCCAGACACCACGTGATGATCGGGTGTGATAAGCTCTACGTCTATCTACAACGGGTGCAAGCCAGTTTTGCACACGTAGAATACTCGGGTTAAACTAGCGAGCCTAGCATATGCAGATATGGCCTCGGAACACTGAGACTAAAAGGTCGAGCGTGAATCATATAGTGGATATGATCAACATAGTGATGTTCACCATTGAAAACTACTCCATTTCACACGATGATCGGTTATGGTTTAGTTGATTTGGATCATGTGATCACTTAGAAGATTAGAGGGATGTCTTTCTAAGTGGGAGTTCTTAAGTAATATGATTAATTGAACTTAAATTTATCATGAACTTAGTCCTGGTACTATTAGCATATCTATGTTGTAGATCAATAGGTCGCGTTTAGCTCCCCTGTTTTGTTTTTGATATGTTCCTAGAGAAAACTAAGTTGAAAGATGTTAGTAGCAATGATGCGGATTGGATCCGTGATCTGAGGTTTATCCTCATTGCTGCACAGAAGAATTATGTCCTTAATGCACCGCTAGGTGACAGACCTATTGCAGGAGCAGATGCAGACGTCATGAACGTTTGGCTAGCTCAATATGATGACTACTTGATAGTTTAGTGCACCATGCTTAAAGCTTAGAATCAGGACTTCAAAGACATTTTGAACGTCATGGATCATATGGATGTTCCAGGAGTTGAAGTTAATATTTCAAGCAAATACCCGAGTTGAGAGATATGAAGTCTCCAACAAGTTCTATAGCTAAAAGATGGAGGAGAATAGCTCAAGCAGTGAGCATGTGTTCAGATTGTCTGGGTACTACAATCGCTTGAATCAAGTGGGAGTTAATCTTCCAGATAAAATAGTGATTGACAGAATTCTCTAGTCACCATCACCAAGTTAGTAGAACTTTGTGATGAACTATAGTATGCAATGGATGATGAAAACGATTCCTGAGCTTTTCATGATGATGAAATCGATGAAGGTAGAAATCAAGAAAGAGCATCAAGTGTTGATGATTAACAAGACCACTAGTTTCAAGAAAAGGGCAAAGGGAAAGAAAGGGAACTTCAAGAAGAACGGCAAGCAAGTTGCTCCTCAAGTGAAGAAGCCCAAGTCTGGTCCTAAGCCTGAGACTAAGTGCTTCAACTGCAAAGGGACTGGTCACTAGAAGCGGAACTGCCCCAAGTATTTGGCGGATAAGAAGGATGGCAAAGTGAACAAAGGTATATTTTGTTGGGGAACGTAGCATAATTTTAAAATTTTCTACGCATCACCAAGATCAATCTATGGATTCATCTGGCAACGAGGGAGAGGGGAGTGCATCTACATACCCTTGTAGATCGCGAGCGGAAGCATTCAAGAGAACGGGGTTGATGGAGTCGTACTCGTCGTGATCCAAATCATCGATGACCTAGCGCCGAACGGACGGCACCTCCGCGTTCAACACACATACGGTTGGGAAGATGTCTCCTCAAACTTGATCCAGCAAGGGGGAAGGAGAGGTTGATGGAGATCCAGCAGCACGACAGCGTGGTGGTGGAAGCAACGGTGATCTCGGCAGGGCTTCGTCAAGCTCAGGGAGAGGGAGAAGTGTCACGGGAGGGAGAGGGAGGCGCCAGGGGCTAGGGTGCGGATGCCTTCCCTCCCCCCCACTATATATAGGACCCCTAGGGGGGCGCCGGCCCTAGGAGATGCAATCTCCAAGGGGGGGCGGCCAAGGGGGGTGGAGTGCCCCCCAAGTCAAGTGGGGCGCCCCCCACCCCTAGGGTTTCCAACCCTAGGCGCAGGGGGAGGCCCATGGGGGGCGCACCAGCCCACTAGGGGCTGGTTCCCCTCCCACTTCAGCCCATGTGGCCCTCCGGGATAGGTGGCCCCACCCGGTGGACCCCCGGGACCCTTCTGGTGGTCCCGGTACAATACCGATTACCCCCGAATCTTTCCCGATGGCCGAAACTTGACTTCCTATATATAAATCTTCACATTCGGACCATTCCGGAACTCCTCATGACGTCCGGGATCTCATCCGGGACTCCGAACAACTTTTGGGTTACCGTATACTAATAGTTCAATAACCCTAGCGTCACCGAACCTTAAGTGTGTAGACCCTACGGGTTCGGGAGACACGCAGACATGACCGAGACGACTCTCCGTTCAATAACCAACAGCGGGATATGGATACCCATGTTGGCTCCCACATGCTCCTTGATGATCTCATCGGATGAACCACGATGTCGAGGATTCAATCAATCCCGTATACAATTCCCTTTGTCAATCGGTACGTTACTTGCCCGAGACTCGATCGTCGGTATCCCAATACCTTGTTCAATCTCATTTTCGGCAAGTCACTTTACTCGTACTGTAATGCATGATCCCGTGATCAACAACTTGGTCACATTGAGCTCATTATGATGATGCATTACCGAGTGGGCCCAGAGATACCTCTCCGTCATACGGAGTGACAAATCCCAGTCTCGATTCGTGCCAACCCAACAAACACTTTCGGAGATACCCGTAGTGTACCTTTATAGTCACCCAGTTACATTGTGATGTTTGGCACACCCAAAGCACTCCTACGGTATCCGGGAGTTGCACAATCTCATGGTCTAAGAAAATGATACTTGACATTCGAAAAAGCTATAGCAAACGAACTACACGATCTTTGAGCTATGCTTAGGATTGGGTCTTGTCCATCACATCATTCTCCTAATGATGTGATCTCGTTATCAATGACATCCAATGTCCATAGTCAAGAAACCATGACTATCTTTTGATCAACGAGCTAGTCAACTAGAGGCTCGCTAGGGACGTGTTGTGGTCTATGTATTCACACATGTATTACGATTTCCAGATAACACAATTATAGCATGAACAATAGACGATTATCATGAACAAGGAAATATAATAATAACCATTTTATTATTGCCTCTAGGGCATATTTCCAACATATTTGATATACAGATTATTGATGTGTATTTTAGTAGTGTTCATAGCAACCCCTCAGTATTTGATACTGGTTCAGTTGCTAAGAGTAGTAACTCGAAACGGGAGTTGCAGAATGAACATAGACTATTTAAGGTTGAAGTGACGATGTGTGTTGGAAGTGGTTCCAAGATTGATATGATCATCATCGCACACTCCCTATACTTTCGGGATTAGTGTTGAACCTAAATAAGTGTTATTTGGTGTTTGCGTTGAGCATGAATATGATTTGATCATGTTTATTGCAATACGGTTATTCATTTAAGTAGGAGAATAAATTGTTGTTCTGTTTACATGAATAAAACCTTCTATGGTCATACACCCAATGAAAATGGTTTGTTGGATCTCGATTGTGGTGATACACATTCTCATAATATTGAAGCCAAAATATGCAAAGTTAATAATGATAGTGCAACTTATTTGTGGCACTGCCGTTTAGGTCATATTGGTGTAAAGCGCATGAAGAAAATCCATGCTGATGGGCTTTTGGAATCACTTGATTATGAATCAGTTGATGCTTGCGAACCGTGCGTCATGGGCAAGATGACTAAGACTCCGTTCTCCGGAACAATGGAGCAAGCAACTGACTTATTGGAAATAATACATACTGATGTATGCAGTCCGATGAATGTTGAGGCTCGCGGAGGGTATCATTATTTTCTGACCTTCACAGATGATTTGAGCAGATATGAGTATATCTACTTGATGAAACACAAGTCTGAAACATTTGAAAAGTTCAAAGAATTTCAGAGTGAAGTGGAGAATCATCGTAACAAAAATAAAAGTTTCTACGATATGATCGCAGAAGTAAAATATTTGAGTTACGAGTTTGGCCTTCAATGAAAACAATGTGAAATAGTTTCACTACTCACGCCACCTGGAACACCACAGTGTAATGGTGTGTCCGAACGTCGTAACCGTACTTTATTAGATATGGTGCGATCTATGACGTCTCTTACCAATTTACCACTATCATTTTGGGGTTATGCATTAGAGACAGCTACATTCACGTTAAATAGGGAACCATCTAAATCCGTTGAGACGACACCGTATGAACTATGGTTTGGCAAGAAACCTAAGATGTCGTTTCTTAAAGTTTGAGGTTGCAATGCTTATGTGAAAAAGTTTCAACCTGATAAGCTCAAACCCAAATCGGAGAAGTGTGTCTTCATAGGATACCCAAAAGAAAATGTTGGGTACACCTTCTATCATAGATCCGAAGGCAAGTTATTCATTGCTGAGAATGGATCCTTTCTAGAGAAGGAGTTTCTCTTGAAAGAAGTGAGTGGGAGAAAAGTATAACTTGATGAGGTAACTGTACCTGCTCCCTTATTGGAAAGTAGTTCATCACAGAAATCTGTTCCTGTGACTACTACACCAATTAGTGAGGAAGCTAATGATGATGATCATGTAACTTCAGATCAAGTTACTACCGAACCTCGTAGGTAAACCAGAGTGAGATCCGCACCAGAGTGGTATGGTAATCCTGTTCTGGAGGTCATGTTACTTGACCATGACGAACCTATGAACTATGAGGAAGCGATGATGAGCCCAGATTCCGC
The DNA here is from genome assembly GCF_018294505.1 of Triticum aestivum. Classification (NCBI taxonomy): domain Eukaryota; kingdom Viridiplantae; phylum Streptophyta; class Magnoliopsida; order Poales; family Poaceae; genus Triticum; species Triticum aestivum. The sequence goes on from NC_057797.1 coordinate 642,018,928, forward strand.
GAAATGGCTTGAGGCCATGAAATCCGAGATGAGATCCATGTATAAGAACAAAGTATGGACTTTGATTGACTTGCCCAAAGATCAGCGAGCCATTGAGATTAAATGGATCTTCAAGAGGAAGACGGACGCTGATAGTAGTGTTACTATCTACAAAGTTAGAATTGTCGCAAAAAGGTTTTCGACAAGTTCAAGGTGTTGACCACGATGAGAATTTCTCACTCGTATCTATGCTTAAGTTTGTCCGAATCATGTTAGCTATTGCCGCATTTTATGAAATCTGGCAAATGGATAAACAAAACTGCATTCCTTAATAGGATTTATTAAAGAAGAGTTGTATATGATGCAACCAGAAGGTTTTGTCGATCCTAAAGGTACTAACAAAATATGCAAGCTCCAGCGATCCATCTATGGACTGGTGCAGGCATGTCGGAGTTGGAATATCTGCTTTGATAAGTTGATCAAAGCATATAGTTTTATATAGACTTGCGGTGAAGCCTGTATTTACAAGAAAGTGAGTGGGAGCACTACAGCATTTCTCATAAGTATATGTATGACATATTGTTGATCGGAGATGATGTAGAATTATTCTGCAAAGCATAAAGGAATGTTTGAAAGGAGTTTTTTCAAAGAAAGACCTCGGTGAAGCTGCTTACATATTGAGCATCAAGATCTATAGAGATAGATCAAGACGCTTGATAAGTTTTTCAATGAGTGCATACCTTGACAAGATTTTGAAGTAGTTCAAAATGGAACAGTGAAAGAAGGAGTTCTTGCCTGTGTTACAAGGTGTGAAGTTGAGTAAGACTCAAAACCCGACCACGGCAGAAGATAGAGAGAGAATGAAAGTCATTCCCTATGCCTCAGCCATAGGTTCTATAAAGTATGCCATACTGTGTACCAGACCTATTGTATACCCTGCCCTGAGTTTGGCAAAGGAATAAAATCGTGATCTAGGAGTAGATCACTGGACATTGGTCATAAATATCCTTAGTGGAATAAGGATATGTTTCTTGATTATGGAAGTGACAAAAGGTTCGTCGTAAAGGGTTACGTCGATGCAAATTTTGACACTGATCCAGATGATTCTAAATCTCAATCTGGATACATATTGAAAGTGGGAGCAATTAGCTAGAGTAGCTCTGTGCAGAGCATTGTTGACATAGAAATTTGCAAAATACTTGCGGATCTGAATGTGGCAGACCCGTTGACTAAACTTCTCTCACAAGCAAAACATGATCACACCTCGGTACTCTTTGGGTGTTAATCACATAGCGATGTGAACTAGATTATTGACTCTAGTAAACCCTTTGGGTGTTGGTCACATGTCGATGTGAACTATGGGTGTTAATCACATGGTGATGTGAACTATTGGTATTAAATCACATGGCGATGTGAACTAGATTATTGACTCTAGTGCAAGTGGGAGACTGAAGGAAATATGCCCTAGAGGCAATAATAAAGTTATTATTTATTTCCTTATATCGTGATAAATGTTTATTATTCATGCTAGAATTGTATTAACCGGAAACATAATACATGTATGAATACATAGACAAACAGAGTGTCACTAGTATGCCTCTACTTGACTAGCTCGTTGATCAAAGATGGTTATGTTTTCTAAGCATAGACATGAGTTGTCATTTGATTAACGGGATCACATCATTAGGAGAATGATGTGATTGACTTGACCCATTCTATTAGCATAGCACTTAATCGTTTAGTTTGTTGCTATTGGTTTCTTCATGACTTATACATGTTCCTATGACTATGAGATTATGCAACTCCCGTTTACCAGAGGAACACTTTGTGTGCTACCAAACGTCACAACGTAACTGGGTGATTATAAAGGTGCTCTACAGGTGTCTCCGAAGGTACTTGTTGGGTTGGCGTATTTCGAGATTAGGATTTGTCACTCCGATTGTCGGAGAGGTATCTCTGGGCCCTCTCGGTAATGCACATCACTTAAGCCTTGCAAGCATTGCAACTAATGAGTTAGTTGCGGGATGATGTATTACGGAACGAGTAAAGAGACTTGCCGATAACGAGATTGAACTAGGTATTGAGATACCGACGATCGAATCTCGGGCAAGTAACATACCGATGACAAAGGGAACAACGTATGTTGTTATGCGGTCTGACCGATAAAAATCTTCGTAGAATATGTGGGAGCCAATATGAGCATCCAGGTTCCACTATTGGTTATTGACCGGAGACATGTCTCGGTCATGTCTACATAGTTCTCGAACCCGTAGGGTCCGCACGCTTAAAGTTTTGGTGACGATTGTATTATGAGTTTATGTGATTTGATGTACCGAAGGTAGTTCAGAGTCCCGGATGAGATCGGGGACATGACGAGGAGTCTCGAAATGGTCGAGACGTAAAGATCGATATATTGGACGACTATATTCGGACATCGGAAAGGTTCCGAGTGATTCGGGTATTTTCGAGGGTACCGGGGAGTTACCGGAATACGAGGAAGAAGTAATGGGCCTCATGGGCCAAGTGGTGGAAAAGAGGAGGCAGGGCGCGCGCCCCCCTAGCCCAAACCGAATTGGACTAGGGGGCCGGCCCCCCTTTCCTCCTATTCCTCCTTCTCCTTCCTTCTCCTTATCCTCCTTCCTTTCCTCCTCCTAGTAGGAGTAGGAAAGGGGAGTCCTACTCCTACTAGGAGGAGGACTCCTCCTCCTGGCGCGCCCATAGAGGGCCGGCCGGCCTCCCCCCTTGCTCCTTTATATACAGGGGCACAGGGGCACCTCTAGAGACAAAAGTTGATCAGTTGATCTCTCCCAGCCGTGTGCGGTGCCCCCCCCCCCACCATATTCCACCTCGGTCATATCGTAGCAGTGCTTAGGCGAAGCCCTGCGTCGGTAGAACATCATCACTGTCATCACGTCGTCGTGCTGACGAAACTCTCCCTGAACACTCGGCTGGATCGGAGCTCGAGGGACATCACCGAGTTGAACGTGTGCAGAACTCGGAGGTGCCCTACGTTCGGTACTTGGATCGGTCGGATCGGGAAGACGTACGACTACTTCCTCTACGTTGTGTCAACGCTTCCGTTGCCGGTCTACGAGGGTACGTAGACAACACTCTCCCCTCTCGTTGCTATGCATCACCATGATCTTGTGTGTGCGTAGGAATTTTTTTGAAATTACTATGTTCCCAACAACAATGGGGTGTCATATTGATTCACTTGATATGTGTTTTGGCACTCAACTCACGGATTCCCATAGGGACATTGGGGTAATCTATGCATAGGGGTTGATGCACGTTCTCGTCTTTTTTTTCTCCGGTAGAAATATTGGGGCACTCTTTGAGGTTCTTTGTCTTGGATTGAGTATTATGAATCTGAAATTATTTGGTGTTATTTTAGTACGAACTCTTGGATAGATTGATTGGAAAGAATAGCTTTGAGGTGGTTTCGTACCCTACACACGATTTCTTCTTATGTTCTCCGCTAGATAGGAACTTTGGAGTGATTCTTCATCGCACTTTGAGGGATGGTTATATGATCCAATTATATTAGCATTGTTGAGAGAATGCACTAGCGAAAGTACGGACCCTAGGCCTCATTTTCAAGCATTGCAATACCGTTTTTGCTATGTTTTATCAATTGCTACCTTTGCTGTTTTTATTTATTCAGATTATAAAAATATATTTCTACCATCAATATTACACTTTTATCACCATCTCTTCGCCGAACTAGTGCACCTATACAATTAGCCATTGTATTGGGTGTGTTGGGGACACAAGAGATTTCTTGTATTTGGTTGCAGGGTTGTTTGAGAAAGACCATCTTCATCCTACACCTCCCACGGATTGATAAATCTTAGGTCATCCACTTGAGGGAAAATTGCTACTGTCCTACAAAACTCTGCTCTTGGAGGCCCAACACGAGTCTATAAGAATAAAGTTGCGTAGTAGACATCATCTACGTACGAGGATGTAGATTCCTCCATGAATCCAACATCTTGTTGTGTATGTCAAGTCTCCTGAAATCTTCTTTGTATACGGCTGGGCTGCCCGATGCGACCCAGGACAGAACCGGCAAGGGGTCCCTAGCCCGACCCACTAGATCGGGAGCAGACGTGGTGAGAGGCCCCTTAGCAGGGACACCGTCAGTGTATTCGCTAAAGAATATTGGGGGGGGCGTCAGCATCTTAGATCTTGACAAATATGCTAGGGCACACCGGCTTAGGTGGTCTTTGTAGCGCCCCGTGACCGATGTGCTAGGTGTCGTCCAGTTATTCGCTGTTGTTGCCTTGTCATTGCTTGCATGTCATGCATTGCATATCATGTCATCATGTGCATTTCATTTGCATACGTGTTCATCTCATGCATTCGAGCATTTTCCCCGTTGTCCGTTTTGCATTCCGGAGCTCCTATCTCCTCCGGTGGTCATTTCTACCTTTTTTCTCGTGTGTGGAGATTAAACATTTCCGGATTGGACCAAGACTTTCCAAGCGGCCTTGGTTTACTACCGGTAGACCGCCTGTCAAGTTTCGTACCATTTGTACTTTGTTTGATACTCCAACGGTTAACCGAGGGACCGAAAAGGCCTCGTGTGTGTTGCAGCCCAACACCCCTTCAATTTGGCCCAAAACCCACCTAAACCTCCTCCATCATCTCGGTCGTTCGATCACGATCGCGTGTCCGAAAACCGCACCTCATTTGGACTCTCCTAGCTCCCTCTACCTCTATAAATAGATCTCTCCATTTCATTTTCGGGTCTTTCCCCCCTAATCCTAATTTTCCTCCGCGCCGCGCCGGACATGTCCGACTCTGGCTGGATGCTTCGCCGCTGCCAACCGCGTGACGCCACGTGTCCCGTGCCTCCTCCCACCGCCGCCGGCCCGGGCGAGCCCGGATCGGGCCCCCGAGCCCATCCGCCCGACGCCGCCGCCTGGGAACCCCGCCGCTTCACCCCCTCGCCGCGCCGCCTTGCCGCCGGCGACGCTCCGCCGCGCCGCCATTGTCTTCCTCCCCGCCGGCCGCCGCGCTACCCCGCCGCCGCAACAGCTCCGGCGAGCCGCGCTGTCTCCACCCGCGCCGGCGACCGCGCCCACGGCCCCCTCCCTCGCCGCCTCGTCGCGCCGGCGCCGGATCCGGCGACCTCGACCTCACCGGCCGCCGACTTCGTCATCTCCGGCGAGATCCGCCGCCGCCTTGTTTTGCGTGCCCGAAACCCTAGATCCTTTTCGGGAGGTGAAATTTCTACTAAGTCCTCGAAATTCCCAGTTTCATATGCCCATATTCATCGCATCATAACTTTGCATCCGTAGCTCCGATTCATGCGTATAGCATATCAAAATGTTCGCCTCAGAGAGTACATCTTTTCATATCATTGCATCATTTTCATTTGAGCTCATCTTGATGCCCGAAATGCTGTTAGAAGAGTGCTACTTGAGTTATTTGTCAGATCTGCTGCTCCAATTAGATATTTGTCATGTTTGCCATGATTAATGTGTGCATGATATGCCCATGAGCTCTACATATGTTTTGTTAAGGGTTTTGCCATCTTTCCAGAGGTGCAACCCATGTATTTTTGTGATGTGTGTGGTGACTAGCACAAGCTTGCAAAGTGAGGCACTTGGTAATGCTGATTTCAGGGACTTAGCATTTCCACTAAGTCCTTGATCTGTTTATCTCATTATGCCATATGTTCATGTTGTTTCCTAGTGATCCGTGCCTCTTTTGAGGATGATCAGTAAGGATGATTTGTTAATCTTATAGTGCTATATTCATCCATGTCTTTGTTTGCAATTATGGGGCACCCTAGCTTGAGTTAATCGAGCTCTACTTTTGCTATTTCGTGAATCTGGGCAGATTGTCTACTTGCTATGCTATTGTTCTTGCCATGTTTAGCTTGTATAATGTGTATTCTTGATGGGTGTATGCTTAGTTTGCCATGACTTGCTCTGTAGTGAGTGCATCGAGCTCGTAAACATGCCTACTTGATATCTGTTTTCAGCATGCTCCAGTTTTCACTAAGTCTGAGAACTGATTATGTTTTTGCCATGTTCACATGCTTGCAATTGTATTTTCTGATTCCTTTTGGCTCAAGGTCACTAAGGGACTTTTGTTAAGCTCTTTGAGTAGCTCCATGCCATGCTTTACTTTGCCGTGTTCAGGTCCTATAGCATATAGTTTTCATGCTCCAAAGAGTGCTATCTGACCTGAAATTCCAGACAAGTGTTACTTTCACTAAGTCTGAGATCTGTTTACCATATGCATTTTTGCCATACTTGTTTGAACCTGTTAATGGATGAATTGGTCGTAGCTCAGTGCTAGATTTTTGTTAAGCATCATGAATGCATCCCTGCCATGTATTTTGTTGCCATGTTTGAGTGCTGTAGCATTTTTAACTTGTTGCATTTAGATGGCTACTTGCTATAAATCGCAGACCGGTGCCATATTTGAATTGCTTGCCATTTCCAAACCGTAACTCCGATTCCGGCGTTCTTTATATCGTTTTCAAGCGATTCCATCTCATATTTCCAGTGGCACACTTGGATTCCCAAGTTGAGGCCAGGTTCATTCTTTCCTTTGCAAATCATGCATATGCATCGCATACCGCATCTCGCATATCATACCATGTTCATGTGTTGGTTGTTTACTATGTGGTGTGCTTCTTTTCCGGTGTTTGCTTCTTCGGGTTGGTTCCGATAACATCGTGTTTGTGAGGACCCCTTCGACTACGTCCGTTTGTCTTCTTCATGGACTCATTCTTCTTCCTTGCGGGATTTCAGGCAAGATGATCATACCCCCGAAATCACTACTATCTTTGCTTTGCTAGATGCTCGCTCTTTTGCTATGCCTATGCTGCGATACCTACCACTTGCTTATCATGCCTCCTATATTGTTGAACCAAGCCTCTAACCCACCTTGTCCTAGCAAACCGTTGATTGGCTATGTTACCGCTTTGCTCAGCCCCTCTTATAGCGTTGTTAGTTGCAGGTGAAGTTTGAAGTTTGTTCCTTGTTGGAACATGGAGATGTTGTTCCTTGTTGGAACATGTTTTAATTGTTGGGATATCACAATATATCTTATTTAATTAATGCATCTATATACTTGGTAAAGGGTGGAAGGCTCGGCCTTATGCCTGGTGTTTTGTTCCACTCTTGCCGCCCTAGTTTCCGTCATATCGGTGTTATGTTCCCGGATTTTGCGTTCCTTACGCGGTTGGGCTATTATGGGAACCCCTTGACAGTTCGCCTTAAGTAAAGCTCTTCCAGCAATGCCCAACATTGGTTTTACCATTTGTCACCTAGCCTTTTCTTTTCCCGTGGGAGTCGCGCTCCTGAGGGTCATCATTATTTTAACCCCCCCGGGCCAGTGCTCCTCTGAGTGTTGGTCCAACTTGTCAGCCGCCGGTGGCCACCAGGGGCAACTCTGGGCTGGCCTACCGGAAGTTTGGACGATCTGGTGTGCCCTGAGAAAGAGATATGTGCAGCTCCTATCAGGATTTGTCGGCACATTCGGGCGGTGTTGCTGGTTTAGTTTTACCCTATCGAAATGTCTTGTAGAACCGGGATACCGAGTCTGATCGGAATGTCTCGGGAGGAGGTCTATTCCTTCGTTGACCGTGAGAGCTTGTGATGGGCTAAGTTGGGACCCCCCTGCAGGGATTTGAACTTTCGAAAGCCGTGCCCGCAGTTATGGGCAGATGGGAATTTGTTAATGTCCGGTTGTAGATAACTTGAACCTTAACTTAAGTAAAATGAGTCAACTGCGTGTGTAACCGTGATGGTCTCTTTCCGGCGGAGTCCGGGAAGTGAACACGGTGTTGGAGTTATGCTTGACGTAGGTTGTTTTAGGATCACTTCTTGATCATACTTTTATCGACCGTGCTTTGCCTTCTCTTCTCGCTCTCATTTGCGTATGTTAGCCACCATATATGCTAGTCGCTTGCTGCAGCTCCACCTCATACCTTACCTTACCCATAAGCTTAAATAGTCTTGATCGCGAGGGTGCAAGATTGCTAAGTCCCCGTGGCTCACAGATACTTCCAAAACCAGTTTGCAGGTGCCGATGTTGCAGAGCAGGTGACGCAACCAAGCTCAGGAGGAGCTCGATGAAGATCTTGTCCTTTGTGTTGTTTCGTTCTAGTTGATCAGTAGTGGAGCCCAGTTGGGGTCGATCGGGGACCTTTGTCGCTTTTGGGGTTCTTCTTTTATTTTGGTTCCGTAGTCGGACCATGAGTGTATTTGGATGATGTAATGCCTTATTCATGTAATTGTGTGAAGTGGCGATTGTAAGCCAACTATGTATCTCTTTCCCTTATGTATTACATGGGTTGTGTGAAGATTACCTCACTTGCGACATTGCTTTCAATGCGGTTATGCCTCTAAGTCGTGCTTCGACACGTGGGAGATATAGCCGCATCGAGGGTGTTACAGTCTTAGTATGGGTGGACGAAGCCCACCATGGCTTGGGTTGGCTTGGGCAGGACTTGCGATGCTAAGGACGTGGACTTTTTTACGATGTCACCACCATTACTGGGCAACTGTGTTGGGGAACGTAGTAATTTCAAAATTTTCCTACGCACACGCAAGATCATGGTGATGCATAGCAACGAGAGGGGAGAGTGTTATCTACGTACCCTCATAGACCGAAGCGGAAGCGTTGACGCAACGTAGAGGAAGTAGTCGTACGTCTTCCCGGTCCGACCGATCCAAGCACCGTTACTCCGGCACCTCCGAGTTCTTGGCACACGTTCAGCTCGATGATGATCCCCGGGCTCCGATCCAGCAAAGCGTCGGGGAGGAGTTCCGTCAGCACGACGGCGTGGTGACGATCTTGATGTTCTACCGTCGCAGGGCTTCGCCTAAGCACTGCAACAATATGACCGAGGTGGAATATGGTGGAGGGGGGCACCGCACACGGCTAAGGGACGATCATGAAGATCAACTTGTGTGTCTATGGGGTGCCCCTGCCTCCGTATATAAAGGCTCAAGGGGGGGTGCGGCCGGCCTAGGAGAGGCGCACCAGGAGGAGTCCTACTCCCTCTGGGAGTAGGATTCCCACCCCCCCCCCAATCCTAGTTGGAATAGGATTCGCGGAGGGGGGAAAAGAGAGAGGGGGGCCGGCCCCCTCTCCTTGTCCTATTCGGACCAAGGGAGGGGAGGGGCGCGCAGCCCATCTTGGGCTGCTCCTTCTCTTTTCCACTAAGGCCCACTTAGGCCCATATAGCTCCCGGGGGGTTCCGGTAACCTCCCGGTACTCCGGTAAAATCCCGATTTCACCCGGAACACTTCCGATATCCAAACATAGGCTTCCAATATATCAATCTTTATGTCTCGACCATTTCGAGACTCCTCGTCATGTTCGTGATCACATCCGGGACTCCGAACAAACTTCGGTACATCAAAATGCATAAACTCATAATATAACTGTCATCGTAACCTTAAGCGTGCGGACCCTACGGGTTCGAGAACAATGTAGACATGACCGAGACACGTCTCCGGTCAATAACCAATAGCGGAACCTGGATGCTCATATTGGCTCCTACATATTCTACGAAGATCTTTTATCGGTCAGACCGCATAACAACATACGGTGTTCCCTTTGTCATCGGTATGTTACTTGCCCGAGATTCGATCATCGGTATCTCAATACCTAGTTCAATCTCGTTACCGGCAAGTCTCTTCACTCATTTCGTAATACATCATCCCGCAACTAACTCATTAGTTTCAATGCTTGCAAGGCTTAAGTGATGTGCATTACCGAGAGGACCTAGAGATACCTCTCCGATAATCGGAGTGACAAATCCTAATCTCGAAATACGCCAACCCAACAAGTACCTTCGGAGACACCTGTAGAGCACCTTTATAATCACCCAGTTACGTTGTGACGTTTGGTAGCACACAAAGTGTTCCTCTGGCAAACGGGAGTTGCATAATCTCATAGTCATAGGAACATGTATAAGTCATGAAGAAAGCAATAGCAACATACTAAACGATCGGGTGCTAAGCTAATGGAATGGGTCATGTCAATCAGATCATTCAACTAATGATGTGATCCCGTTAATCAAATAACAACTCTTTGTCCATGGTTAGGAAACATAACCATCTTTGATTAACGAGCTAGTCAAGTAGAGGCATACTAGTGACACTCTGTTTGTCTATGTATTCACACATGTATTATGTTTCCGGTTAATACAATTCTAGCATGAATAATAAACATTTATCATGATATAAGGAAATAAATAGTAACTTTATTATTGCCTCTAGGGCATATTTCCTTCAAACTGTCACATGGCAAGGTTTGGCACTCCCCTTGGCTCAATGACGGGAAGCCCAAAAACATTGCGACTCTTGTGTTTCCAATGTCCTCAAGGAGGAATTCGTTGGTGATATGTCTCGAATGTATCTATAATTTTTTATTGTTCCATGCTATTATAGTATCAATCTGGGGTGTTCTATATGCAATTATATGCTATTTTATATCATTTCCTGAGACTAACCTATCAACCCAATGCCTAGTGCTAGTTGTTGTTTTCTGCTTGTTTTTTGGTTTTCCAGGGATCGGTACCAAATTGAGTCCAAATGCTACAAAACTTTTTGACGATTTTTTTTGGATAACAGAGACCCTGGAAGCTTCGGGAGGAGACCGGACGAAAAGTGAGGAGATAGCAAGGCAACAGGGAGCGCCCAGGGGGGTAGGCGTGCCCTGACCCTTGTGAGCCCCATGTGGCTCCGTGTGACCTAATTCCACCTATATAAATTCTCTAAAATCATGAAACCATTAAAGAGCCACCCGAAATACTTTTTCCGGCGCCGCAAGTGTCTGTTCTTCCATGATCCCATCTGGAGGCCTTTTTCGGTACTCTGCCAGAGGGGGAATCGATCACAGAGGGCTTCTACATCATCCTTGCTGCCTTTCGATGATGCGTGAGTAGTTCACCACAAATCTACGGGCCCATTGCTAGTAGCTAGATGGCTTATTATCTCTTTTTAATCTTCAATACAATGTCCTCCTCGATCTTCTTGGAGTTCTATCCGATGCAATCTTGTTTTGCGGTCTGTTTGTTGGGATCCGATGTTGTGGATTTATGATCAGATTATTCATGAATATTAATTGAGTCTTCTCTGAACTTTATTATGCATGATTGTTGTAGCTTTGTATTTCTCTCCAATCTATCCATTTGGTTTGGCCAACTAAATTGATTTATCTTGCAATGGAAGAGATGCTTTGGGATGGGTTCACAAGAGACATATTTTTATTGTTGCCATTAAGGATCAAACGATGGGGTTTATTCATATTGATTGGGTTTACTTTGTCTACATCATGTCATTTTGCTTAAGGCGTTACTCTGTTTTATACTTAATACTATATATGCATGCTGGATAGCGGTCGATGAGTGGAGTAATAGTAGTAGATGCACGCAGGAGTCGGTCTACTTGTCTCGGACGTGATGCCTATATACATGATCGTTGCCTTGAATATCGTCATAACTATGCGCTTTTCTATCAATTGCCCAACAGTAATTTGTTCACCCACCGTTGTTATGTGCTCGAGAGAGAAGGGAAGCCTCTAGTGAAAAATATGGCCACTGGGTCTACTTTTATCACATATAAAAAACACAAAAATACCTTGCTGCAATTTTATTTATTTTATTTTTGTTTTGCAATTTATCTTATTACCTACCACTATGAGATTTAATCCTTGCAAGTAACCGCCGAGGGGATGGACAACCCCCTTGTTTGCGCTGGGTGCAAGTATTTGTTTTTGTGTGTGTAGGTGCTGCTAACGAGGTTCTGTATGGTTCTCCTACTGGATTGATAACCTTGGTTCTTAACTGAGGGAAATACTTATCTCTACTGTACTACTTCATCCTCTCCTCTCCGAGGAAATCCCAACGCAGCTCACAAATAGAAGTCGTCGAGGGATGACCTATTGGAAAATGCTTGGCCAAGGAAATTGACATGTCCAAAGGGCTTACGGTTCATAAGATCCATCAATTCTGCACTTTGTGAGCTATGCTTGATCTTGTCCACCTCCAACATGACACTCTGGATATCATTGTGTGGAACCTTACGTGTAATGGTATTTACTTTGATGCTTATGATTATCTCACACAATTTGAGGTAGCCAACACTACACCCACGAAGCCCACTGTCTAGGATAACCGGGCGCTACCCAAATGCAAGTTCTTTGCTTGGCCTGTTAACAAGAATATGATCTGAACCGCCGATCACTTAGAGAGGAGGGGCTGGTAAAACCGTTGCCTATGTCAGTTGTGCAGACAGGAGCCCGAGTCTGCAACACATCTCCTATTCAAGTGCAGATACTCCATCCATGTTCGGGTGGCCGTGAAGACGTGGCTTGGTGTCACGAGTTGTGCATTCGCCGGTGGGGTGGGTTGCCTTCGGTACACGCTTGGTGGAATGCCACAATGCTCGGCCATGGTTACAAGAGGAAAGCTATCGCCACCCCCCTCATGCTTGTGACATGGGCACTGTGGAACGAGACAGATGTCCGGGGTTCTTCGCAACAAATCTACCTTGTCGTCGATCGTCGTCGTGGATGTTAGGGTTGAGGCCAAGCTTTGGGTGACCGCCGGTGCTACACACATGGGTTCCATTATGTTGCGAGAGTAGGGTTGTGTATTCATTTTGTTGAGGAATAGTGACCTCGCCTAAAAACCTTTGTTACCACATACACTACTTCTTTATTAACGAGATGAGACAAATCTTTTGCCTCCGTTTTTTATAAGAAAAAGCTTTTTAGCAGATGGATGACGGGGGATTGAATTTTGAGGATCCACAAGAGGTGTTGTTAACTTTCCTTTTTCTTGGTTCTCCTTGTGTGTGATTTCATCATTCTTTACAAACCATGACCATCACACTCGGTAGCAGGGAGCGGCACTCTTCTTTGTCATGGAAGATTTGATCATGACAATTCCCCTCAACTTCGATTGTACCGTGTTAAAAAAACAAGAAAAAACCTCATTTGTGGCTCCATTTTCATTCCCCCGTTCGAATAAGCGCAGGGCAGACCGAAAAGTGGCTGCAGAGGCCGAGCTCCACTGCTCTTGATATTTGAATTTTTTTAAAAAACACACTTTCGATGCTCAAAAAAATCTGAAAACAAATATGTGAATACGTACACATATTCCTAAGGACTGGTAGAAATCTAGAGAAGAAATACTTTGTATTTTGGGAAATACAAAAAAGAGAAATTTCTGACAGAAATGGCATCTTTTTTCTCCTATATACTGTCAGAAATTTGTTTTTTTCTATAGTCCAAAACAAAACAAGATCTGTACCGAAACTTGCAACGGGTATTCGGAATGTGTATATGCATCCCGGGAAATAATTTCACATTTTTTTGAAACTTTAAAAATACGAATTTGAAAAAGTCAAATATAGAGAGCACTGGTGCTCGGGCGCTGCAACGCTGCTCTCCAGGGCAGACCTTGAAATCTCCATGCTTGCCTCTCTTAGCAGTACGAGCGCCATCAATTGGACAGGACTAGTCGATCGCAGTTTCGTGAGGAAAACAGTCACGAATAACAATCACCACGAGTCTAGCAGGAGGTACGTACAAGCCTAGGACTTGACCAGTCCAACTGTCCAAGCCACTGCTGCAGCTGCAGCCTGCACCGCCAGTCCAGCACGGGACGCTCAAATATTTTTGAATGCGAAGCCGCGGCCTTTGCCCACATCTTTCCACGGTCTGGCCTCTGGCGCCACCTGGCCGATGCATGCTTCGCGGTGCCGCTGCATCCAATGCAGCGATGCCCCATCCAATGGCCAGTCATCCGCCCCCCAAAATAGTAGGCCTTGATTGAACCTTTTCCATTAACAAACGAGTCTCATTTGAATCTAGCCCTTTTCCGTCCGTGGCACTCCACTTTTTTGAGATTAAATCGATGTTCAAGTCGAGTCTGAATTTATCTGACCGCCATATTTATGCCCATTCTATAAAAGTCCTGCGGCCCCAGCAATCCGAACCGAAGCCGAAGAGAGAGGAAGTGGCAGTCCGAGTGGAGCTGGAATCACGCCTGTACAAATTCGTAAACCAGCCCCGAATTTAGCCCCGAATTCGTAAATCAATCGACCCAGTTCCGCTCATCAGACGTGGGAAAGGGAAAGGCGGGGCGGACCCCGCGGTCCATAATAACCCACCCTGGCCGCGCGTGGCGACCGCCGTCCGATTCACCAGCCAACAAACACCAGCGCCAGCGCCCGTCCCGAGGCGAGGCGAGGCGCGGTTGCTGTGCTCCTTCATCTCGGATCCATCCAGTCCCCCACCCTCACCTCCCCACCCCACCCCTCCCGCCCGCCGCTCCGCCATTACAGGGGAAGCCTCGCGCCGCGCCAAATCCACCGGGAAACCCCGAGGCCAGCGCGCGCGACCTACCAACCCCCTCCACCGCCGCCGCCGCCGCCGGCCCCTCAATCAGGTACGCCCCGTCTCCTCCACCCACCCAATCTCTCTCTCCCCCTCTCTCGCACCTTCCGTTCGATCCGTGCTGAGACCTGGCGAGATTTGTTTCCTCCGAATGCAGGGTCCCGTCCGAGGAGACGCGCGTGGCGACGGGAGGGCGGCCGCGGCGCGAGATGGAGACCGGGAAGGCGGCGGTGCCGCCCAGGGCGACCAGCGGGCGGAGGTACAAGGCGCTCACGCCGTGGCGCTTCCAGCGCGGCTTCGTCAGGTACCAGGCCAAGACCCCCGCCGCCGCCGCCGCCGCGCCCAGAGGCCGCGCCGGGGCGCCGGCGGGCGGTTCTGGCACCAAACGTCCCAGATCGTCGTCGGTGGTGGGGAGCGGCGGCCGTAGCGCGGGAGATCCGATGGACGGCCAGTCGAAGAAGAGAAGCACGCGCAGTGCGACCATGAAGAGGACCGATGGGGAGAACAGCGCGCGCAGCGCAGGTGCTGGAAAGGATAGCCAGTTGAGGAGAAGCACGCGCAGCGCGACCATGAAGAACCCCGGTGCTGAAATGGATTGCCTGTTGAGAAGAGCCACACGCAGTGCGACTGCCAAGAGCTCCGATGGGGTTAAAATGGAGAACGGCGCCTGCAGCGGTGCCGGAAAGGATTTCCCATTGAAGAGACACACACGCAGTACGGCTGCGAACAGCTCCCATGCTATTAAAATGGAGAACGACTCTTCTAGCAGTGCTGGAAAGGATTTCCAAATAAAGAGAGGCACACACAGAGTGACCACGAGGAGCTCCAATGGGGAGAAAATGGATAACAATGCTCGCACCGGTGCTGAAATGGATTGTGGTTTGGGCAAGTCCAGCTGCAATATTATGGGTGATGGGTTGGCCAACGCTGCTGGAGGAGATTGCAGAGTGACCACGAGGAGCACCAATGGGGAGAAAATGGATAACAATGCTCGCACCGGTGCCGAAATGGATTGTGGTTTGGGCAAGTCCAGCTGCAATATTATGGGTGATGGGTTGGCCAACGCTGCTGGAGGAGATTGCTGTTTTGAGGGGCCAGACTACAGCGGTGTCCTGAGAGATGAACATGTCCAGAATTTTGGGACTGGCGGCAGCGTTGATGCTGGTGATGGGGCAGCTTGCATCCCAGAGGGGATTCAGAGTAATGTAGGAGCTGAGAACTGTGAGTCTGAGGGTTCGGAGAAGTCCCGTGTGACCGGGAATGTGTTAAAGAGCAACGTTTCTTCTGCTGCAGATCATGTGCTGGAGCAGCCGGAGGGAAAAGGTGCTAACACGGGAAATGGGGCTTCCAAGGAGAGTGATGTAGCAGCCAAAGGGTGCAGCTCTGCAGTTCCTGGAAGCAATGCTAATGGCCCAAATTGCCGCAGAGGGCGGAAAGAAATAGTGCCATGGAGGTTCCAGATCGGGTACAAGCGGTCATTCTCGAAAGCTTTCTGCTCCAATGGTGGATCACTTGAAACTCCGGAATACAGGGCTCAGGGCAGCTCAACACAGTGCACTCCAGGAACTAGAAGTACTGTGAGGTGCTATGCAAGCCCCCTTTCAAATGTTCGAGTTTCGGCCGTGCGTGATTTCTCCTCAGGGAAAGGCGAGAAGGAAACCCGAACAGCATATAAAAAGGTGAAAACTGAGAAGGATGATGATAATCAGGGAATGCCAAAAAATGGAGTTGCCCTTGCTAGGGAGAAAGCAATCAGATCCTTGCGAGATTTCCGCTTAATTTACAAGAATCTTTTGAATAAGCTTGAAGACAGGTCACGGGAAGGAGGAGCCGATCTACAAGCTTACAAAATCTTCAGGGACAGGTTCCTTGCACAGTGTAATGACGAGAGATTTGTTGGCAATGTGCCTGGAATCAATGTTGGTGATATCTTTTATGCAAGGGTTGAGCTTTGCATTATCGGTCTTCATCGCCCACACCGGTTAGGGATTGATCATATCAGGAAGGAGGATGGTACTTGTATAGCTGTTAGCATCGTGGCATATGCACTTCTTTCTGATGTCAAGGATAATTTTGATGCCTTGGTGTATTCTGGATCAAGGACAGCTACAATGAATCAGAAGATAGAGGGTACCAATCTTGCACTGAAGAAGAGCATGGATACCAAAACACCAGTTCGTGTCATTCATGGTTTCACCATTCATGCTAAGAACAGCCAGCGGAAGAGTATTCTTGTATATGGGGGTTTATATCTAGTTGAGAAATACTGGAGGGAGAAAGAAAGCGAAGATCGTTATGTTTATATGTTCCGAATGAGAAGAATGGCAGGTCAGAAACACATTGACATTGACGCAATTATGAAATCAGAACAGGCTGAGCCATATGATGGTGTTATAATGAAAGATATATCCCAAGGGTTGGAGAGGATCCCAGTATCTGTTTTGAACTCAATATCTGATGAGCATCCAATGCCCTATATCTACATGTCTCGCCTGAAATACCCCCCTAACTATCAGCCAGCTCCTCCAGCAGGCTGTGCTTGTGTAGGCGGGTGCTCAGACTCCAAACTGTGTGCCTGTGTAGTGAAGAATGGTGGGGAGATCCCTTTCAATGATAAAGGCTGTATCATAGCAGCAAAACCTCTTGTTTATGAGTGTGGACCTTCTTGCAAGTGTCCTCCTACATGTCATAACAGAGTTGGCCAGAAAGGCATCAAATTTCGGCTGCAAGTGTTCAAGACCAAATCGATGGGTTGGGGCGTGAAAACTCTCGACTATATACCATCTGGAAGCTTCGTCTGTGAATACATTGGGGAAGTGCTGGATGATGAAGAAGCACAGAAAAGGATGACTGATGAGTACCTATTTGCTATAGGGCATAATTATTATGATGAATCCCTTTGGGAGGGCCTATCAAGATCTATACCCTCGCTTCAGAATGGTCCGGGTAAAGATGAAGAAGCTGGTTTTGCTGTTGATGCATCAAAGATGGGGAACTTTGCAAAATTTATTAATCATAGCTGCACCCCCAACCTCTATGCACAAAATGTTCTCTATGATCATGATGACAAGAGTGCTCCTCATATCATGTTCTTTGCCTGCGAAGATATTCCACCCGGTCAAGAGCTAGTATACCACTACAACTATGCCATAGATCAGGTTCATGATGAGAATGGTAACATCAAGAAGAAGAAATGCCTTTGTGGCTCTGTGGAGTGTGATGGCTGGTTGTATTAGGTTTAGACTGTGATGCCTTTGTGGCTCTGTTGAAGTTATGTCATTGCCATTAATTCTTCTTCTGACCTTTTCAGTGTCCAATAAGTATGATCATTTATGTTTCTCTTATTTCCTGATCCTACCATTGATAAATTAACAAATCTATCTGCTTAGTAGATCATTTATTAGTTCATTTTGTACTTGTAGTTCTAGCTTTCAACATGACGATAATTCTTGGACATAATGCATCAATTACTTTTCTTTTTGTAGTTTTCATTTTCCGGCAACCTCTCATTTGGTTCAGTGATTAATATTCTGTGTCCTTCAACTCCTAGAACATCTTCTCTTGATAGAAATATCCTAGCACTTTTTTTTTGTAAGCGGAGATTACTGGAGCATTATAAAAATGGAATTGCGATATCATGATGTACACTTCAGAAAACTAGAGATGATACCCTGTGTGTTGCTTTGAAAATTTGTTGCAACTGTTTTAATGAGATTTGGTTCTACAAAGCGTTATTACTTAGATTAACAACATGGGAATTGAAACTAAAATACACATAAGTTATTGTATTTGATTATTGTCATTGTATAGTTGCAGAATATTTTTTCAATATGAGTAGCATGCATGGTGGGCCTTTTTCCATGTATGGTGGCATGATCAGTTGGCATAGTTGCGTGTTGAGAGAATTAGACTTATTGGGCTAAATGTGTTTTTTCTCCATGCATGATGGCATGATGGGTTGGCATAGTTGCATGTTGAGAGAATTAGAGTTAGTGGGGGTCAACTATTTTGGTATGTAGGATGTAGGATTGCTCTTTGCCCTTATATTTACTATTGTTACAAGTTTATTTTCAGTAATTTCGTTTGGTCATCATTTTTTTTGATAAAATAAAGAAAAATACTACATTGGTTTCCATTATGATGTGAAAGAATTCGCATGAATGGATAACAACTATTTGCCTTTAAAGCAGTGAAGAACTAATCATCCTAGAATTTTATGTTCATTGAAATGGAAGTAGTAGGAGCAATCAAATTAGCTGCTGTTATAACCGACAAAGGTGTGAAAACCTTTAATTTTCTGTTGATCTGGATTCCAGATTTATCAGCTTTGGCCTCGTTAATATTGAGAATTGGCCAGAAAACGAGCTTAATCTGAAGTCCAGCCTAGAACTGGTTTCAGAAACGTTTGTATTGACAAATCCTGATTACTCCCAAGGGTAATACCATGTGGCCTGCATACAAGTGTCATGAAGTCAGAAGCTTAAATCAGTGCAAGGGTAAGATTGGTTGGCATTGCTTACTTATACAATTGTGTGTAATAATATCTGTTATTTCTGGTCCCTTTCTCCATAGGTTTTCATAGTTGAAAAATGCAGTTACAGCTGGATTATCAGATCGATATATTTGCATTGCATAGGTGCAAAAGCAGAACCAAGTTGGTGTCCCAAAAGCCAGTTAAAATGTATTCCTTCCTAGTCCTTTCTTTCAGTTTCTATCATATGGACAGTGAAGTCCAGGATATAATGCTTGTGTATAAACAACACTTTTGAATTCCAAAGCTTTCATAGTCTGTTCCAATATGCTCGTAATGAAAAGCAACACCATCTGAAGATCTTTCTGGGGGCAAAGCTTGTGGGTGAGGAAAATAGGGGTCATGTCATTTATGACTTGTTCTGCTGTGTTGGATACTTCTGCTCCAGGTGTCCTAATTTCGTTAATTTCTTACCCTGCAGATTATCCATGTTTGGCTCTACAGCTGCGAGCCATTGAGCTTGGATCCTGGATGCTCCAGGCCTCACAGAGATACTAGTATGGTTTTGGAAGTGAAGTTCCATCATTGCAAAATGAAGCAACTATGACCCTGTGAAGTAACTGTACTTCCTAAATACTACCTATATGTTTCTAAATGTAAGATGTTTTGGCAGTTCAAATTGAGCTGCAAAAACATCTTACGTTTAGGGACAAAGGGTGTAGTAAAGATGTAGAGCAACGGTCGAAGGCTAGAAGAAGCCTCATCATTCAGCATCTTGAGATCATGGAAGATTTTCGTGCAGCAGCGCAACATGGAGTCGTGTTCAGCATAGGATGCACCTTCTGATAATTTGTGTTTCTGAGTCCGACGTTGTCAAGGTAAAAATCCGGGTGTTGATTGAGAGCTTGGCTCAACAGAGTGCTGAGCTACTACTAGTTGCACAGAATGTATGCAAGTTTGTCTTCTATGGTTGATCCGCAAAGAGCGTAGGATCTCGGATACCATGTGAAACTCTTGGCTTTCGGTAGTTGTTTCCCTTGGCATTTCTTTGTAAAACTTGAACCTGTAACCGGGGCACGACCGATGCTACCTCAAACAGAAGAATGAGCCCGTTTGTTCCGATTTTCTTGCTGGGATTTTGCCATGAAGCTACATGAATGTTGAGTTATGATCTAGCATCACACACCAGCAGCACATGTTTTAGCCATTTCTTACATACTGAAATGGAGCACTCAAACATACAAGGATGGCCACAATATTACTACAAGAGTAAGATCCAGATCGTGCTACGATCATCACTGCTCACACTGAAATTTAACACACGCAGATAGACGGAGTCGAACAAACCACATTATACTCCCAGACCTAGATCAACTGCTCCTACTATACTCTGGCAGTGATCTCACCACGCCGCAGCATACAGACCCAAGTCAATTGCCGCCGCCGCGTCCTCCGCGCGGTGGCCGTTGGCTCCCGCCGCGGAACCCTGCGCGCGCGCCCCAGCCACCGTGGTCGCCTCCAAAGGCCCCACCGCCTGCTCCCCAGCCGCCGCTCCCGCTGCTCCTCATACAAAAGTTAACATTCACACCTTTTGTACTAGATTTTTTGATTTTTTTCTCTGATGTCGATGGGAGTTTTTCCATCACGAAACTTTTTATAAGAATACAAAAGAAGATCAAGTTTATTTCCAAAAAAGTTTCAGATTTTTTTGAATTTTTTCATAGCTACTACAAAAGTTCCCATGTCAGATGTACATACACTTTAAATGAATATATTTTTGGATATTTGAATCTCTATTTTTTTGAATATATATATATATATATATATATATATATATGACCAAAATAATTGAATAACAAATTTTTTTGTGGAATAACTTTCAAGATATTTTTGGTGGAACAAAACAAATTCAACACTATATATAGGTTAGTATTCACACCTTTTGTCCTTGATATTTTTTTGCACTGAAATCAACGGGAGTTTTTTGTTCTTCATGAAACTATTTATACAAGTACGAAAAAGGTCAAGTTTATTTTAAAAAAAAGTTCTAAACGAACAATTTTTGATATTTGAGTATTTTTTTTCAAAATATATATGTATATATCCAAATACTTTTGGGATAACAAAATAATTTTGTTGGAATAACTTAAATGATTTTTTTGGTCGAACAAAACAAAACCAACCGCGTCACCCATCTCTTTCTTATTTATTATTACTACATTATTTATTTCCGCCGTGTCTTCGTTGTTTTCACGTACTTGTGCTTAACCAAGCCAAGAATACCATGCGTGAGACTAAGATCGTTTCATATAAAAAAAGCATAATTTAGCCACCGAAACATATTTAAAAAAATTAAGAAAAATTGACAAAGTTTAGTTTATATTACCAACATGGAGACAGGACTCTGACAGTAGCCACCTTAGAACAGGACCAAACGTGTTTCAGAAGAGTGGCATTTATTAGTCTCAGAATGGATTGCTTCAATACACTGTATAAGATCTTGTTCTAGCATGTACTCCTGACTGTACAACACTGTCGCAGCAGTGTATAACGGGCTTTATCTTCTCAGATGTCTGCCCGATTTCCTTATTCACTACTTTAGCTACTGATCGCAAAGCCTCTTCGCACGCTGTGGATACATGTCAGGCCCAGCCTTGATCATCCCCTGTTTCCAGCGTGCCAGAAGTGTTTTGGTCCGTTGATCGTCAATCTGACGGCTCACCTGCCTCCGTACCGGTTCGCCAGCTGAGCGATCTCCAAACGTTAATTATCGATCAAACGGTCAAGAGAGGGCCCTGTAGCTTTTCAGACAAGCCATGTGCTCTGCTAGCTTTCTGTTCTTCTTTTCAGTCGTGTAATGGCTATAAAGCCACCCATTCCCCTCTTTCTAAGGCGTGAATAGAATTATTGGGTGTAAACCCTAGCCGCCAGTGGCGTGCTACTACTTTCCCCTTCGTTCTGCAATGAAACCCTAGCTAAATTCGCCTTGATCCTGTCTGAATTTCACTAGTTCGTGCCTAAATTCAGCATAGTGGGACTTTGTTCCTGACAATTGGTATCAGAGGCCAGTCTTTCCTCCGCGGCGGTAGATGATTGGGGCAGCATAGAGGTTGGCTTCTGCTGTAAAATCCCTCTTCGAGCTCCAATCGGGCGGCGGAGGCAGCAGGCGGCGGCCGGAGTGGCAGCGTTCGGGTGCAGTCGGAGGAACAGTCTGGTTGCCCGGAAGTAATTCTCCGGCGGTAAAATCCCAGCTCCTGTGATCTGACCGTGTACCAGCGGAGGCGGGCGCAGGCGGCGGTGTAGGCGGCGGTGACAAGCAATCCCACCCGCCCAACCCTCTATGGTGGTGATTGCAGACGGTGTAATCATGACGGGCCATGCTGATTCAGGGTCCACTGCAGAATTGCAGCTCGAATCCCTCGAGTTGGACATTAAGACACTGCAGCGGGACCGAGAGGAGGATCGCAAGGAGTTCCAACAGTTCCAGGCGATAGTTAACAGGAATTTTGCTACAATGCAGAAGAATTTTGATAAGATCCAAGACAACTTCAGACGCTTGTTATTAGAGTTTGAACCAGCTCAAGAGGAGGGTATGGAAGGACAGGGCAGTGTGCAAATGAAGGACAACCAGGTCAATTCTCCACAAGTGGCTCCAGGTTGACCAAAGCAACTGCAAGCACCTACTCCTCCTTCTGTGGCAATGCCTGAAAAAGGAGCACCTTTGCCAATTGGTACAGCTGTTTTGCGTGATCAAGCAGGTAGGGAACTGAACATGGATGGGCTCCTAAAGTTCCTTACAGACATCCAAACTATGGACAGAACAAGGAAAAAGAACACTTTCAGAGACATATAGTGCAATTAGAGGAAGTGCAAGAAGGTGATGGGGCTGACCATTTTTTTACAGAAAAAGGAATGTTCTTACTGTCAAGCCTGCTAAATTAAACATCTCTGAGTTTGAGGGACAAGATCCTGAATCATGGATTCAGAATTTGGAGCAATATTTTGCTGCTGCAAGAACTCCAATTGAGCATAGGACTGAAGTGGCCATTTCTTATCTCAAGGGCCCTGCAATTCAGTGGTGGAGGGGTACTGGATATGCCTCTAGTAATGTTCCATGGCATAAGTTCTGCTCATGCCTGTTTGACAGGTTTTCTCTGGATTCAGCTTGTGACATTGTGAGCTCCTTTCATGCAGTTCAGCAGACAACTACAATCTCTGCTTATGTAGAGCAATTTGAACAGCTAATGAATGTTATGAGAAGGGAAAATCCTGCAATTCCAGATGATTATTATGTTTCTAGTTTTGTGTCAGGGCTGAGCACATATATTAAGAGCCATGTGGAATGTTTCAGACCCAAGGACATGCAAACTGCAGTATGGTATGCTAGGAGAATGGAAAAATTCCAGTCCCCCAATATGGTTGTGCAAACCAGACCATATGTTCCTCAACCAAGAAGACATGTCCTATTTGAACAACCCAAGCAAGCACCCACAACTACAGTTCCTAACAGAAATACTGTGATTTAGCAGGCTAAGCAAAATCAGGTCTGCTACAAGTGTAGAGAACCATGGGTGCCTGGCCATAGACAGGTCTGTAAGATGAGTCAGAAAGCACAAATTCAGGCATTGCAGGCTCAGGGCAGTGACAATGTGGAAACAATTTATGTGACTGACTTTGAGGATCCTGACTTGGAGAATTCTGAACCCCTTCCCGAGGACACAATGTTGCAGGTGTCAATGCATGCTGCCATGGGCATTGGAGCTGCTAAAAACACTTCTATTCTAACAGTGAAGGTGGGCAACACCACTGCTACTGCACTAGTAGACAGTGGTAGCACCTCTACATTTGTTTCTCCTGAAATGGCTGCTAAATTGCTTGTTCCAACTGCTCCTAATCCCAAGATAAAAGTGGTGGTTGCAAGTGGAGGAGTGCTGTGGAGTGAATTTACAGTTAAGGACTGCCATTATGAAATTCAGGGCCACAAGTTTTCTGATGCCTTTAGGGTCTTAAAATTAAAAGGATATGATATGATATTAGGGGTGGATTGGTTGAAAAAGTACAGTCCCATTCAAATGGATTTCATTAAAATGGAAATGAGAGTCTCAACAAAGAGTGGCCAGTTTATTTCTTTTGTGGATGAGACCACACCACTGGCTGATATAACAGAAGCTACTGAAAATGCTGATAAGTTAATGGAGCAAGTTGTCTGTGGTTTCTTTCTGTTTACTTCTTCTGGGTGTGAAGTAGTAGCTGCAGCCCAGGAAATTCCTTCAGAGTTGTTTCCTTTATTGGAAGATTATGCAAAAGTCTTTCAAGAACCTCAGGGACTGCCACCTAGCAGACCTTGTGACCATAGAATTCCACTAATTGAGGGAGCTAAAGTGGTTAATCAGAGGCCTTATAGAGTTCCTCATCATCAGAAGAAAATTTTGGAGAAAATCATATTGGAACTGTTGAAAAAGGGCATAATAAGGCCTAGTACCAGTCCCTTTTCTTCCCCAGTGTTGTTGGTCAAGAAAAAAGATGGGTCCTGGAGGCTGTGCACAGATTACAGAAAACTGAATGCAATCACTGTAAAAAACAAATATCCAATACCAGTAATTGAGGATTTGTTGGATCAACTAAAAGGAGCTAAGTATTTCTCTAAAATTGATCTGAGAAATGGGTATCACCAGATCAAAATGGCTGAGGAGGATATTTATAAAACAGCATTTTCCACTCATATGGGCTTGTTTGAGTATTTAGTAATGTCCTTTGGACTTACTAATGGGCCTCCTTCTTTTCAAGCATTAATGAATTTATTGTTTGGTCTCTTGAAGTTTGTAGTGGTGTTCTTTGATGATATATCAGTGTTCAGTTTTTCTTTGGAAGAGCACAAAGTTCACCTGGCACAAGTATTTGATATTCTACAAGCTAACAAGTTATATGCTAGAATGGAGAAGTGTTCTTTTGGCCAACAGGAAGTTGAGTATTTGGGCCACATAATCAACTCAGAGGGAGTGTCTACTGACCCTTCAAAAATCAGAGCTATCCAGGAGTGGCCCACTCCCACTACTGTCACTGAACTGAGAAGTTTCTTGGGGTTAAGTGGCTACTACAAGAGATTTATTCAAGGGTATGGCATAATTTGTAGGCCTCTCTTTGATTTCTTAAAGAAGGATTCTTTCTCTTGGAATGATAAGCAAACAGAAGCCTTCATAGCTCTGAAACAGAAGCTGACTAATGCACCTGTACTGGCACTACCTGATTTCACTAAGCCCTTTATACTAGAAGCTGATGCTTGTGGCTATGGTCTAGGAGCTGTGCTGATGCAGGAAGGGAGGCCCATTTCTTATTTCAGCAAGAGTATTGGTCCTAAGGCAGCTGCTATGTCCACTTATGATAAAGAGGCCCTTGCCATAATTGAAGCAATGAAGAAATGGATGCACTATTTCTTGGCAACTGCACTGGTCATCAGAACTGACCAAGAAAGTCTGAAATACATTCAGGAGCAGAAGATCACTGAAGGAATTCAGCACAAATTACTGTTGAAGTTGTTAGGATACAATTTCACTGTTGAATATAAGAAAGGGAAGGAGAACAGAGTTGCTGATGCTCTTTCAAGAGTAAAGTATGTGGTATCTGCTCTCACTGCTAGTGTCACTACTCCAACTTGGGTACAAGAAGTGGTAAAGAGCTATAGTCAGGATAGCAGAGTAAAGGAACTGATTGCTGAATGTACTGTAGCTGCTCCTGGCACTACTGCTTACTCTTACAAAAATGGCATGCTGAGATTTAACAACAAAGTGGTTGTGGGAACAGCTACATCCTTGAGGCAGGATATTTTTAAGACTTTTCACAATTCTGAGTTAGGTGGTCACTCAGGGGAGAGAGCTACATACCACAGGGTGAAATTGGTATTTCATTAGCAAGGAATGAAACATGATGTTATTGCTTTTGTTAAGGCTTGCCCTGTCTTCCAGTTGAACAAAGCAGAACACTCTCCTTACCCTGGCCTCCTAGAACCCTTGCCTATACCTGACTTTGCTTGGGCCCACATAAGCATGGATTTTGTGGAGGGATTGCCAACTTCTGAGCACAAGAATTTAATTATGGTGGTGGTTGATAGGTTTACAAAATATTCTCATTTTGTAGCTATGCAGCACCCTATAACAGTGCAAACAATGGCTAGAGCTTTCTCTAATAATATCTTTAAATTGCATGGCATGCCCTTGGTCATAGTAAGTGATAGGGACCCGATCTTTACTAGTCACTTGTGGCAGCAGCTATTCAAATCACTGAAGATCAAGTTGCACATGAGCACTAGTTACCATCCCCAATCTGATGGCCAGACTGAAAGGGTGAACCAGTGTCTTGAGAATTATTTGAGATGTATGTGTTTTCAGCAACCAAGGAAATGGCATAGTTGGCTAGCTTTAGCTGAGTGGTGGTACAACACTTCATTCCACACTGCTTTGCAAATGACACCATTCCAAGCCCTCTATGGCTTCCCACCCCCAATGGTGGCAGAATCAGCTCTGCCAGATTCTATTTGTGAAGATAGTGATAACTTGCTTCAGGACAGGGAAGTGGCATTAGAGATAATTAAACATAATCTCCTGAAATCTCAAGAGAGGATGAAGTATTATGCTGATAAGAAGAGAAAGGAAAGGGAATTCTCTGTGGGAGACATGGTTTATCTCAAACTACAGCCGTACAGGCATACTTCACTGAGTTTACACAGGCATCTGAAGCTTCACTCCAAATTTTATGGCCCCTTTAGAGTGTTGGAGAGAATTGGTCATCATGCATACAAGCTACTGTTACCAGAAGGCTGTATGCTGCACAACACCTTCCATGTCAGCCAATTGAAGAAGCATATTGGCCCTTCTGTCGTGCCCTCTCGTCACCTCCCACTGGTGGGTCCTGATGGTGTTATTAAGGTGGAACCGGAAGCAATACTGGAAAGGACACTCATTCCTCGTCCTCAAGGCAAGATCAGCATTCCCGTGGTCAGATGGTTGGTGAAATGGGTGAATCTACCCATGGAAGAGGCAACATGGGAGGATTCGACTTTCATTCAGAAAGTTTTTCCTTCTTTTCGTGCTTGAGGGCAAGCACGAGCTCAACCGGGGGGTATTGTCAGGCCCAGCCTTGATCATCCCCTGTTTCCAGCGTGCCAGAAGTGTTTTGGTCCGTCGATTGTCAATCTAACGGCTCACCTGCCTCCGTACCGGTTCGCCAGCTGAGCGATCTCCAAGCGTTAATTATCGATCAAACGGTCAAGAGGGGGCCCTGTAGCTTTTCAGACAAGCCATGTGCTCTGCTAGCTTTCTGTTCTTCTTTTCAGTCGTGTAATGGCTATAAAGCCACCCATTCCCCTCTTTCTAAGGCGTGAATAGAATTATTGGGTGTAAACCCTAGCCGCCAGTGGCGTGCTACTACTTTCCCTTTCGTTCTGCAATGAAACCCTAGCTAAATTCGCCTTGATCCTGTCTGAATTTCACTAGTTCGTGCCTAAATTCAGCATAGTGGGACTCTGTTCCTGACAATACAGGGGACATATGTCCCATAGACCAAACGTCCGCCTCCTAGAGACACTAGCCTATATAAAAGCAGCTAGCGCACGTACAGTCCACAACAGAGCACGAAGCAAAATGGCGATAGTAGTAGCTGCTCCCCTCCTCCTCCTCTCGCTCCTCATCGTAGCCACTGTGATCATCCTAGTCACCAGAAAAGCAAGACAAGTCCATTCCCGTCTCCCTCTACCCCCCTCACCACCTGGTGTGCCGCTTATCGGCCACCTCCACCTACTCGGTTTCATGCCCCACGTCGGGCTGAGAAACCTGGCGATGAAGTACAGCGACTTCATGGTCGTCCGTCTGGGAGCCGTACCGACGCTCGTCATCTCGTCCCCGCAAGCCGCCATGGAGATCCTCCGAACTCAGGATAGCATCTTCGCGTCGCGACCGACGTCGACGGCAGCGACCGCCCTGCTCGGCGGCCCAGTCGACGTCGCCTTCACAGCGTACGGGGACGAGTGGCGCCGGGCCAAGAAGATCCTTACCACCACCTTGTTGACGGTCAACAAGGTGGGATCGTTCCGTCGAGGCCGGGAGTCAGAGATGGCTCGTGCCATGGCACGGATCTCGGACGCGGCGGCCGGCCACGAGGCGCTGGACATGGGCAAGCTGCTCCACATCTTGTCCATGGCCATGGTTCTAAATGTAAGATGTTTTGGCAGTTCAAATTGAGCTGCAAAAACATCCTACGTTTAGGGACGAAGGGTGTAGTAAAGATGTAGAGCAACGGTCGAAGGCTAGAAGAAGCCTCATCATTCAGCCTCTTGAGATCATGGAAGATTTTCGTGCAGCAGCGCAACATGGAGTCGTGTTCAGCATAGGACGCAACTTCTGATAATTTGTGTTTCTGAGTCCGACGTTGTCAAGGTAAAAATCCGGGTGTTGATTGAGAGCTTGGCTCAACAGAGTGCTGAGCTACTACTAGTTGCACAGAATGTATGCAAGTTTGTCTTCTATGGTTGATCCGCAAAGAGCGTAGGATCTCTGGTACCAGGGGAAACTCTTGGCTTTCTGTAGTTGTTTCTCCTGGCATTTCTTTGTAAAACTTGAACCCGTAACCTAGAAGAATGAGCCCGTTTGTTCCGTTTTTCTTTCTGGGATTTTGCCATGAAGCTGCATGAATGTTCAGTCATGATCTAGCATCACACACCAGCAGCACATGTTGATTATGTACACATAACCATTTCTTACATACTGAAATGGAACACTCAAACATACAAGGATGGCCACAATATTACAAGAGTCAAGATCCAGATCGTTCTACGATCATCACTGCTCACACTGAAATTTAACACACGCAGATAGACAGAGTCGAATAAACCACGTTATCTTCCCAGACCTAGATCAACTGCTCCTGCTATACTCTGGCAGTGATCTCACCACGCCGCAGCATACAGACCCCAAGTCAATTGCCGCCGCCGCGTCCTCCGGGAGGTGGCCGTTGGCTCCCGCCGCGGAACCCTGCGCGCGCGTCCCAGCCGCCGTGGTCGCCTCCAAAGGCCCCACCGCCTGCTCCCCAGCCGCCGCTCCCGCTGCCCCAGCCGCCAGCATGGCCGCCGGGCCCGACACCCCAGCCGAACCCGCCAGAGTGGCCGCCGAGCCTGCCGAAGCCGAAGCCTCCACGTCCGCTCCCCCCTCCGCCTCCTCCTCCGCCACCGCCGCTGCCGTAGCCGAACCCAAACGCGGTGCCGCCGGGGCTCTGCTCTGAGCTGTGGCCGTAACCCCAGCCGCCTCCAGGCCCTGAAGCCCACTCCCAGCCGTACCTCCAGGAGCCGTCGGGTCCGGAGCCCTGCCCGGACCCAGAATCGCCGATCCATCCGGGTGGCGGTGCCCGTGCCCGCCCCGGCGGGGTACCCCTCGGTGCGTCCATGTCGATGTCTTCGACGTCGCTTGCGCCGCGCAGATTGCAGAGATGGAATCACACTAGGGCTGCGCACTGAAGAGTACAGAACCTTGACGCCGCTTGTTGACCATGTGAATTGCAAAACCACATTCGCGTTGTAGACCCGATTTTGCCCCCACTTTTCAGAACCGCTATAAAAATCTACCGATGGTAATTTTTTTGCAATCTCTATTTTTTTTGAGGTAATGCAATCTCTATTAATATGTTATCAAAATGAAGTTGGTTTTGCTATCACTTCTCGGAACCGCAAAAAAACTATCGATATGGGGTAATTTTTTTCGCAATCTCTACTATTAAACGAGAGTTGCTCGTTGTATCGCCTTCACCCAACCCTCCTCTTTTTTTAGGTAAATATGCTTAGCAGCGTATCATTTCATTGATTGGGGGGGAGGGGGGGGGGGGGGGGAGGGTAGAGAGTTGTGAGTATAGAGAAGAACATGGTGCAGCCTCACAAACGTGCACGAGCCGGCGTCAGTGATGGTGCAAAGTGAGCAGGGGGAGGAGGATGCTCAGCCTCAACACATATATCCTAGGTTACAGGAATAATACTAGCTAGTCCCGTGGTGCCCGCCTTGGCCCATAGCCGGGCATCGTCCTTGATGGCCTTGGTTAGATCTCCCGTGGAGGGGCATTGGCCGTTGAAGATAGCTGCATTGTGATGCTTCCAAATGGCACATGCAGACAACACGATGATGGAGTTGAGCCCCTTTCTCAAGCAACCAGGGGATGCCGCAGCCGCCTCGGACCACCAGGCGAAGAAGCTTGTGGAGTCGTCCAACGGTGGGGCGATAGGGCGACACCAGGAGAGAATTTCGTGCCAAATGATGCGGGAGAACACGCAGCCCACTAGCAGGTGATCGATGGACTCGGCCTCTTGGTCGCAGAGGATGCAAGCAGGGTCGTTAGATAAGCCATGGCGAACACGCCGCTCCGCGGTCCAACATCTATCGAGGTAGGCGAGCCAGAGGAACAGTTTGTTGTTGAGGGGAGCCCAGCTCCTCCATAGTAGCTTCCAGCATGGGGGCGAAGTGGAGCCGTGGAATAGAGCGTGATAGAGCACACACGCCGCTCCGCAGTCTAGCAACTGTCGAGGTAGGCGAGCCAGAGGAACACTTTGTTGTTGAGGGGAGCCTAGTTCCTCCATAGTAGCTTCCAACATGAGGCGAAGTGAACCCTCCCCTGTTTTGTTTGATTTTCTTCTCCTGTACGCTATCTCTCCTTTCAATGCATTAATTCAATCAAATTAAATTTTAGTAAAACATCACTCGAAACATTTCTTGCGTTTCACAACTCATACCCAAATCAAATAAAATCAAATCTTACCAAAACCTCAACTAAACTAAACATTCCTTGCGTTCCCTTACCCCTACCCAAATCAAATCCAAAGCTCAACTAAATCAAAACTTTCCTTTCCCTCTCCTACTCATATTCAAATCATATCAAATCTTATCAAAATCTAGAATATGTGGGTATAAGATATACGTCCGACATATTGATGTTGAACCATTAGATATGTATGTGCCGTTGCAACAAACAGACAATTAGCTACTCTCTACAAGTAGAGTTGGTACATTCTCCTCATCCGTTCCCTATACCCTGTCTTTTTCCTCTCCATGCCCTAATCTAAACCAAATCGGTACTAACCTTTCTTTGTCCTCCTGGAAACCATGTCCAACATTAACTCAATAAAATCTTACTAAAACCATGTCCTGCATTAACCCAATCAAATCAAATCAAATCCTACCAGAATCTCAACTAAATCAAAACTTTGCTTGCCTCCGCCCTATAATAAATATATCCAAATCAAATCAAATATTACCAAAACCTCAACTAAATCAAAACAATCTTGCCTTCCCCTACCCATACTCAAATAAAATCAAATCTTACCAAAATCTAGAATATGGTGGTGTAAAGTATATATCACACATGATGGTGTTTAACCACTAGAATATGTATGACCATGTTGCAACGCACGTGCAATTAGCTACTCTCTTTGTCCCAGAATATAAGACATTATTACATCTGTGAGTATATCAGACGTAATAATGTCTTATATTATGAGACGAAGAGAGTAGTAAAAACTAATGAATCAATTTTAGTGAATTAATGATGTTTCTGACATCACGAACCCGCTGGTCAGGTACACATATGCTAGCGACCCCGTTGCCATGACAACGACAAGGGTGATACGTCTCCATCGTATCTGCTTTTCCAAACTCTTTTACCCTTGTTTTGGACTCTAATTTGCATGATTTGAATGAAACTAACCCGGACTAACACTGTTTCCAGCAGAATTGCCTTGGTGTTATTTTTGTGCAAAAATAAAAGTTCTCGGAATGACCTAAAAATCCATGGAGAATATTTTTAGAATAAATAAAAAATATTGGCGAAAGAATCAACCGGAGAGGACCCACCAGCTGTCCATAAGGGTGGAGGGCGCGCCCCCCTGCCTTGTGGGTCCCCTGGACCTCCACAGACCTCAACTCCAACTCCATATATTCACGTTTAGGGAGAAAAAAATTAGAGAGAAGGATTCATCGCGTTTTACGATATGGAGCCGTCCTTACCCCCTGTTCTTCATTGGGAGGCCAGATGTGGAGTCCGTTCGGCGCTTCGGAGAGGGGAAATCGTCGCCATCATCATCACCAACCTTCCTCCATCACAATTTCTATGATGCTCACCGCCGTGCATGAGTAATTTCATCGTAGGCTTGCTGAATGGTGATGCGTTGGATGAGATTTATCATGTAATCGAGTTAGTTGTGTTAGGGTTTGATCCCTAGTATCCACTATGTTCTAAGATTAATGTTGCTATGACTTTGCTATGCTTAATACTTGTCACTAGGGTCCGAGTGCCATGATTTCAGATCTGAACCTATTATGTTTTCATGAATATATGTGTGTTCTTGATCCTATCTTGTAAGTTGTAGACACCTATTATGAGTTATGATCCACATACCCTAAGGTGACAATAATTGGGATTCTTTCCGGTGATTACCGTAGTTTGAGGAGTTCATGTATTCACTAGGTGCTAATGCTTTGGTCCAGTTCTCTATTAAAAGGAGGCCTTAATATCCCTTAGTTTCCATTCAGATCCCACTGCCACGGGAGGGTAGGACAAAAGATGTCATGCAAGTTCTTTTTCATAAGCATGCATGACTATATTCGGAATACATGCCTACATTATATTGATGAATTGGAGCTAGTTGTGTGTCACCCTAGGTTATGACTGCTACATGATGAATGCCATCCGACATAATTATCCATCATCGATCCATTGCCTACGAGCTTTTCACATATTGATCTTTGCTACATTACTTTGCCGTTGCCACTGTTACAATTGCTACGAAACTGCTATTGTTACTTTTGCCACTGTTACTGCTACTCCCATACTACTTTTCTGCAGATATTAAGTCTTTCAGGTGTGGTTGAATTGACAATTCAGCTGCTAATACTTGAGAATATTCTTTGGCTCTCCTTGTGTCGAATCAATAAATTTGGGTTGAATACTCTACCCTCGAAAACTGTTGTGATCCCCTATACTCGTGGGTTATCAAGACCTTTTTCTGGCACCGTTGCCGGGGAGCATAGCTCTATTCTCGGAGTCACTTGGGATTTATATCTATTGATCACTATGAGGAATTTGAAAGATCCAAGAACCAAGATTTATCCCTCTACTATGAGGGGAGGTAAGGAACCGCCATCTAGCTCTGCACTTGATTCACCTTTTGTTTTCAGTAAGCTTGCGATACCTACACCTTCTATTGATTCTGATATGTCGCATGCTATTGATGATGCCACTTCTACTATGGATGATGCTTGTGATGCTACTACTTTCACTACTGCAAGATGCTACTAATGCGACACTACGATCAGAGACCCTTCGACGAAACTGTGTGCGATGCAATAATCACAAATAGTGGTGTAAAAAACCATCAAAAAAGATGCAAAATGTTTGCGATGACGGATGCATCAAACACGGTTCGGATTTTAGTTGCGTGTGCGATGCATGGCATATGATTCAGTTCAATTAACTGTTTGCGATGAGGAGGAACAAAAGAAACGGGCAGCTAGATGAAGGTGTGTGCGATATACAGCATACAGTTCATTCTGATGAACTGTTTGTGATTACGCAACACAAAAGAAACATCCAGCCATATCAAGGTGTGTGCGATATACGACATGCGGTTCACTCGGCCTTGTCGTCAGTGTGTGACCTCTGTGGCAACCGTTCGCTCCCCACTAGCCTCTTCTTGTACCATGGAAACCGTCCATTGCCTCTTCGCCTTTCCCTCTCGATTTGGAACTACTGTCGCACGCTCTTCCTCCCTCCATTTGCCTTCACCCTTCCTTCTGCCATTGTTCGATCGTCTTCTTCATGGAGGGAACAGACCGGAAATGACCCTGTAATTCTTGCCCCGATCTGAAAGATGACGTGGTGGAGGAACTCATTGATCGGTGCAACGTCATCACCTCGGCTAGCACGGCAGGTTCGTTCAAGTCCATTCTCGACTCAAAAAATAACATCATTGCAAATAACCCAAGGGTTCATGAGCAGTTTGATCTCCCCTATCTTCTTCACCATGACGCTGGTCGCCGGCGTGGGGACGACGGAAGCGTCGCCTTGTGCAAGTTGATGTCGCTTGATAATGATACGTGTGATGCTAAGATGTCATCGCTTGAGGTTAAGGCTTGGGCAGGCGCAAATGGAGATTGGGTTGTTTATATTGGGTATAACTGTGAGTGGGAACTTGTGAATGTGTACACTCGTCACCGGGTTCCACTTCCAAAAATCACAGACTGCCCTGAGGTTGAGCACACAGATGATCTACGTACGTTCAAATATGATCATGATGACTGTCGTCTACAAAAGATAGCAATTTGTCGAGTTCCCAACCGCTCTTGGGGTTACAAGAACTATGAAGTTGTTGCTATCTTTGACAAGCTTGTTGCCGTCCTTACTTTCACGCCTTGATGGATATTGCTCAAAAATCAATTTTTGTACATGGATGAGTACTATGATGCAATTCAATACGAGGGTCTTGTGTTTGCTGCCACCACTCGTGGCACTAATTTTGCATGGAATCCTTATGGTTTCGGTACATTTGTATTCCACCGTAATTATAATTGTTTTCATCCACATGCACGCGGGTTAGCTAGTTTCCCTTTACTAATTAACCTTCTTGTGTTTCCAAGGTCCTGTGAACATTCCACCGCCTATACTTGAAAAAATTTATAACCAAGGGGGAGATGATGATGGTGATGATCACGAGCATGAGGACGAGCAGGACCTATATACTCAGTGGCGTCTGGCAACTTATTCCGATGGATCACCTCTTCTTGTATGTATACAAGGCACTACTGATGTTACTAACGAAGCAGGTGTAGTCTCCCATGGTCGCACTCTCCAGACCTATTTCAACATCCGTTGCAGGGTATTCGGGATGGATACTAGTGTATTAGTGCCAACACCTTCTCCCTGGTTCAGTATTAATAGTCTTGTAGAAAACTTGATCTTCCTTGGACAAAACTATCCAATGATGGTGAAAGGCGATCCAGCTGTTGTTGACACAATGTTACTACCATTTATGAGAAGCAACTGTATCTATACCTCGGACATTGCTATGGTTCCCTACCCTGGCTATCACAATATGCGTCCTGATATAGGCCGCTTCAGCCTGGATGATCAGTCCTGCGTTGGTCTCGAGATTGACAATAGCTGGCCCTTCCTAGAGAATTAGTTATGGTTCAAAGCAAGCGTTTCCAATGCCAAGGATTGGTTGAGCTGAAGTTCATTTCATCGCTTTGTTATTTGTTATGTGAGAAAAACTTTACTTCACTAGAATGTTTTGTTGGAAATAACCTATAATCCAACATGTATCCTCCTTGTCGTTGTGTGTTGATGACTTGTTGTATGTAATGAATGGTACATTTGCATATGCGTCCCATCAACTCACGCCTGCTCGCACGATACACGGGTCGCGTGGCGGCACGTATATTATTTTTCTATTTGGATGATTAGTGCTGCCACTTTATTGCTTAACCGAAGCAGGGCACGTATCCATTGTTGGTCTAACGCTCACGGTTCGAATAAATAATCCGTTTGAGATATTGGTTCCCAATTATTAATGATCTCCCGTCTATGATTAGATAAATATTACATCAAAACTGGTCTCAAATTTGACAAAAAAACTACAATGACACTTTGTATTGGTGTCCATATGAACAGTGCTAGTGATTTTAGTTGCAAAAATTAGATAGTGCTAGTGATTTTTAGCTGCATATTTTGACAAATCACAGTGTTACAGGGTTGACAAATGGCAATGTTACTAGATAAACAAATGTCAATCTTTCCAGTTTGACAAATGGCAACATACCCAATATGGCAGATGCAGATCTTACCCAATTGTTTCTACGTGGTTGCACACGGGTCATCCAAAACAACCGTTTGCGTCGAAGGGATGCACAAATCCTGCACTGCAAATTTTCCCTTGACTTAAGGGGGAAGACCATAGCTCTCACTTTGCATACGTGTGTTCTATCTAAAAGGTTTGCGATCAAGAGCTGAACAAATCCTGCTCGACACATTTTCCCTTGGCTTCCTGGGGAAGCTGTCGGTTTGCATTTGGGTGTCCTAACTAAAACGTTTGCGATGAGTGTTTTATATTTAAAAGCTATTAATGTTATTTTCAAAAGAAAATCGTTTGATAAGTCTAATTAAGAGAGAAAAATGCAAGTTCATTCAAACCATATCTTTCGTTCAGTCACACTACGAATTTATATTCATACGATCGAGAATTCGAGATACAGTATTAAACCCCCCAAAAAAACTATTTCCGCCGGCGGCCGAGTGCCAGTTAATGTATAAAAATGTCCAAACGAACCCCTAAAATTTTCAAAATTTAACACAACACTCCTGTTGTTCTATGTTGACACTAGAAATTTTTTGGAAGCATTAAGAGGCAACGGATATTGTTTTGTCCCCAAAGGTGGGACGTTCCCTACTGAAACCATCAGGCTTGTTGTGAGAAGCTATAGTTTGTGAGAAACTTATACACAAACCTGCCCCAAATGGGACAAAAAATTTACCACGGCATGTTGATGCCGCTCCATGATAGCATACCAAGTTTCATGAATTTTAGACAAGTTTTGGATTTACTAAAATTTAAAAATCAGGTATCTCAATGTTTGCGGCCGAATGACGGTGGCAGGGTTTTTGACATTCATCCCATTTCTTGCATGGGACCTAAGCATGCAACCAAGGACATAGATTTGAATTTTCAACCAATTTATATGCATTAGAGCACGTGCACATAGTTCAAGTTTAAATTATGCACATAAATGCATTGAAAACTCAATTAATGCATAAAAATGTCCAAACGAACCCCGAAAAATCCCAAAAATTGACACAACACTCCTGCTATTCTATGTTGACACGAGAAATTTTTTGAAAGCAATAAGAGGCAATGGATATCGTTTCATCCCCAAAGGTGGGACGTTCCCTATCGAAACCATCAGGCTTGTTGTGAGAAGTTCTGGTTTGTGAGAAGCATATCCCCAAACCTGCCCCAAATGGGACAAAAAATTTAGCACGACATGTTGATGCCGCTCTATGATAGCATGCCAAGTTTCATGAATTTCAGACGAACTTTGGATTTACTAGAATTTAAAAATCAGGTATCTCAATGTTTGCGGCCGAGTGACGATGGCAGGGTGTCAGACATTCATTCCCATTTCTTGCATGGGATCTAAGTATGCAACCAAGGACACAGATTTGAATTTTCAACTAACTTATATGCATTAGAGCATGTGCCACTGTGACCCCATTATGTAATTCAAATCAAGACGAAAAATCAAGTAGATCCCACACAGTTTATTATCACCAACCGTGTGAGATGCAGCACAAAATATCTTGGAGCACCGTTGGAGTATAGTACACATACAGTTTACGCGAGAAGGTGAGACGGCTACAACCCACAACCCGCTCTGAATAAGGGACCATGTCTGATGACACTTTGCATGCCAATTTTTTCGCTGAAGTGATTCCAAATTTTCGGCTTCCGCGAAAATATCTACCTCCCCGCCCCCCCCTTACCAAAAGCCACATTTCCCCTATTTCCGACTTCCTTTCCAAGTTGAAGCCTTCACTCCTTGCTTGCAGCGCCGCCTCCTCGCCGGCGACCCTCCTTCACGCTGCTCGGCCTCGCCTATCCAGACAGGTAATCCACACCCGACCCCCATCCTCCTCCTCCTTCCACATCCCACATGCCCCGACCGCCAGCACGACACCTTCCACCCAAATCATCGACCCCTCCACCAAATAAGCGCCGCCCTAAGCCATGGTGCATGCAGTATAGCCAGTATCTCAAGGAGCATTTGGCAGCGGAGAAGCAAATCGCGGCCGCATGCGAGGATGAGGTCATGATGGTTGCCATTCGTGCTGACCCCCAGATCTTGGAGGAGCACCTCGCCGTCGAGGCCACCGCCGACACCTCGTGCACCGACGCCGCAACGCGGTTGGCTGCTTTAAACGATAGTTCATGGCGTTTTCTCGAGGCCACCCTCGGTGCCTTCGACGAAGACTACGAGGTGTTTTCTCAGCGTGCACGTGCTTACCTCATCTCGAGAGCTAGCAGGTTGGTGCCTGGAGCGG
This sequence comes from Triticum aestivum, assembly GCF_018294505.1. Classification (NCBI taxonomy): domain Eukaryota; kingdom Viridiplantae; phylum Streptophyta; class Magnoliopsida; order Poales; family Poaceae; genus Triticum; species Triticum aestivum. Next base: position 642,056,873 of record NC_057797.1, read on the forward strand.
CTCAGGCAACTCACCACTATGACAAGGGCACCCACCATGCGGAGGCCTCACCCTCTCCCATGTGCAAGGAGCCAATCATCATCGATATCTCTGACAATGAGGAGTAGCTTGTCTTATTAGCTCACTATAAGGACCCATGTTTAGTTTGCTAGCTATTGCCTTTCCTTAACAAATTCTAGTGAATTATGATATCTACTTTTACCATGAAATCTTCTGCTCTAGTGTATATGTTCTATATGTCATGCAATGTGGTGTTCAGTTAACTATTTGGTTCAATTCTGTAAATGTGATGTTCAATTCTTCAGGGTGCAATTTTCCAAGTTGTCAAGCATGCTTGGTTTGGTTAACTGTCTGATCTTCTATTATGAGTATATTATATTGTGCAATGTGATGCTCGATTGACATTTGGTTCATTTGTTGTGGTGTTTAGTTAACTGTTTGGTTCAATTCTGCAATGTGATGTTCAATTGTTGTGGGTGCATTCTGTTATTGTATACCATGTGAGAAATAAATCGAATTTAGCTGTACTAAATACATGAGAAACACATACAATTTCTATATTTCCAAGTTGTTAAGCATGCTTGGTTTGTTTAACTCTCTGATCTTCTATGAGGAGTATGTTATATTGTGCAATATGGTGCTCATTAACGTTTGGTCCATTTGTTGTGGTGTTTAGTTAACTGATTGGTTCAATTCTGCAATGCGATGTTCAACTGTTGTGGGTGCATTCTGTTATTGTATACCACGTGAGAAATAAATCGAATTTGGCTATACTAAATACATGAGAAACAAATACAATTGCTATATTTCCAAGTTGTTAAGCATGCTTGGTTTGGTTAACTGTCCGATCTTCTATTAGGAGTATGTTATATTGTGCAATGTGGTGCTCTGTTAACATTTGGTTCATTTGTTGTGGTGTTCAGTTAACTGCACGTGCATGGTCCATTGTCTAATACTCCCTCCGTCCGGAAATACTTGTCATCAAAATGGATAAAAGGGGATGTATCTAGACATATTTTAGTTCTAGATACATCTCTTTTTATCCATTTTGATGACAAGTATTTTTGGACGGAGGGAGTAGCACATTATTGTGCAATTGCAGGAACCATTCTAATATTTAGGTTTTTAACAATTTGATCTTGCACATGTAGGTCCTGCTGCCAGAGGTTTTGACCCACTGTTCGACCCTTTTTGCATATGGGCAAATGAGTTGTCCATGAATATCAATCAAGTCAAGAAACTCAGAAAGATTGTTAGGATAGAGAAATTAGCGGTAAAAAACAACAAAATCTTTGTCTGCATAATGAAGAAGACATCAGTTCACTACAAGATGGTACTAACTATTATACCTTGCCTTTTTTATTCCTTTGCCCCATTTCCAATATAGAGAAGATATTTATGCACATCCTTGTTTTGAGGCCTTTCCAAAGAAGTTCACTGATGATTACCTCTCAAACCACCTCTATGGTTAGAAGGCGAGGAAAGTTTTCATAGAACACCCACGGTTCAATATTGAAGTGTTCCTGAAGAGGATGAAGGATGGAAAGTCAATCATCCACAGGCACTGGCCTAAAGTAGCAAAGACCTTCAACATGAATGAAGGCTCAATATTCGCCTTCCGCTTCAGCAGTTTTCTAGATGAGACGCATCTGTCTATGTACCATCTATGATGCTAATTTTGAAAGGTTCTAGATGTTGCATGTGAAACTTGGTGCTGGTGTAGTTGTGTAATAGGGTAGCTCAGTGCTGAAGCTATATCATGTTGTACTTGGATGTATTTCAATTATGAAATCCTGCTTCCTTAATATGGAAATGAAATATATTATGTGCTTAATATGAATGTCAATTAGATTAATAAATGGATTATTAATAATAGGGCAATTAGCCTGTTAATTGGGTTTTCCTATTGCAAACGGTTATTGAGAAAACACCATGGGCGATGACCTCAGGCAATGCACACAATTTCTAGGAATAAACCATGTTGGATCAATGAACAATCACACATGACATTCTCTTCAAAACTATTTGCGTTAGGCCACCTTGCGCAAACGTTTTCCTTGGAGCGACTGTGTGGGATGTGAAGGAAATATGGCCTAGAGGCAATAATAAATTTATTATTTATTTCCTTATATCATGATAAATGTTTATTATTCATGCTAGAATTGTATTAACCGGAAACATAATACATGTGTGAATACATAGACAAACAGAGTGTCACTAGTATGCCTCTACTTGACTAGCTCGTTGATCAAAGATGGTTATGTTTCCTAAACCATAGACATGAGTTGTCATTTGATTAACGCGATCACATTATTAGGAGAATGATGTGATTGACTTGGCCCATTCCGTTAGCATAGCACTTGATCGTTTAGTTTGTTGCTATTGCTTTCTTCATGACTTATACATGTTCCTATGACTATGAGATTATGCAACTCCCGTTTACCAGAGGAACACTTTGTGTACTACCAAACATCACAACATAACTGGGTGATTATAAAGGTGCTCTACAGGTGTCTCCGAAGGTACTTGTTGGGTTGGCGTATTTCGAGATTAGGATTTGTCACTCCGATTGTCGGAGAGGTATCTCTGGGCCCTCTCGGTAATGCACATCACTTAAGCCTTGCAAGCATTGCAACTAATGAGTTAGTTGCGGGATGATGTATTACGGAACGAGTAAAGAGACTTGCCGGTAACGAGATTGAACTAGGTATTGAGATACCGACGATCGAATCTCGGGCAAGTAACATACCGATGACAAAGGGAACAACGTATGTTGTTATGCGGTCTGACTGATAAAGATCTTCATAGAATATGTAGGAGCCAATATGAGCATCAGGTTCCGCTATTGGTTATTGACCGGAGACGTGTCTCGGTCATGTCTACATAGTTCTCGAACCCGTAGGGTCCGCACGCTTAACGCTACGATGACAGTTATATTATGAGTTTATATGTATTGAAGTACCGAAGGAGTTTGGAGTTCCGGATGAGATCCGGGACATGACGAGGAGTCTCGAAATTGTCAAGACGTAAAGATCGATATATTGGACGACTATATTCGGACATCGAAAAGGTTCCGAGTGATTCAGATATTTTCGGGGGTACCGGGGAGTTATGGGAATACGAGGAAGAAGTAATGGGCCTCATGGGCCAAGTGGTGGAAGAGAGGAGGCAGGGGGCGCGGCCCCCTAGCCCAAACCGAATTGGACTAGGGGGCAGTCCCCCTTTCCTCCTTTTCCTCCTTCTCCTTCCTTCTCCTTCTCCTCCTTCCTTTCCTCCTCCTAGTAGCAGTAGGAAAGGGGAGTCCTACTCCTACTAGGAGGAGGACTCCTCCTCCTGGCGCGCCCATAGAGGGCCGGCCGGCCTCTCCCTTGCTCCTTTATATACAGGGGCAAGGGGGCACCTCTAGACACACAAGTTGATCAAGTTGATCGTCTCTTAGCCGTGTGCGGTGCCCCCCTCCACCATAGTCCACCTTTATAATACTGGAGCGGTGCTTAGGCGAAGCCCAACGTCGATAGAACATCAACATCGTCACCACGCCATCGTGCTGACGAAACTCTCCCTCAACACTCGGCTGGACCGGAGTTAGAGGGATGTCGTCGGGCTGAACGTGTGCTGAAGTCGGAGGTGCCGTGCATTTGGTACTTGATCGGTCGGATAGTGAAGACGTACGACTACATCAACCGCGTTGTGCTAACGCTTCCACTTTCGGTCTACGAGGGTACGTGGACAACACTCTCCCCTCTCGTTGCTATGCATCACCATGATCTTGCGTGTGCATAGGAAAATTTTGAAATTACTACGTTCCCCAACAGTGGTATCAGAGCCAGGTTTTATGGGTTGATGTAATATGCATGAGTAGAACACAAGTGAGTTGTGGGCGATATAAGTCATATTGCTTACCAGCATGTCACACTTTGTTTCGGCGGTATTGTTGGATGAAGCGGCCCAGACCGACATTACGCGTACGCTTATGCGAGACTGGTTCTACCGACGTGCTTTGCACACAGGTGGCTGGCGGGTGTCAGTTTCTCCATCTTTAGTTGAACCGAGTGTGGCTACGCCCGATCCTTGCGAAGGTTAAAACAACACCAACTTGACAAACTATCGTTGTGGTTTTGATGCGTATGTAAGAACGGTTCTTGCTCAGCCCGTAGTAGCCACGTAAAACTTGCAACAACAAAGTAGAGGACGTCTAACTTGTTTTTGCAGGGCATGTTGTGATGTGATATGGTCAAGACGTGATGAGATATAAGTTGTTGTATGAGTTGATCATGTTTTGTTGAAGTTATCGGCAACTGGCAAAAGCCTTATGGTTGTCTCTCTATTGCATAAGATGCAAGCGCCAAATAATTGCTTTACTTTGTCGCTATGCGATAGCAATAGTTGCAAGAGCAATAGTTGGTGAGATGACCATGTGACGACACATTGATATAGATCAAGATGATGGAGATCATGGTGTCATGCCGGTGACGATGGAAATCATGACAATGCTTTGGAGATAGAGATCAAAGGCACACGATGATGATGGCCATATCATGTCACATATTTTGATTGCATGTGATGTTTATCTTTTATACATCTTATTTTTCTTAGTTCGTCGGTAGCTTTATAAGATGATCTCTCACTATTTATCAAGTAACAAGTGTTCTCCCTGAGTATGCACCATTGCGAATGTTCTTCGTGCTCAGACACCACGTGATGATCGGGTGTGATAGGCTCTACGTTCAAATACAACAGGTGCAAAACAGTTGCACATGCGGAATACTCAGGTTAAACTTGACGAGCCTAGCATATAATAGATATGGCCTCGGAACACGGAGACCGAAAGGTCGAGCGTGAATCATATAGTAGATATGATCAACATAGTGATGTTCACCATTGAAACTACTCCATCTCACGTGATGATCGGACATGGTTTAGTTGATTTGGATCACGTGATCACTTAGAGGATTAGAGGGATGTCTGTCTAAGTGGGAGTTCTTAAGTAATATGATTAATTGAACTTTAATTTATCATGAACTTAGTCCTGATAGTATTAGCATATCTATGTTCTAGATCAATAGCTCGCGATATTGCTCCCAGTTTATTGTGTTCCTAGAGAAAAATTATGTTGAAAAATGTTAGTAGCAATGATGCGGATTGGATCCGTGATCTGAGGATTATCCTCATTGCTGCACGGAAGAATTATGTCTTTGATGCACCGCTAGGTGACAGACCTATTGCAGGAGTAGATGCAGACGTTATGAACGTTTGGCTAGCTCAATATGATGACTACTTGATAGTTTAGTGCACCATGCTTAACGGCTTAGAACCGGGACTTCAAAGACGTTTTGAATGTCATGGACCATATGAGATGTTCTAGGAGTTGAAGTTAATATTTAAAGCAAATACCCGAGTTGAGAGATATGAAGTCTCCAACAAGTTCTATAGCTAAAAAGATGGAGGAGAATAGCTCAAGCAGTGAGCATGTACTCAGATTGTCTGGGTACTACAATCGCTTGAATCAAGTGGGAATTAATCTTCCAGATAAGATAGTGATTGACATAATTCTCTAGTCACCATCACCAAGTTAGTAGAACTTCGTGATGAACTATGATATGCAAGGGATAACAGAAATGATTCCCAAGCTCTTCGTAATGCTGAAATCAACGAAGGTAGAAATCAAGAAAAATATCAAGTGTTGATGGTAGACAAGACCACTAGTTTCAAGAAAAGGGCAAAGGGAAGAAGGGGAACTTCAAGAAAAACGGCAAGCAAGTTGCTGCTCAAGTGAAGAAGCCCAAGTTTGGTCCTAAGCCTGAGACTAAGTGCTTCTACTGCAAAGGGACTGGTCACTGGAAGCGGAACTGCCCCAAGTATTTGGCGGATAAGAAGGATGGCAAAGTGAACAAAGGTATATTTGATATACATATTATTGACGTGTATTTTACTAGTGTTCGTAGCAACCCCTCGGTATTTGATACTGGTTCAGTTGCTAAGAGTAGTAACTCGAAATGGGAGTTGCAGAATGAACAAAGACTAGTTAAGGGTGAAGTGACGATGTGTGTTGGAAGTGGTTCCAAGATTGATATGATCATCATCGCACACTCCCTATACTTTCGGGATTAGTGCTAAACCTAAAATAAATGTTACTTAGTGTTTGCGTTGAGCATGAATATGATTGGATCATGTTTATTGCAATACAATTATTCATGTAAGTTAGAGAATAATTATTGTTCTGTTTACATGAATAAAACCTTCTATGGTCATACACCCAATGAAAATGGTTTGTTAGATCTCGATCGTGGTGATACACATTTTTACAATATTGAAGCCAAAAGATGCAAAGTTAATAATGATAGTGCAACTTATTTGTGGCACTGCCGGTTAGGTCATATTGGTGTAAAGCGCATGAAGAAAATCCATGTTGATGGGCTTTTGGAATCACTTGATTATGAATCGGTTGATGCTTGCGAACCATGCCTCATGGGCAAGATGACTAAGACTCCGTTCTCCGGAACAATGGAGCGAGCAACAGATTTGTTGGAAATCATACATACTGATGTATGTGGTCCGTTGAATATTGAGGCTCGCGGCAGGTATCATTATTTTCTAATTTTCATAGATGATTTGAGCAGATATGAGTATATCTACTTGATGAAACACAAGTCTGAAACATTTGAAAAGTTCAAAGAATTTCAGAGTGAAGTGGAGAATTATCATAACAAAAATAAAAGTTTCTACGATATGATCGCAGAAGTAAAATATTTGAGTTACGAGTTTGGCCTTCAGTTAAAACAATGTGAAATAGTTTCACTACTCACGCCACCTAGAACACCACAGTGTAATGGTGTGTCCGAACATCGTAACCGTGCTTTATTAGATATGGTGCGATCTATGATGTCTCTTACCGATTACCATTATTGTTTTGGGGTTATGCATTAGAGACAACTACATTCACGTTAAATAGGGCACCATCTAAATCCATTTGAGACGACACCGTATGAACTGTGGTTTGGCGAGAAACCTAAGCTGTTGTTTCTTAAAGTTTGGGACTGCAATGCTTATGTGAAAAAGTTTCAACATGATAAGCTCGAACCCAAATCGGAGAAGTAAGTCTTCATAGGACACCCAAAAGAAAATGTTGGGTACACCTTCTATCACAGATCCGAAGGCAAGATATTCATTGCTGAGAATGGATCCTTTCTAGAGAAGGAGTTTCTCTCGAAAGAAGTGAGTGGGAGGAAAGTGGAACTTGATAAGGTAATTGTACCTTCTCCCTTATTGGAAAGTAGTTCATCACAGAAATCTGTTGTTGTGACTACTACACCAATTAGTGAGGAAGCTAATGATGATGATCATGTAACTTCAGATCAAGTTACTACCGAACCTCGTAGGTAAACTAGAGTGAGACCCGCACCAGAGTGGTACGGTAATCCTGTTCTGGAGGTCATGTTACTTGACCATGACGAGCCTACGAACTATGAGGAAGCGATGATGAGCCCAGATTCCGTGAAATGGCTTGAGGCCATGAAATCTGAGATGAGATCCATGTATGAGAACAAAGTATGGACTTTGATTGACTTGCCCAATGATCGGTGAGCCATTGAGATTAAATGGATCTTCAAGAGGAAGACAAACGCTGATAGTAGTATTACTATCTACAAAGCTAGAATTGTCGCAAAAAGGTTTTCGACAAGTTCAAGGTCTTGATTACGATGAGAGTTTCTCACTCGTATCTATGCTTAAGTCTGTCCGAATCATGTTAGCAATTGCCGCATTTTATGAAATCTGGCAAATGGATAAACAAAACTACATTCCTTAATGAATTTATTAAAGAAGAGTTGTATATGATGCAACTAGAAGGTTTTGTCAATCCTAAAGGTGCTAACAAAATATGCAAGCTCCAGCGATCCATCTATGGACTGGTGCAAGCATCTCGGAGTCGGAATATACACTTTGATAAGTTGATCAAAGCATATAGTTTTATACAGACTTGAGGCGAAGCCTGTATTTACAAGAAAGTGAGTGGGAGCACTACAACATTTTTGATAAGTATATGTGTATGACATATTGTTGATCGGAGATAATGTAGAATTATTCTGCAAAGCATAAATGAATGTTTGAAAGGAGTTTTTCAAAGAAAGACCTCGGTAAAGCTGCTTACATATTGAGCATCAAGATCTATAGAGATAGATCAAGACGCTTGATAAATTTTTTCAATGAGTACATACCTTGACAAGATTTTGAAGTAGTTCAAAATGGAACAGTTAAAGAAGGAGTTCTTGTCTGTGTTACATGGTGTGAAGTTGAGTAAGACTCAAAAACCCGACCATGGTAGAAGATAGAGAGAGAATGAAAGTCATTCCCTATGCCTCAGCCATAGGTTTTATAAAGTATGCCATGCTGTGTACCAGACCTATTGTATACCCTGCCCTGAATTTGGCAAAGGAAGTACAATAGTGATCTAGGAGTAGATCACTGGACATTCGTCAAAATTATCCTTAGTGGAATAAGGATATGTTTCTCGATTATGGAGGTGACAAAAGGTTCGTCGTAAAGGGTTACGTTGATGCAAATTTGGACACTGATCCACATGACTCTAAATCTCAATCTGGATACATATTGAAAGTGAGAGCAATTAGCTAGAGTAGCTCTGTGCAGAGCATTGTTGACATAGAAATTTGCAAAATACTTACGGATCTGAATGTGGCAGACCCGTTGACTAAACTTCTCTCACAAGCAAAACATGATCACACCTCAGTACTCTTTGGGTGTTAACCACATAGCGATGTGAATTAGATTATTGACTCTAGTAAACCCTTTGGGTGTTGGTCACATGTCGATGTGAACTATGGGTGTTAATCACATGGTGATGTGAACTATTGGTCTTAAATCACATGGCGACGTGAACTAGATTATTGACTCTAGTGCAAGTGGGAGACTGAAGGAAATATGCCCTAGAGGCAATAATAAAGTTATTATTTATTTCCTTATATCATGATAAATGTTTATTATTCATGCTAGAATTGTATTAACCGGAAACATAATACATGTGTGAATACATAGACAAACAGAGTGTCACTAGTATGCCTCTACTTGACTAGCTCGTTCATCAAGGATGGTTATGTTTCCTAAACCATAGACATGAGTTGTCATTTGATTAACGGGATCACATCATTAGGAGAATGATGTGATTGACTTGACCCATTCCGTTAGCATAACACTTGATCGTTTAGTTTGTTGCTATTGCTTTCTTCATGACTTATACATGTTCCTATGACTATGAGATTATGCAACTCCTGTTTACCAGAGGAACACTTTGTGTGCTACCAAACGTCACAATGTAACTGGGTGATTATAAAGGTGCTCTACAGGTGTCTCCGAAGGTACTTGTTGGGTTGGCGTATTTTGAGATTAGGATTTGTCACTCCGATTGTCGGAGAGGTATCTCTGGGCCCTCTCGGTAATGCACATCACTTAAGCCTTGCAAGCATTGCAACTAATGAGTTAGTTGCGGGATGATGTATTACGGAACGAGTAAAGAGACTTGCCGGTAACGAGATTGAACTAGGTATTGAGATACCGACGATTGAATCTCGAGCAAGTAACATACCGATGACAAAGGGAACAACGTATGTTGTTATGCGGTCTGACCGATAAAGATCTTCGTAGAATATGTAGGAGCCATTATGAGCATCCAAGTTCCGCTATTGGTTATTGACCGGAGACATGTCTCGGTCATGTCTACATAGTTCTCGAACTCGTAGGGTCCGCACGCTTAACGCTACAATGACAGTTATATTATGAGTTTATATGTTTTGATGTACCGAAGGAGTTCGGAGTCCCGGATGAGGTCGGGGACATGACGAGGAGTCTCGAAATGGTCGAGACGTAAAGATCGATATATTGGACGACTATATTTGGACATCGAAAAGGTTCCGAGTGATTCGGATATTTTTGGGGGTACCAGAGAGTTACGGGAATACGAGGAAGAAGTAATGGGCCTCATGGGCCAAGTGGTGGAAGAGAGGAGGCAGGGCGCGCGGCCCCCTAGCCCAAACCGAATTGGACTAGGGGGCCAGTCCCCCTTTCCTCCTTTTCCTCCTTCTCCTTCCTTATCCTTCTCCTCCTTCCTTTCCTCCTCCTAGTAGGAGTAGGAAAGGGGAGTCCTACTCCTACTAGGAGGAGGACTCCTCCTCCTGGCGCGCCCATAGAGGGCCGGCCGGCCTCTCCCTTGCTCCTTTATATACAGGGGCAAGGGGGCACCTCTAGACACACAAGTTGATCAAGTTGATCGTCTCTTAGCCGTGTGCGGTGCCCCCCTCCACCATAGTCCACCTTTATAATACTGGAGCGGTGCTTAGGCGAAGTCCAGCATCGATAGAACATCAACATCGTCACCACGCCATCGTGCTGACGAAACTCTCCCTCAACACTCGGCTGGACCGGAGTTAGAGGGATGTCGTCGGGCTGAACGTGTGCTGAAGTCGGAGGTGCCGTGCATTTGGTACTTGATCGGTCGGATAGTGAAGACGTACGACTACATCAACCGCGTTGTGCTAACGCTTCCGCTTTCGGTCAAGGGTACGTGGACAACACTCTCCCCTCTCGTTGCTATGCATCACCATGATCTTGCGTGTGTGTAGGAAAATTTTGAAATTACTACGTTCCCCAACAGGATGTACATACGAACGGAAACATTTAGCGGGGACTGATTGTGTGGGATGTACTTGCGACCAGAAACGATTTCGCTTGTATAATTGTATTTTTAGGTCTATTGTACATATTATCGTATTTGATAGCTCACCGGTCGCACACGACCTCATTTTGCCGAGCGTGTGTGCCAGGAGGGCATATCCCCGACGGGTTTTGGGTCATGTGGGAAGGACCCCCCTATCGCCCACACTCACTTGGCGACGGTTCCAAATGTCGTCACAGAAAGGGGTTAAAAACCGTTTGTATAGCACCTTGTTGTACCAGTGTTTGCTTGATAAAACTGTGCCACTGGGTGAATTACTTGATGAACATCTTGCTAGAGTTAGACTATTGATTATGCTGAAGATGATGATATTTCTGAAACTGATGAAATTATTGAAACTGAAAAGTTTGAGACACATGTTAGACCTAGCTCTCCTAGATATGAACTTCCTGTTATGCCTGAGGGTTATGTTATGGATGGAGAGGTAGCTAGGGATTTTCTTGCTTGTAAGGATAGAGATGATCTTAAAAAATTATTATGCAGGTGGAAAGAAAAATCTTTGAATGCTAGAATGCAATATGATCCTAAGTTTGCTACTTCACCTATCTTTGTTACTGATAAAGATTATGAATTCTCTGTTAATCCTGAGCTAATTACTATGGTTGAATCTGATCCTTTTTATGGTTATGAATCTGAAACTGTTGTGACACATCTTACTAAATTGAATGATATAGCCAACCTATTTTCTCATGAGAACAAAATTTTCTATTACTATATTCTTAAGTTGTTTCCTTTCTCGTTAAAGGGTGATGCTAAGTTATGGTTTAATTCTCTTGCTCCTGGTTGTGTGTGTAGTCCCAGGATATGATTTATTACTTCTCTAAAAAATATTTCCCTGCTCATAAGAAACAAGCTGCTTTAAATGAAATATTTAACTTTATGCAATTTGAAGATGAGAGTCTCCCACAAGCTTGGGAGAGGCTTCTCTCCAGTTACTTAATGCTTTGCCTGATCACCCTCTCAAGAAAAATGAAATACTTGATATCTTTTATAATGGACTAGCACATATGCCCATGCGTTGCAACAGAAGAGATTTTTTTGCGAGCAACATCGGGAGAGATAATTGATATGTCCATCAGAACGCTCTCCACAATAGTAGGGCGATAGAGTAGAGAGCTGTGGTGTTCTCGTGGGTCATGTTTGGCCCACGGGATCTTTGTAGAAGTGGAGTTGGTCGAAGTGGCGGCCACTAACCAACTCGTGTTTTGTTACCTTCAAGTCCGCCTCCTTGTCGAGGTTGTGGTGACCTCCTGATTTTTCTAAAAAAATTGTGAACATATTTTTTGGAAAATGATTAATTTCTAGAAAAAGGAAAATAAAACTTGAAATAGAAAGATTTTTAAAATTCACAAACATTTTTTGAAAACCTGCTCATTTCTAACGTGAGAGAAATGAACATTTTTCAAATTTGTGAAGAATTTTTGAAAATGGAAACTTGTTTTGAATATTCAAAACAATTTTTAAAAATGTATTTTCAATCACGAACATTATTTTCAATTTGTGGCCATTTCAATAAAAAAATATTTTTCTAATTTCTATTATTTATAAAATGAAATTTATTTTACAAATCTCGAACAATTTTGGAATTCTTTTTGAAAAAATGCACACATTTTTTGAATGTCAAACAAATGTTGAAAGAAAATAAAAAATTTAAAGTTCCAAATATTTTTGAAAATGGAAAGAAATTTTGCAATTCTAAGATTAACGAAAATTTGTACAAGAAACCAAATTTTGGAAAATTAAAAAAATAAATTTATGGAAAAAGGAAAAAGTAACTTGAAAGCGAAAAAAGAAAAATAGAAAAGGAAAAAAAGTGGAAACAGGCCGGCCCAATATTGGGCGCCAGATGAGAAGCTCCAGTTATATGACGCTCCATGTGATAACTAATGTTCCCAGCTGCGTGCGTAGGATATAAATGGGTGGCTATTCTGGGCCTTAGCGCGTCTGGCCCAGGCACGAAATTCGGGACAAGACTCTTTTTGTTTCTTTTCTAGCAGATGGATTACAAAATATATTTATTTTCGAATTTCAATTATTTTTGCAATGAAAATTAATTTACAAATCCCAAACAATATTTGGATTCTTTTGGCGAAAATGTGAACATTTTTTAATTTCAAATAAATTTTGAACAAAAACAAAAAATTAAAAGTTCCAAATATTTTTGAAAATACGAATAATTTTTGAAATGCTAAGATCTAACAAAAATTAGTACAAAAAATAAATTTGGGAAAATTAAAAAATAAATTTATGGGAAAAGGAAAAAATAACTTTGAAGGGAAAAAATAGAAAAGGACCACATAAAAAATAAAAAAGGGTCGGCCCAACATTGGGCGACCGATGGGAAGCTCGAACTATATGCCGCTTCGTGCGAGAAATAAGGTTTCCCAGCTGCATGCGTAGGAAATAAATGGGTGGCTATTCTGGGCCTTAACGCGTGCGGCCCATGTACGAAATTCTGGACAAATTCTCAAAAAAATTAGTACCACCTCGGATATAGAAAAAATATTTTTGTGGTGAACGGATGAAAAAATTGGAGAAACGCACCTTGCTTTATTAGTAGGTATAGACTAACCAATGCTCCTAGGGACCACCTAGATAGTTGTGTTGGTTGTGTTTTCAGGGAACGAATTGTTGAGCAAGATAAATTGCTATTAAAGTAATAATAATGATTGGACACTTCCTGAACGAACTCCTAAGCCAACTCCAAAGAAAAGAGGTATTCTATTTCTCAGTCATGAAGATATGCAAGAGGCAAAGAAATCTATGAAAGGAAACGGTATTAAAGCTGAAGATGTTAAGAATTTACCGCCTATTGAAGAAATACATGGTCTTGATAACCTGACACACGTAGTAAAGGTAAATTCTCTCTATAGATTTGATGAAGGTGATATTCCTCATAATAAGTCTGCTAGTCAATGCCTGGATGAGTTTGATAATTTTATTGTTAAACAAGAAAACTTCAATGCTTATGTTAGTAGACAATTGAAATGTAATGCTTTCATGCATGACTGCTTGGGTAATTATATGAGTAGACCTGTTAGTGATCTTAAAATTATTAGTAAGCATGCTTCCATGGTTAGAATCAAGTAGAACAAGTGCTTAAGGCACCTGATAATTTGCTCAATGAGTTGAATAATAAGAACAATGATAATGCTGTTAGGGTTATGACTAGAGGTGGTAAAAGACTCAGGAACCTTTGTATCCCAAGGGCCATCCTAAGAGAATTGAGCAAGATTCTCAGAGAATTAATACTGATGCTCCTAGTCCTACTATTAAAAAGAATAAGAAAACTGATAGGACTTTGCATGCTTCCGCTGAACCTGTTATAGATACACCTGAGAATCCCAATAATATTTCTATTTCTGATGCCGAGAGACAATCTGGTGATGAAAAATGAACCTAGTGTTAATGTTAATAATGATGTTCTTGTCGATGCTCAACCTAGTAATGATAATCATGTGGAGGTAGAACCTGCTGTTGATCTTGATAACCCACAATGAAAGAATCAACATTATAATAAGAGGGATTTTGTTGCTAGGAAATATAGTAAAGAAAGAGAACCATGGATTCAAAAACCCATGCCCTTTCCTCCAAAACCATCCAAGAAAAATGATGATGAGGATTTTGAGCGCTTTTATGAAATGCTTAGACCTGTGTTTTTGCGTATGCATTTGACTCATATTCTGAAAATGTCTCCTTATGCTAAATATATGAAAGATATTGTTACTAATAAAAGAAAGATGAGGCTGAAATTTCCATCATGCTTGCTAATTACACTTTTAAAGGTGGAATACCAAAGAAACTAGGAGATCCAGGAGTACCAACTATACCATGCTCCATTCAAAGAAACTATGTTAAAACTGCTTTATGTGATCTTGGAGGTGGTGTTAGTGTTATGCCTTTCTCTTTATATAGTAGACTTGATTTGAATAAGTTGACACCTACTGAAATCTCTTTACAAATGACCGATAAATCAACTACTATACCCATCGGTATTGTGAGAATGTGCCTGTTGTGGTTGCAAGCGTTACTATCTTAATGGACTTTATTATTCTTGATATTCCCGAGGATGACAGTATGTCGATTATGCTTGGTAGACCCTTTTTGAATACTGCAGGGGCTGTTATTGATTGCAACAAAGGCAATGTCACTTTTCATGTTAATGGTAATGAGCATACGATACACTTTCCGAAGAAACAACATCAAGTTCATAGGATCAATTCAATTGGAAAAATTCAAATATTACTATTGGAGGTTTTGAATTCCCTCTCCCTACTGTCAAAAAGAAATATGTTATTCTTATTGTTGGGGACATGCATATCCCGATTGAGGTAGCTTAGTGTTATTCGAAAATTCTCTAGTTTCATGTCATTTGGAAGAGGTTTGTTAATAAGAATTGATCAACCTTGTTAATGGATTCCTTTTGATGGGCATGAGATGGATGAATTTAGAAAGCACAACTTTTTGTACCCACTTTTTGCTTTCTGTTATTCAGAATAAATAAAGCAAAAATAGTATTATCCGTCTGTTTTCTGAATTATCTATGCAATAAAAATGTCCCGAAAATAAAAGCTCTCCAAATGCCCTGAAAATCTAGTATGATTTTTATAGAATGTTTCAGAATTTCTGGCACTGAACATGCACCAGGGGGCTGCACCAGTGGGCCACAAGGGTGAGGGCGCGCCCCCTGCCTTGTGGGTCCCACGTGGGTGCCCCTCACTTATTCCAGGACCCAACCACTCCTTCTTCCTCCAGAAAAAATCATCCCGTTGCTCAAACATGTGTTCTAGCTCATCTTGCTGCCATTTTCGATCTCCTTGTGTAAAGCTCCATTTGCAAAACTATTTTGGGGGATTGTTCTTCGGTATGTGACTCCTCCATTGGTCCAATTAGTTTTTGTTCTAGTGCTTTATTTATTGCAATTTTTTGTTGCTGTGGTGACCTTGTTCTTGAGCTTGCATGTCAAATTTATAAGGTTCAAAGTAGTTTTGATGCATGATTTAGCCTCTAGACACTTGTAGGAGTAGTTGTTATCAATCTTGTTGAGTTTGGTTCATTTTTATTTCGAGTCACTAAAAAATTTAGAAATTTTCCATAGGAAGAAAAATGTTTAGGAAAATTTACCAAGGTGGTTCCTCAAGGAAGCAACCCCCAAGGCTCGCAATACGGGAGCCAGATCTTGAACCACCAAGAGAAGCTCAAGTACGGACTTATGAATGGGCATTGGATAAATTTATTGTTCATGCAGGTTTCTAGGAGAAATTTGATGCATACGTACGGAATGCTGATCTTGAGGACTTCGTGTCAGATAAGTGCCAACAATACTATCACCTCACTGATTCATTTGTGTGAAGATTTAAGCTTACATATCAACGCAATACTAGCACTGTTTTATTTGATCTCTATGATAAATCATATACCATGGACCTTGAAGACTTTAATAATGCATGCAAAATTCCACAATGGGGCATTCACAATGAGCCTCACAAAGCTGAATACAATGATTTCCTTGCTAGCATTACTGTAGGAGAAACTAGAAATATTACACAAGCCTCCATGGGGAGCATTCACTTTCCTGCCATATATTATTTTTCTCTCTTTATAGGAAGACGCATTAATGGTAAACATGATCATGGCCACCTTTGTGCATCGGATCTTAGTGTCCTCAAGTGTGCGGTGTTAGGTGATAAATGATATAACTTGGGGGCCATTATTGCAAGGAGGTTACATCTTAATGCTAAAGATGGAGATTTATTCGGTGGGATTTATGCAACCCGTTTAGCTAATTATCTTGGGGTACCCATAAGGGGGAATGACATTGAGTTACCACCTGCTTTTCTTGATTATAATGTTGTGGTGTAAGGGCATATTTATCCCTAAGGTGTTTTGGTGATTGATGACAATGCTTTTGCGGACTAATCATGTGCTTTGAGCATTTCAGAGAATCATCCTTTGGCACAAGACGATTCTTTCCCCTCGGAGTTTTAATCAAGACGGTGTAGCTCTTTCGTTTCTATTTTGGTGGACTTGTTTCATAGGAGTCACCGTACTATCAAGAGGGGGTCCGCTTTGGTAAGGCTAGGGTGGAATCAACACGTACACTTCCTTTTCACACCCTCTGAGCCTTCCCGCTTCGATGGAGGTCTCATTCCCTGTTTTATGAGTATGTTTTGGTCCCAGCGGTAGTACCACGGTGCCTAGCGGTAGTACCGCCTGTGGGTCCTCAACCATAGTACCACTACAGTACCAGGCTCCTACCGCGTCGACTCGAGGGGGTCGCCTCTCATGTTGGATTGTGCGGCACTAAGCAGCGGCAGTAGAAGTGGTAGTACCGCTCGAGAGCGGTAGTACTGCCCTACCACCGCGGCAGTACCACACTGGGTCTAACTCCTGCTCATACGCCAACCCTCCCAGACTGCACGACAGTACCGTGAGGGGGAGCGGTAGTACCGCTGGTCCCAGCGGTAGTACCGCTGCCCTTGCGGTAGTACCACCCTCTGCGGGGCTGTTTTGGGGGGTAACGGTTGGATTGTTCCCCCCTCTATAAAAGGGGGTCTTCTTCTCCAAGGTTGATTTACCTCTTCCCCCAAAGCTCCATTATTTCTCCAAGCTCCATTTTCGCCCGATCTCTCTCCTTAGCCAATCAAACTTGTTGATTTGCTCGGGATTGGTTGAGAAGGCCCCGATCTACACTTCCACCAAGAGAAATTTGATTCCCCCACTAATCCCTAGCGGATCTTGTTACTCTTGGGTGTTTGAGCACCCTAGACGATTGAGGTCACCATGAAGCGATATTCCATTGTGGTGAAGCTTCATGGTGTTGTTGGGAGCCTCCGATTAAGTTGTGGAGATTTCCACAACCTTGTTTGTAAAGGTCCGGTCGCCGCCTCCAAGGGCACCAATAGTGGAATCACGGCATCTCGCAATGTGTGAGGGCGTGAGGAGAATACGGTGGCCCTAGTGGCTTCTTGGGGTGCCTCCACACCGCTCCAACGGAGACTTACTTCCCCTCAAAAGGAAGGAACTTCGGTAACACATCCTCGTCTTCACCGGCTCCACTCTTGGTTATCTCATATATTTACTTGTGCAAGCTTATTTGTGTTATTTCCCTTGCTTGCTTATGTGCTTGTTGTTGTTGCATCATATAGGTTGCTCACCTAGTTGCTCATCTAGACAACCTACTTTGATGCAAAGTTTAATTTGGTAAATAAAAGCTAAAAATTGTTAGTTGCCTATTCACCCCCCTCTAGTAAACTATATCGATCCTTGCAATTGATATCAGAGCCTCGTCTCTTTTTAAGGACTTCACCGTCCGAAGAGTATGGTTGACGTCGTAGACGGTGTGGAGGAGCACTCCGATGCGAATCCGGTCTCGTCTACGGAAGATGGGGGAACCTCGGTCTCTCATAAGGAATTCAATGTGGCCTTGGAGATATTGAAAACCTCCACGACGACCGAGGTTGAAAGCATGTTTACTAAATTCATTGAAGGGCTTAAACTATCCACCGAACCGTTGAAAGTGGGTGATTCCACTAACAAGGTGACGGATGCTAACTCCGACAAGGGGGATGCTACTAGTGAAAAAGCTCCTTCTTCTAGTGGTAAGAATGGCACAAGCATCTTTGCCCATGTGGAACCTCCACTTGTTTATGGTGGACCGATTCCCTCTACTCATTTGAATCATGCCGGTCCTCCCCCTAAGATTGTGAAAAATGAGGACTTTGATTCTTGGGTTTATCGCTTTAAGCATCATTTAAATCATGTGAATACTAATCTTTGGAGAATCATTGAAGAAGGTTTCTATCCGCATGACCCAAGGAACTTCACCCCTAGAGAAGCCGCGGATAATCAATTCAATGAGAATGCTCTCTTCATCATCCAAGATGCAATTCCACCCGAAGATCTCCGTCATCTTCGGCCCTTGGCCTTGGCCAAAGATGCATGGCTTTGTGCTGTCTCCCTCTATCGGGGAAGTGCAAGCATTCAACGCTCCAACTATGAAGTAGTGCAAGATGAAGCCGATGAGTTTGCAATGAAAGAAGATGAAGAACCTCATGAGCTTTATCGAAGAGTTACCAAACTCGCGGTCTCACTCCGAGATCATGGGAGCAAGGACACGGATGCAAAATTGGATCAAGCACAAATTCCTCAAGGCAATGATGCCTTACCACAAGGCCATGTCCTCCGTCATTCGTCAAAGGCCGGACTTCCACACCTTGTCCTCAAGTGAAGTGTTGGATGAGTTTGTGGCCATGAGCATCTTGGACAAGACCGCCGACAATGCAGTGCTACGTTCTCAAAGAGCAAAGAAGCCCAACCTTGCATTAAAGTCCAAGGTTAGTGTGGAAGAAGAGGACGAAGAAGAAGAAGAGGAGGGCAACCCCTAAGATACAAAGTATTCCTATCATGAACACATGGCTCTTGCTTCAAGGCAATTTTGGAGCAAGAAAAACTCAAGGCCCAACTTCAACAAGAACAACTCAAGTGGCACAAAGGGCAAGCAACATGTGAGGACTTGCTATAATTGTGGCAATGTGAGCCATTTTGTTGCAGAGTGCCCGTATGATAAGAGGGAAGACAATGGTGGCAAGCTCATCCGAAAGGACAAAGCCAAGTCTTTCCCAAACAAGAGCAACTTCACCAAGAAGACTCCTCCCAAAGCGTTGGTGGTACAAGAAGAGTACAATGAGGATGATGATGATGATGATGAGGATGAGTTGGTTGCCATGTCCTCCCTTGCCACTGTGACAAATCCACGAGTGTCACTCTTCGACTCACCCAATGAGAGCATCACCGCCAAGTGCATCATGGCTAAAGCCACCAACAAGGTAACCCCCAACATCAAAACTACCATCATTAATAATCCTTCTTTGACGGATTGCATTGATGAGCATGATGGACCTAATGTGGAGGAGAATGAGTTTGAGTCCTTTATGGGCAAACTCAAGGGTAAATCCAAGAAGCACTTCGTTGCTCTCTTGGAACAACTTGGTGAAGCCAATGACATGATCAAAGCTCACGAAGACACCATCTCTAAGATGGAGGGGCATAGTCGTGACTATGCCGATGAGATTTCATATCTTTCCAATGCTCTTGAGAAAGAGCGTGGTCTTTGTTTGGCTCTTGTCACACAACGATGATCACGCTAAGTTAAAGAAAGATCTTGATCATGCCATTGTTGTTTCTCGTGTGCTAAACTCTGAGAAGGCCAAGCTTGGGGTTGATCTTGCTAGACTCAAAGAGGAGTTTGACCTACTTGACAAGGCTCACAAGGTCTTGAAGGGTACTCATGCTAGCCTCAAAGAGTCTCATGATCAACTTCAAGTAAAGCTAACCAAGGAGAAAGCCACATTTCCTCATATGGTGTTAATTGATAATGCAAATGCTACTAACCCATGTTGTGAGCATGTGCATCTTGTTGAGGAGAATGCCAAGTTGAAGGAGCGACTTGAGAAAGGCCTTGTTTCTTGCATACAAGGCGAGAAAAACCTCAACGACCTTTTGAGCAATCAAAAGGGAGTTGTGGCCAAGGAAGGGATTGGATACGCACCCGAGTCCAAGAACAAGAAGAAGAATGACAAGGCCAAACGACCTCCCCCTCTCAAGCAAACCTTTGTGAAGGAGGGAGAGGGTGCTACTAATGAGAAGAGGAAGAACACTGGGAAGAGTGGTGATGCCAAGAAGGGCAACACTTCCCTTCCCAACCAAGCCGGCGACTTTAACCCTTCTTATGTGTTGTGCCGTGCTAGTGATGGACATGTTTATGCCAAATTTGTTGGCTCTCCTTATGAGTACATTGAATGGTCTATTTGGGTTCCTAAGACCCTTGTTACTAACATCAAAGGACCCATTACTAAATCGGTACCTAAAACCAAGCATTGATCTCTTGTAGGTGTTTGCTTCCGGTGGGGGATCATGGTTGCTCGATAGTGGAGCCACTAATCATATGACCGGAAGCAAGGACTTGGTGGTGGATGTTCACAAGATTCCATCTATGCCCACCAATGTCGAGTGGGGTGATGCCTCGTCCTCCAAGGTATTGGGACTTGGCAAGGTTGTCATTTCTCATGATCTCACGATCGAGAAGGTCATGCTTGTTGAGTCCCTTGCATACAATTTACTTTCCGTTCGTCAACTTGCACTCATGGGCTTTGCCACTTTCTTTGATATTGATACCGTGGCCCTCTTGTGGAGCAAGACTCTTAAAGTAGCCTTTGTTGGGCATGTCGAGAACGGTCTCTATGTGATTAACTTTTCGGAGCGACCCACTAAGACCGCGACATGCCTAATGGCTAAAGTTGACGTGGGATGGCTTTGGCATCGCCGTCTAGCCCATGTCAATATGAGATCTTTGCAAAGTCTTCTCAAGGGGGACCATGTCCGTGGACTAACAAATGTTAGTTTTGCTAAAGATCGTGCTTGCAGTGCTTGTATCGAAGGAAAGCTACATGAGAAGGCTCACCCTCCCACGACTATCATCTACTCGAAGAGGCCTTTGGAGCTCCTTCATATGGATCTCTTTGGGCCTCCATCCTTTGATAGTCTTGGGGGTAGAAAGTATTGCTTGGTGATTGTGGATGATTATTCAAGATACACTTGGGTATATTTCTTCAAGAGGAAGAGCGAGACCCAACAAACCGTCATTGACTTTGCAAATGAAGCCCAACGTCAACACAATGCAAAGATCTTGACTATAAGAAGTGACAACGGCACCAAGTTCAAGAACTACACCTTGGATGAGTTTCTTAGTGATGAGGGGATCAAGCATCAATATTCCGCACCATACACCCCTCAACAAAATGGTGTAGCGGAGAGGAAGAACAGGACGTTGATGGATGCGGCAAGGACCATGATGGCGGAGTTCAAGTCTCCATACAACTTTTGGGCTGAAGCCATCAACACAGCGTGTCATGCATCAAATCGGCTCTATCTCCACAAAGGCTTGAACAAGACTCCGTATGAGATACTCACCAGTAACAAGCCCAACCTCAAGTACTTCCGGGTGTTCGGGTGTAAGTGTTTCATTCTGAAGAAAGGTGTTCGTTTGCCTAAATTTGAGGCCAGAGCTTATGAGGGCATATTTGTTGGTTATGGTACAAACTCTCATGCTTACCGTTTCCTCAATAAGTCCACGGGGCTTATTGAGGAGACATGTAACATGGAGTTTGATGAGAATAACGGCTCCCAAGTGGAGCAAAGTGGCACTTGTGATGTAGGTGATGAAATTCCTCCTCAAGCCATAAGAAGAATGGGTGTTGGTTTTATCCTACCCATTGAGGAACCCCTTGTGGTCGAAGGAGAAGGACAATGCTCCACTCAAGTGGAGCCATCACCAACCCAAGGCCCACACGCTTCCGAAGAACAAAGTGAAGGCCCTCAACCACAAGAACAAGATCAAGGGCAAGGTCAATCTCAAGATGGTGTTGATACATCAAGTGATGCCCAAGGTCAAGTTCTCACCACCAAGCAAGCTCAAGATCACGAACAAGCTCAAGACGACGCTCAAGATGATCAAGTTAACGCTCCTTAGCTCTCTCCAAAGGAGGAATTAGAGAGTCATGCCGCCAAGATCGCATCCAAGCTATCCACCAAAGACCATCTCATGAAAAATGTGCTTGGAAGCTTAAGAAAGGGGGTAATCACTCGTAGACAATTAGCAAACTATTGTGAACATCACGCGTTTGTCTCTTGTGTTGAACCCCAAAAGGTCTATGAGGCGCTCAAAGATCCGGATTGGCTCAATGCCATGCATGAAGAACTCAACAACTTCGAGCACAACAAGGTGTGGAGATTGGTGCCAAGGCCAATGGGGAACCATAATGTCATTGGAACCAAGTGGATATTCAAGAACAAGCAAGATGCTCATGGGATTATCATTCGCAACAAGGCTCGTTTGGTAGCTCAAGGCTACTCCCAAGTCGAGGGTATCGACTACGGTGAAACCGTTGCTCCCGTTGCACGCCTTGAATCCATTCACATGTTGATTGCATATGCTTCTCATCATAACTTTAAGTTACAACAAATGGATGTGAAGAGTGCTTTTCTTAATGGTCATATTAATGAGTTCGTATATGTCAAGCAACCCCCCGGGTTCGAGGATCCCTACTTTCCCGATCATGTGTATCAACTCGATAAGGCACTCTATGGCCTTAAGCAAGCCCCACGTGCGTGGTATGACCACCTTACCGAGTTGTTGCAAGATCGTGGTTTTGAAATTGGGAAAATCGACCCCACTCTTTTTACTAAGAAGGTCAAAGGGGAGTTGTTTGTGTGCCAACTATATGTTGATGATATTATCTTTGGTTCCCCTAACAAAGCTTTCAATGAGGAATTTGCCGCGCTCATGACCTCCAAGTTCAAGATGTCCATGATGGGAGAGTTGAAGTTCTTCCTTGGCTTCGAAGTCAAACAAAGAAGAGAAGGAACCTTCATCAACCAAGCCAAATACACTCAAGACATGCTCAAGAGATTCAAGCTAAGTGATGTCAAGCCGGCTTCCACTCCCATGCCCACCAAGTGCCAACTTGACATTGATCCCAATGGTAAAGCGGTGGATCAAAAGGTATATCGCTCCATGATTGGCTCCTTGCTTTACCTTTGTGCATCTAGACCGGATATCATGTTGAGTGTGGGAATTTGTGCACGGTTTCAAGCCGCACCTAAGGAAAGCCACTTTGTGGCGGTCAAGCGAATCTTTCGATATTTGGCTCATACCCCAAACTTTGGCTTATGGTACCCAAGAGGAGCAAACTTCAAGCTTGTAGGATATTCGGACTCCGATTGGGCGGGAGACAAAGTGGATAGGAAGTCCACTTCCGGAGGGTGCCAATTTCTTGGTTGCTCTTTGGTGAGTTGGTCTTCCAAGAAACAAAGTTGTGTGTCTCTCTTGTCCACCGAAGCGGAGTATGTGGCGGCCGGTAGTTGTTGTGCACAACTTCTTTGGATGAGGCAAACTTTAAAGGATTACAGTGTCATTTGTGACAAAGTGCCTCTTTGGTGTGACAATGAAAGTGCCATCAAGATTTCTCTCAACCCGGTCCAACACTTCAAGACGAAGCATATTGAGATTCGGTATCACTTCATCCGGGATCACACTAGGCGAGGGGAGATTGAGCTCAACTATGTCAACACTCATGATAACCTTGCAGATATCTTCATGAAGCCCTTGGATGAAGCAAGATTTCGTGAGTTAAGGCATGAGCTAAATATCATTGATTCAAGCAATGTTGCTTGAACCTTTCACACCCCTCCATACTCAACTTGATGTCTAGTTTAGATGTAGGCATGGACATAGGGGGAGTGTTGTTCTCTCAATGAACCTTCCCTCCCCTCATTATGCATAAACTAATCAAACTCTTTCAATTTAGCCATTTTTGATGGTACTTGTGCTTCAAGGATGAGTTATGGTCATGGGCCCAAGGTTAAAATCTTCGCGGCGCCATACCTCCAGACTCAAACATAGGTGGCCTCGGCCACCACCCTCTCTTGGAGAGGTGTGTGTTTCTCGTCCTCTTTGTGTTGGTTTTGTGTGTGTGTTTGCTCTCGTTTTCTAGTCGGTTTCTTTTCTTGAGCTAAGCCATTTTTGGCCAGTCTTTTTGCGGCTGAGCGGTACTACCGCTGGGTGCGCGGTACTACCGCTGATGATCGTCAAGCGGTACTACCACCCACCCCAGCGGTACTACCTCTACGGGGCGGGCGATGGGGGGTTATGTTGGAGCCGGGGGAGTTGCTTTTCTCCCCCATACCCATTCGCCCCACTCGCTCGTCTTCCTCGTCGCTCCACCGACGTTTCGCTGCAGGAGGGCTTCGGTCGACCGTCGTCTTTGTGCCGTCCCTCTCCAGTTCCTCCGGTGGAGTCGATCCCCACCGCGTCCTCTTGCTATGGATGCTGGTATTGCCCTCGTTCCCGTTCTCTCTTTGCCTAGATCTCACATCTAGTTGTTAGGGGCAATAGGCATTGCTTTTCTCTATTTTTGGCTAAGTCGAGGCTTGAGTAGGATGGAGATGGCATCTAGGCCTTTTGGATTGATGTTTGGTAGGTTTATTTTTGAATTTGGTATCCCCCGTAGTGTCGGATCTGTCCACGGCAGTAGGGAACCGCCGTTCCCCGTCTAGAGCGGTACTACCGCTCATCTTGCACGGTACTACCGCTCGAGCGGTACTGCCACGGTACTACCGCTGGATGCCCAATTCCATCATTTCCTACCACTTTTTGATCCATGTTGTCTTGTTTGGAGGCTTATGCTCTTTCTTTCATGTTGTTTATTTTGCTCGCGTGTTTGGTTCCATGTGATGAACATCCCGAGCAGCAAGTCCGTCGTGTCAACCCCGGACGTGCAACGTCCAAGCGCTACCGCACCTCTGAGACAACAGCGGCCTCATCAAGTGTTCTACCAAGTGTTCCGCCTCAAATGAAGAAGATGAGTGCGTCCAAGCCCAAGCCAAGGGCCAAGTCTGTGACAGAGATGTCTGCCAAGGAATTCTGGGAGAAGCGTCGGCGCAACCCCTATGAGGTCGATCAAGAGCCCGCCTTGGTCAACCGCCTGTTCTAGAACCATTTTCAGTATGCCATCTACTTTGATGTGATAAAAGCCAAGAAGAATCTTTTTGTTGATGTTTGCTCCATCGCTGTTGCCTTTATGGAGAAGGATCCTGACTATTTTGGGGAGGCTCTTCAGATGTGCTCTCAGTTGAACATCCTCGGGATCATGCAGTTCAACAAGGATTTTGATGCAGATTTGGTGGCTCAGTTTTATGCCACCGTCCATCTTGGAACACACGAGGACAGGACTCTGACTTGGATCCATCTTGGAACACACGAGGACATGACTCTGACTTGGATGACAAATGGTAGGCTGCTTACTGTCAAGTGGAAGGCCTTCACGGAGCTTCTTGATGTTGAGGATCAAGGTCTTGAGAAACTAGTTGGCTTTCGCCCTCACCGCAATGCAACTTCCACTCACAAGCAATCTCTCTGGCCATACTGTACCTTGAAGATTAACCCAGTGACTCAGAAGGAGACCTATGAGCTGCCAACATTTCTGGATATTCTCCATCGCATCTTCAGGGAGACCCTCTTCCCTCGCATTGGCAACTTGGATATGGTACACTCTTATCTTGTGGACATGCTTCTTTTCTGTCAACCCGAGAAGGAAGAAAACACTGGAGACTCTTTGTATATCTCTCATGTCATGTGGTCTGAGCTGGTTTCCGCCATCTCTGAGCGCAAGTGCCCTATCTATGGACCATTTACCATGTTGCTCATTGAGAAGGCTCGGGAGCGTGTGTATCCTAGGGTGGTGCTGGAGACTGGGGATCTAGTTTGTCATGAGATCAAGCGTCTGAGGAAGAAGGAGAACTGGGGCACCACAGCTCCAAGTTCTGGCATTCCGCCTGGAGCTGCTGACATGGAGACCGAGGCTGATGCAGATGATGACGATGACTATGAGCCATCTGGAGCAGAGCCCTCTTGGGCAAAGAAGCTCAAGCGCAAGATGAAGAAACTCTTCTGCATGGAGTCTCACGGTTAGTACATGACTCATGTGGCCGAGAAGCAGGCCAGGAGTCGTCACAAGGAGCTCATGCGTGAGTTGGGTGCGACCGTCGGCAGCGGTTCGGAGGGCAAGATCACTGATGAGGAGGAGCGGATTCAGCAACACTGTCCGTGGACCGACTCAGACACCGAGCAGTTTCTGACCAATGACGGCGGTGCAGACGATCCCGCTGGGATATGACGTTCGAGATCCTCAGTTGGCTATCGCCTGGAGCCGTAGCAACGCTCTTTGCCTTTTTGGTGTCTTGCTGCCAAAGGGGGAGAGAGTTTAGGGATTTGTGTCGTTGTCGAGTTGCAAGCGTGTGTTTGTGTGGCGTGTTTGCCTTGCCTGTCTTTCTCGCAAACTCTTTTCTCGTGTTGAACCTTGCTTGCGTTGGTTTGGTTGTGCTCATGAGACTTATCTATCATATGATGTAAGACATATGCACTCTATCGCATCTTATTGAGCTTATGTTATCTTGTGCTAGTTATGTTATGCTCATATTTACTATCTTGCTTAGTGTTAGCCTTATTGTTGCAAGATATGCGTTGTCTATAAAATATAGGGGGAGTGTTGATCCTAGTATGTGTGCCGTGCAGTTCAAAGAAATTTTCTAGATAGCACACATCTAGGGGGAGCCCGTCTATATTTTAGAGATGTGGGGTTTGCTTATGTCATATATTTTCCCCTTTGTGCAAATCTCGTATTGTCATCAATCCACCAAAAAGGGGGAGATTGTAAGGGATATTTATCCCTAAGGTGTTTTGGTGATTGATGACAATGCTTTTGCGGACTAATCGTGTGCTTTGAGCGTTTCAGAGATTCATCCTTTGGCACGAGACGATTCTTTCCCCTCGGAGTTTTAATCAAGACGGTGTAGCACTTTCGTTTCTGTTTTGGTGGACTTGTTTCGTAGGAGTCACCGTACTATCAAGAGGGGGTCCGCTTTGGTAAGGCTAGGGTGGAATCAACACGTACACTTACTTTTCACGCCCTCTGAGCCTTCCCGCTTTGATGGAGGTCTCATTCCCTGTTCTATGAGTATGTTTTGGTCCCAGCGGTAGTACCGCGGTGCCCAGCGGTAGTACCGCCTGTGGGTCCTCAACCGTAGTACCGCTGCAGTACCGGGCTCCTACCGCGTCGACTCGAGGGGGTCGCCTCTCGTGTCGGATTGTGTGGCACTAAGCAGCGGCAGTAAAAGCGGTAGTACCGCTCAAGAGCGGTACTACCGCCCTACCACCGCGGCAGTACCGCACTAGGTCTGACTCCTGCTCATACGCCAGCCCTCCCAGACTGCACGACAGTACCACGAGGGGGAGCGGTAGTACCGCTGGTCCCAGCTGTAGTACCGCTGCCCCCTGCGGTAGTACCACCCTCTGCGGGGCTGTTTTGGGTGGTAACGGTTGGATTGTTCCCCCCTCTATAAAGGGAGGGGGGTCTTCTTCTCCAAGGTTGATTTACCTCTTCCCCCAAAGCTCCATTATTGCTCCAAGCTCCATTTTCGCCCGATCTCTCTCCCTAGCCAATCAAACTTGTTGATTTTCTCGGGATTGGCTGAGAAGGCCCCGATCTACACTTCCACCAAGAGAAATTTGATTCCCCCACTAATCCCTAGCGGATCTTGTTACTCTTGGGTGTTTGAGCACCCTAGACGGTTGAGGTCACCACGAAGTCATATTCCATTGTGGTGAAGCTTCGTGGTGTTGTTGGGAGCCTCCGATTAAGTTGTGGAGATTTCCACAACCTTGTTTGTAAAGGTCCGGTCGCCGCCTCCAAGGGCACCAATAGTGGAATCATGGCATCTCGCAATGTGTGAGGGCGTGAGGAGAATATGGTGGCCCTAGTGGCTTCTTGGGGTGCCTCCACACCGCTCCAACGGAGACGTACTTCCCCTCAAAAGGAAGGAACTTCGGTAACACATCCTCGTCTTCACCGGCTCCACTCTTGGTTATCTCGTACCTTTACTTGTGCAAGCTTATTTGTGCTATTTCCCTTGCTTGCTTGTGTGCTTGTTGTTGTTGCATCATATAGGTTGCTCACCTAGTTGACATCTAGACAACCTACTTTGATGCAAAGTTTAATTTGGTAAAGAAAAGCTAAAAATTGTTAGTTGCCTATTCACCCCCCTGTAGTCAACTATATCGATCCTTTCATATGGTATGCTACCAATTTCTTGAGTGGAACGAACAATCCCTCCAGTACTGACTAATCTTCGACCGACAGCGTGCTGTTCATATTACCCTTCCTGCTCCTCCCTTCTTTAATTTCCAGGTAAGAGGGAGATATTTTATAACTAGAGAGGAGTGTTGGGAAATGTAGCATCCAATTTCAAAAAAATTCCTACGCTCATGCAAGATCTATCTAGGAGATGCATAGCAACAAGAGGGGGAGAGTGTGTCTATGTACCCTCATAGATCGAAAGCGGAAGCGTTTGACAATGCGGTTGATGTAGTCGAACTTCTTCTTGTTCCGACCGATCAAGTACCGAATGTACGGCACCTCCGAGTTCTGCACATGTTCAGCTCAATGACGTCCCTCGAACTCTTGGTCCAGCAAAGTGTCAAGGAAGAAGATGAGTTCCGTTAGCACGACGGTGTGGTGACGGTGATGGTGAAGTGATCTACGCAGGGCTTATCCTAAGAACTACGAAGATATTACCAGAGGCATAAACTGTGGAGGGGGGGCGCCACACACGGTTAACAATTGTTGGTGTGTGTTCTAGCGGTGCCCCCCATATACTGTATGCATGAAGGGGAAGGAAAGAGGGGGGGGGGGAGGGAAGGAAGTGGGAATCCTAATTCACACTTTCCTTGCCCTTTCCCCCTTTCCTTCTCCTCCTCCTATAGCCTTATAGGGCGCACCAGCCCCTTGTGGGCTGGTGTGTTCGTTCACAAGGCCCATATGGCCCATAGGATTGTCGGGGGTACCCGAAACACCTTCCGGTGACCCGATAAGTAACTGATACCCTGTGGAACACTTCCGGTGTCCGAATACAATCATCCTATATATCAATCTCTACCTCCCGACCATTCCGATACTCCTCGTCATGTCCGTGATCTCATCCGGGACTCCGAACAACATTCGGTCACCAAATCACATAACTCGTATAATACTAAATCGTCATCGAACGTTAAGCGTGCGGACCCTACGGGTTCGAGAACTATGTAGACATGACCGAGACACCTCTCGGGTGAATAACCAATAGTGGAACCTGGATGCTCATATTGTCTCCTACATATTCTATGAAGATATTTACCGGTTGAACCGTTATGACAACATACGTTATTCCCTTTGTCCATCGGTATGTTACTTGCCCGAGATTCGATCGTCGGTATCCACATACCTAGTTCAATCTCGTTACCGGCAAGTCTCTTTACTTGTTCTGTAATACATCATCATGTAACTAACTCATTAGTTACTCTGCTTGCAATGCTTCTTATGATGTGCATTACCGAGAGGGCCCAGAGATACCTCTCCGATACTCGGAGTGACAAATCCTAATCTCGATCTATGCCAACCCAACAAACAGCTTCGGAGATACCCGTAGAGCATCTTTATAATCACCCAGTTACGTGATGTTTGATAGCACACAAGGTATTCCTCTGGTATCCGGGAGGTGCATAATCTCATAGTCGAAGGTATATGTATTTGACATGAACAAAGCAATAGCAATAGAACTGAACAATCAATATGCTAAGCTAACGGATGGGTCTTGTCCATCACATCATTCTCCTAATGATGTGATCCCATTCATCAAATGAGAACACATGTCTATGGTTAGGAAACTTAATCATCTTTTATTAACGAGCTAGTCTAGTAGAGGCTTACTATGGACGCAGTGTTTTGTCTATGTATCGACACATGTATCAAGTTTCGGATTAATACACTTATAGCATGAATAATAAACATTTATCATGAATAAGGAAATATAAAATAACAACTTTATTATTGCCTCTAGGGCATATTTCCTTCAAGTAGGCAAACGAGTATGAGAGAGAGGTGGAGGCCGCTTGCCTCCATGCTGCAGCCCTTCAGGCAGTAACTGTCGCATCCGAGTATGACCCCGACTAGAACTTTGGATATCTGCCAGGTCCACCGTGGGCATAGACCAACTTAGGCCAAAAGCCTAAGCTTGCGGGAGTATGTATTTCTCACCGACATTACATTCATGTTCATGCACTCATTCCAGTTGTCGGTGTTCATACTTTTTCATTGTATTATCCATGTTAGATTCATTTTCTAGTTTTCTTCTTGTGCGTTTGAAAAACTTTGAGAAAAACAAAAAATAGTTGTACCTTCTTTCCTTTCCATGTTTAATTAGTAGTAGTATTAAAAGAAAACCCAAAAATATTTCTCGTTCTTCTTTTGCTTGTTGGGAGCTTTCCCGTGTAAATAGTTTTTCTCGTTCTTGTTTTACTTTCTTCAGAAAAACAAAAACTCCAAAAACATTTCAGTGTGTTTCTCTGAAATTATTTTCTTTTCTTTGGGGGTCGAGAGGAGAAGACCATGATGCAAATGTTGAGTGGCTCTCATATGCATTATTATTGATCTAACAAAGAGCCCATATTACCTTGTCTTCTCCGTTGAATAAATGTTTGCCGATTCCAGCTTAATCCAATGCATGTGCACTATTATTATTCACAACATTCGGTCGTGTAAGTGAAAGGCAATCATGACGATATTTGATGAAATGATTGAGATGAGGAGAAGCTGGTATGAACTCGACCTATCTTGTTTTTGTAAATATGACTAGTTCATCGTTCTTGATTCGGGCCATTATGAATGAAACATGTTTGCAATGACAATTAGAGATTATAGTTACTCATGCCATGCTTAATTAGCTAGGAGTTTATAATGGTTTACCTTGCATGCCAACATGCTTTTAAAATGGTTGTGATGTAGTACGATAGGATGGTATCCTCCTTTGAAAGATTCGAGTGGCTTGACTTGGCACATGTTCACACATGTAGTTGAAACAAAATCAACATAGCCTCCACGATATTTATGTTCATGGTGATTTATATCCTACTCATGCTTGCACTCAATGTTGGTTAATCTTAATGCATGTTTATGACTGTTGCCACTCTCTATCTAGTTGGTCACTCCTTAATCTTTTGCTAGCCTTCACTTGTACTAAGCGGGAATACTGCTTGTGCATCCACTTCCATAAACCCAAAGTTGTTCCACATGAGTCCACCATACCTACCTATATGCGGTATTTACCTGCCGTTCCAAGTAAATTTGCATGTGCCAAACCCTAAACCTTCAAATGATAATCTGTTTTGTATGCCCGAATCGCTCATGTAGCAACTAGAGTTGTCAGTATCTTCCATGCTAGGTGGGTTATTCTCATGATGAGTGGACTCCGCTCGTCATTCACGAGAAAATGGATGGTAATCGGGATGCCTGTTCCCATGCTCAAATCAAATCAAAATATAATATGCGACAAAACTCCCCCAAGATTGTTGTTAGTTGGACGGTACCCATTGTTTCGGACCAGCCGTGGAATGCGCTTGTTGGTGGAGGGGGAGTATAAACTTTACCATTCTACTTGGGAACCGCCTATAATGTATCTAGTATGGAAGATACTTAGATCTCTTAGTTGTGATAACCCACAAGTATAGGGGATCGTGCTACCTCTTGAGCTTGCGTTGGTTTTTCCCTTGAAGTGGAAAGGGTGATGCAGCAAAGTAGAGTAAGTATTTCCCTCAGTTTTGAGAACCAAGGTATCAATCCAGTAGGAGACAACGCGCAATCCACCGAATACCTACACAAACAAACACCAACTTGCACCCAAAGCGATAAAGGAGTTGTCAATCCCTTCACGGTTATTTGCACGTGAGATCTGATAGAGATGGATAAACGGTAAAGTAATATTTTTGGTATTTTTGGTTTCTGGAACGGAAAGTAAAATATTGCAAAGAAAGTAAAAAAGGAAACTAGAATTGTAGATCGGAAACTTATATGATGGAAAATAGACTCGGGGGCCATAGGTTTCACTAGAGGCTTCTCTTAAGAAAGGAATTATTATGGTGGGTGCACAAATTACTACTAAGCAAGTGATAGAAAAGCGCAAAGTTATGATGATATCAAAGGCAATGATCATGAACATAGGCATCACGTCCGTGTCAAGTAGACCGAAACGATTCTGCATCTACTACTATTACTCCACACATCGACCGCTATCCAGCATGCATCTAGAGTATTAAGTTCATAAAGAACGGAGTAACACCTTAAGCAAGATGACATGATTTAGAGGAATTAACTCAAGCAATATGATGAAAACCCCATCTTTTTATCCTCGATGGCAACAATACAATACGTGTCGGTTCCCCTTCTGTCACTAGGATTGAGCACCGCAAGATGGAACCCAAAGCTAAGCACTTCTCCCATTGCAAGAAAAACCAATCTAGTTGGCCAAACCAAATCGATAGTTCGAAGAGACTTGCAAAGATATGAAATCATGCATATAAGAATTTAGAGGAGATTCATATAATATTCATAGATAAGCTGATCATAAATCCACAATTCATCGGATCTCGGCGAACGCACTGCAAAAGAGTATTACACCGAATAGATCTCCAAGAACATCGAGGAGAAATTTGTATTGAGAATAAAAGAGAGAGAAGAAGCCATCTAGATACTAGCGATGGACCCGTAGGTCTGTGGTAAACTACTCATACTTCATCGGAGAGGCAATGGTGTTGATGTAGAAGCCCTCTGTGATCGAATCCCCCTCCGGCGGGATGCTGGAAAAGGCCCCTAGATGGGATCTCACGGGTACAGCAGGTTGCAGCGGTGTAAAAGTGGTTTTGTGGCTCCCCTGGAAGTTTTTTGGGGTATATGAGTATGTATAGGAGGAAGATCTTGGTCAGGAGGTCACCGAGGTGCCCACAAGGTTGGTGGGCGCGCCCTCCACCCTTGTGGCCGCCTCGTGGCTATTCTGACTTTCACTCCAAGTCTCCTGGGTGTCTTCTAGTCCAAGAAAAATCATCGCGAAAGTTTTATTCCGTTTGGACTCTGTTTGGTATTCCTTTTCTACGAAACTCAAAACAAGGAAAAAACAGAAACTGGCACTGGGCTCTAGGTTAATAGGTTAGTCCCAAAAATCATATAAAATAGCATATAATGCATATAAAACATCCAAAACAGATAATATAACAGCATGGAACAGTAAAAAATTATAGATACATTGGAGACGTATCAAGCATCCCCAAGCTTAATTCCTGCCTGTCCTCGAGTAGGTAAATGATAAAAACAGAATGTTTGATGTGGAATGCTACCTAACATATTTATCCATGTAATTCTCTTTATTGTGGCATGAATGTTAGATCCGTAAGATTCAAAACAAAAGTTTAATATTGACATAAAAACAATAATACTTCAAGCATACTAACAAAATAATTATGTCTTCTCAGAATAACATGGCCAAAGAAAGCTTATCCCTACAAAATCATATAGTCTGGCTATGCTCCATCTTCATCACACAAAATATTCAAATCATGCACAACCCCAATGACAAGCCAAGCAATTGTTTCATACTTTTGATGTTCTCAAACTTTTTCAACTTTCACGCAATACATGAGCGTGAGCCATGGACATAGCACTATAGGTGGAATAGACGATGGTTGTGGAGAAGATAAAAAGAAGGAGATAGTCTCACATCAACTAGGCGTATCAACGGCTATGGAGATGCCCATCAATAGATATCAATGTGAGTGAGTAGGGATTTCCATGCAACGGATGCACTAGAGCTATAAGTTTATGAAAGCTCAAAAAGAAACTAAGTGGGTGTGCATCCAACTCGCTTGCTCACGAAGACCTAGGGCATTTTAAGGAAGCCCATCATTGGAATATACAAGCCAAGTTCTATAATGAATAATTCACACTAGTATATGAAAGTGATATCATAGGAGACCCTCTATCATGAAGATCGTGGTGCTACTTTGAAGCACAAGTGTGGCAAAAGGGTAGTAACATTGTCCCTTCTCTCTTTTCTCTCATTTTTTTGTTGGGCCTTCTCTCATTTTTTGGCCTCTTTTATTTTTTTATTTTTTGTCCGGAGTCTCATGCCGACTTGTGGGGGAATCATAGTCTCCATCATCCTTTCCTCACTTGGGACAATTCTCTAATAATGAAGATCATCACACTTTTATTTACTTACAACTCAAAAATTACAACTCGATACTTAGAAAAAATATGACTCTATGTGAATGCCTCCGGTGGTGTACCGGGATGTGCAATAAATCAAGAGTGACATGTATGACAGAATTATGAACAATGGCTTTGCCACAAATACGATTTCAACTACATGATCATGCAAAGAAATATGGCAATGATGGAGTGTGTCATAATAAATGGAACGGTGTAAAGTTGCATGGAAATATATCTCGAAATGGCTATGGAAATGCCATAATAGGTAGGTATGGTGGCTGTTTGAGGAAGGATATGTGGTGGGTTTATGGTAGCGGCGAAAGTTGCACGGTACTAGTGAGGCTAGCAATGGCGGAAAGGTGACAGTGCGTATAATCCATGGACTCAACATTAGTCATAAAGAACTCATATACTTATTGCAAAAATCTATTAGTTATCGAAACAAAGTACTACGTGCATGCTCCTAGGGGGATATATTGGTAGGAAAAGACCATCGCTCGTCCCCGACCGCCACTCATAAGGAAGACAATCAATAAATAAATCATGCTCCGACTTCATCACATAACGGTTCACCATGCGTGCATGCTACGGGACTCACAAACTTTAACACAAGTATTTCTCAAATTCACAACTACTTACTAGCATGAGTCTAATATCACTATCTTCATATCTCAAAACAATCATAAGGAATCAAACTTCTCATAGTATTCAACGCACTCTATATGAAAGTTTTTATTATATCCCTCTTGGATGCCTATCATATTAAGACTAATTTTATAACCAAAGAAAATTACCATGCTGTTCTAAAGACTCTCAAAATAATATAAGTGAAGTACGAGAGTTCATAAATTTCTATAAAATAAAACCACCGCCATGCTCTAGAAAGATATAAGTGAAGCACTAGAGCAATTTTGCATAGCTCAAAAGATATAAGTGAAGCACATAGAGCATTCTAATAAATCACGATTCATGCGTGTCTCTCCCAAAAGGTGTGTACAGAAAGGATGATTGTGACAAACTAAAAATAAAAAAATCAAATCATACAAGACGCGCCACGCAAAACACATATCATGTGGTGAATACAAATATAGCCTCAAGTAAAGTTACCGATAAACAAAGACGAAAGAGGGGATGCTTTCCCGAGGCATCCCCAAGCTTAGTGTAACACCCTCGATGCGACTATATCTCCCACGTGTCGAGGCACGACTTAGAGGCATAATCGCATTGAAGGCATATGTCACAAGTTAGGCAATCTTCACAACATCCCATGTAATATAGATAATAAAAGGGGAGATAACATAGTTGGCTTACACTCGCCACGTCAATCAAGTACATAAATTGAAGGAAATATGCCCTAGAGGCAATAATAAAGTTATTATTTATTTCCTTATTTCATGATAAATGTTTATTATTCATGCTAGAATTGTATTAACCGGAAACATAATACATGTGTGAATACATAGACAAACAAAGTGTCACTAGTATGCCTCTACTTGACTAGCTCGTTAATCAAAGATGGTTATGTTTCCTAAACCATAGACAAAGAGTTGTTATTTGATTAACGGGATCACATCATTAGGAGAATGATGTGATTGACTTGACCCATTCCGTTAGCTTAGCACTCGATCGTTTAGTATGTTGCTATTGCTTTCTTCATGACTTATACATGTTCCTATGACTATGAGATTATGCAACTCTCGTTTACCGGAGGAACACTTTGTGTGCTACCAAACGTCACAATGTAACTGGGTGATTATAAAGGAGCTCTACAGGTGTCTCCAAAGGTACATGTTGGGTTGGCATATTTCGAGATTAGGATTTGTCACTCCGATTGTCGGAGATGTATCTCTGGGCCCTCTCGGTAATGCACATCACATAAGCCTTGCAAGCATTGCAACTAATGAGTTAGTTGCGAGATGATGTATTACGAAATGAGTAAAGGGACTTGCCGGTAACGAGATTGAACTAGGTATTGAGATACCAACGATCGAATCTCGGGCAAGTACATACCGATGACAAAGTGAACAATGTATGTTGTTATGCGGTCTGACCGATAAAGATCTTCGTAGAATATGTGAGAGCCAATATGAGCATCCAGGTTCCGCTATTGGTTATTGACCGGAGACGTGTCTCGGTCATGTCTACATTGTTCTCGAACCCGTAGGGTCCGCACGCTTAAGGTTTCGATGACAGTTATATTATGAGTTTATGAGTTTTGATGTACCAAAGGAGTTCGGAGTCCCGGATGAGATCGGGGACATGACGAGGAGTCTCGAAATGGTCGAGACGTAAAGATCGATATATTGGACGACTATATTCGGACATCGGAAAGGTTCCGAGTGGTTCGGGTATTTTTCGGAGTACCGGGGAGTTACGGGAATACGGGAGAAGAAGTATATGGGCCTTATTGGGCTTTAGGGGAGAGGGAGAGGCAGGCCGCGGCCCCCAAGGCCTAGTCCGAATTGGACTAAGGGGAGGGGCTGCGCCCCCTCCTTCCTTCTCTTCCTTCTTCCCCTTCCTTGTCTCCTACTCCTACTACATGGAAGGACTCCTAGTTGGACTAGGAAAGGGGGAATCCTACTCCCGGTGGGAGTAGGACTCCCCTAGGGCGCGCCATAGAGAGGGCCGGCCCTCCCCTCCTCCACTCCTTTATATACGGGGGCAGGGGGCACCCCATAGACACACAAGTTGATCCACGTGATCGTTTTCTTAGCCGTGTGCGGTGCCCCCTTCCACCATAATCCTCGATAATATTGTAGCGGTGCTTAGGCGAAGCCCTGCAACGGTAGAACATCAAGATCGTCACCATGCTGTCGTGCT
Source organism: Triticum aestivum (assembly GCF_018294505.1). NCBI lineage: Eukaryota > Viridiplantae > Streptophyta > Magnoliopsida > Poales > Poaceae > Triticum > Triticum aestivum. Next base: position 642,094,124 of record NC_057797.1, read on the forward strand.
GACGGAACTCTTCCCCGACACTTTGCTGGATCGGAGTCCGGGGATGGTCATCGAGCTGAACGTGTGCTAAAACTCGAAGGTGCCATAGTTTCGGTGCTTGATCGGTCGGGCCGTGAAGACGTACGACTATATCAACCGCGTTGTGCTAACGCTTCCGCTGTCGGTCTACGAGGGTACGTAGACAACACTCTCCCCTCTCGTTGCTATGAACCACCATGATCTTGCGTGTGCGTAGGAAAATTTTGAAATTACTACGTTCCCCAACAGTGGCATCCAAGCCTAGGTTTTATGTGTTGATGTTATATGCACGAGTAGAACACAAGTGAGTTGTGGGCGATATAAGTCATACTGCTTACCAGCATGTCATACTTTGGTTCGGCGGTATTGTTGGACGAAGCGGCCCGGACCGACATTACGCGTACGCTTACGCGAGACCGGTTCTCCCGACGTGCTTTGCACACAGGTGGCTAGAGGGTGACAGTTTCTCCAACTTTAGTTGAACCAAGTGTGGCTACGCCCGGCCCTTGCGAAGGTTAAAACAGCACCAACTTGACAAACTATCGTTGTGGTTTTTTGATGCGTAGGTAAGAACGGTTCTTGCTAAGCCCGTTGCAGCCATGTAAAACTTGCAACAACAAAGTAGAGGACGTCTAACTTGTTTTTGCAGGGCATGTTGTGATGTAATATGGTCAAGACGTGATGAAATATAAGTTGTTGTATGAGATGATCATGTTTTGTTGAAGTTATCGGCAACTGGCAAAATCCTTATGGTTGTCTCTCTATTGCATAAGATGCAAGCGCCCAATAATTGCTTTACTTTATCGCTATGCGATAGCAATAGTTGCAAGAGAAATTGTTGGCGAGACGACCACGTGACGACACATTGATATAGATCAAGATGATGGAGATCATGGTGTCATGCCGGTGACGATAGAGATCATGACAGTACTTTGGAGATGGAAATCAAAGGCGCAAGATGATGATGGCCATATCATGTCACATATTTTGATTGCATATGATGTTTATCTTTTATACATCTTATTTTGCTTAGTTTGACGGTAGCATTTTAAGATGATCTCTCACTAATTATCAAGAAGTGTTCTCCCTAAGTATGCACCGTTGCGAAAGTTCTTCGTGCTGAGACACCACGTGATGATCGGGTGTGATAGGCTCTACGTTCAAATACAACGGGTGCAAAACAGTTGCACACGCGGAATACTCAGGTTATACTTGATGAGCCAAGCATATACAGATATGGCCTCGGAACACGGAGACCGAAAGGTCGAGCGTGAATCATATAGCAGATATGATCAACATAGTGATGTTCACCAATGAAAGTACTCCATCTCACGTGATGATCGGACATGGTTTAGTTGATTTGGATCACGTAATCACTTAGAGGATTAGAGGGATGTCTATCTAAGTGGGAGTTCTGAAGTAATATGATTAATTGAACTTAAATTTATCATGAACTTAGGCCTGGTAGTATTTTGCAAATTATGTTGTAGATCAATAGCTCACGTTGTTGCTTCCCTATGTTTATTTTGATATGTTCCTAGAGAAAATTGTGTTGAAAGATGTTAGTAGCAATGATGCGGATTGGATCCATGATTTGAGGTTTATCCTCATTGCTGCACAGAAGAATTATGTCCTTGATGCACCGCTAGGTGACAGACCTATTGCAGGAGCAGATGCAGACGTTATGAACGTTTGGCTAGCTCAATATGATGACTACTTGATAGTTTAGTGCACCATGCTTAATGGCTTAGAATCAGGACTTCAAAGACGTTTTGAACATCATGGACCATATGAGATGTTCCAGGAGTTGAAGTTAATATTTCAAGCAAATACCCGAGTTGAGAGATATGAAGTCTCCAACAAGTTCTATAGCTAAAAGATGGAGGAGAATCGCTCAACTAGTGAGCATGTGCTCAGATTGTCTGGGTACTACAATCGCTTGAATCAAGTGGGAGTTAATCTTCCAGATAAGATAGTGATTGAAAGAATTCTCTAGTCACCATCACCAAGTTAGTAGAACTTCGTGATGAACTATAGTATGCAAGGGATGACGAAAACGATTCCCAAGCTCTTCATGATGAAATCGATGAAGGTAGAAATCAAGAAAGAGCATCAAGTGTTGATGGTTGACAAGATCACTAGTTTCAAGAAAAGGGCAAAGGAAAAAAGGGGAACTTCAAGAAGAACAGCAAGCAAGTTGCTGCTCAAGTGAAGAAGCCCAAGTCTGGTCCTAAGCCTGAGACTAAGTGCTTCTACTGCAAAGGGACTGGTCACTGGAAGCGGAACTACCCCAAGTGATTGGCGGATAAGAAGGATGGCAAAGTCAACATAAGTATATTTGATATACATATTATTGATGTGTACTTTACTAGTGTTTATAGCAACCCCTCAGTATTTGATACTAGTTCAGTTGCTAAGATTAGTAACTCGAAACGGGAGTTGCAGAATAAACAGAGACTAGTTAAGGGTGAAGTGATGATGTGTATTGGAAGTGGTTCCAAGATTGATATGATCATCATCGCACACTCCCTATACTTTCGGGATTAATGTTGAACCTAAATAAGTGTTATTTGGTGTTTGCGTTGAGCATAAATATGATTTGATCATGTTTATTGTAATACGGTTATTCATTTAAGTAAGAGAATAAATTGTTGTTCTGTTTACATGAATAAAACCTCATATGGTTACACACCCAATGAAAATAGTTCATTGGATCTCGATCATAGTGATACACATAATCATTATATTGAAACCAAAAGATGCAAAGTTAATAATGATAGTGCAACTTATTTGCGGCACTGCCGTTTAGGTCATATTGGTGTAAAGCGCATGAAGAAACTCCATACTGATGGGCTTTTGTAATCACTTGATTATGAATCAGTTGATGCTTGTGAACCATGCCTCATGGGCAAGATGACCAAGACTCCGTTCTTCGGAACAATGGAGCGAGCAACAGATTTGTTGGAAATCATACATACTGATGTATGTGGTCCGATGAATATTGAGGCTCGCGACAGGTATCATTATTTTCTAATCTTCACAGATGATTTGAGCAGATATGAGTATATCTACTTGATGAAACGTAAGTCTGAAACATTTGAAAAGTTCAAATAATTTCAGGGTGAAGTGGAAAATCATCGTGACAAGAAAAGAAAAGGTTTCTACGATCTGATCGCGGAGACAAATATTTGAGTTACGAGTTTGGTCCTCAATTAAAACATTGTGGAATAGTTTCACAAACTCATGCCACCTGGAACACCACAGCATAATGGTGTGTCCGATTGTCATAACCGTACTTTACTGGATATAGTGCAATCTATGATGTCCCTTACCGATCTACCACTATCGTTTCGGGGTTATGCATTAGAGACAACTGCATTCATGTTAAAAGAGCACCATCTAAATCCGTTGAGACGACACAATCTGAATTATGGTTTGGCAAGAAACCAAAGTTGTCGTTTCTTAAAGTTTTGGGTTGTGATGCTTATGTGAAAAAGTTTCATCCTGATAAGCTCAAACCCAAATCGGAGAAATATGTCTTCATAGGATACCCAAAGGAGACTGTTGGGTACACCTTCTATCACAGATCCTAAGGAAAGACATTCGTTGCTAAGAATGGATCATTTCTAGAGAAGGAGTTTCTCTCGAAAGAAGTGAGTGGGAGGAAAGTAGAAAACTTGATAAGGTAATTGTACCTTCTCCCTTATTGGAAAGTAGTTCATCACAGAAATCTGTTCTTGTGACTACTACACCAATTAGTGAGGAAGCTAATGATGATGATAATGTAACTTCAGATCAAGTTACTACCGAATCTCGTAGGTCTACCAGAGTAAGATCCGCACCAGAGTGGTACGGAAATCCTATTCTGGAAGTCATGTTACTAGACCATGATGAACCTACGAACTATGAGGAAGCGATGATGAGCCCAGATTCCGCAAAATGGCTAGAGGCCATGAAATCTGAGATAGGATCCATGTATGAAAACAAAGTATGGACTTTGGTTGACTTGCCCGATGATCGGCAAGCCATTGAGAATAAATGGATCTTTAAGAAGAAGACTGACGCTGATTGTAATGTTACTATCTACAAAGCTCGACTTGTTGCAAAAGGTTTTCGACAAGTTCAAGGGGTTGACTACGATGATACTTTCTCACCCGTAGCGATGCTTAAGTCTGTCCGAATCATGTTGGCTATTGCTGCATTTCATGATTATGAAATTTGGCAAATGGATGTCAAGACTGCATTCTTGAATGGATTTCTAGAAGAAGAGTTGTATATGATGCAACCTGAAGGTTTTGTTGATCCAAAAGGTGCCGACAAAGTGTGCAAGCTCCAACGTTCCATTTATGGACTGGTGCAAGCATCTCGGAGTTGGAATAAACGTTTTGATAGTGTGATCAAAGCATATGGATTTATACAGACTTTTGGAGAAGCCTGTATTTACAAGAAAATGAGTGGGAGCTCTGTAGCATTTCTAGTTTTATATGTTGATGACATATTATTAATTGGAAATGATATAGAATTTCTGGATAGCATAAAGGGATACTTGAATAAAAGTTTTTCTATGAAAGACCTCGGTGAAGCTGCTTACATATTGGGCATCAAGATCTATAGAGATAGATCAAGACGCTTAATAGGACTTTCACAAAGTACATACCTTGACAAAATTTTGAAAAAGTTCAAAATGGATCAGGCAAAGAAAGGATTCTTGCCTGTGCTACAAGGTGTGAAGTTGAGTCAAACTCAATGCCCGACCACAGCAGAAGATAGAGAGAAAATGAAAGATGTTCCCTATGCTTCAGCCATAGGCTCTATCATGTATGCAATGCTGTGTACCAGACCTGACGTATGCTTAGCAATAAGCTTGGCAGGTAGGTACCAAAGTAATCCAGGAGTGGATCACTGGATAGCGGTCAAGAACATCCTGAAATACCTGAAAAGGACTAAGGATATGTTTCTCGTATATGGAGGTGACAAAGAGCTAGTCGTAAATGGTTACGTCGATGCAAGCTTTGACACTGATCCAGACGATTCTAAATCGCAGACCGGATACGTGTTTTTATTAAACGGTGGAGCTGTTAGTTGGTGCAGTTCTAAACAAAGCGTCGTGGCAGGATCTACATGTGAAGCGGAGTACATAGTTGCTTCTGAAGCAGCAAATGAAGGAGTCTGGATGAAGGAGTTGATTTCCGATCTAGGTGTCATACCTAGTGCATCGGGACCAATGAAGATCTTCTGTGACAATACTGGTGCAATTGCCTTGGCAAAGGAATCCAGATTTCACAAGAGGACCAAGCACATCAAGAGACGCTTCAATTCCATTCGGGACCAAGTCCAAGTGGGAGACATAGGGATTTGCAAGATACATACGGATCTGAATGTTGCAGACCCGTTGACTAAACCTCTCTCACGAGCAAAACATGATCAGCACCAAGACTCCATGGGTGTTAGAATCATTACTATGTAATCTAGATTATTGACTCTAGTGCAAGTGGGAGACTGAAGGAAATATGCCCTAGAGGCAATAATAAAGTTATTATTTATTTCCTCATATCATGATAAATGTTTATTATTCATGCTAGAATTGTATTAACCAGAAACATGATACATGTGTGAATACATAGACAAACATATAGTCACTAGTATGCCTCTACTTGACTAGCTCATTAATCAAAGATGGTTATGTTTCCTAACCATTGACATGTGTTGTCATTTGATTAATGGGATCACATCATTAGGAGAATGAGGTGATTGACATGACCCATCCCGTTAGCTTAGCACTTGATCGTTTAGTATTCTGCTATTGCTTCCTTCATGACTTATACATGTTCCTGTAACTATGAGAATTGTGTAACTCCCGTTTACCGGAGGAACACTTTGGGTACTACCAAACGTCACAACGTAACTGGGTGATTATAAAGGAGTACTACAGGTGTCTCCGAAGGTACATGTTGAGTTAGCATAATTCGAGATTAGGTTTTGTCACTCCGATTGTCGGAGAGGTATCTCTGGGCCCTCTCGGCAATGCTCATCACCTAAGCCTTGCAAGCATGTAACTAATGAGTTAGTTATAAGATGAAGTATTACAGAACGAGTAAAGAGACTTGTCGATAACGAGATTGAACTAGGTATTGGATACCGACGATCGAATCTCGGACAAGTAACATACCGATGACAAAGGGAACAACGTATGTTGTTATGCGGTTTGACCGATAAAGATCTTCGTAGAATATGTAGGAACCAATATGGGCATCCAGGTCCCGCTATTGGTTATTGACCAGAGATGTGTCTCAGTCATGTCTACATCGTTCTCGAACCGTAGGGTCCGCATGCTTAAGGTTTCGATGACAGTTATATTATGAGTTTATGTATTTTGATGTACCGAAGGTTGTTCGGAGTCCCGGGTATGATTACGGACATGACGAGGAGTCTCGAAATGGTCGAGACATAAAGATTGATATATTGGACGAATATATTTGGACACCGGAAAGGATCCGGAGAAGTTTGGAGCCCCGGAAGGTTACCGGAACCCCCCGGGAGGTATATGGGCCTTATTGGGCCCATGTAGGAGGAAGAGAGAAGGATCAAGGGAAGGGGGCGCGCCCCCCCAAGCCCAATCCGAATTGGGGAGGGGGCCGGCCCCCCCTTTCCTTTCTCCTTCCCCCTCTTCCTATTACTACTACTAGTACTACTTCCTAATACTAGTACTCTTTCCTTCCCCCTCCAAATAAGATAAGGAAAAGAGAGGGAAACCTACTTGGAGTAGGTTTCCCCCTCCTCATGGCGCGCCCCCCTAGGGCCGGCCACCTCCTCCCTCCCTCCTTTATATACGGGGGTAGGGGGGCACCCTAGAACACACAAGTTGATCATTGATCATTCCTTAGCCGTATGCGGTGCCCCCCTCCACGATATTACACCTCGGTCATATTGTAGCGGTGCTTGGGTGAAGCCCTGCAACAGGAGAACATCAAGATCGTCACCACGCCGTCGTGCTGACGGAACTCCCCCTCGGCGCCTCTGCTGGATCGGAGATCGAGGGTGCGTCATCGAGCTGTACGTGTGTCAAGAACTCGGAGGTGCCGGAGTAACGGTACTTGGATCGGTTGAACCGGAGGACGTACGACTACTTCCTCTATGTTGCGTCAATGCTTCCGCTTCAGTCTACGAGGGTACGTAGACAACACTCTCCCCTCGTTGCTATATCATCACCATGATCTTGCGTGTGCGTAGGAAATTTTTTGAAATTACTACGTTCCCCAACATTACTATCATAGTAGCTCTTCTGGCGGGATTGGGCTGCTTTGAGGTTATCGCGAATGACTTTGCACATTTACTCTGCCTCTGTGATTAAGTCATTTCCCAAAAGCTGACGTTCACCGGTTTCAGACCAGTTGAGAGGGGTATGACACTTCCTGCCATACAGAATTTCAAATGGGGCCTTGCCCGAGCTTGCTTGAAAACTGTTGTTGTAGGAGAATTCAGCATAAGGAAGACAATCCTCCCACTTCATGCCAAAGGAGATCACACAAGCCCTGAGCATATCTTCAAGAATCTGGTTGACACGCTCGACTTGACCGCTAGTTTGAGGATGGAAAGCTGTGCTGAAGCAGATGTTGGTACCCATGGCCTTCTGAAAAGAATCTCAAAACTTGGAGGTAAAGATGCTGCCACGGTCTGAAGAGATCACTTGTGGAATACCATGCAGAGAGACAATTCGAGAGGTATAGAGTTCCACCAATTGAGCTGCAGTGATCGACTCTTTGATAGGCAGAAAATGAGCCACTTTGGTGAGTTTGTCGATGACAACGAATATAGCATCATTTCCACGCTTGGACTTTGGAAACCCAGTCACGAAGTCCATTTCAATGTGGTCAAACTTCCATTCTGGAATGGCAAGAGGTAGGAGGAGACCAGCTGGCCTTTGGTGTTCTGCCTTCACTCTTCTGCAGACATCACATTCATTCACAAATTGAGCAATCTCGCGCTTCATTCGAGTCCACCAATAAGCCTGCTTGAGGTCCTGATACATCTTCGTGCTCCCAGGGTGGATGGAGAGGAGAGAATTGTGAGCCTCGTTCATGATCACTTTATGGAGGTCACCTTTGGGTACAACAATACGATCCTCGAAGAAGAGAGTGTCCTTGTCATCAAGGCGGTAGCACTTGTACTTGGGTTGACTCTTGGCAATCCCCATCTTCACCTTTTTCGCCATAGCATCAAGAAGCTGGGCTTGGCGAATCTGATCTTCCAAGGTAGGAGAGACTTGAAGGTTGGCGAGGAAACCTTGAGGAACAACTTGCAGGTTAAGTTTGCGGAAAGCTTCACAAAGCTCGGGTTGATAAGGCTTGAGAATAAGACTGTTGCAATAAGCCTTCTTGCTCAATGCGTCAGCAATCACATTGGCCTTGCCTGGAGTATACTCGATACTCGGATTATACTCTTGAATCATTTCGACCCATCGAGTCTGCCTGAGGTTGAGATTAGGCTGAGTGAAGATGTACTTGAGACTCTTGTGATCAGTGAAGATGTCCACTTTTCTTCCCAATAAGAGATGTCTCCAAGTCAAAAGAGCATGCACAACTGCCGCCAACTCAAGATCATGAGTGGGGTAGTTCTTCTCATTGGGCTTCAATTGGCGAGAGGTATATGCAACAACTTTCTTCTCTTGCATCAACACTGCGCCAAGACCTTGGAGAGAGGCATCACAAAAGACCTCGTACGGCTTGGATTCATCAGGCGGAGTCAGAACTGGAGCAGTGATCAATTTCTCTTTCAAAGTGCTGAAAGCAATGTCACACTCCGGAGACCAAACGTACTTGACGTGCTTCTGGAGAAGATTTGAGAGAGGCTTCGCGATCTTAGAAAAGTTTTCAACGAATCGTCGACAGTAGCTTGCGAGACCGAGGAAGCTACGGAGTTGCTTCACGTTCTGAGGTGGTTCCCAATTCACAATTGCAGACACCTTCTCAGGATTCACCGCAATGCCCTTGGCACAGATGATATGACCAAGATAAAGAACCTCATCGAGCCAAAATTCGCACTTGGAGAACTTGGCGTAGAACTTGTGTTCCCTCAACTTATCGAGTACCAAACGCAAGTGCTTGGCATGGTCTTCCTTGTTCTTCGAGAAAACTAGAATGTCGTCGAGATAAACCAAAACAAAGTCATTGGTGTAGGCGTTGAAGATGAAGTTCATCATGCGAGAGAACGTCGGAGGAGCGTTGACGAGGCCAAAAGACATGACAGTGTATTCATATGAACCATAGCTTGTCCTGAAAGCCATCTTGGGAATATCTTGCTCACGGATTCGAATCTAATGATAACCCATACGGAGATCAAGCTTGGAGAATACTTGGGCACCTTTGAGTTGTTCGAACAGCTCATTGATGTTGGGAAGTGGGTATTTGTTCTTGATGGTCTTCTTGTTCAATGGACGGTAATCAACACAAAGTCGGTTCGTTCCATCCTTCTTCTTCACAAAAAGTACACCACAACCCCACGGAGAAGAACTAGGCCGGATGAGACCCATTCTCTCTTGAATATCGAGTTGCTTCTTCAGCTCCTTCAACTCTTCAGGTCCGAGCTTGTAAGGACGCTTGCACAATGGTTCCATGCCGGGCTCAAGATCAATAACGAATTCAACTGGCCGGTGCGGAGGCATTCCTGGAAGCTCTTCTGGAAAGACGTCTTGATATTCGCAAATGACTAGATTGCGAGATAGCATTGAGTTCACCCTTGTCATTGAGAGAAAACAGACAGATAGTATCATCACGAGCGGCAAAGACAATTACATCCTCAGACGAATGAGTCAATTGAATCTGCATGGCTGCACAATCAAGATGCGCCTTGTGCTTAGTAAGCCAATCCATTCCGGGAATAAGATCAATATCCGAGTTGCCAAGAACCATTGGGGAAGAAAGAAACTTGTAGTCGCCCAAGGTGATAGTAACATCCGGAGCCATCATTTTAGTGTTCATGAACAAACCCGGAGAAGAAACCGCTATCGGCTTAGGCAAATCAATAGTATGCACATCATGCATGGATGCAAAAGGCTTCGATAAAAATGATAAATATGCACCAGTGTCAAAAAGAACTCTTGCGGGAATGTCATTAACAAGAATGATCACATCTGGTGAGTCCTCTGCCTGAGCTGCATTCAGCAAGTTGACCTTGGCGGACTTGGTGTTATGCTTAACCATAGCTGTACTTGCCGATCTGACAGGTGGAGGAGGAGGAAGACGCCTCTGATTGAAGCATTTGTTGGCATAGTGACCCTTCTGTTGGCACTTGTTGCACGTGACCTCTGAAAGCAGACGGTGATATGGAGCACTCGATCTTGGAGCTTGAGACGAAGTCTTGTTCTGAAAGCCAGGGTTGGGTGGGTGGGAAGATCCACTGCCACCTTTGCTATTCTGCTGATACGGCTGACGGAACGGAGGAGGAGGAAGCCAATACTTATGCTGCTTGGCCACTTGAGTCGAGGAAGAAGGAGTAACATCTCTGACTCGCTTCTTGGAAGCATCACGCCTCAGTTGAGCAGCCTCTTGCTTCAACGCCATGTTGTAGAACTCATCGTACCTCAAGGGCTCAAAGAGGACAAGAGCGAGCTGGATTTCTTCTCTGAGACCACCGCTGAACTGGTATATCATGCTCCTCTCATCAGGAACGTCCTTCTTGGCAAAGCGGGCGAACTTCTGAAACAACTTGTTGTAGTCATAGACAGACAAAGAGCCTTGCTTCAGGTTGCGGAATTCCTCACGCTTGCTTTCAACCACACTCTTGAGGGATATGGTGAGCTCTGAAATCTCGACGAAATTCATCCCAAGTAATAGCACGTCCACCTTTGGAATCCTTGTACTGCTGGAACCATTCTGCAGCTTGATCTTTGAGTTGGAAGGAAGCGAACTTGACAAAGTCCTCAAGCCTGACGTTACTGCACTCGAAATGCTTGCACAGATCCACAAGCCAATCGTCAGCATTGGTTGCCTCAACACAATTGCTAAAAGTCTTTGGCCCATTAGCAAGGAACTGGTTGAGTGTAGCAAAGTGATTCTGATTGTTGCCTTGGTTCCCTTGGTTGCCTTGATTGCGCTCTTGAAGAATTTGCATGATCAACTGTGTGTTTGCATTGGTTGCGGCCATCACAGCTTGCCATGCCTCCAAAGGAGGTGGAGGTGGTGGCGGATCAGGATTCGGAGTCGTGCGCGTTGGAGGAGCCATCCTGAAGAGGTTGACATCCATTAGCACATTGATAGACAAATATTGAAGCTGAATCCAACGGAATGAAAATTGCAACAAATAGTCTTCACATCCGAACAAAATGAACGGATGCATTCCTCTTGACATGGTCACATATCCATAAATTGAGAAGCCACTTAGAATTAAGGTAGAGAAATAAATCAAGAATGAATACTCGGTAAGAAATCCCAATCTCAAACCAAATATTCGTGGAAGAAGAACTAGAGCTACTAGAATTCCACCTATGAAACTCCCGAACCTTTCCGGTTATGCAATCAGGTGTTGGGGATACAGGGGAAGCATAATATCTCACCCAAATCTAGCAAATCCTACATCCAGCTGTATCCATCCTTCAACACATACCCGAGAAAAACTTCGGAAACCATCTACCTCAACCTTCGAAAAGCATCCGTTATACAAGTTATGGAGATACTCCCGAACTCCCACCCCAGTACTGGGTGGCGTCAAGGTTATCTCACCAACGAACTGCATAAAAGAGATTTTCGATGTCGGCGTACTAAACTCAGGTATTCCAGAACTGCAACGATAAAATTATGACGACAACACCTCAGATCTCAACTCCCCCGAACACTTCCACAAAACCCCTGACAGGAGGCACCAAGACAATGTTCTCGTCATAAAACCATCGGAACGATTCCAAGATACCCGTGTGATCCTAAATTTTTTTTAGTGAAATTTGAGAAGAGAAGAGTCAAAACTCTACATCAGGATGCCTTACCAGAGCGATGAGGAGACTAGGAAGTAAAAAGAATTCCTAAACTCTCCGATATATAATTCCTAAATGACTCAAAACATTTTTCTAGACACAACTCAGCCGCTAAAAACGATCAAGCAATGGGGCTCCTAAGGTCGGGGAAGGCTCTGATTACCAACTTGTAACACCCTCGATGCGACTATATCTCCCACGTGTCGAGGCACGACTTAGAGGCATAATCGCATTGAAGGCATATGTCGCAAGTTAGGCAATCTTCACAACATCCCATGTAATATAGATAATAAAAGGGGAGATAACATAGTTGGCTTACACTCGCCACGTCAATCAAGTACATAAATAACATTACATCATCCAAACACTCATGGCCCGACTACGGCGCCAAAATAAAAGATAACCCAACATGCGACACGGTCCCGATCACCCCAAACTGGGCACCACTACTGATCATCAGGAAAGGAAACATAGTATCGTTGAGAGTCCTCGTCGAACTCCCACTTGAGCTCAAACGCGTCACCTGGAGCAGAATCATCAGGCCCTGCATCTGGTGTAATAGTAATCTGTGAGCCACAGGGACTCAGCAATCTCGCACCCTCGCGATCAAGACTATTTAAGCTTATAGGTAAGGCAAGGTAAATATGTGGAGCTGCAGCAAGCGACTAGCAAATATGGTGGCTATCCTGTTCGCAAAAGAGAGCGAGAAGAGGAGGCAAAGCGCGAGCGAGAAACGTTCCGATCAGACTCGGTACCTCGGTTCTTCAAGACACTTCGACATGTTAAAACAAGACCAGCAACACCGCCCGAATGTGCCGACAAATCCCGATAGGAGCTGCACATATCTCGTTCTCAAGGCACACCGGATGAGCAAGATGTCGGGTAGGCCAGCCCAGAGTTGCCCCTGGTAGCCCCGGACATCGCTCGGTTGGACCAATACTCAGAGGAGCACTGGCCTGGGGGGGGGGGGCTAAAATAAGATGACCCTCGGGCTCCGGAAACCCAAGGGAAAAAGAGGCTAGGTGGCAAAAGGTAAAACCAAGGTTGGGAATTGCTGGAAAAGCTTTAATCAAGGCGAACTATCAAGGGGTTCCCATTATAACCCAACCGCGTAAGGAATGCAAAATCCGGGAACATAACACCGATATGACGGAAACTAGGGTGGCAAGAGTGGAACAAAACACTAGGCGAGAGGCCGAGCCTTCCACCCTTTACCAAGTATATAGGTGCATTAAGATAACATGGCAATATAATGATATCCCAACAAGTAAATAATGTTCCAACAAGGAACGACCTCCAATCTTCACCTGCAACTAGCAACGCTATAAGAGGGGCTGAGCAAAGCGGTAACATAGCCAATCAACGGTTTGCTAGGACATGGTGGGTTAGTGGTTTGACATGGCAATTTGGGAGGCTTGAAAGCAAGTGGTAGGCATCATAGCATTGGCATAGCAAAAGAGCGGGCATCTAGCAAAGCAAAGATAGTAGTGATTTCGAGGGTATGATCATCTTGCCTGCAAAGTTGTCAGAGTTGACTGGATCCTCGAAAACAAACTCAATAGGCTCCTTGTTAGCAAACTCGTCTCCTGGCTCTACCCAAACAAGACAAACAAGCAAACGGAACACAATCAACCATGTGCAAAGATCAATCAATAGGATGCAAGGATGGTATGCTATGCGGGATGCGATGCGGGATGCATATGCAAGATTTGACAAGGGATGCACGAACCTGGCCTCAACTTGGAAAACCAAGTATGCCACTGGAAAGATAAGATGAAATCACTTGAAAACGATATAAAGAACGCCGGAATCGGAGTTACGGTTTGGAAATGGCAAGCAATTCAAATATGACACCGGTCTGCGATTTACAGCAAGTAGCCATCTAAATGCAACAAGATGAACATGCTACAACACCCAAACATGGCATAAAAATACATGGCAAGGATGCATTCAAGATGCTTAACAAAAGTCTAGCACTGAGCTACGACCAATTCATCCACTAACAGGTTCAAACAAGCATGGCAAAAATGCATATGGCAAACAGATTTCAGACACTGAAATTAACACTTGTCTGGAATTTCAGATCAGGTAGCACTCTTCGGAGCAACAAAACTACATGCTACAGGACCTGAACATGGCAAAGTAAAGCATGGCATGGAGCTACTCAAAGAGCTTAACAAAAGTCCCTTAGTGACCTTGAGCCAAAAGGGATCAGAAAATACATTTGCAAGCATGTGAACATGGCAAAAACATAATCAGTTCTCAGACTTTGTGAAAACTGGAGCATGCTGAAACAGATATCAAGTAGGCATGTTTACGAGCTCGATGCACTCACTACGGAGCAAGTCATTATAATCTAAGCATACACCCATCAATAATACACAGAATGCAAGCTAAACATGGCAAGAACAATAACATAGCATGCACGAATCAACTACAACATCATCGGCAAAATCGTTAACAAGTAGACAATTTGCCCAGATTCACGAAGTAGGAAAAGTAGAGCTCGATTGACTCAAGCTAGGGTGCTCCATAATTGCAAACAAAGACATGGATGGATAGAGCACTACAATAATAACAAAACATCCTTACTGATCATCCTCAAAAGAGGCACGAATCACTAGGAAACTACATGAACATATGGCCATATGAGATAAACAGCTCAAGGACTTAGTGGAAATGCTAAGTCCCTGAAATCAGCACTAACAAGTGCACCACTTTGCAAGCTTGTACTAGTCACCACACACATCACAAAAATACATGGGTTGCACCTCTGGAAAGATGGTAAAACCCTTAACAAAACATATGTAGAGCTCATGGGCATATCATGCACACAATAATCATGGCAAAAATGAAAAATATCTAAATGGAGTAGCAGATCTGACAATTTATCTCAAGTAGCCCTCTTCTAATAGCATTTCGGGCATCAAGATGAACTCAAATGAAAATGATGCAATGGAATGAAATGATGTACTCTTTGAGATGAATATTTTGATATGCTACACGCACAAATCAGATCTACGATGAGAGAGTTATGACATGCCAAAGTTTGCAAATATTTAGGGTTCGAGGATGAAAAAGTCAACCGTCTCGAATCTGGATCTGGATCTGGCGCGTATACTGTTCACCGGAGCACGGACTTCGGGGCACCGCCGGAGATGGACTTGACAGCCGGCGATTGCCGGAGCCGCGGAGGCCGGCGGAGGGACGCGGGCGGCGGTGGCCGGGGCGGTGGGCGGCGGTGATGGAGGCCGCGGTGGCCGGCGAGCAAGGAACGGCGGAGGATGGAGGTCGCCGGCGAGGGGCGGCCACGACGGAGGTCGCCGGCATCGGTGTCTGCGGTGGCTGGAGCGGCGGAGTAGCAGGGCGGCTCGGGCGGCGCACGGCCGAGCGGGAGGAGGAGGAACACCCGGGCGGCGGCGGACGATGGGCTCGCGGGGGCCCGACTTGGGCCTCCCGGGCCGAAGCGGTGGGAGGCGGCGCAGGGGGCCATGTGGCAGCTCCTGAATGGTGGCGGAGATGTGTCCGGCGACCGGCGGACGTGTCCGGCCGCGCGGAGAGGAGCTTGGCTAGGGTTAGGGGTGGAATGACCCGAAAATTACGGGGGAGATGCTATTTTATAGGTAGAGGGAGCTAGGAGAGTCCAAATGAGGTGCGGTTTTCGGCCACGCGATCGTGATCGAACGCTCTAGATTATGGAGCAGGTTTTGGTGGGTTTTGGACCAACTTGGAGGGGTGTTGGGCTGCAACACACACGAGGCCTTTTTGGTCCCTCGGTTAACCGTTGGAGTATCAAACGAAGTTCAAATGGTACGAAACTTGACAGGCGGTCTACCGGTAGTAAACCAAGGCCGCTTGGCAAGTCTCGGTCCAATCCGGAAATGTATAATCCCCACACACGAAAGAAAGCTAGAAATGACCACCGGAGGAGAACGAAGCGCCGGAATGCAAAATGGACAACGGGGAAAATGCTCGAATGCATGAGATGAACACGTATGCAAATGCAATGCACATGATGACATGATATGAGAAGCATGACAACGATGACAACACACGGAGACAAAAAACCCGAAGCCAAGAAAATAAAATAACTTAACGCCGGAAACGGCAAGAGTGTGAGTACAAATAGGGAAAGCCATATCCGGGGTGTTACACTTAGGCTCTTTGGCATACTTGAATATTACCTTGGGGTGCCTTGGGAATCCCCAAGATTAGGCTCTTGCCACTCCTTGTTCTATAGTCCATGAAATCCTTACCCAAAACTTGAAAACTTCACAACACAAAACTTCAATAGAAAATCTCGTAAGCTCTGTTAGTATAAGAAAATAAATCACCACTTTTGGTACTATTGTGAACTCATTATTTATTTATATTGGTGTAATATTTACTGTATACCAACTTTTCCGTGGTTCATACCCCCCGATACTAGCCATAGATGCATCAAAATAAGCAAAAAAAACATGCAAAAAACAGAATCTGTCAAAAACAGAATAGTCTGTAGAAATCTGGATATTTAGAATAATTTTGTAACTCCAAAAATCCTGATAAATTAGGAAGTCTTAGAAAATTTGTTTATTAATACTCTGCAAAAAGAGTCAGTATTTTATCACACTCCTTTCAAAAATGAAAACTAATCTCCTGGGCATAAAAGTTTCTGTTTTTCAGCAGGATCAAATCAACTGTCACCGTAAGCTATCCCAAAGGTCTTACTTGGCACAAACACTAATTAAAACACAAAGCCACATCTAACCAGAGGCTAGATGAATTATTTATTGCAAAATAGAACCTAAAAAGCAAAAACAAAAATAAAATTGGGTTGCCTCCCAACAAGCGCTATTGTTTAACGCCCCTAGCCAGGCATAAAACATGAATAGATCTAAGTGTTACCATCTTTGGCATGCAATACATAAGTGGGTCTCATAATAGATTCATAAGGAAATTTAATTTTCTTTCTTGGAAAGTGTTCCATGCCCTTCCTTAACGGAAATTAAATCTAATGTTTCCTTCTTTCATATCAATAATTTCACCAACCGTTCTAAGGAAAGGCCTACCAAGAATAATAGGACATGTAGGATTGCAATCTATATCAAGAACAATGAAATCTACGGGCACATAATTCCTATTAGCAACAATAAGAACATCATTAATTCTTCCCATAGGTTTCTTAATAGTGGAATCCGCAAGATGCAAATTTAAAGAACAATCATCAAATTCACGGAAACCTAACACATCACATAAAGTTTTCGGAATCGTGGAAACACTGGCACCCAAATCACACAAAGCATAACACTCATAATATTTAATTTTAATCTTAATAGTAGGTTCCCACTCATCATAAATCTTTCTAGGGATAGAAGCTTCCAATTCAAGCTTTTCTTCAAAAGATTTCATCATAGCATCAACGATATGTTTAGTAAAAGCTTTGTTTTGATTATAAGCATGAGGAGAATTCAACATGGATTGCAACAAGGAAATACAATATATTAAAGAACAATTATCATAATTAAATTCCTTGAAATCCAAAAGAGTGGGTTCATTGCTACTTAAAGCTTTGACCTTTTTGATCCCACTTTTATCAATTTTTGCATCAAGATCTAAAAACTCCGAATCATTGGGATGCCTTCTAAATAAAGTTGACTCATCCCCAGTCCCATGTTTATCAAGATTTACATTGGAAAAGAAAGATTCAATAGGAATCACATCAATCACTTTAAGATCTTCATCATTATTTTCACGGAAACTAGAAGAACCCGCTTTTATAAACCAATCTTTCTTAGCACACATTTCTTTCCTTGCACTCATCAATGGAAATTATCATGGCTTTGAGAGACTCATTGATATCATGATTAGGTAGAATAGATCTAAGTTTCAAAGAATCAACATCACGAGAAATTCTATCCACGTTCCTAGCCAAATCGTCAATCTTAAGCATTTTTTCTTCAATCAAAGCATTGAAATTCTTTTGTGAACTAATAAATTCTTTAAAACTATTCTCAAAATCAGAGGGCATCTTATTATAATTTACATAAGAATTGTTGTAGGAATTACCATAATTATTAGAGGAATTACTAGGAAATGGCCTAGGATTAAAATTACCTCTGTATGCGTTATTACAAAAATTGTTCCTACAAACAAAATTCACATGCATAGATTCATTATTGTTTTCAATCAAAGTATACAAAGGCATATCATTAGGATAAATAGGAGCACTATTATTAGCAAAAAAATTCATAAGTTCATCCATCTTTCCACTCAAAACATTAATCTCTTCAATTGCATGCACTTTTTTACTAGTGGAAGATCTTTCAGTATGCCATTGAGAATAATTAACCATAAAATTATCTAGGTGTTTAGTAGCTTCTCGTAAATTAATTTCCATAAAAGTGCCTCCCGCGGCCGAATCTAAAAGATTTCTAGAAGCAAAATGCAATCCGACATATTTTTTTGTATAAATCATCCACAAATTTAAACCATGAGTAGGGCAATTTCTAATCATCAATTTCTTCCTCCCCAAGATTGTGCAGCATGTTCATGATCAAGTTTATTAAACTTCATAATATCATTCCTAAGTAAGATGATCTTAGCGGGAGGAAAATACCTGGAAATAAAAGCATCTTTACACTTGTTCCATGAATCAATACTATTTTTAGGCAAAGATGAAAACCAAGTTTTAGCACGATCTCAAAGTGAGAACGGAAATAGCTTAAATTTAACAATATCATTAAACACATCTTTATTCTTTTGCATATTAAACAAATCAGTGGAATTGTTAAGATGGGATGCAGCATTTTCATTGGGAAGGCCGGAAAATTGATCTTTCATAACAAGATTCAGCAAAGCGGTATTAATTTCACAAGATTCCACATTAGCATCGGGATTAGTCAGAGCACTAATAAAATCATGGTTGTTGGTATTGGAAAAGTCACACAATTTGTTATTATCTTGAGCCATCTTGACAAAGCAAGCAATCCAACACACAAGCACACAAAAATCAAGCGAAGAATACGAACAGAAGAGGGGCGAAGAAAAGGCGAATCTTTTTGAAAATCATTTTAGAAGTGGGGGAGAGGAAAACGAGAGGCGAATGGCAAATAATGTAATGAGAGGGATGAGAGTTTATGATGGGTACTTGGTATGTCTTGTCTTGGCATAGATCTCCGCCGCAACGGCGCCAGAAATCCTTCCTGCTACCTCTTGAGCTTGCGTTGGTTTTTCCCTTGAAGAGGAAAGGGTGATGCAACAAAGTTTTGGGAACCAAGGTATCAATACAGTAGGAGACAACACGCAAGCTGCCGAATACCTGCACAAACAAACACGAACTTGCACCCAACGCGATAAAGGGGTTGTCAATCCCTTCACGGTTATTTACACGTGAGATCTAATAGAGATGGATAAACGTTAAAGTAATATTTTTAGTATTTTTGGTTTATGGAACGGAAAGTAAAAGATTGCCAAGAAAGTAAATAGGAAACTAGAATTGTAGATCAGAAACTTATATGATGGAAAATAGACTCGGGGGCCATAGGTTTCATTAGAGGCTTCTCTCAAGAAAAGAATTATTAAGGTGGATGCACAAATTACTGCCGAGCAATTGATAGAAAAGCGCAAAGTTATGACGATATCTAAGGCAATGATCATGAACATAGGCATCACGTCCGTGTCAAGTAGACCGAAATGATTTTGCATCTACTACTACTACTACTACTCCACACATCGACTGCTATCCAACATTCATCTAGAGTATTGAGTTCATAAAGAACGGAGTAATGCCTTAAGCAAGATGACATGATGTAGAGGAATTACCTCAAGCAATATGATGAAAACCCCATCTTTCTATCCTCGATGGAAACAATACAATATGTGTCGATTCCCATTCTGTCACTAGGATCGAGCACCGCAAGATTGAACCCAAAGCTAAGCACTTCTCCCATTGCAAGAAAAACCAATCTAGTTGGCCAAACCAAATCAATAGTTCAAAGAGACTCGCAAATATATCAAATCATGCATATAAGAATTCAGAGGAGATTCAAATAATATTCATAGATAAGCTGGTCATAAATCCACAATTCATCGGAAAATAGAGAGAAGAAGCCATCTCCAAGAACAATGATCATGAACAAGTTATGACGATATCTAAGGCAATGATCATGAACACACCGGAAAATAGTATTACATCGAATAGATCTCCAAGAACATTGAGGAGAACTTTGTATTGAGAATCAAAGAGAGAGAAGAAGCCATCTAGCTACTAGCTATGGACCCATAGGTCTGTGGCAAACTACTCACGCTTCATCGGAGAGGCAATGGTGTTGATGTAGAAGCTCTCTGATACGTCTCCGTTGTATCTATAATTTTTTATTGTTCCATGCCAATATTCTGCAACTTTTACATACCTTTGGCAACTTTTTATACTATTTTGGGACAAACATATTGATCTAGTGCCCAGTGCCAATTCCTGTTTGTTGCATGTTTTTTGTTTCGCAGAAAATCCATATCAAACAGAGTCCAAACGGGATAAAAAACTTATGGAGATTTTTTGGAATATATGTGAATTTTGGGAAGTGGAATCAGCACGAGAGGATGCCCGAGGGGCCCACGAGGGTGAGGGGCGCGCCCCAGGGGGTAGGGCGCGCCCTGGTCCCTCGTGGCCACTCCATAAGGCGATTGGAGCCCTTCTTTCGCGGCAAGAAAGCCAATATCCGGATAAAAATCATGTCAAAATTTCAGCCCAATCGGAGTTACGGATCTCCGGGAATTTAAGAAACGGTGAAAGGGAGGAATTAGAGAGCGCAGAAATAGAAGGAAACAGAGAGAGAGAGAGAGAGAGAGATACAATCTCGGAGGGTCTCTCGCCCCTCTGCCTCCATGGAGGCCATGGACCAGAGGGGAAACCCTTCTCCCATCTTGGGGGGAAGGTCAAGGAAGAAGAAGAAGAGGGGGGGCTCTCTCCCCCTCTCTCCCGATGGCACCGGAACACCGCCGGGGCCATCATCGCGACAACGATCTACACCGACAACTTCACCGCCGTCATCACCAACTCTTCCCTCCTCTATGCAGTGGTGTTACCCCTCTTTTACCCGTTGTTATCTCTACTTAAACATGGTTCTCAACTCTATATATTATTTCCCAATGATGTATGGCTATCCTATGATGTTTGAGTAGATCCGTTTTGTCCTATGGGTTAATTGATGATCGTGATTGGTTTGACTTGCATGTTTTGTTATTGGTGGTGTCCTATGGTGCTCTCCATGTCGCACAAGCATGAGGGATCCCCGCTGGAGGGTTTGCAATATGTTCATGATTTGCTTATGGTGGGTGGTGTGAGTGACAAAAGCACATACCCGAGTAAGTAGGTTGTTTGCGTATGGGAGTAAAGAGGACTTGATGCCTTATAATGCTATGGTTGGGTTTTACCTTAATGATCTTTAGTAGTTGCAGATGCTTTCTAGAGTTCCAATCATAAGTGCATATGATCCAAGAAGAGAAAGTATGTTAGCTTATGCCTCTCCCTCAAATAAAATTGCAATAATGATTACCGGTCTAGTTATCGATTGTCTAGGGACAAATAACTTTCTCGTGACAAAAATCTCTCTACTGAAACTAATTTAGTTGTGTCTTCATCTAAACAACCCCTAGATTTTTTACATGCTCTTTATTATCTTGCAAACCTAGCCTAAAACACCTACAAATTACTTCTAGCTTCATACTTGTTATAGGTAAGGCGAACGTTAAGCGTGCGTAGAGTTGTATCGGTGGTCGATAGAACTTGAGGGAATATTTGTTCTACCTTTAGATCCTCGTTGGGTTCGACACTCTTACTTATCTAAAGAGGCTACAATTGATCCCCTACACTTGCGGGTTATCATGACCTTTTTCTGGCGCCGTTGCTGGGGAGCAATAGCGTGGGGTGAATATTCTTGTGTGTGCTTGTTTGCTTTATCACTAAGTGGATTTTATTTTCTGTTCTAAGTTGTTCTCTATCTTTAGTTATGGATATGGAACACGAAATACCAAAAAAATAGGTTTACTTGCTTCTCATGGATATGGGGAACCTCCTAAAACCCTCGATGCTCATTATGTGAAAGATATTATGCACTACTTTAATAATCCTGAGAAAACTCCATTCAATTATATAATGGGAGACATGTTGGATCAACATGAATACTTTAGGGATTATCGCTTGACTCAAAAAGGGAAACTATTATGGGATCAAATTTATAAGTTGCATTGGTATGCTCGGCAACTATGCTTGAGATATGATTATACTTGTTGCTCTAGGATGAAGGCTCCACACCATCCCTTTTTATGTGAATTTAATGATAATGAAACCTTAGATTCTTATGCTAATGGTATATATGATTACTATGATGTGGAACGAATAGAAGAATTTGTTGCTTTTAAGGGTGCTTGTGAAATTGAATCTTTGTTTAAAGAGTTCGAAGATTTTGATGATTCAGTTTATAGACCTGAAAATTTGGATATCCTTAAATATTGCTATGAGAATTATAAATACAATTATGATATTGATGAATTTATTGAGAAATTCTCCGCTGTCCGAGAAGAGACTAATATTTTACAGGAGTCTGTGGAAGAAGAAATTGATGAAACTGTGAGCTCATTGGATGAAAAATATGATGAGGAGAGCGAAGAACAAAAGGAGGAAGATCGGATTAGCTACCCATGCCGACCTTATAATGAGAGTAACTCTCCAACTCATACATTATTTAATGTCCCTTCATTCTTACCGAAGGATGAATGCCATGATAATTGCTATGATCCCGTTGATTCGTTTGAAATATCCCTTTTTGATGAACTTGATGCTTGCTATTCTTGTGGCCAATATGCCAATATGAATTATGCTTATGGAGATGAACTTGCTATTGTTCCTCATGTTAAGCATGAAATTGTTGTGATTGCACCCACACATGATAGTCATATTATCTTTTTGAATTCTCCAAACTACACTATATCGGAGAAGTTTGCACTTATTAAGGATTATATTGATGGGTGGCCTTTTATCGTTGGACATGGTAATTTTTATGAATATAATATGCATGTGCTTGCTGCTCCTACTTGAAATTATTATGAGAGAGGAACTACATCTCCGCCTCTCCATGTTTCAAACACGATAAAATTGCAAGAAACTTCTTATGCTATGCATCGGCCTTTACTTGATGTGCATGAATTGTTCTTGTATGACATGCCGATGCATAGGAAGAGAGTTATACTTCGTCATTTCTTGATATATGTTGCTTTGTGCTCACTACTAAATGTCAAATCATTGCTAATTCAAATTGGCTTTGATATACCTTGGGATCCGGGTGGATTCATTACTTGAGCACCTTATGCCTAGCTTAATGGCTTTAAAGAAAGCGCTGCCAGGGAGACAACCCGGAAGTTTTAGAGATTCATTTATTTCTGTTGAGTGCTTTTATAGAGTTTAAAAACAAAAAAATAAAGAGGGGAACCCAAAATGTTTCAAAAAGGAAAGTGAAAGTGAGAGAGACAAGCATTGTTGAAGTGAGGGAGCTCCTTGAACTTTGTTCATGCTCACGGAAACTTTGTGAATCTTAATTACAGAAAATTTTCAAAAATATAATTATCCCCTTGTACAATTCCATTGTATTATAAAAATAATGTGCCAAGATTTGCCTTTAGGATGTTTACATTGCTTGTTGGTTTGTGCGGTGCAAAACAGAAACTTTGGCTGTAGTGAGCGATTTTACATATTTTACTGGAACATCAAACGGTTATGAAACTTTTTGAACTTTATTTATATACAAATTTTTTATTTGTTCTAATTTTTTCAGAATTTTTGGAGTACCATAAGTATGGTGAATGTTCAGATTACTACAGACTGTCCTGTTTAAGACAGATTCTGTTTTTGATGCATTGTTTGCTTGTTTTGATGAAACTATTGATTTCTATCAGTGATTAAGCCATGGAAAAGTTATATTACAGGAGATACAATTCAAAAACAAAATATGATATGGTTTGCAACAGTACTTAGAGTAGTGATTTGCTTTATTATACTAACGAATCTTACCAAACTTTCTGTTGAGTTTTGTGTGGATGTAGTGATCAAGGATCGAGGAGGTCTCGATATGAGGAGAAGGAGGAGAGGAAAGATCTAAAGCTTGGGGATGAACAAGGCACCCCAAGTAAATATTCTAGGAGACTCAAGCGAATAAGCTTGGGGATGCCGCCCCGGAAGGCATCCCATCTTTCTTCAACAAGTATCGGTATGTTTTCGGTTTCGTTTCGTTTCGTTCATGTGATATGTGCAAATCTTGGAGCGTCTTTTGCATTTAGTTTTCACTTTTATTTGATGCAACATGATGGTACGATATAGTCCATGGTTGATTTGTAGAATGCTCTTTGTACTTCACTTATATCTTTTTAGTATGGCTTTATAGAATGCTTCATGTGCTTCGCTTATATCATTTGAAGTTTGGATTGCATGTTTCCATACACATATAAAACCGCCATTTGTAGAATGATCTTTTGCTTCACTTATATTTGTTAGAGTTTGGGCCTATCTTTTATAGAAAGAATTAAACTCTCTTGCTTCACTTATATCTATTTAGAGAGTTGACAGGAATTGGTCATTCACATGGTTAGTCATTAAATCCTACATAAAACTTGTAGATCATTGAATATCATATGTTCGATTCCTTGCGATAGTTTTGCGATATAAAGATGGTGATATTAGAGTCATACTAGTAGGTAGTTGTGGATTGTAGAAATACTTGTGTTGGAGTTTGTGATTCCCGTAGCATGCACGTATGGTGAACCGTTGTGTAACGAAGTTGGAGCATGAGGTATTTATTGACTGTCTTCCTTATGAGTGGCGGTCGGGGACGAGCGATGGTGTTTTCCTACCAATCTATCCCCCTAGGAGCATGCACACAGTACTTTGTTTAGATGACTAATAGATTTTTGCAATAAGTATGTGAGTTCTTTATGACTAATGTTGAGTCCATGGATTGTACGCACTCTCACCCTTCCATCATTGCTAGCCTCTTCGGTACCATGCATTGCCCTTTCTCGCCTTGAGAGTCGATGCAAACTTCGCCGGTGCGTCCAAACCCCGTGATATGATACGCTCTATCACACATAAGCCTCCTTATATCTTCCTCAAAATAGCCACCATACCTACCTATCATGACATTTCCATAGTCATTCCGAGATATATTGCCATGCAACTTCCATCATCATCATATACATGACTTGATTATTTATTGCCATATGGCTTTGCATGATCGTAAGATAGCTAGCATGATGTTTTCATGGCTTGTCCGTTTTTTATTTCATTGCCACGCTAGATCATTGCACATCTTGGTACACCGCCTGACGCATTCATATAGAGTCATATCTTTGTTCTAGTATCGCGTTGTAATATTGAGTTGTAAGTAAATAAAAGTGTGATGATCATCATTATTAGAACATTGTCCCATGCGAGGTTAGCAAAATAAAAGTGGCCAGAGAAGCCCCCCAAAAAAGAGAGAGAGGCCAAAGAAGCCTACAAAGAAAAGAAAAAAAGAAAAAAATGAGAGAAAAGAGAGAAGGGACAATGTTACTATCCTTTTACCACACTTGTGCTTCAGAGTAGCACCATGTTCTTCATATAGAGAGTCTCTTGAGTTATCACTTTCATATACTAGTGGGAATTTTCATTATAGAACTTGTCTTGTATATTCCAACGATGGGCTTCCTCAAGTGCCCTAGGTCTTCATGAGCAAGCAAGTTGGATGCACACCCACTTAGTTTCAGTTTGAGCTTTCATACACTTATAGCTCTAGTTCATCTGTTGCATGGCAATCCCTTCTCCTCGCATTGACATCAATTGATGGGCATCTCCATAGCCCGTTGATTAGCCGCGTCGATGTGAGACTTTCTCCCTTTTTGTCTTCTCCACACAACCTCCATCATCATATTCTATTCCACCTATAGTGCTATATCCATGGCTCATGCTCATGTATTGCGTGAAAGTTGAAAAGGTTTGAGAACATCAAAAGTATGAAACAATTGCTTGGCTTGTCATCGGGGTTGTGCATGATTTGAATATTTTGTGTGATGAAGATGGAGCATAGCCAGACCATATGATTTTGTAGGGATAACTTTCTTTGGCCATGTTATTTTGAAAATACATGATTGCTTTATTAGTATGCTTGAAGTATTATTGTCTTAATGTCAAATGATACACTATTTATTTGAATCACTCGTGTCTTAATATTCATGCCATGATTAGATTACATGATCAAGATTATGCTAGGTAGCATTCCACACCAAAAATTATCTTTTTTATCATTTACCTACTCAAGGACGAGCAGGAATTAATCTTGGGGATGCTGATACGTCCCTGTCATATTTATAATTTTTGATTGTTCCATGCCAATATTCTACAACTTTTACATACTTTTGGCAACTTTTTATACTATTTTTGGGACTAACATATTGATCCAGTGCCAAGTGCCAGTTCCTGTTTGTTGCATGTTTTTTGTTTCGTAGAAAATCCATATGAAATGGAGTCCAAATGGGATTAAAACTTACAAAGATTTTTTTGGAATATATGTGAATTTTGGGAAGTGGAATCAACACGAGACGATGACCGAGGGGCCCATGAGGGTGAGGGGGGCGCCCCAGGGGGTAGGGCGCACCTTGGGCCCTCGTGGCCACTCCGTAAGGTGGTTGGTGCCCTTCTTTCGCCGCAAGAAAGCCAATATCTGGATAAAAGTCGTGTCAAAATTTCAGCCCAATCGGAGTTACGGATCTCCAGGAATTTAAGAAACGGTGAAAGGGCAGAATCAGAGAGCGGAGAAATAGAAGGAAACAGAGAGAGATCCAATCTCGGAGGGGCTCTTGCCCCTCCGCCGCCATGGAGGCCATGGACTAGAGGAGAAACCCTTCTCCCATCTAGGGGTAAGGTCAAGGAAGAAGAAGAAGAAGGGGGGCTCTCTCCCCCTCTCTCTCGGTGGTGCCGGAACACAGCCGGGGCCATCATCACGACAATGATCTACACCAACAACTTCATCACCGTCATCACCAACTCTTCCCTCCTCTATGCAGCGGTGTAACCCCTCTTTTACCCACTATAATCTCTACTTAAACATGGTGTTCAATGCTATATATTATTTCCCAATGATGTATGGCTATCCTATGATGTTTGAGTAGATCTGTTTTGTCCTATGGGTTAATTGATGATCGTGATTGGTATGAGTTGCATGTTTTATTATTGGTGCTGTCCTATGGTGCTCTCTGTGTCGCGCAAGCGATAGGGATCCCCGCTGTAGGGTTTGCAATATGTTCATGATTTTCTTATGGTGGGTGGCGTGAGTGACAGAAGCACAGACCCAAGTAAGTAGGTTGTTTGCGTATGGGAGTAAAGAGGACTTGATGCCTTATAATCCTGTGGTTGGATTTTACCTTAATGATCTTTAGTAGTTGCAAATGCTTGCTAGAGTTCCAATCATAAGTGCATATGATCCAAGAAGACAAAGTATGTTAGCTTATGCCTCTCCCTCAAATAAAATTGCAATAATGATTACCGGTCTAGTTATCGATTGTCTAGGGACAAATAACTTTCTCGTGACAAAAAGCTCTCTACTGAAACTAATTTAGTTATGTATTCATCTAAACAACCCCTAGCTTTTATTTACATGCTCTTTATTATCTTGCAAACCTAGCCCACAACACCTACAAAGTACTTCTAGTTTCATACTTGTTCTAGGTAAGGCGAACGTTAAGCGTGCGTAGAGTTGTATCGGTGGTCGATAGAACTTGAGGGAATATTTGTTCTACCTTTAGCTCCTCGTTGGGTTCGACACTCTTACTTATCAAAAGAGGCTACAATTGATCCCCTATACTCGTGGGTTATCACCCTCCGTGATCAAATCCCGCTCCGTCAGGATGCCGGAAAAGGCCCCTAGATGTGATCTCACGGGTACAGAAGGTTGTGGCGGTGGAAAAGTGGTTCCGTGGCTCCCCTGGAAGTTTTTGCGGTATATGAGTATAAATAGGAGGAAGATCTAGGTCAGGAGGTCACCGAGGGGCCCACAAGGTTAGGGGGCGCGCCCTCCACCCTTCTGGCCACCTCATGGATCTTCTGACTTGCACTCTAAGTCTCCTGGGTGTCTTCTGGTCCAAGAAAAATCACCGCGAAAGTTTTATTCCGTTTGGACTCCGTTTGGGGTTCCTTTTCTGCGAAACTCTAAAAGAAGGAAAAAACAGAAACTGACAATGGGCTCTAGGTTAATAGGTTAGTCCTAAAAATCATATAAAATAGCATATTGATGCATATAAAACATCCAAAACAGATAATATAATAGCATGGAACAATAAAAAAATTATAAATAAGTTGGAGAATTGTCACAGTCATACTCAATCTCTCCCTAATAATAAAGCACGGGTTGAATCTGTCGGGTTCACCGTCACGATGTTTTTACACAAAGGTCTCTGTGGTTTTTGGTAATTGAACCCACAGTCCAATAAATAAGTTGGAAAAAATGATTCATATGTCGCGCTTGACCACGTCTGAGTCGAGTGACCGCGTCTCCTACCCCCATCTGGATCCGCCGCCTCACCGCCGCCAGCCGGCATCCTCCTCCATGCCATACTCCGTCGAGCCGTGCCACCGTCCTCCTCGCACCCCGGTCTGCCTGCCTCCTCTCCGCCGCGCGCTCCTCCCCGTGCCATCCGAGTCCCCCGCAGGTGGTATGCCGATGATGAGGCCCAGGCCGCCGCGCTCCGGGCTCGCGCCGGCCGGCTCGAGCGCGCGCTGCCCACCACGACGAGCTGCTCAACACTCTCCTTGCCGCCGCAGGCAACAGCCGGGAGGAGGAGGAGGAGGAGGCGCGGGAGGCGTGGCAGCGTCAGAATCAGCGCGTCGAATCCGGCCTCGGCTTACGGCGACACGGGCATGGAGGCTCTGGCTGCTAATTCAAGTATTGTATAATTGCTGCTAATTCAAGTATTGGATTTTGTGCTTTACAAGAAACCAATTGATATGACCCCAAAACAGGAGAAAATTATGTATAACAAGGCGAATGAAATCAATGGCAGCCCATGTTTCTCTGTCTGAAGTTGTTGTTTTATTCAATACATAAGCATCGACAACTTACTATTCCTAAATTAGCTTCTATGCAATTTTATTCAAAGTTTGTGATCTGGATGGATCTGGATGTTTGTGATTTTTATGATCCATTTAGCACATTTCATTTGATGTTGAATGCATCTAAGGTTCCATGCAACAGATTAAAACCTGAATTTCTCATCCACTGACAATTTGGTAGATGTTGAATGGACCTAGATGAAGAGTTTGTGATCTGGAGGGATCTTGCTGTTTATTTAGATTAAAACTGAAGGGTATACTTCATTTGAAATCTTACATGCTAACAATTCAGGGTACATGAGTCTGTATGCATCAGTTTTAATATGAATAACATCAACTGAATTAAAACTGAAGGGTACATCCAGATCCATTTAGTACACTTCATTTGAATTAAAACCGAATTAGAACTTTATCTCCTGTTGCAATGCACGGGCCCTTTTGCTAGTATTAATCAATAGCAAAGCATACAAATGACAATGGTGCTCTCTAACTGGTGCTTTCTACAAGAGGATGATGACTCAGCAATAAAAGTAAATAGATATGCCCTTCGCAGAGGGAAGCAGGGATTTGTAGAGCTGCCAGAGCTCGAGCTTTTTGAAACAGACATGAATAATATTTTGAGCGGTATGCTTTCATTATCAACATAACAACCAAGAGATGTCGGTATCTTCCATACTAGATACATTATAGGCGGTTCCCAAACAAAATGGTAAAGTTTATACCCCCCTCCACCAACAAGCACCACTACAAAAAAAGACACATCCGTGACATTTTGGGCCGGACGAAAAAAAATTCTATCATACTTACGACACTTCTATGATGATAATTGTGACAAAACCCGGTATCATCATAGATGCGGCGGGGTCCTACTTCTATGACAAAAAATCATGACAAAAATGGGCTTTTCGTCCTGGGCGGGACGAAGACACAGCTGCATGATATTCTTTGGCCGTCCATGACGGAAAAAACCGTGGTAGAAGCGAGGGCGAGGAAAATATCGGGGAGTTCCCGGTTACGGTGGGTGGTCGGGGGCTGAGCTATGTGCGTTTCTCTCGTATGTACGCGCGTGTGTGCGAGGCGGTGGGCTCTAACAGAACCCGAGCGATTGCACTGCAGGCTACACATTACTGAACCCGAGCGATCGATCGATCCCTTGCTGTTAACTGAACCCGAGTTATTCCTTCACTACTGCTGCTAACTGAAGCCGGTCGAACACTGCTGCCTCCTTCCCTTGATGAACAGTGAGCGTTGTTGAGGGGGTTTGGATGAATAGTTCCCGGTGGGGGGTTGGATGAACATGACCCCATGGTAGTAGAGGCTGTTGCCACTGGATGAACAGTACATCGATCGATCGAGCCGGTGGATGAACAGGACCCCTTGGAGGGCTGGATGAACAGGACCCCATGGAGGGCTAGTTGAACAGTAGCCGGTGCAGGGCTGGTTGAACAGTAATCGGCGGAGGGCTGGATGAACAGTAGCCCGTGGAGGGGTGGTTGAACAGGACCCCGTGGAGAGGGATGGTTGAATAGTAGCCGGTGGAGGAGCGGTGGGGGTTGGATGAACAGGAGCCCGTGGATGAACAATCGCAGGTGGAGGCTGGAGGAGGTCGACCGTGGATGAACATGAGCCCGTGGAGGCAGTCGACGGTGGATGAACAGTAGCCGGTGGAGGCAGTCAACGGTGGAGATGAACAGTATCCCGTGGAGTCCCGTTTTGCGGTACGCCACACCCCTCCCGATGAACAGGACCCTTGTTTCGACCGTAGCACTCCAACACAAGTCGTTTCCTCTGTTTTGCGGTACGCCACACGGAATGAAACCTTCGGGAGCGTGATTTTTGGAACGAACGTGATCCAGGAGACTTGGAGTTGAAGTCAAGGAAGCTTCGAGGTGGCCACGAGGCAGGGAGGCGCGCCTGCCCCCCTGGGCGCGCCCCACCTTCGTGGGCCCCTCATGGCTCCCCTGATCGACTTCTTTTGCCTATATATCAATATACCCTAAAAACATCGGGGAACAGAATAGATTGGGAGTTCCGCCGCCGGAAGCCTCCGTAGCCACCGAAAACCAATCTAGACCCGTTCCGGCACCCTGCCGGAGGGGGAAACCCCTCTCCGGTGGCCATCTTCATCATCCCGGTGCTCTCCATGACGAGGAGGGAGTAGTTCACCCTTGGGGTGAGGGTATGTACCAGTAGTTATGTGTTTGATCTCTCTCTCCCTCGTGTTCTTGAGATGGTATGCTCTTGATGTATCGCGAGCTTTGCTATTATAGTTGGATCTTATGATGTTTCTCCCCCTCTACTCTCTTGTGATGGATTGAGTTTTCCCTTTGAAGTTATCTTATCGGATTGAGTCTTTAAGGATTTGAGAACACTTGATGAATGTCTTGCACGTGCTTATCTATGGTGACAATGGGATATCATGTGATCCACTTGATGTATGTTTTGGTGATCAACTTGCGAGTTCCGTGACCACGTGAACTTATGCATAGGGGTTGGCACATGTTTTCGTCTTGACTCTCCGGTAGAAACTTTGGGGCACTCTTTGAAGTTCTTTCTGTTGGTTGAATAGATGAATCTGAGATTGTGTGATGCATATCGTATAATCATACCCACGGATACTTGAGGTGACATTGGAGTATCTAGGTGACATTAGGGTTTTGGTTGATTTGTGTCTTAAGGTGTTATTCTAGTACGAACTCTATGATAGATTGAATGGAAAGAATAGCTTCATGTTATTTTACTACGAGCTCTTGAATAGATCGATCAGAAAGGATAACTTTGAGGTGGTTTCGTTCCCTACCATAATCTCTTCGTTTGTTCTCCGCTATTAGTGACTTTGGAGTGACTCTTTGTTGCATGTTGAGGGATAGTTATATGATCCCATTATGTTATTATTGTTGAGGGAACTTGCACTAGTGAAAGTATGAACCCTAGGCCTTGTTTCAACGCATTGCAATATCGTTTGTGATCACTTTTATCATTAGTTACCTTGCTGTTTTTATATTTTCAGATTACAAAAACCTTTATCTACCATCCATATTGCACTTGTATCACCATCTCTTTGCCGAACTAGTGCACCTATAAAATTTACCATTGTATTGGGTGTGTTGGGACACAAGAGACTCTTTGTTATTTGGTTGCAGGGTTGTTTGAGAGAGACCATCTTAATCCTACGCCTCCCACGGATTGATAAACCTTAGGTCATCCACTTGAGGGAAATTTGCTACTGTCCTACAAACCTCTGCACTTGGAGGCCCAACAACGTCTACAAGAAGAAGGTTGTGTAGTAGACATCAAGCTCTTTTCTGGCGCCATTACCGGGGAGGTTAGTGCTTGAAGGTATATATTTAGATCTTGCAATCGATTCTTTTAGTTTCTTGTTTTATCACTAGTTTAGTTTGTAAAAGAAAGCTACAAAAATGGAATTAAGGATGCTTCATATGCTTCATCTTTTTAATGTCTTCCGTGAAAATAAGGATTCCGATAATTGTGCTCAATTGCTAGAGGAAGAATGCATTAGAGTGTTTGGCACTAAATCTTTGGATGATGAGCATGATTGCAATGTTGTTATTATGAATTCTTTAAATATCCATGATGCTAATGTTATGCAAAGCCACAAGCTTGGGGATGCTATGTTTGATGAAGATGATATTTTTTGCCCCCCAAGTTTTGATGAGCAAATTTATTATGATGAAAGCATCCCTCCTATATATGATGATTATTGTGATGACACGTATGCTATAAGGAATAATGATATTCGTGAAACTTTTCAACATGATTTTAACTTTCAATTGGATTATGCCTCACATGGTAGTTATTTTGTTGAGTTTGCTCCCACTACTATTCATGAGAAGAATTTTGCTTATGTGGAGAGTAATAAAAATTCTATGCTTGTGCATCATGAAAAGAGTGCTTTATGTGATGGTTATATTGTTGAATTCATTCATGATGCTACTGAAAATTAGTATGAGAAAGGAACATATGCTTCTATGTATCTCACTAATATCAAGTTTTCTCTCTACATGTTGAAAATCTTGAAGTTATGCTTGTTTTGCTTTCCTATGCAAGTTGATTCTTGTTCCCAAAAGTTGTTTGCTCACAAAATCCCTATGCATAGGAAGTGGGTTAGACTTAAATGTGCTAATCATATTCTTCTTGATGCTCTCTTTATGTTTCAATTTTTATCTTTTATGTGAGCATCATTGAAATCATCATGCCTAGCTAGGGGCGTTAAACGTTAGCGCTTGTTGGGAGGCAACCCAATTTTATTGTTGCTCCTTGCTTTTTGTTCCTGTTTAGTTATAAATTAATCATCTATCCTTTGTTACGATTGTGTTTTTTATGTTTTAATTAGTGTTTGTGCCAAGTAAAGCCTTTAGGACCTTCTTGGGTGATTGTTATTTGATATTGCTATAAAAAACAGAAAGTATGTGCTCACGAGAATAATTTTCATTTCTTACCAGAGAGCGATAAAATACCAATTCCACTTGCAGTAGATTAATAAACAAATTGCCTAGGACTTTCTAATTTCTCAGGAGTTTTGGAGTCACAGAAGTATTCGAATCCTACAGATTACTACAGACTATTCTATTTTTGATAGATTCTATTTTCTATGTGTTGTTTTCTTATTTTGATGAATTTATGAGTAGTATCGAAGGGTATGAACCATAGAGAAGTTGGAATATAGTAGATATTACACCAATATAAATAAAGAATGAGTTCAAAACAGTACCTAAGTGGTGATTTATTTTCTTATAGTAACGGAGCTTATGAGTTTTCTGATAAGTTTTGTGTTGTGAAGTTTTCAAGTTTTGGGTAAAGATTCGATGGACTATGGAATAAGGAGTGGTAAGAGCCTAAGATTGGGGATGCCCAAGGCACCCCAAGGTAATATTCAAGTACAACCAAGAGCCTAAGCTTGGGGATGCCCCGGA
This sequence comes from Triticum aestivum, assembly GCF_018294505.1. Lineage (NCBI taxonomy): Eukaryota > Viridiplantae > Streptophyta > Magnoliopsida > Poales > Poaceae > Triticum > Triticum aestivum. The sequence continues at coordinate 642,128,151 of NC_057797.1, forward strand.
TGGCATCCCCTCTTTCGTCTTCGTTCATCGGTAACTTTACTTGGAGCTATATTTTTATTGGCCACATGATATGTGTTTTGCTTGGAGCGTCATTTTATTTTCTTTTGTTTTGCTTTCTGTTTGAATAAAATACCAAGATCTGAAATTATTAAATGTTAGAGAGTCTTCACATAGTTGCATAATTATTTGACTACTCATTGATCTTCACTTATATCTTTCGGAGTAGTTTGTCATTTGCTCTAGTGCTCCACTTATATCCTTTTAGAGCACGGTGGTGGTTTTATTTTATAGAAATAATTGATCTCTCATGCTTCACTTATCTTATTTTGAGAGTCCTTTAGAACAACATGGCAATTTGCTTTTAGGCATAATAAAAACTTTCATATTAGTGCATTGAATACTAAGAGAAGTTTGATACTTGATGATTGTTTTGAGATATGGAGATAGTGATATCAAAGTTGTGCTAGTTGAGTAGTTGTGAATTTGAGTAATACTTGTGTTGAAGTTTTCAAGTCCCGTAGCATGCACGTATGGTAAATGTTGTGTAAACAAATTTGAAACATGAGGTGTTATTTGATTGTCTTCCTTATGAGTGGCGGTCGGGGACGAGCGATGGTCTTTTCCTACCAATCTATCCCCCTAGGAGCATGCGCGTAATGCTTGGTTTTTGAGGACTTGTAGACTTTTGCAATAAGTATATGAGTTCTTTATGACTAATGTTGAGTCCATGGATTATACGCACTCTTACCCTTCCATAATTGCTAGCCTCTTCGGTACCGTGCATTGCCCTTTCTCACCTTGAGAGTTGGTGCAAACTTCGCCGGTGGATCCAAACCCCGTGATACGATACGCTCTATCACACATAAACCTCCTTATATATTCCTCAAAACAGCCACCATACCTACCTATTATGGCATTTCCATAGCCATTCCGAGATATATTGCCATGCAACTTTCCACTGTTCCGTTCACCATGACACGTTCATCATTGTCATATTGCCTTGCATGATCATGTAGTTGACATCGTATTTGTGGCAAAGCCACCATTCATAGATTTCATACATGTCATTCTTGATTCATTGCCCATCCCGGTACACCACCGGAGGCATTCATATAGAGTCATACTTTGTTCTAGTATTGAGTTGTAATCATTGAGTTGTAAATAAATAGAAGTGTGATGATCATCATTCATAGAGCATTGTCCCAATCAAAAAAAGAGAAAGGCCAAAAGATAAAAAGGGAGGCACAATTTTTTTAAAGGGTCAATGCTACTATCCTTTTTTCCACACTTGTGCTTCAAAGTAGCACCATGATCTCCATGATAGAGAGTCTCTTGTTTTGTCACTTTCATATACTAGTGGGAATTTTTCATTATAGAACTTGGTTGGTATATTCCAACAATGGGCTTCCTCAAATGCCCTAGGTCTTCGTGAGCAAGCAAGTTGGATGCACACCCACTTAGTTTCTTTTTGTTGAGCTTTCATGCATTTATAGCTCTAGTGCATCCATCTCATGGCAATCCCTACTCCTCACATTAACATCAATTGATGGGCATCTCCATAGACCGTTGATTAGCCGCGTTGATTTGAGACTTTCTTCTTTTTTGTCTTCTCCACATAACCCCCATCATTATATTCTATTCCACCCATAGTGCTATATCCATGACTCATGCTCATGTATTGCATGAAAGTTGAAAAAAGTTTGAGATTACTAAAGTATGAAACAATTGCTTGGCTTGTCCTCGGGGTTGTGCATGATGAGAGCATTCTTATGTGACAAAAATGGAGCATGATCAAACTATATGATTTTGTAGGGATGAACTTTCTTTGGCCATGTTATTTTGAGAAGACATAATTGCTTAGTTAGTATGCTTGAAGTATTATTACTTTTATGTCAATTTTAAACTTTTATCTTGAATCTTTCGGATCTGAATATTCATACCACAATTAAGAGGGTTACATTGAAAATTATGCCAAGTAGCATTCCACATCAAAAATTCTATTTCTATCATTTACCTACTCGAGGACGAGCAGGAATTAAGCTTGGGGATGCTTGATACGTCTCCAATGTATCTATAATTTTTGATTGTTCCATGCTATTATATTATCTGTTTTGGATGTTTATGAGCTTTATTATGCACTTTTGTATTATTTTTGGGACTAACCTTTTAACCCAGAGCCCAGTGCCAGTTTCTCTTTTCCCTTCTTTCAGTGTTTCACAGAAAAGGACTATCAAACGGAGTCCAAATGGAATGAAACCTTCGGGAGCGTGATTTTTGGAACGAACATGATCCGAGAGACTAGGAGTTGAAGGCAAGGAAGCTTCAAGGTGGCCACGAGGCAGGGAGGCGCGCCTGCCCCCTGGGCGCGCCCCCACCCTCGTGGGCCCCTCGTGGCTCCCCTGACCGACTTCTTTTGCCTATATATATCAATATACCCTAAAAACATCGAGGAACAAAATAGATCGGGAGTTCCGCCGCCGGAAGCCTCCGTAGCCACCGAAAACCAATCTAGACCCGTTCCGGCACTCCGGCACCCTGCCGGAGGGGGAAATCCTCTCCAGTGGCCATCTTCATCATCCGGGCGCTCTCCATGACGAGGAGGGAGTAGTTCACCCTCGGGGCTGAGGGTATGTACTAGTAGCTATGTGTTTGATCTCTCTCTCTCTCTCGTGTTCTTGAGATGGTACGCTCTTGATGTATCGCGAGCTTTGCTATTATAGTTGGATCTTATGATGTTTCTCCCCCTCTACTCTCTTGTGATGGATTGAGTTTTCCCTTTGAAGTTATCTTATCGGATTGTGTCAGAGTAAATAGCCATGGGTAGCCTAGCCGGCTTCCCATGGCCCTTCTGAAAAAGTTACGAGCCCGTCCGGCTCTCAGGAATCCAAGACGTGGGGCCGCCTTCCCCTTGCTGGCTGTCACCCAGGCCAGCTCGAAGAAGGCGGCCCGACTTTACCCCTCATGAACAAAACCATGGGAGGCCGACTCGAAGAAGCCGGTTCCAAGATGCCGACTCCAAGAAGCCGGCCATGAGGAGGCCGACTCCAAGAAGCCGGCTCCCATAAAGCGGTCGAGACCATACCCTCAAAGTTTGCATCCACCTAGCGGCGATGAGACGGGGCGTGGCTACAGTAAAGCCTACCACCCCCGAATCCCGGAGCACGCCTGGCACAGTGCGCCGTACGGAGTGGCCATGACCCGTCCGGCGCGGCACTGTTGCCATGTTGACCCTAATGTCATCCACGACGGGCTACCAGTACGGCCCACGGGCGGTGGGCCCCTTCGGGTAGAGAGACACCCGAAGGCGGCCTGGCCTCCCCCAGTCGGCCCGAGACGGGGCCGGCTCCCCGCAGCCGGCTCGCTTCCCCCCTCGAAGAAGACGCCCCATTAAGGAGACAAGACGCGGTAAGGCTACGGTAATCGCCCACCGGATGGCGGCACTGTAGCCACGCTTACCTCGACGAAGCCCTCGTCATCAGGATGAGGCAACAGTAACCAACCATCGACAAGACCCTTGGTAGTGGGGCCTGCCTGTTGCCAAGGAGTTGGTAGCCGGCGGGACCCACCAGCCGGCGGGCCCTAGCAGTCGGCGCAGAAGCCGGCTAGCGCGGTCACAAATGGCTGGGCCCCGCGCCCAGTCAGATTACCATTGTAACCCCAGGGGGTAGGCCTATATAAACCCCCCGGGGCACCCATGCAAAGGGTTCGACCCTTAGCTAGATTTAGACACACACAAGGAGGGGAAGCAAGCCAGCCGTGCCGTTCTTCCTCCTCCCACCGAACAGCTCAAGGAGCATTGTGTAGCTACTTGTTCATCTAGTGATCATGCGGAGACCCCGCAGAGCAGCAGTAGGGGTGTTATCTCCACGGAGAGCCCCGAAGCTGGGTAAGATTCGCTGGCGTGCATGTCTTCGCCTCCTCCCGTTTCCAGGCACCGGCGACGTCTTACTGGCTCCCACAATGATAAGCCACCCGTTGGCATATGTCGCACCTACCACCCGACATTTGGCGCCGACCGTGGGGCCAGGTGCACCATCGTCTGGAGACCTGTTCTGGACGGGAACCCTCTTCCTCCCCAGCGAGCGTAGCCAGCTCGGCACGCCCGACGGCGCTTGCCACGACGCGCTGCAAGGCGGCACCAGCATCCGCGCGGCGAGCAGCCTCGCCGATCTCCCCGACGAAACCCTCATCTCCGACGAGCTCGCCTCCGATGCGGGCACCGATCACCTCGCCAACCTCCTCGGCCAGCTCCATGTCTCCAGCGAGCCCGCTGTGGATCTGGAGTCGGTTGGCTCCACCGACCCGATGCCTGTCGACTTCGACACGGCCTCCTTCGACACCTTCCCCACTAACGTTGCGATCTACAATGACCTGCTTCCTCGGACCGATGGCCGCGATACCGTCACCACCAAAGTGATGGTCATCGGCCACGGCGGCCCGGCCGGCGAGAGCGCCCACGACGTCCCACACGTGGCGGCCCATGACTTGTCCACCCCACTCCCGGCTAATGCCGACGACGAAGCACTGGAGGCACGCCGCCTCGCCTCCTTGCAGAGGGCCGGAGGCTGGCTTCCGTGAGACGCCTCACAGAGGCCTACCAGCGCGAAGCTGACCGCGCCGCCTTCGGCACGCCGGCCCCGGGCGGGCCAAGCCGGGCCGGCCTTGTCAAGCAACGTGGCGCCGTCATCGCCGACACGCTGGGAGTCGACCGCCCAGTCTACGCCACTCCACTCGAGAACCTGGGCGCCACCCAGGCGGCCATGGACGAGTTGGACAGCTTGGAGGCCGAAGACCTCCCCCACATGACCCGGCGCATCCAGCAGCTGATCGATGCAGCCGCACAGCGGCACGAAGCCGACGCCCGCGCGGGAAGCCCTCCCCTGCGCCGAGATCACGGCGCGACGTCCTGGACACCGACTACGAGCAACACCCGCGCGCGGCGCGAGAAAGAGCCAGCGGCCAGCCGAAGCCGGACCCGAATCTCCATCGAGCGAGACGCGGACGGCCATCCCCGAGCCATGGAATGGCGGGGCAACCCGCCTCCGCCTCGACCCCATGGAGAGAGATATCCCACCCTGCCGCCAGTGGCACACCCGACTCTCAGCGGCCGACTAGGTCGCCGTGAAGGAGTCGGCGAGAATGACGCCCGCCATCGGATCGACCGCCTGGCGCGATCCCTGGCACTGGAAGAAGAAGACGATGTCGGCCCGCCTTGTTTCGGCCCCCGCATCTGCGACGAGCCTTTTCCCAAAGTGTTCTCGCTCCCAAGAGACACGCCCAAGTACAACGGCTCCGTGAAGCCGGAAGATTGGTTGATCGACTACTCCACGGCGGTCAGCATAGCCAACGGCAACCGGTGCGTTGCCGTGAAGTACGTGCCCCTCATGCTGCAAGGCACAGCGCGGACCTGGCTCAACAGCCTCAAGCCTCTCAGCATCAACAGCTGGCTAGATTTCACCGAAGCTTTCATCCGCAACTTCACCAGCACCTACAAGCGGGCCCCCAAGCCCAGGCAGCTCTCCCTGTGCGTACAGGGCCCGGCCGAGTCCACTCGCGACTACCTCACGCGTTGGGCCAAGCTCCACAATTCTTGCGAGGGGGTGCACGAGGTGCAAGCCATAGAATACTTCACAGTCGGGTGCCGAGAAGGTACCCTCCTCAAGCACAAGCTTCTCTGCGATGAGCCGGCTACCCTCGACGAGCTTCTGGACATAGCGGACAAATATGCGACCACCGACTCCTCAATGAAGACCGAGCTTCGGGTAGACGCGTCCGGAAAAGTACTCAACCCGGCGCCCAAGTCACCGGCTGGGGATCCCGGCCGACGCACACACCCGAACGACCACAAGCGCAAGGGCCCCGCGCCGCCTCCCGCCAGTCGGCAGGTGGCCACAGTTTAAGACGTGCTGCCTGAAGGGCGGCCCGCGCCCAAGAAACCCAAGGGCGGCCGGTCGGCTTGGCAGCCGGCCTTCTCCTACGAGCAAACTCTCGACGCCCCCTACAAGTTCCACAGCGGCGCGAAGCCGTCCAACCACACAACCCGAAAGTGCCATTGGCTCACCCGAATCTCCAAAGGCGAGGGGCTCGCGCCGCCTCCGCCTGCCGGCCCGCCGCCTCCGCCTCCGCCGCCTCCAGCGGCTCGGCCCGCAGTCGGAGACGTGCATGACGAGTTCCCTGACGAGCAAGCAACCTACATCGTCTTTACGAGCCAGCCCGAAGACCGGCGCAGCAAACGCCGAGAGCACCAGGAAGTCAGCATGGTCGCTGCCAACCCCGCCGGACACATGCATTGGTCAGAAAAGCCCATCAGTTGGAGCCGGGCCGACCATCCAGAGGTGATGCCGTCTCCCGGCTCTTATGTGCTGGTCCTGGAAGCCACCCTCGCGACGGACAGACGTGCTGCCCGCTTCTCCCGTGTGCTGATAGACGGCGGGAGCAGCTTCAACATCCTGTACCTTGATACCCTGGAGAAGCTAAATGTCAAGACGAAGCAGCTCATGCCAACTCGAACAGTGTTCCATGGCATCGTACCCGGCCTGTCCTGCGCCCCATTGGCAAAATAAAGATTGATGTACTTTTTGGGGACAAGGAGCATTTCCGCCGGGAAGCGATCTGGTTTGAAGTGGTGGACCTGGAGAGCCCTGACCATGCATTGCTTGGCCGACCTGCCTTGGCCAAATTCATGGCAGTTCCCCACTATGCATACCTCAAGATGAAGATACCGAGCACCAAAGGCGTCATCACCATAGCCGGCGATTACAAGAAGTCCTCTGAGTGCGCGGCAGCCAGCAGCCGGCTGGCCGAGTCCCTTGTGATTGCCGAAGAAAAGAAGATGCTGGACCGAGTCGTGGCCATAGCTGGCAAGCAGTCGGCCGTGTCCCCCGACCCCAAGGAGCACGATGCTCAAGGATCCTTCAGCCGGCCAAGGAGACAAAGAAGATACCTCTTGACCCCGAGCATCCAGAGAGGTTTGCTATCATCGGGGCAAGCCTGAACAGCAAATAGGAAGGAGAGCTCGCCGATTTCCTCCGTGAGAATCGGGACATCTTTGCGTGGTCCCCCAAGGACATGCCGGGTGTTCCGAGGAAATTCGCCGAGCACAAACTACACGTTCGAGAAGACGCAAAGCCAGTCAAACAACCCCTTCACCGACTGTCGGAGGAGAAATGCAGGATTGTGGGAGAGGAAATAGCCCGGCTTCTGGCAGCCAGCTTCATTATGGAAGTTTTCTTTCCAGAGTGGCTCGCCAACCCGGTCCTTGTGCTAAAGAAGAATAACAAGTGGCGCATGTGTATAGACTACACGAGCCTCAACAAGGCTTGCCCCAAAGATGCCTTTGCCCTGCCAAGGATTGACCAAGTGATAGACTCCACGGCCGGATGCGAGCTGTTGAGTTTCTTGGATGCTTACTCAGGATATCACCAGATAAAGCTAGATCCGGACGACCGCCTGAAGACCACCTTCATCATGCCATTTGGAGCCTTCTGCTACCTGACTATGACATTCGGCTTAAGAAATGCCGGTGCCACTTTTCAGCGTTGCATGCAGAAGTGCCTCCTCAAGCAACTCGGTAGAAACGCTCACGTCTACGTGGACGACATTGTGGTGAAGACGGAGAAGCACGACACTCTGCTGGGAGACCTCAAGGAAACATTTGAGAACCTACGCCGGTTCCAAATCAAGCTCAACCCCGAGAAATGCGTGTTCAGAGTGCCAGCCGGCCAGCTCCTAGGCTTCCTGGTCTCCGAACGCGGCATCAAATGCAACCCGGTGAAGATCAAGGCCATCGAGAGAATGGCGATCCCCACCTACTTTGAGACATCCAAAAGTTCACCGGATGCTTGGCCTCCTTGAACCGCATCATCAGCCGGCTTGGAGAGAAGGCTCTCCCCCTCTACCGCCTCATGAAGAAGAGCACTCACTTCAAGTGGAAGGACCAGGCCGACCAAGCTTTTCATGAGCTGAAGAAGATGCTGGCCACGCCGCCCGTCCTGGCGGCGCCGACTAAGAAAGAGCCCATGCTCCTTTACATTGCCGCAACCAGCCGGGTGGTCAGCACCGTCATCGTAGTCCAACGCCTAGAAGAAGGCCGAGCCCAGCCGGTCCAGAGGCCGGTGTATTATTTGAGCGAGGTGCTGTCCACTTCAAAGCAGAACTACCTGCACTACCAGAAGATGTGTTACGGCGTGTACTTCACCGCCAAGAAGCTGAAGCCCTACTTTCAAGAGCACCCCGTCACGGTCGTATGCACCGCCCCGCTGGCCGAGATCATAGGCAGCCGGGACGCATCCGGCCGGGTGGCGAAATGGGCCATCGAGCTGGCCCCTTACACGATCTTCTACCAGCCCCGCACCACCATCAAGTCCCAAGCACTGGCCGACTTCCTCGTCGACTGGGCCGAGACCCAGTACCTACCGCCGGCTCCTGACTCCACCCATTGGCGCATGCACTTCGACGGGTCCAAGATGCGCACCGGCTTGGGAGCCGGCATCGTCGTTACCTCTCCCAAGGGCGACAAGCTCAGATACACGCTGCAAATTCACTTTGCCGCCTCCAACAACGTGGCCGAGTATGAGGCGCTCATACACGGGCTCCGGCTTGCCAAGGAACTCGGCATCCGCCGGATCCTATGTTATGGCGACTCGGACTTGGTGGTCCAGCAATCATCCGGTGACTGGGACGCCAAGGACGCAAATATGGCAAGCTACCGCTTCCTGGTCCAACAACTCAGCGGATACTTTGAAGGATGCGAGTTCCTCCATGTACCGCGAGACGACAATGAGCCAGCCGATGCCCTGGCTCGAATAGGCTCCACTCGGCAAGCAATACCAACCGGCGTCGCTCTACAACGCCTCCTCAAGCCGTCCATCAAGCCGTCTCTAGAGTCCGATTCCATCTTCGTGCCGCCTGACCCCGACGCGGCCGGGTCCGGCTCGAAGAACCAAGCGGGCGACCCCGGGACTTCAGTAGTCGGCCCGGGGGCTTCGGCAACCGGCTCGGGGACTGCAGTAGCCGGCTCAGGGACTGCGGTAGCCGGCTCGGGGACTGCACCAGCACAATAGCCGGTGGCCGACTCCAGCATTTCACCACCCAGCCTGCCCACCCTGGTGGCTGTAGCCACATTGGTAGTGGGAGAAGTCGCGGCTCCGTCATGGGCTCAGTCCATCGTCAACTTCCTAGTAAACCAAGATCTGCCGGCTGACGAAGCAGAGGCAAGACAAGTCCAACGCCAAGCCGGAGCATACACAATCGTCAACAGAGAGCTCGTCAAGCGCAGTGTCACTGGAGTTCTCCAGCGATGCGTCGAGCAAGAGAAGGGCATTGCAATCCTCAGAGACATTCACCAAGGAGAATGCGGCCACCATGCGGCCTCAAGATCACTCGTCGCCAAAGCCTTCCGCCATGGTTTCTTTTGGCCGACTGCCTTGGATGACGCCAAGGAATTAGTTAAATATTGCAAAGGGTGCCAACTTTTCAGCTCCAAGCAACACATGCCGGCTTCGGCACTCAAGACCATTCCCCTCACCTGGCCCTTCGCCGTTTGGGGACTGGACATGGTGGGCCCATTCAAGATGGCGCGCGGCGGCATGACGCATTTGCTCGTCGCCGTGGACAAATTCACCAAGTGGATTGAGGCAAAGCCGATCAAGAAGCTGAATGGGCCGACTGCTATAACATTCATCACAGACATAACAACTCGGTACGGCGTGCCACACAGCATCATCACCGACAATGGCACGAATTTTGCCAAAGGAGCCTTGGCACGTTTCTGTGCAGCCCAAGGTATTCGGCTGGACTTAGCGTCCGTCGCCCACCCGCAGTCAAACGGCCAGGTCGAGCGAGCCAACGGCCTCATCCTCTCCGGCATCAAGCCCCGACTGGTCGTACCTCTGGAGCGTTCAGCGTTCAGCCGGCTGTTGGCTCGATGAGCTGCCGGCTGTCCTCTGGAGTCTGCGCACTACACCAAACAAGTCAACCGGCTTCACCCCTTTCTTCCTTGTGTATGGTGCCGAGGCGGTCATCCCAACTGACATCGAGTTCGACTCGCCTCGAGTAACCATGTACACTAAAGCGGAGGCCAAGGAAGCACGAGAAGACGACGTAGACCTGCTGGAAGAAAGCCAGCTGTTAGCCCTCAGCCGGTCTGCCATCTACCAGCAGGGTTTGCGCCGCTACCACAGCCGGAAGGTCAGGCCAAGATCTTTTCAAGAGGGCGATCTTGTGCTCCGGCTGATCCAGCAAACAGCCGGCCAACACAAGCTCTCGGCCCCTTGGGAAGGCCCCTTCGTCATCAGCAGAGCTCTAGGCAACGACTCCTACTACCTGATCGACGCACAGAAGCCGAAGGCACGCAAGAGAGACGACTCTGGCAAGGAGTCAAAACGACCATGGAACGCCAACCTCCTTCGAAGATTTTATAGTTGAAATGCAGTATGTATCACGCTAACTTTTGTATTAAGTACGAGACAATAGGCCCCCCGAGGAGGGCTCGGGGACTGCCATCTCTTATCTATGAATGAAAAATATCATGCTTATGACTTTGTCATTTCATTTACTTGTTCTGTCCGGCACCGGGTTCGACTAGTCGGCCCGGGGACTGGCCGACTGGAGTTATATTAGAAGACCTACCCGCAGTCAGACAAGTAGTGTGCCAGCTCCCAAGCTTTCTCTTGCCAAAAGTCACAGTTCGAAGAACCGGCTGTCCGACTGGCAAGAGTTAAAGGCAGGAACGGGCGCCCACACGAAAAACGGCTAGGGACTAACGTACTAATATAACAAAAGCAGGTTTTTCTCCCACCGCCGAATGGCTACCAGAGTAGCCGGCCGGCCGGTTTCCATTCACTTCACTTCAATCCAAGAAAGCCCAAGTACTTGCCTCCCCAAAGAGGGAAGGCGGCAAAGGAAAAAGCCTAAGGATAAAAAGCATACGCGAATGGAAACCAAACATGCACGTAATAATATTTACATAAAAGACCTCCGAGAGGCCAACATTCAACATAGTTTGGATACACCCCTAGTGGGTGGAATTGCGAAAACTTAATGAAGATTGTTCAAAAGACAACAAGCAGGAAAAATAAGGACGGCAGGTCAAGCCGGCGGAGCGACTGACAAGCCGGGCTGGTTGGTGGAGACGGTTGTGCCGGCTGAAGGAGCGGCCGGCTGGCGAACCTCGGCTTGGTCACCGCCTCCCGCAGAAGGCGTGCTTCCACGCACCTCGTTGCTGGAGGCACGGTCGGCCTGAGGTCGGCCGGTTGTTCCACCAGCCGGCTCGACGTCTTCGCCGTCCTCCTCCTCGTCATCCTCGCCCTCGTCGCTGGAGACGATCTCCTCCGCCAAGTCCTCGCCCACCGTCGGGTTCAGCCCGAACCACTCCTCCGGCTGGGCAACACTGTCATCATCGATCTCGGGTGCAAAAACGCTGATGTCGGTGCACTCGGCGATCGTTGAAGCCCGCTGGGCGATAGCCGGCCTCACCTCTTCCAGCTCCGCGTCGGCCTCCATCTGCCAAGTGCGCAGCTGGTCCAGGCTCAGCCCTGGGTACCAAGCCCGAATGAACTCCAATGCCCGCCCGGCTCCGAGGCGGGCCGCCGACGCCTTCCAAGCCTCAAAGCGACCAACTGCGACCTCCAGCCAGTCGGCAGTCCGGCTTGGGGTGCGGGGGATCGTCTCGCCGGGCCAGAGGGCGGCCAACACTTGCGCCCCGACACGTTGGAGCCGGCAAAGCATCCGATGAGCCGGCTACAACCGCGCCTGGACAGCCAAGAGCTACTCCTCAAGCGTCCGGTTCACATCCGGTGCGATGTTGGCCCCCGCCTGATGGCGCGCCTCGCGATGGGCCTCGATGCTTTGGGTGGCAAAGGCGGAGTAGCCGGGGAAGTAGTCTGCACCAAAAAACAAGCAGCAGCTCAAGTTAAGCCAAAGACCCAGGCGGCAAGGAGCAGGAGAGGGGCGAGGAAGGCGGCTTACCGTCGATCAAATCCTCGATCCGGCCGAAGCCTTCATCCAGGGCTCGCCGGGTCTCAGCCCAGCTCGCCGCCTCGGTCTCATACTCTGCCTTCAGGGCAGCTTCGCTATCCTGCGCCGCCTGTAGGGCCGCCTTGTGGCTCTTATCCTGGTCGGCTAGCTTCTTGGCTACGCGATCACGCTCCTGGACCAAGGCAGCGTACTCGGCATCCTTGGTATGAAGGGCGGCCTTCGCCTCGCCGAGCTCCTTCCTCAAGTCAGCGTTGGCCCTTGAAGACAAAGAAAAAGAAAAACCAGTAAGAAAAGAGTCGTCAAGAAAGATCCGACCCGACTGCTCAATAGTCGGCCCGAATCTCGGGGACTACACCCAGTGGGTGCGCTGACGCGCCCCCACAGGAGACAGACAAGATCGAGTACTTACTTCGGCTGTGGCCAGGTCGTCGATCATCCGGCTCAACTCCCAAGCCTGGGAGTTGAAGGCGGCAGCACGGAGGTTGTGATATTCCTGGAAGTTCAGACAAGAGACAAAAATAAGGTAGCCGTCAAGAAAGATCCGACCCGACTACGCAGCAGTCGGCCCGAATCTTGGGGACTACACCCAGTGGGTGCGCTGACGCGCCCCCATGAAAGAAATTAAGAGAGCAAAGCGGCCAAGAATGAAGGACTCACCCGGATGGTGGCTCGCGTCGACAGGAACTCCTGGGTGAACTGTTGCAGCAGGGCGGCCTGAGCTTGCAGCCGGCTCCGGACCCCTTGAGCCGCCACATTCAGCTTGCCAGTCCCCCCGCTCCACTCGGACGTGGCGGTGCTGGCCTCCTCCAGATCTTCCGCCGACTGGCCTGCGCCCGCGACTCGGCGAAACTCCGGCGGAGCGGCGCCTCCCCCTGCGCGCCGGCCTGTCGCCGGCTGCACCTCGAGGCCGGCTCTGTTCTCCGGCTCACCCCCGGTCGGCCCCTCTGGCGCCGCTGACGATTGGCCGCCTTGGCTCGCTCCGGTTGGCGCTGCTGGCGGTGCTTTCCTCGCAAAGGCCACGGGGTCCTCCCCCCTCTCCATCAGCGGCGGGTCTTGGACGATCTCCTCCACCAAGGGCAATGGGGTGTCGGGGGCCACGGCTCGGAGGGGAATGGCGAGCAGCGGAGGCTGGTTGCGCGAACCCTCCGCCTCCGTCTCGACGGTCGCCGCCTCCGTCTGGGCCTTGGCTGCCACGTCGGCCTGCTCCCTCGCCGCCTGGGCGGCCGCTTTCTCCGCCGCCTCGCGCTCCTCCCGTGCTTCACGGGCGTTCCGCTCTGTGGCCTCCCTGAGGTCGGCGCGGGGGTCCACGCGGCGGGAGCTTGAAGAACCTCCAGCCGGCCCAACTACAGAGCCGCCCGGACCACGCTCAAGGGAAAGCGGCGCCCTGTCCAGCAAGCGGAAGAAATTAAGAAGAATGCTCGAACAAGAAGAGAATGATGTAGAGCATGCGACAAGGCAATTGACGACTTACGCTGAGACCGCCTGAGGCTGCTTCACCGCCTTGCGGAAGCGGGCCGCTTTCGCAGCCGCCTCGTCTCGCTTGGTCGCCGCGGTGGAGGCTTTGGACTTCTTTGGCCGACTGCCGAAGAGGCCTGAAGCGGCCCGGCGCTTCTGTGCACCGCCGCCGGCAGTCGGCGCGATGGACGAGCCCACGCCCTGATGGTCGGCTGCCAGCTGGCAACGCAGGGCGACTTCAGCTTCGAAATCATCCGGCCAGTCCTCGAAGCTGGCGGTGAGCCTTGTGCCCCCGGGCTCGGTGTCGTCCCCCACGACGGCGTCTTCCATGGCGGCCGCCCCCAAGTCCGGGTCGTCGACGTCGTCCGCCGTGCGGTCGGGGGCGTACTGGCGTTCTATCCCCGCTGCCCCGGTCGTCGGCGGGAGAAGAGGGTTCTGCTAAGAAGAACCGACTGATCAGAAGCCGGCCATCATGAAGCCGGCCACCAACAAGAAGAAGAAAAGGAAAACTTACCACGGGCGGAGGGTTGGCGCGAGAGTACGGCGCCTTGCCGTATCTCTAGTCCTCGGCGAGCTTGCAGTTGGAGATGTAGTTTACCATGTACGATACCTCCGCATGAGGCATCTCCCTGATGCTCAGCCGGCATGGGTCGAACCGGCCGCTCATCTGGCACATCATGTGGGGCCGGCTTTGGAGAGGAGATATCCGGTGCTCCACGAAGGCAGCCACCAAGTCGGCCCCGCTCAGACCTTCCGACTGGATCATCACCCGAAGCCGGGAGACGGCAGCATTCCCGGCCTAAGACAGTGACCGGGACCGGAAACTCCATGAGGGCTGCCTCCCAGCCGGCGGGCCGGCTACGTAAGCCGGCAGGTTGACATGGTCTCCTTGCTCGGCGACGTTCTTCACGTAGAAGTATGACTTCTGCCAGATCTTCACCGACTGGATCAGGGGGATGGGCGGGAACGGGTTGTTCTCGCCCGCCCTCCTCATGGCGATGAAGGCCCCGCAGGGGGCGGGCACACCGGCGACGATGGTGCCGAGTTTGCTCTGGAAGAACTCCCCCCAGAGCTCCAGCGTGGGGAGCAGCCCCAAGAAGCCTTCGCAGAGGGAGACGAAGGCCGACAGCAGCATCACCGCATTGGGTGTGAGGTGATGTGGCTGAAGGTTGTAGAACTCGAGGAAGGAGCGTAGAAATCCGCTCGCCGGAAGGCCGAAGCCGCGTAGGAAGTGCGAGCGGAAGACGACCCGCTCGCCCTCCTCCGGTGCCGGCGAGATCTCCGTCTCCGGCGCCAGGCAGACCCGCACGAGGTTGGCGTCGGGCAGGCGCCGAGTCTGGCGGAGGAACGCAACATGGTCCTCATGGACGTTGGAGCCGTCCCATGAGCTCGACAGCGCCATGGGAGCAAGACGATGTGGCGGCGCTGAGACGGGAGGTTGCGGCGGCAATGAGAGGAAGAGAGGAGGACGAGAAGGGGCGGAGCGAGAGAGAGCGTGTGAACCTCTGTCGCTCCCCCTCCCCCTACTTATAGGCTCGCATGGCGGAACCGAGGAGGCGCGGCGTGGGGAAGCGTGGGGATCGATCGTGCCCACTCCCCCACGTCCCGCGATTACTGTGCCATGATGGTAGAATAAAACCGCCGTGGGAAGGCGAGCGGTCCATGTGGGCCACGGAAGATCCGCACTCGGACCGAGGCCTGCGAGTGGCGCGCCCGGGCCTGCGGTGACGTCCCGTCACGCGCGTGCGTTGGCAGGATTTCCTCGCCACGTGGTCCGCGTTCCCGCCTACGAGAACCAGAGCTCTCTGAAGTCGGCGTGCACAAGCAAAGCCGGCTCTTCAGGATAGGAAGCTGACCAAGCTTCTCGTCCCTCTGTCCGCCTCGAAGCTCGATCAGCTTCGGGGACTACTGTCGGAGTAAATAGCCATGGGTAGCCTAGCCGGCTTCCCCTGGCCCTTCTGAAAAAATTACGAGCCCGTCCGGCTCTCAGGAATCCAAGACGTGGGGCCGCCTTCCCCTTGCTGGCTGTCACCCAGGCCAGCTCGAAGAAGGCGGCCCGACTTTACCCCTCATGAACAAAACCATGGGAGGCCGACTCGAAGAAGCCGGTTCCAAGATGCCGACTCCAAGAAGCCGGCCATGAGGAGGCCGACTCCAAGAAGCCGGCTCCCATAAAGCGGTCGAGACCGTACCCTCAAAGTTTGCATCCACCTAGCGGCGATGAGACGGGGCGTGGCTACAGTAAAGCCTGCCACCCCCGAATCCCGGAGCAAGCCTGGCACAGTGCGCTGTACGGAGTGGCCATGACCCATCCGGCGCGGCACTGTTGCCATGTTGACCCTGATGTCATCCACGACGGGCTACTAGTACGGCCCACGGGCGGTGGGCCCCTTTGGGCAGAGAGACACCCGAAGGCGGCCTGGCCTCCCCCAGTCGGCCCGAGACGGGGCCGGCTCCCCGCAGCCGGCTCGCTTCCCCCCTGGAAGAAGACGCCCCATTAAGGAGACAAGACGCGGTAAGGCTACGGTAATCGCCCGCCGGACGGCGGCACTGTAGCCACGCTTACCTCGACGAAGCCCTCGTCATCAGGATGAGGCAACAGTAACTAGCCATCGACAAGACCCTTGGCAGTGGGGCCTGCCTGTTGCCAAGGAGTTGGTAGCCGGCGGGACCCACCAGCCGGCGGGCCCCAGCAGTCGGCGCAGAAGCCGGCGAGCGCGGTCACAGACGGCTGGGCCCCGCGCCCAGTCGGATTACCATTGTACCCCCAGGGGGTAGGCCTATATAAACCCCCCGGGGCACCCATGCAAAGGGTTCGACCCTCAGCTAGATTTAGACACACACAAGGAGGGGAAGCAAGCTAGCCGTGCCCTTCTTCCTCCTCCCACCGAACAGCTCAAGGAGCATTGTGTAGCTACTTGTTCATCTAGTGATCATGCGGAGACCCCGCAGAGCAGCAGTAGGGTTGTTATCTCCACGGAGAGCCCCGAAGCTGGGTAAGATTCGCCTGCGTGCATGTCTTCGCCTCCTCCCATTTCCAGGCACCGGCGACATCTTACTGGCTCCCATAATGATAAGCCACCCGTTGGCATATGTCGCACCTACCACCCGACAGATTGAGTCTTGAAAGATTTGAGAACACTTGATGTATGTCTTGCACGTGCTTATCTATGGTGACAATGGGATATCATGTGATCCACTTGATGTATGTTTTGGTGATCAACTTGCGAGTCCCGTGACCTCGTGAACTTATGCATAGGGGTTGGCACACGTTTTTATCTTGACTCTCCGGTAGAAACTTCGGGGCACTCTTTGAAGTTCTTTGTGTTGGTTGAATAGATGAATCTGAGATTGTGTGATGCATATCTTATAATCATACCCACAAATACTTGAGGTGACACTGGAGTATCTAGGTGACATTAGGGTTTTGGTTTATTTGTGTCTTAAGGTGTTATTCTAGTACGAACTCTATGATAGATTGAACGGAAAGAACATCTTCATGCTATTTTACTACGGACTCTTGAATAGATCGATCAGAAAGGATAACTTTGAGGTGGTTTCGTACCCTATCATAATCTCTTCATTTGTTCTCCGCTATTAGTGACTTTGGAGTGACTCTTTGTTGCATGTTGAGGGATAGTTATATGATCCCATTATGTTATTATTGTTGAGGGAACTTGCACTAGTGAAAGTATGAACCCTAGGCCTTGTTTCAATGCATTGCAATACCGTTTGTGCTCACTTTTATCATTAGTTACCTTGCTGTTTTTATATTTTCAGATTACAAAAACCTTTATCTACCATCCATATTGCACTTGTATCACAATCTCTTCGCCGAACTAGTGCACCTATACAATTTACCATTGTATTGGGTGTGTTGGGGACACAAGAGACTCTTTGTTATTTCGTTGCAGGGTTGTTTGAGAGAGACCATCTTCATCCTATGCCTCCCACAGATTGATAAACCTTAGGTCATCCACTTGAGGGAAATTTGCTACTGTCCTACAAACCTCTGCACTTGGAGGCCCAACAATGTCTATAAGAATAAGGTTGTGTAGTAGACATCACCGGTTGGCTCCCGATGAACACGTCGACGCATTCCGTTCAGACCCAGCCGGTTGCCTCCCCATGATCACGATGACGGCGCAACTTCTCTGTTCTGACGCAGCCATGTACATGAGACCTGGCCGTACATATGCATGAGTAGGCGTTCGAGACCCCGCCTGTATGTACGTACGTGGCCGTATTTTCTTTCTTGCACCCTGCGCTGAACATACGTGTACATGCTACGTGCACGCCTCTACTACGACACGTGCGCGCCTCTACACCGACCAGTAGGTATGTACATGTTCGCGACCAGAATGACAACGCTACGTACGCTTCGACCAGGTGGGTCCCTACTATCAGGCACTTCCTTCTGTGCGAAGATGTAGCTGGTGGGTCCCAACAGTCAGGGGGCGAATATGTTTTTTTGCCCGTAATATGGACGCACTTCCTTCCGTGCGAAGATATAGCTGGTGGGTCCCAGCTGTCAGGGGGAAATGTTTTTTTCATGAAATACGATGGCCTGTCTGGTGGGTCCCTGCTGTCAGGTGGAGGAATCATTATTTTCCGCGTAATAAGGAGGCACTTCCTTGCTGCGGCCATGGACCCACCTGTCAGCCTCTCCACGTACAATACTCTAATACGTCTCCAATGTATCTATAATTATTGATTGTTCCATGCTACTATATTATCTGTTTTGGATGTTATTGGGCTTATTTATACACTTTTATATTATTTTTGGGACTAACCTACTAACCCAAGGCCCAGTGCAAATTGCTATTTTTTTGCCTATTTCAGTGTTCCGCAGAAAAGGAATATCAAACGGAATCCAAACAGAATAAAACCTTTGGGAGAGTTATTTTTGGAACAAACATGATCCAGGGGACTTGGAGTGGATGTCAAGAAACCAACCAGGAGGCCACGAGGCAGGGGGGCGCCCCTACCCCTTGGGCACGCCCTCCCCCTCGTGGGCCCCTAGTGGCTCCACCGACCTACTTCTTCCTCCTATGTATATTCATATACCCCCAAAACATCCATGAGCACCACGAAACCCTATTTCCACCGCTGCAACCTTCTGTACACAAGAGAACCCATCTTCGGGCCTTTTCCGGAGCTCCACCGGAGGGGGAATCGATCACAGAGGGCCTCTACATCATCTCCATGGCCCCTCCGATGATGTGTGAGTAGTTTACTTCAGACCTTCGGGTCCATAGTTATTAGCTAGATGGCTTCTTCTCTCTCTTTGGATCTCAATACAATGTTATCCTTGATCTTCTTGGAGATCTATTTTATGTAACTCTTTTTGCGGTGTGTTTGTCGAGATCCGATGAATTGTGGGTTTATGATCAAGTTTATCTATGAACAATATTTCATTCTTCTCTGAAATCTTTTATGTATGATTGGTTATCTTTGCAAGTCTCTTCGAATTATTAGTTTGGTTTGGCCTACTAGATTGATCTTTCTTGCAATAGGAGAAGTGCTTAGTTTTGGGTTCAATCTTGCGGTGTCCTTTCCCAGTGACAGCAGGGGCAGCAAGGCACGTATTGTATTGTTGCCATCGAAGATAAAAAGATGGGGTTTATATCATATTGCTTGAGTGTATCCCTCTACATCATGTCATCTTGCCTAATGCATTACTCTATTCTTATGAACTTAATACTCTAGATGCATGCTGGATAGCGGTCGATGTGTGGAGTAATAATAGTAGATGCAGAATTGTTTCGGTCTACTTGTCACGGACGTGATGCCTATATACATGATCATGCCTAGATATTCTCATAATTATGCACTTTTCTATCAATTGCTCGACAGTAATTTGTTCACCCACCGTAATACTTATGCTATCTTGAGAGAAGCCACTAGTGAAACCTATGGCCCCTGGGTCTATTCTCCATTATATTAATCTCCCATCAACAAGCTATTTCTATTACCATTTCTTTTGCAAACTTTATTTTCCAATCTATATCATGAAAATACCAAATTTTTTTATCTTATCATTGTTATCTCTATCAGATCTCACTCTCATAAGTGACCGTGAAGGGATTGAAAACCCCTTTATCGCGTTGGTTGCGAGGTTCTTATTTGCTTGTGTAGGTATGAGGGACTTGCGTGTAGTCTCCTACTGGATTGATACCTTGGTTCTCAAAAACTGAGGGAAATACTTAATCTACTTTGCTGCATCACCCTTTCCTCTTCAAGGGAAAACCAACGCAGTACTCAAGAGGTAGCAAGAAGGATTGCTGGCGCCATTGCCGGGGAGATCTACGCACAAGTCAAACATACCAAGTACCCATCACAAACTCTTATCCCTCGCATTACATTATTTTCCATTTGCCTCTCGTTTTCCTCTCCCCCACTTCACCCTTGCCATTTTATTCACCCTATTTTTCCGTTCCCCTTCTCTTTTC
The DNA here is from genome assembly GCF_018294505.1 of Triticum aestivum. NCBI lineage: Eukaryota > Viridiplantae > Streptophyta > Magnoliopsida > Poales > Poaceae > Triticum > Triticum aestivum. The sequence continues at coordinate 642,148,034 of NC_057797.1, forward strand.
TAGTTCGTCTCTTTTCGCTTGCTTCTTGTGTGCTTGTGTGTTGGATTGTTTGCCGTGATGGCCTTACCAAATTGTTTTGATTCGCACTTTGAAGGTTGGAAGAAATTGAAAACAACGTTAGAAGTTCTATGTCCTTGCAGTTTGAGCATAATAATTTCTTCAGAAACGAGCTTAAAGAACAAAAAAGTTTTATAGGGTACATGAATAAAGAGCTTGATGATATGTCTAAAGAATTTTATGGTCTGAAATCTCAGTTCGCTCATCTTGAAAACTTAATAGCCCAAATTTCGGATAAGCAGGCCACCTTAGTTAATAAGATGGCCGCCAAACCGGAAGAACTTGATGATAATAAAGATGAAGATCTAAAAGTGATTGATGTGTCCCCTATTAAATCTTTGTTTTGGAATATGAATCTTGATAATGATGGGACTGGGATGAGTCAACTTTAGTTAAAAGGCGTCCCAATGATTCAGAGTTTTTAGATTTTGATGCAAAGATTGGTAAAAGTGGGATTGGAGAGGTCAAAACTTTATATAGCAATGAACCCACTATTTTGGATTTCAAGGAATTTAATTATGATAATTTTCCTTTAATATATTGTATTTCCTTGTTGCAATCCATGCTAAATTCTTCGCATGCTTATAATCCAAATAAAGCTTTTACTAAACATATCGTTGATGCTTTAATGCAATCTTATGAAGAAAAGCTTGAATTGGAAGTTTCTATCCCTAGAAAACTTTATGATGAGTGGGAACCCACTATTAAAATTAAAATTAAAGATCATGAATGATAAGGATTCCATGAATTTGATGATTGTTCTTTAAATTTGCACCTTGCGGATTCCACTATTAAGAAACCTATGAGAAGGATTAATGATGTTATTATTGTTGCAAATAGGAATTAGGTTCCCGTATATTTAATTGTTCTTGATATAGATTGTAATCCTACATGTCCTATTATTCTTGGTAGACCTTTCCTTAGAACGATTGGTGCAATTATTGATATGAAGGAAGGGAATATTAGATTCCAATTTCCATTAATGAAAGGCATGGAACACTTTCCTAGAAAGAAAATTAAATTACCTTATGAATCTATTATGAGAGCCACTTATGGATTGCATACCAAAGATGATAATACCCAGATCTATTCTTACTTTTATGCCTAGCTAGGGGCGTTAAATGATAGAGCTTGTTGGGAGGCAACCCAATTTTATTTTTGTTTCTTGCTTTTTGGTTCTGTTTAGTAATAAATAATTCATCTAGCCTCTATTTAGATGTGGTTTTGTGCTTTGAATTAATGTTTGTGCCAAGTAGAACCTTTGGAAAGACTTGGGGAAAGTCTTTGCGATCTTGCTGTAAAAAACAGAAACTTTAGAGCTCACGAGATTTGCTGCCATTTTTTACTGGAGAGTGCGATTAAGTTGATTATTTTTGAAGATGATTAATAGATAAATTCCTATATTTTATAATTTTTGGGGTTACAGAAGTATTCAAAACCTACAGATTACTACAGACTGTTCTGTTTTTGACAGATTCTTTTTTTCGTGTGTTGTTTGCTTATTTTGATGAATCTATGGCTAGTATCGGAGGTTATGAACCATAGAGAAGTTGGAATACAGTAGGTTTCACACAAATATAAATAAAGAATGAGTTCATTACAGTACCTTAAGTGGTGGTTTGTTTTCTTTTACTAACGGAGCTCATGAGATTTTGTGTTGTGAAGTTTTCAAGTTTTGGGTAAAGATTTGATGGATTATGGAACAAGGAGTGGCAAGAGCCTAAGCTTGGGGATTCCCATGGCACCCCAAGGTAAAATTGAAGGAGAAACAAAAGCCTAAGCTTGGGGATGCCCTGTAAGGCATCCCCTCTTTCGTCTTCTTCTATCGGTAACTTTACTTGAGGCTATATTTTTATTGACCACATGATATGTGTTTTGCTTGGAGTGTCTTGTATGCTTTGAGTCTTTGATTTTTAGTTTACCACAATCATCCTTTCTGTACACACCTTTTGGGAGAGACACACATGAATTGGAATTTATGAGAATATTCTATGTGCTTCACTTATATCTTTTGAGCTAGATAATTTTGCTCTAGTGCTTCACTTATATCTTTTAGGGCATGGTGGTGGTTTTATTTTATAGAAATTATTGATCTCTCATGCTTCACTTATATTATTTTGAGTGTCCTTTAGAATAGCATGGTAATTTTCTTTGGTTATGAAACTATTCCTAATATGATAGGCATCCAAGATGGGTATAATAAAAACTATCATAGAAAGTGCATTGAATACTATGAGAAGTTTGATACTTGATAATTGTTTGGAGATATAAAGGTGGTGATATTAGAGTGTGCTAGTTGAGTAATTGTGAATTTTAGAAATACTTGTGTTGAATATTGCAAGTCCCGTAGCATGCACGTATGGTAACCGTTGTGTAACAAATTTGAAATATGAGGTGTTCTTTGATTGTCTTCCTTATGAGTGGCGGTCGGGGACGAGCGATGGTCTTTTCCTACCAATCTATCCCCCTGGGAGCATGCACTTAGTGCTTGGTTTTTGATGACTTGTAGATTTTTGCAATAAGTATGTGAGTTCTTTATGACTAATGTTGAGTCCATGGATTATACGCACTCTCACCCTTCCATCATTGCTAGCCTCTTCGGTACCGTGCATTGCCCTTTCTCACCTTGAGAGTTGGTGCAAACTTCACGGGTGCATCCAAACCCCGTGATATGATACGCTCTATCACACATAAACCTCCTTATATCTTCCTCAAAACAACCACCATACCTACCTATTATGGCATTTCCATAGCCATTCCGAGATATATTGCCATGCAAATTTCCACCATTTCATTCATGACACGCTTCATCATTGTCATATTGCTTTCCATGATCATGTAGTTGACATCGTATTTGTGGCAAAGCCACCATGCATAATTTATCATACATGTCACTATTGATTCATTGCCCTTCCCGGTACACCGCTGGAGGCATTCATATAGAGTCATATTTTGTTCTAGTATCGAGTTATAATCATTGAGTTGTAAATAGATAGAAGTGTGATGATCATCATTCATAGAGCATTGTCCCAATCAAAAAAAGAGAAAGGCCAAAAGATAAAAAGGGAGGCCGAATTTTTTTAAAAGGGTCAATGCTACTATCCTTTTTTCCACACTTGTGCTTCAAAGTAGCACCATGATCTTTATGATAGAGAGTCTCTTGTCTTGTCACTTTCATATACTAGTGGGAATTTTTCATTATAGAACTTGGCTTGTATATTCCAACAATGGGCTTCCTCAAATGCCCTAGGTCTTCGTGAGCAAGCAAGTTGGATGCACACCCACTTAGTTTCTTTTGTTGAGATCATACATTTATAGCTCTAGTGCATCCGTTGCATGGCAATCCCTACTCCTTGCATTGACATCAATTGATGGGCATCTCCCTAGCCCGTTTATTAGCCTCGTCGATGTGAGACTTTCTCCTTTTTTGTCCTCTTCCATAACCTCCTATCATTATTCTATTCCACCCATAGTGCTATATCCATGGCTCACGCTCATGTATTGCGTGAAAGTTGAAAAAAGTTTGAGATTACTAAAGTATGAAACAGTGGCTTAGCTAGTCATCGGGGTTGTGCAAGATGAGAGCATTCTTGTGTGACGAAAATGGAGAATGACCAAACTATATGATTTTGTAGGGATGAACTTTCTTTTGCCATGTTATTTAGAGAAGACATGATTGCTTAGTTAGTATGCTTGAAGTATTCTTTTATGTCAATATTAAACTTTTGTCTTGAATTTTTCGGATCTAAATATTCATGCCACAATAAAGAAAAATGCATTGAGAATTATGCTAGGTAACATTCCACATCAAAAATTCTGTTTTTATCATTTACCTACTCGAGGACGAGCAGGAATTAAACTTGGGGATGCTTGATACGTCTCCAACGTATCTATAATTTTTGATTGTTCCATGCTATTATATTATCTGTTTTGGATGTTATTGGGATTATATATACACTTTTATATTATTTTTTGGACTAACCTACTAACGCAAGGCCCAGTGCAAATTGCTGTTTTTTGCCTATTTCAGTGTTTCGCCGAAAAGGAATATCAAACGGAGTAAAACCTTTGGGAGAGTTATTTTTGGAACAAATGTGATCCAGTGGACTTGGAGTGGACGTCAAGAAACCAACGAGGAGGCCACGAGGCAGGGGGCGCGCCTACCCCCTCGGCGCACCCTCCCCCTCGTGGCTCCACCGACCTACTTCTTCCTCCTATATATATTCATATACCCCGAAAACATCCAGGAGCACCACGAAACCCTATTTCCACCACCGCAACCTTCTGTACCCAAGAGATCCCATCTTGGGGCCTTTTCTAGAGCTCCACCGGAGGGGGAATCGATCACGGAGGGCCTCTACATCAACTTCATGGCCCCTTCGATGATGTGTGAGTAGTTTACTTCAGACCTTCGGGTCCATAGTTATTAGCTAGATTACTTCTTCTCTCTCTTTGGATCTCAATACAATGTTCTCCTCGATCTTCTTGGAGATCTATTTGATGTAACTCGTTTTGCGGTGTGTTTGTTGAGATCCGATGAATTGTGGGTTTATGATCAAGTTTAGCTACGAACAATATTTGATTCTTCTCTAAAATATTTTATGTATGATTGGTTATCTTTGCAAGTCTCTTCAAATTATCAGTTTGGTTTGGCCTACTAGATTGATCTTTCTTGCAATGGGAGAAGTGCTTAGCTTTGGGTTCAATCTTGTGGTGTCCTTTCCCAGTGACAGCAGGGGCAGCAAGGCATGTATTGCATTGTTGCCATCGAGGATAAAAAGATGGGGTTTATATCATATTGCTTGAGTTTATCCCTCGACATCATGTCATCTTGCCTAATGCATTACTCTGTTCTTATGAACTTAATACTCTAGATGCATGCTGGATAGCGGTCGATGTGTGGAGTAATAATAGTAGATGCAGAATCGTTTCGGTCTACTTGTCACGAACGTGATGCCTATATACATGATCATGCCTAGATATTCTCATAATTATGCACTTTTCTATCAATTGCTCGACCATAATTTGTTCACCCACCGTAATACTTATGCTATCTTGAGAGAAGCCACTAGTGAAACCTATGGCCCCTGGGTCTATTCTCCATTATATTAATCTCCCGTCAACAAGCTATTTCTATTACCATTTATTTTGCAAACTTTTGTTTTCCAATCGATATCATAAAAATACCAAAAATATTTATCTTATTATTATTATCATCTCTATCAGATCTCACTCTCGTAAGTGACTGTGAAGGGATTGAGAACCCCCTTATCGTGTTGGTTGCAAGGATCTTATTTGTTTGTGTAGGTACGTGGGACTTGTGTGTAGTATCCTACTGGATTGATACCTTGGTTCTCAAAAACTGAGGGAAATACTTAAGCTACTTTGTTGCATCACCCTTTCCTTTTCAAGGGAAAACCAACGCAGTGCTCAAGAGGTAGCAAGAAGGATTTCTGGCACCGTTGCCGGGGAGATCTATGCACAAGTCAAACATACCAAGTACCCATCACAAACTCTTATCCCTCGCATTACATTATTTTCCACTTGCCTCAACGGAAGAACAGCCGGCCACTAGAGGCAGGAGCAGGCGGTCTCGCCGGTGCTAGTTTGGGCGGCTGGTGGAAGAAGAACAACGGTTGAAGAAACAACAGGACCGTTCGATTCAAATCCAACGGTCACTGCTGCTAGAATCGTTTGTTGACTAAGTTGACAAAGGCCTGCGTACGCGTCAACTTAGTAGGCCCACATGCCAGCCTTCGAACCGGTGCACCCCAGATGTCAGTGGGAGGAATCATTTTTTTTCACGTAATAAGGAGGCAGTTGATTGCGTGCGGCCAGGCCAGCGGAGGGAGTATGGTGGGACGGTGAAGCCTGCGCGACATGACAGCAGGCCACAAGAGAAGGGAGCAGGCACTCCCACCGGCACTGGTTTAGGCGACTGGACCAGGAAGATCAGAGATTTAAGAAGCACGTCGGCCGTTGGATGGACAACCAACAGTCACTGTTGCTAGAATCGTGTGTTGACTGACAAAGCCTTGCGTAATCAAGTCAGCCTCGAAATTTGTGGCATGTACAGCTCATTTGCTATTATTTTTATAATTTTTACTCATTTTCTAATTCATATGAAATTTATTGCAGCCCATTTTCCATTTTTAGAATTGCTGCCCATTTTTTGGTCAGTACCAGGGTTAAAAAATTGAACTAAAAATGTGCGAAATTTTGAAAATTCGCAATTTTTTGCCGGGGAATAAAATATTCTTAATCCAAAAATTATTAGCCATACTAAAAAAATTTAAAAATTAAATTAGTACTATGTCATGTTAAAATCCAATGAAATATAAAATATCAGTGAAGAAAAAAACAAGAAAAGAAACTAATTTTCCCATTTACTTTTAACACATACTGACCAAACTCTTTGGCCAGGCCGGAATGCATCCCTCCTCGCCTTGAAAGATTTGCAGCCCTGTAAGTCGGAGAAAACAAATAGGCCTAGCTTGGGTATTCTTCAAAAATAAATAGTGGCCTACCTATTTTCCCAAAGAAAAAACTGCTGGACTGGTCATGTTGTTAGACGGGCCACAGAGACCGCACAACCCAGTTTATACCCTGCTCCTCCGAACAAATCCTCAAAAAAGATTGTGCAATTCTGTCGTTAATTGACTATACGTTGAAAATGGTGTGGGTTCCAGATATCAACAGGGTGGATTAGAGTAAAAAAATGAGGGGTGCATTTGAGTAGTAAAAGAGGCGCTTTGCTTGTGTTCGGGAGTGGACCCGGTGGGTCTGTACTGTCATACGCACATCTACAGTCCTCTCTCAATTCACTATGTTGACATGGCCGGATGGCGGCGCCGCGGTGAGCGCACCAAGGCGGAGGATAAAGTGCCGTCACCAATGTGCTGGGCTGGGTTGGACATTCTTATTGAAAAATAAAAATGGACCAAAACTATTTACGATGTTGACTATGATTTGCATGGGTCCGCTGGTTGCAGGAAGAAAATGATGGGAGAAACAAGACTGGTCGCTATCTTTGCCTAAGAATTATATCGACTGAATGTCATGACACTATCATAGGAAATATATCCTCCTGTTAAATAGTGAATATAAAGAACCGGTGAATGAGCATTTAGCTTTATTTATTTACTTACTTATTTATGTTTAGGGGACCATGAGCATGTACCTGGGCCGGATTCATGTGAGAGCCTCCCTTCCAATTATTTATGGGCTCCTCTATTGGGCCTTCATCAGAGGGCTGCATGTTATCAACAAGTGGAAAATGTGTTCCTACAAAAAATAGTATGCGCTATACGGTACGGGGCACTAAAGGATCGGACCGTGGAACGACTTCCAAAACATTGTGTTTGTCGTTCTAACAACACATTTATTCAACCAACAGACGAAATATACTACTGATTGTACATTGAAAACAGCAGCAACAACAACCAGGGCTGGGGGGTGCAACAGAAGCAGTAAGCAGGCCAGAAGAGTAAAGACGCATCTCTCTCTTCCAAACCAAATATCAGCCATCATTACAAAAGGGCTACCAAAAAAGAACAAGTGTATGCATCAAACTAAATAAAGATCCTACTACACCAACTGTATGCATCTAACTAACTGGCTCAGTTAGACGTTACTATTTATTAAGCTATGGAGATTGGCTGACGGCTTGAACCAGATGGGTGCCTGACGGGGGAAACTCCAGCCAGCAGGTCTAAGTCTGATACTTGCGACCCTCTCTCCTACTTTGGGCTGCAGAGCGTGGCGGCAGATATCAGGGTATGGTGCATGCAGAGACGCATGGTGCGCTGTGTACACACAATTTTGCCTAATGAACAAAACCGCGCTGCCATCATGATCCTTGCCGTCGGTTATCTCTTGGTTAATCGGATAATTCAGTCCGAGAAACAGAGAGCATGTACCAAGGCTACTTACCATCCTCTAGTGAAAAATTCCTGAAGGCCCAGAGAAGCAGGGATCCTGCTCAAAGACCTTGCAGTGACTGTGATTGTATTCCGTAAAACAACACGTCCGGTACATGCGAACGATCATCAATCGTGCGCCGTCGTCTGATCGAGCCAGGAACCACCTGCAACTGCCATGCCGCTTTTCTTTGAAAGGTTCTGGGATTAGGAAGGGTAGGGATACCCGGCGGCCTACAACATCATATCAAGTTGGAGTCAAATAAAAGGCTCTTAATGTAGTCAATCTTAAGAACAACATGTTATGAGCATGGATATTTTTCAGTAAATGTTGACAGTAATATAAGCAAGCCATCATGATATCATAGGAAAGTAACATACTGCTATAACAGCCGTTTGCAGCGATTACTGGAGTATGCCAGCAATACGTCCAGCCATAGACGGAGTCGACAGCGTAAATGAAGCCCTTGTGTTCAATGGCATCAGAGAAACATGGAGGATGTATGATCCTGCGATGGATGTGCAGATTTATCCACTTACCGCAGTGACCGGTCAGATAGGTGAGACCGCGGTTGAAGAACGCAATTAGCCTGAAGTCTTTATAATTTGCAGATCTTGTGGGCACTTGGCAGATTACAACCTTGATCAAATCAAACTTGGTATCATGTTGGCTACTGTAAGATTCCGAGTATTCTGGGCCGCGGTGCCAAAGCAGTGCAGTGTTAATGGAAGGAAGGGGGATCAATCGCTGGGTGTAGACCTCCACAAGCATCCAGCTGCCGTCACCGTCGACGAGCACCATCCAAGACGTGTTCATGCCGACCCAGTACATACTGTTAATGTAGTTGAGGGTGACAGGGATCGGATCACGGTCAAGAGGGTTGATACTCGCCACCCTATGATCGTTATGCTGCGTGACACGCCGTTTCTGAAGATCAGGCGGCATCAGCAAGCAAGGAGCTGGCTTAAAAAGTTCCGTCCTGAGGGCTTTCAGTAAACAATACAGCCCCGATGAGCAGGCGGCGAGCGGCATGGTACTGAGATTGTCCACACGCGAAACAATGAGCTTGATTACCTCTGTGGGGAGCGAATTCCAGCCACTCTTTCGGTGGACCCTGCTTGGTTCTGCCATTGTTAGTGCTTGGGTATCAGAAGAGGGGGGAGGTGCCTTAGCGGGGATGGAAGACTGGACGATTATGTGCGGAAAAGGATGGAGAAGCGAATATGTGCTACGAGAAGTGGACAGGTGATGATGACTACCGCATGCCACTTGACTTACGAGACACGTACCAGCAGCGTAGGGTCATATCGATGCCAGACAACTTGCTTGAGTGATCACAATACTGGTACTCCCTATAGTACCTACTACTATGCTCTAACTTGCTTGACTAGGGTAGTAGTGGAGCAGGACTCTGCTCTACTACTAGCACCGGAGGAATAGTATATTCTAATATAAAATACTTACAAACTTCAATGCAAGTAATGTACAATGTACTGACAGTGGAACTCACAGAGTACTTAGAATACAAGATTAAGGATGCAATGAAATTTTTGTAGATGGAGAATCATACACACAATTAACTCAAATGGATTGGACGTGACTCTATTATTCTCCAACGGCAACCGGCAAATTTCCTCCCATGGGCCGGAGTAGGTTTCTCGGTTTGCATGCAGGTTTGACGGAGGGGTTTGATGGAGGCGAGCAGGCGTGTTCAGCCGGGTGCAGCGGTCCGCGCAGTACTATTCGATTTGACAGCTACTACTCCCTCTCTCTCAGTTTACAAGGCATGCACGTACCCCTAGGTTGTCAATTTGACCAACCTAATACAAGTCATATATTACAAGAAATATACCAATATAAACTTCATGTGTTCTATTTTCAAAAGGTATAATTTTTGTGTCATATAGTTTATACAGGGTGATAAAATTGGCAACCTAGGTATACACACATGACTTGTAAACTGAAACGGAGGAAGTAGTATATTATAAAAAAGAAAGAAGAGTAGTAGAGATAGAGATAAGATTAGAGATAGAGACTAGGGAGGAGCACCATCTACTGCTTCGTGTGCTATTCCTGCGCTCCATTCGGCCGCCGCAACGTCCCCTATAGCCACTCCCTCCTATGCTCCATTCGGCGGGCGCAGTTGAAATTTGGGGAGCGCACTCTCGCGACTGCTGGTAATGACGACTTCACCGACAACGACTTCCTCCCTGACCTCGGCAACCTCTTCCTCAATGACATGGGGGACAACCTCAACGCCAACGGTGCTGCCCCCGTTGCATCGTATGTGTTTCTGTCCTTCCTCTTCGAAATCGTGGTAGAATCCATGTTTCTAGTTTGTGTCCTAGATTCGATCTGTTCATCTACTATGCTAGTCCACATGATTAGTTTAATATCTGTTATAGACGTCATGATTTATTCTGTGCTTATTCAGACTAAATCTCATAGTAACTTACTCACATATTCAACTAGTGCACCGTCCCCTACAACCACTCCCGTTTCATGGACAGCCTGGTCGATGCCTCCAAGGAGCCCTTTGTCTACTTCTATGAGTGCCCGATGCCGTTTTAGGGCTTTCTAGCGGACCTCGTGCGTCACCTCACGCAGCCGTCCGTCTATCACTACTGGCCCTTGGCGGAGAACATCAAGCACGAGACGTGCTACACATTCACCATGCTGGAGTCGCTGGAGGATCACCGCCGCCTGCTAGTCTCGGAGGAGGACAACAACGTCGTGGGCACCGGCGAGGCCCGCGCAGGCCGTCGCCCCGTCTCTGTAGTGTCCGTCAGGGACGATGCAGCTGATGCTGGCACTGACACGAGGCCGATGTATGGGTGCGTGTTCACTATTACTACCCCTCGGAGGTACGTGGGTGGCGACACTGGCTACATCAATCTGACTAGGACTGTGCCGAGCTGGGACCTTCCCGCCGATGTGGACATGGAAGACGCATGGTATGATTTGAACCCCAACGATGTGCACGGGGACTCCAAGGAGGTTCACCTGAACATATGCATTACCAATTTAAATGTTGATCATTAGTCTTCACTCAATGTAATCCGCTGTCTAAGCATCTGGAGACTTCCATGCATGATCTTGCTCTATTGGAGTATCGCGCATGAATAAAATTGTATCCATTTATAGTTTAGTCTAGAATCTTCCATGTATGAAATTTTTACTACAGTACTAGTGAAAGGCTTATGATGAACCATTTCTTACATCTCCTCTGCCCCTTCCAAGTCATCCTGATTTAATCCCTCCGTCTAGGTGTATAAGGCCATGGTTAATACTTAATAGTATACCCAACTGTTGACTATATGAAAGTGCCATGTCATCTGTAGCCAACATGTATATCAATCGATACTCAAAAACTAATTCTTAAAGATCATTTCTTGCAAAGCACAATAAGTGTTATTTCTTCACAAGTTTTGGATGCAGGTTGAATAGTTGAACACTTTAGTTTGCAAAAGATACTTTTTATCTATTTCACCCGGATGTTTGTGAGCCCTAGAGATGAAATAATATCCGAAGAAACCTATCGATACCCGTTACACATGAGATGACCCCCACATCGTTTGTCAAAATAAACAACTCCCCGATCAATCCATTTCACTGTTCCGTGCAATGCACGGTCACCTTACTATAGATTAGTATGACCAAAAATTGAACTAACATTATATATAGTACGATAAATGCTGATGCATGTCACCTAAAATTATATCATTGAAAACTATGTTCAAATACGAATCCAACGATATAGTTTTTGTTGACATGCACTAACATTTTGTCAGTTAAATCTTCAGTCAAATTCAATGGGGGACTAATAAACCATGACCGATGTAGTACTAGTGTAGAGGGCGGCGCTACACGCGAGTCTCACCCCGCTCGTGGCGCGACAGTGAAGCCGTCATATCACAAAACCCAACCACTCCCAGTAATAAGTGGCCTGGTACATTTACTTTATCCGGCTCATCTCGCACACTCGATCCCTAGTTAATACTCCTAGTATCCCTAGCTACCACTCCTAGGGCCAGTTCTTTTGGAGGCTTAAAAAATAAGCCGTCTCTTCCCCAGCTTTTCCCATAAGACTAGTCACAGTGGAGAGTAACATTAAGGCGCCTCACTCATTTATTTGGGCTTCTAAACTACTATAGCTGGTCATAGTGGTGAGTAACTTGGACTAGTAACATGCATATGTTACTAGTCTATGTTACTACCTTCATAGTGGGTAGTAACATATGGATGGTAACATGCAAGTCTTCATTAATTGAGATATATACTCATTTTACCTCGGGGTGTATTATGTTGCAGTAACATGTTATGTTACAACAATCATCTCTTTCCTCATTAACTCCATGCCACATAAGCAATTTTTTCTTGGGATGTGCTATGTTACTACCTAAGTTACTCCTACTATGGCTAGCCTACTAGTACCTCCGTCCTGGTTTATCGTCACCATTGTAATTTGTGCTAAATTTTGACCAAAGATTTAATTGATAAAATGTTAGTGCATGTGACATATGCACGTACTTACAAAATGCATACGGATACAAAAGGTTTCCAAACTTTTCCTTTTAGATACTTAATTAAGGACGCTAATAAATCCTGGACGTTCGAGATTTATCGTTTGTGTCCCAAGACTAATGATATCGCCTTATGAAACTAAATTATATTCCTAATAAAAGCCACGACGCTCGCAGGAGCGCTTGCGGCGCGCCATGAGTGCCCTGGTGCGCGGCCGTTTCCTAGCGCGCCGACACAACGCCTCTTCCTCAGCCTCGCAACTCGCGAGGTGCTGATTGGCGGCATGCCGGCGGGCGAGCGCGATCTCACCGATGTGGTGATCCGGCGCCAACAGGTACTCCTCCTTGCTGGAAGTGTGCACCCGGTCCACGTACCGCGAAGCATAGATGATGCGCTTGGGCCCGACTGCACTTAGGGCTTTGCACGGGCGTCCTCCACCACCCTCATGGCCCTCGCACGAGCCTTTTGCCAAAGAGTCAATTGCCTGACTCTCTCGGACGCGACATAGGCCTGCCAGGCAGCTTGCCCCGCAGCGCGCTTCTCTTCCTCGGCCTTCTTCTCTGCCTCTATTTTGGCGCGCTCTGCCAGAGGCAAAGCCTCCCACAAGGCAACATCCATTTCTTTCCAAAGCTTCTCAAGGCTGGGGGGGCTCGGTGGGCAGCGTGGCGTTCTCCTCGTAGTGGGGAGTCGACGCATCCTCCGATGCGCATGCTGGCAAGATTGGGAACACCGGAGCATCCTCCTCGACTAGTGGTGGCGAGGAACGAAACATCGACGCATCCTCCTCGACTAGTGGCAGCGAGGAACGAACGACAACGCATGACCATCCACGTGGTGCAGCGAGGGGCGCCTAGGGCTTGGGAGGGGGGATGCCATGGTGGTCGACGTGAGAGGGGGAGGAGATAGCGATGAATGTGAGCGTTCTCCCGAATGCCGCGGGAGGCGTAGTATTTATAGCGAGAAATGGCACACCTACGTAATATATGGACTGAGCTTCACTAGCTGAACTACAGGTCCAGTTGAGTCACTGACATGTGGGCCAGATGTCTGTTGGGCCCACATGTCAGTGACCCAATGCACCTATACTTAAGTAACTGAAGCAGCTACATGGGCATATTTGTTGGAGTAAATTACGGGTGACGGAAGGGATGTAAATATTGCTGGTCACAATGGATTGGACGAGCGCGGGGGAGGAGAGTCATGCATGCAGATTAATTCCACACGGGGTGGAGTGGTGGGACCGCTGGAGGGAGAAGGAGAGTCAAGCAGGCGTTCTAATTTCAAGGTGCACTAAATTATTGCATGCGATGATTAAGGCTGGCCATAGTGGTGGTAATGTGCTACTCCCTCCTTTCCGGTTTATAGGGCTTAATTTGAAAATCTCTTCAACCAAGGTAGATGATGAATGGTGGAATTGATTCTGTAGTTTGCAAATGTACTTAATTAGTACTCTCGTTTTTCTCAAAAATTTGTGTAAACCGATGCATTCATTACACCACATGCATGCATGGCCACTCCTATAAAAATCTCAGTTGGTGGTGATGGTATGTCTGCCTCTGGACAACGTGAGTCGTTCGATCTACTTGGAACCAACATCTGAGATGTGTGTGCATAGAGACATGGCCTTGCCATCGGAGGTACTATATAGTAGATATTTACTCACCTCTGCCACTGTATAAAATACGGAACTACTCATTCCAGCCTCATTTCCTTTCTGGTTCATCTCCTTGCATTCTTGCTGGTGGCGGCGAAGGTTCCTGAAGATGGAGTATAGACTCTAGAAACCACTACAAAAACTATTCCACCGCCTCTATCTTGGTAAGAGTACAAGGGAGGTAGTGGTACTCTAATAGTTAACCTTGTTGTGATGACTAGATAGGACATGGCATGCACCTGGACGGAGGAACTGGTCTGCACTGTTCATTTAAGTTTTGTCTGAACTCAATGTATGTCTACTTTGACCAAACTTATAGAAAAATGTACATCAACATTCACAATGTCATATCAATATTTTTATACTCATTATAATCAGTATTGTAGATATTGATATTTTTAGTATAAATTTGGTCAAAAACTTCGCAAACGGTTGACGGAAGTAAAAAGGACCAGAGGGAGTATCATGCATGCGGAGTAGGCAAAAGAATTGCTCATTTATAGCCGGTCGAAGTCTCTAAGGGCGCGTCTGCGCTAGGGAGGCGAAGGTTGTGGGAGGCGCGACGGTTGAGGGAATTGAGTGAAGTTACATCCACGCGCCGGCATGGCGTGCGAACAAGCATAAGCTATACCGTCAGGCCTACGATATGAGTCTAGTAGACATGACATCTAGTGGGTCTCGCATAGTACTCGAGAACTCTGGGGGCTTGCAGCCGTTTATCCACTAGGCAAGCCAACAACCCCACGATGTTCGCACGCCCTACTCATCCCCGTCTTCTACCTTATAATAGTTTGCTCCTAGTCGCCCCGTCCTTTCACATTACACCAGTTCAACTTCTCCTAACCCTCCTCCAAAATCCATGGCCTCCCAAATCTCCATGGTCGCCGCTGAGTACTAGGTTAGAGCCATCACTGGTGATGAGTTCATCATCATCTACACCCGTGGATCCGCGACGGTGAAAGGATGCCTTGCTCACTTCAGAAGCATGTTCGAAAACTCAAAGGATGAGTGGGTCGTTGGGCTAGATGTTGAGTACGCCACAGTCCTGGAAAGCAAGAAGATTCTAAACGAGGAAGATATGAAGAAGCCCGTCGTGATCCAGGTTTGCGTACATAACATGTGCTTGGTCTACCACATCTGCCATGCCGACGTTGAATGCCAGGATTTTAAGAACTTCCTCAAGGACGAAAGAGTGAAATTCGTTACACTAGACTTTAGGAACGACACGGATGTCCTGCGGTAGGCCTCGTTGTAATCCAGCCCTTCAATCTCTAGAAGGCAAGCCTGGTGTCCTCCTCTCAGCCTTCAATGCTGACCCTGGCAGCAGCCATGATTAATCCTTCATATGCTAAACTGAAGAAACCTCACCACGAGTTTCATCATGCATGGGAGTCGAAGACAATAGATGAAGATCACATCCTGTATGCAGCAATGGATGCCTACCTTTGTTTAAATATCTACAAGGGTTGGACGAAGAAGCAGAGCCCAGTGTCCGGTTCAAGCAAAGAAGCGGCAGCAAAGAGGAAGAGGAAGAGGAATGAGGACGAAGTCGAGGACATGGACTCGGACTCCGAGTAAGGTGGCAGTGCCGTCGCTCATGCTGGTTCTACTACAGTGTCAAACAGACTAGTTGCTTAGTTTTATTTCAGGGGTGTGTTGTGCTGAGCCCCCAGCAGAACTATGTTTATGTTCTTTCTCATTATTTCAATTTCTTTAGTACGTACAGTAGTACTAGTACTATGTCTTACTACTGTTCTTCTTGCAGTTGGTAGTACTTCTCGTATCTTCGTGTTCCTACTATACTTAATACGTTTGTACTAGTAGTATAATTTGGGTCAGTCGATTTGTGAAAGAAGTTCGATGGAGACAGCAGATAAGCTACCCCAGTATCTATATTAGGGTGGCAGGGTGCCCATGATCTATCTTATGAGTGTTGGATGTGGAATGTAGTCCGCCGAAAAAAATGGATCGTGCCCAGGGTTAAACAGATGGCGAGGGTGGGGGGAGCGTAGTGGTGGTAGGCGGTTCAGGGGAGGGCGGGGCGGCGGCAGGCAGTTAGGTGTGTGGCGAGATGAGAAGATGAATAGTGCATCAATTTCGGAGGTTTAAGAAGCCCTTCTAGCCATCCATGTTGCATCCAACGGCTCACAAGAGTCGACTGACCCAAATTGCTCCTTCAAATTGCAGGATCCACATGGCATTCAAGGTCTCGAAGGTAGATTCTGCGTCTGCACCTGGTTTGTGGGCTCGGCGCGGGCGCGACCGGCTTTCGTCGCGACAGCCACCATGCGTGCCACCTCCGCGCGGGCGGAGACGACAATGATACGCTAGTTCCTCCTCACCGGCGTGCTGGAGCACGTGCTCGTCCTCCTCTTTGTACGCTGGATGCATAGACGCGGCTCCACCAGCTGCTCATGTGCTTGGTAGCAAGACGGCATCGCGAGGAGGGACTGTAGGCGACGTGAGCGGGTGAGCCTTCGGCTTCATGGTATAGGGATGGCGGCGACACGGCGGTGATGGGCGAGAAATGGTTGGTCGGAGCAGGCGGGCGCTGACATGCGCAACAGGGGCGGCGGCATATTCATGAGTGAGCGTATGGGAGCTTAGTTTAGTTTTTTATAGGGTTGGTCAAACTTAAAAGAAAACCGTACTAGTACACGTAAACATTAGACTGAGGCATCGCTTATATTAGTTATCACAACCACGATACGGAATCCTGTGCAAGCGCGTGAACCACGGCCGTGCGGTTGATCGAACGGCGTGTCACCGTGTCGCGCTCGAAGGACACCCACCGAACCTTTTTTTTGTGTGTGAAAACAATCCCTGAATATTACTCAACTCTTTTCCTGGAAAAGTTCTTGACACTATAATATTTCCATATATTTGGCTTTAGCTCTAGTTTGTGTTTATTTGGATTTGGACGTTTTAGGTGCGCCCTAGTTTTTTTAATACTGATTTTGTGTGTGTGACTGAGAGAGAACGTGTGTATGTGTCCATATGCGTGTTGTGGCGGAAGGACAATGTGGAGACGCTGTGCGTGTGATAGAGACATAGAGAGGTGTGAATGTGCAAATAATCATGCATGAGTGAGACATAGACAGACGGCGATACGTTGTGTATACATGAGAGAACGGTCTTCTATTTGTACTTGTGTGTGTGTGAGAGAGAGAGAGAGGAGCATCCATAACACAACAACCATCTCTCTCGGTTCGTCCGTCCCTCGCATGATCACATGTAACACATGCATCAACGCACACATTTTGACACCCTATCTCGGCCCCTGCCCACCTCAAGGCCCGCACATCGCTCTCTATCTCGCACGCACAATCTCTTTGTGAAAACCCTATTTAGCATGTAGCTTTCCGTCACATACACACACATTTCTCTCCATAGGTTTGATTTCTCTCAATACCTGACACACACACACACACACACCGCACACACACTCCCCCTCCCCCGAGCACACAATTCATCCCCATCCAAGGCTATATGGCGACCACTCTCGCTTGTGCTTCTCTGCACCCCAGCATGCACAACACCTCAACCTTCAAAGAGGGCATCGAGGAGATCGAAGATGGCGACCACACTGCACTAGAGAATGCGGGGCCATGTGGAAGCAGGATGATGTGACGACGGCTGACTGACTCCTCTCCCCCCTCTCTCCCACACAAAATTACCAATCCCTCTCTCTCCCACATAAAATTATCAATCCCTCAACCCATGAGATCCTTCCCCTCTCGCCCATGTTTTCCCAGTTCTCTCATCAAACCTGTTGTCTCTTCTCCTTCCATGTCTGTAGAATCCGGCTGCACACACATCTCACGTATATTACATGTCTCCATCTATCTCATAGACCTAACTTCTTCCTCTCTCTCTCTCTCTCTCTCTCTCTCTCTCTCTCTCTCTTTCTCATTAGCCTAGTGTCTTGTCCACATAGACACAATCTTTACCGCCCTATCTGCTCCATCTTTGCGAGCTCTCTCTACATGTTTCATTCACACATTGGGATGTGTTCAAAATGTTGCTTTTATAATGGATGATGTAAAATTATGGTTGGTTTTGTTGCATCCTACAAAGTAATAACTATGAAATGCATTTAGATTCTCATTTGATTGGGATTATGTGAGTTTGAGCATATAGTGAAGTACTATAGACCTCGTATACATCTTGGAATTCAACAATGATTGCAACTATTGAATTGTATAGACCATTACATTCGAAGTCAGCAGCCTAATATATTTATTTCACAATTACAACAAATGATTAATTCACTACAAACTAAGAAAACAAATGTGTACTCCCTTCGTTTTTATTTAAGTCCACGTATTAGCATTGGTCAAAGTCAAGTTTTGTATACTCTCAGAAAGTTTATAACAAAAATTATTAACATATACAATAACAAATAAATACCATTAGATTCATTATTGAATGTACTTTCACATCATACATATTTGTTATGGTAAATGTTTATGTTTTTCTATAAACTTGGTTAAACTTTAGGAAGTTTAACTTCGGTCAAACCTAATATGCAGAGTTAATAAAATTGGAGGGAGTACTAGTAGTTACCAGTACTATTCGCTAGTTGCGTAGCCCAATCACCCAACACGCCACACGGGGAGTTCAATGTCACAAAATTTTTAGGCCGGCGGGAAAATCTCCCGCGAACCTGATTCGAGCAGTGTGAAGTTACCATCATAACCTTCGGAACAAGTCTATGGATTACGCTTGGTAGGGGCCTGTTTTCGTAACTTCAGGTTCACACTACCCAGCCAACCCCACCCTGGCACCCAGAGTAGTACACATGAATACTCCCCATTTTCTAACCCCACACCAAAATAGACTTCTCCACGGCACCGCAGCCTTCGTGCTCCTCCCCTTCTCCATCGACGCACTCGTCCACCGTAGGGCATCTGCCTCATCGACGACCTCATACGCCGCACTGGAGTCGGTCCACCGTCATCATCATACACGGAGCCTCTTCCCTGGCACCGTCTTCCACGGTCTCGGATCTGCTTCCCGAAAGCCGACGCCAAGCATAGAAGAACCACCATCGTGGACAATGAACTGACTCCCGTTGCCGACCATGATGCACAGAGGCCGCCGCGACCATCATTCTCCTCCTCGATTGGTAATGTGTGTATTGAATCACTTGGAAGTACATGTGCAATTCCAATTTTGTTCATCCCTACCCTTCAAATTTCCTGGTTTCTATTGTTCCCGTAAAAGTAATTGGTTATAGCCTCCATTGTCCAACATAATATCAACTTGTAATTGTCCGTCGCTCCTGTATCATGCTATGCTTGGGTAGGTTCCTCATCTACAACCAGTAGTTTGACAAATGATGGAAAGTTTTTTAGAACTAGCAAGATGCCCATGCGTTGCATGGAACATCAAGAGGCATTTGTATGAGTAGCTTATTTTGTAGGAGAAAAGGATGAACGAGGGAAGGCCTTATCTGCAAATCTGGAGAGGGCTGCGGGTATATCTTTGCAAAATTGTCAAAGTTTGCTTTCTATCCGTCAGATATAGATCGGACGGTCTATATTGCAGGACGACAGACACACCATCATCACTGCTACCTCTTGAGCACTGCGTTGGTTTTCCCTTGAAGAGGAAATGGTGATGCAGTAAATCAACGTAAGTATTTCCCTTAGTTTTTGAGAACCAAGGTATCAATCCAGTAGGAGACCACAAGCGAGTCACCTCATACCTACACAAACAAATAAGAACCTCGCAACCAACGCGATAAAGGGGTTGTCAAGCCCTTCACGGCCACTTGCAAGAGTGAGATCTGATAGAGATAATAATAATAAGATAAGTATTTTTGGTATTTTTATGATATAGATTGAAAGTAAAGATTGCAAAATAAAATAGATTGTAAACTTGTATGATGGAAGATAGACCCGGGGGCCGTAGGTTTCACTAGTGGCTTCTCACAAGATAGCATAAGTACTACAGTGGGTGAACAAATTACTGTCGAGCAATTGATAGAAAAGCGAATAATTATGAGAATATCTAGGTATGATCATGTATATAGGCATCACGTCCAAGACAAGTAGATCGAAACGATTCTGCATCTACTACTATTACTCCACACATCGATCGCTATCCAGCATGCATCTAGAGTATTAAGTTCATAAGAACAGAGTAACACCTTAAGCAAGATGGCATGATGTAGAGGGATAAACTCATGCAATATGATATAAACCCCATCTTTTTATCATCTATGGCAACAATATAATACATGTCATTTCCCTATCTGTCACTGGGATCGAGCACCGCAAGATTGAACCCAAAGCTAAGCACTTTTCCCATTGCAAGAAAGATAAATCTAGTAGGCCAAACCAAACTGATAATTCGAAGAGACTTGCAAAGATAAACCAATCATACATAAAAGAATTCAGAGAAGATTCAAATATTGTTCATAGATAAACTTGATCATAAACCCACAATTCATCGGATCTCAACAAACACACCGCAAAAGAAGATTACATCGAATAGATCTCCAATAGAATCAAGGAGAACTTTGTATTCAGATCCAAAGAGAGAGAAGAAGCCATCTAGCAACTAGCTATGGACCGGAAGGTCTGAGGTAAACTACTCACACTTCATCGGAGGGGCCATGGAGTTGATGTAGAGGCCCTCCGTGATCAATGCCCCCTCCGGCGGAGCTCTGGAAAAGGCCCCAAGATGGGATCTCTTGGGTACAGAAGGTTGCGGCGGTGGAATTAGGTTTTCGTGGTGCTCCTGGATATTTACGGGGTATATGGATATGTATAGGAGGAAGAAGTAGGTCGGTGGAGCAACGAGGGGCCCACGAGGGTGGAGGGCGCGCCCAGGGGGTGGGCATGCCCCCCTGCCTTGTGGCCGCCTTGTTGATTGCTTGACGTCCACTCCAAGTCCCATGGATCACATTTGTTCCAAAAATCACGTTCCCGAAGGTTTCATTCCGTTTGGACTCCGTTTGCTATTCCTTTTCTACGAAACACTGAAATAGACAAAAAAACAGCAATTTGGGCTGGGCCTCCGGTTAATAGGTTAGTCCCGAAAATAATATAAAAGTGTAAAATAAAGCCCGTTATCATCCAAAACAGATAATATAATAGCATGGAACAATCAAAAATTATTGGTACGTTGGAGACGTATCAAGCATCCCCAAGCTTAATTCCTGCTCGTCCTTGAGTAGGTAAATGATAAAAATAGAATTTTTTATGTGGAATGCTTCCTAACATATTTCTCAGTGCAATTTTCTTTATTGTGGCATGAATGTTCAGATCCGAAAGATTCAAGATAGAAGTTTAATATTGACATAAAAATAATAATACTTCAAGCACACTAACTAAGCAATCATGTCTTCTCAAAATAACATGGCCAAAGAAAGTTCATCCCGACAAAATCATATAGTTTGGTCATGCTCCATTTTCGTCACACAAGAATGCTCTCATCATGCACAACCCCGATGACAAGCCAAGCAATTGTTTCATACTTTAGTAATCTCAAACTTTTTTCAACTTTCACGCAATACATGAGCGTGTGCCATGGATATAGCACTATGGGTGGAATAGAATATAATGAAGGGGGTTACGTGGAGAAGACAAAAAGGGAGAAAGTCTCACATCGACACGGCTAATCAATGGGCTAGGGAGATGCCCATCAATTGATGTCAATGCAAGGAGTAGGGATTGCCATGCAACAGATGCACTAGAGCTATAAATGTGTGAAAGCTCAACAAAAGAAACTAAGTGGGTGTGCATCCAACTTGCTTCCTCATGAAGACCTAGGGCACTTGAGGATTCCCATTGTGGGAATATACAAGCCAAGTTCTATAATGAAAAATTCCCACTAGTATATGAAAATGACAAAACAAGAGACTCTCTATTATAAAGATCATGGTGCTACTTTGAAGCACAAGTGGTGAAGAAAGGATAGTAGCATTGCCCCTTTTTATTTTTAATTTTTAATTTTTGGGCCTATTTTGGCCTTTCTCTTTTTTGGGACAACGCTCTATTAATGATGATCATCACACTTCTATTTATTTACAACTCAATGATTACAACTCAATACTAGAACAAGATATGACTCTATATGAATGCCTCCGGCGATGTACCGGGATGTGCAATGACTCAAGAGTGACATGTATGAAAGAATTATGAATGGTGGCTTTGCCACAAATACGATGTCAACTACATGATCATGCAAGGCAATATGACAATGATGATGTGTGTCATAATAAACGGGACGGTGGAAAGTTGCATGGCAATATATCTCGGAATGGCTATGGAAATGCCATAATAGGTAGATATGGTGGCTGTTTTGAGGAAGATATAAGGAGGTTTATGTGTGATAGAGCATATCATATCACGGGATTTGGATGCACCCGCAAAGTTTGCACCAACTCTCAAGGTGAGAAAGGGCAATGCACGGTACCGAAGAGGCTAGCAATGATGGAAGGGTGAGAGTGAGTATAATCCATGGACACAACATTAGTCATAAAGAACTCACATACTTATAGAAAAAATCTACAAGTCATCAAAAACCAAGTATTACGCGCGTGCTCCTAAGGGGGTAGATTGGTAGGAAAAGACCATCGCTCGTCCCCGACCGCCACTCATAAGGAAGACAATCAAATAACACCTCATGTTTCAAATTTGTTAGACAACGTTTACCATACGTGCATGCTATGGGACTTGCAAACTTCAACACAAGTATTTCTCAAATTTACAACTACTCAACTAGCACAACTTTGATATCACTATCTCCATATCTCAAAACAATCATCAAGTATCAAACTTCTCTTAGTATTCAATGCACTTATATGAAAGCTTCTTATTATGCCTAAAAGCAAATTGCCATGTTGTTCTAAAGGACTCTCAAAATAATATAAGTGAAGCATGAGAGATCAATTATTTCTGTAAAATTAAAACCACCTCCGTGCTTTGAAAGATATAAGTGAAGCACTAGAGCAAAAACTATATAGCTCAAAAGATATAAGTGAAGCACATAGAGTATTCTAATAAATTCTAATTCATGTGTGTTTCTCTCAAAAGGTGTGTACAGCAAGGATGATTGTGGTAAACTAAAAAGCAAAGACTCAAATCATACAATACGCTCCAAGCAAAACACATATCATGTGCCGAATAAAAATATAGCTCCAAGTAAAGTTACCGATGAACAAAGACGAAAGAGGGGATGCCTTCCGGAGCATCCCCAAGCTTAGGCTTTTCGGTGTCCTTGTATTTTACCTTTGGGTGCCTTTGGCATCCCCAAGCTTAGGCTCTTGCCACTCCTTGTTCCATAATCCATCAAATCCTTACCCAACACTTGAAAACTTCACAACACAAAACTTAAAAGAAAATCTTCGTGAGCTCCGTCAGTAAAAGAAAACAAACCACCACTTCAAGGTACTGTAATGAACTCATTATTTATTTATATTGGTGGTAAACCTACTGTATTCCAGCTTCTCTATGGTTTATAAACTCTATTACTAGCCATAGATTCATTATAATAAGCAAACAACACACGAAAAACAGAATCTGTCAAAAACAGAACAATCTGTAGTAATCTGTAGGTTTCGAATACTTATGGAACCCCAAAAATTCTAAAATAAATTACTGGACGTGAGGAAATTATCTATTAATCATCTTAAAAAATAATTAACTAAATATCACTCTCAAATAAAAAAGGCTGCAATTCTCATGAGCGCTAAATTTTCTGTTTTTTACTACAAGATCAAAAAGACTTTCCCCAAGTCTTCCCAACGGTTCTACTTGGCACAAACACTAATTAAACACAAAAAACACAACCAAGACATAGGCTAGATAAATTATTTATTACTAAACAGGATAAAAAAGCAAGGAATAAAAATAAAATTGGGTTGCCTCCCAACAAGCGCTATCGTTTATGCCCCTAGCTAGGCATAAAAGCGAAGATAGATGTAGGTATTGCCATCTTTGGCAGGCAATCCATAAGTGGCTCTCATAATAGATTCATATGGTAATTTATATTTCTTTCTAGGGAAGTGCTCCATTCCTTTCCTTAATGGAAATTGGAATTTAATATTACCTTCCTTCATATCAATAATTGCACCAATCGTTCTAAGGAAAGGTCTACCAAGAATAATAGGACATGAAGGATTGCAATCTATATCAAGAACAATGAAATCTATGGGTACATAATTCCTATTTGCAACAATAAGAACATCATTCAACTTTCCCATAGGTTTCTTAATGGTGGAATCCGCAAGGTGCAAGTTTAGAGAACAATCATCAAATTCACGGAAACCTAGCGAATCACACAAAATTTTTGGAATCGTGGAAACACTTGCACCCAAATCACACAAAGCATAGCATCCATGGTCTTTAATTTTAATTTTTATTGTAGGTTCCCACTCATCATAAAGTTTTCTAGGGATAGAAACTTCCAACTCAAGTTTTTCTTCATAAGATTGCATCAAAGCATCAACGATATGTTTAGTAAAAGCTCTATTTTGACTATAAGCATGAGGAGAATCTAGCACGGATTGCAACAAGGAAATACAATATATCAAAGAGAAATTATCATAATTAAATTCCTTGAAATCCAAGATAGTGGGTTCATTGCTATTTAAAGTTTTAACCTCTTCAATCCCACTTTTATCAACTTTAGTATCAAGATCTAAAAACTCCAAATTTTTGGGACGCCTTCTAACTAAAGTTGACTCATCTCCAGTTCAATCATTATCAAGATTCATATTGCAAAACAAAGATTTAATAGGGGACACATCAATTACTTTTAGATCTTCATCTTTATTATCATGAAAACTAGAAGAACACACTTTTACAAAACAATCTTTCTTACCACGCATCCTAGCGGTTCATTCTTTGCTCTCATCAATGGAAATTCTCATGGCTTTGAGAGACTCATTGACATCATGCTTAGGTGGAATAGATCTAAGTTTCAAAGAATCAACATCAAGAGAAATTCTATCCACGTTCCTAGCCAACTCATCAATCTTAAATAATTTTTCTTCAATCAAAGCATTGAACTCTTTTGCGAAGTAATAAATTCTTTAATACTAGATTCAAAATCAGAGGGCATCTTATTATAATTTCCATAAGAATTGTTGTAGGAATTAACATAATTATTTGAGGAATTACTAGGAAACGGCCTAGAATTAAAATTACCTCTATACGCATTGTTACCAAAATTATTCCTACCAACAAAATTCACATCCATAGATTCATTATTATTCTCAATCAAAGTAGACAAAGGCATATCATTAGGGTCAACAGGAGCACTCTTATTATCAAAAAAATTCATAAGTTCATCCATCTTTCCACTCAAAACATCAATCTCTTCAATTGCGTGCACCTTTTTACTAGTAGATCTTTCAGTGTGCCATTGAGAATAATTAACCATAATATTATCTAGGAGTTTGGTGGCTTATCCTAAAGTGATTTCCATAAAAGTGCCTCCCGCGGCCGAATCTAAAAGATTTCTAGAAGCAGAATTCAATCCGGCATAGAAATTTTGTATAATCATCCATATCAAACCATGTGTAGGGCAATTATGTATCATTAATTTCATCCTCTCCCAAGATCGTGCAACATGTTCATGATCAAGTTGCTTAAAATTCATAATATCGTTTCTAAGAGAGATGATCTTAGCGGGAGGAAAATACTTCGAGATAAAAGCATCTTTGCACTTATTCCATGAATCAATACTATTTTTAGGCAAAAACGAAAACCAAGCTTTAGCAGGATCTCTAAGCGAAAACAAAAATAGCTTAAGTTTAACAATGTCGTCGTCCACATCTTTCTTCTTTTTCATATCACACAAATAAACAAAGTTGTTTAGATGGGTAGCGACATCTTCACTAGGAAGGCCAGAATACGGATCTTTCATGACAAGATTCAACAAAGCAGTATTAATTTCACAAGATTCAGCATCGGTAAGAGTAGCAATCGGAGTGCTAATAAAATCATTATTGTTGGTATTGGCAAAGTTAAACAATTTAGTATTATCTTGAGCCATCATGACAAACAAGCAATCCAACAAACAAGCAAACAAGCGAAGAAAAAGCGAACGGAAAGAGAGGGCGAAAGGAAAAGAGGACGAATAAAACGGCAAGGGTGAAGTGGGGGAGAGGAAAACGAGAGGCAAATGGCAAATAATGTAATGCGAAGAATAAGAGTTGTGATGGGTACTTGGTATGTCTTGACTTGGCGTAGATCTCCCCTGCAACGGCGCCAGAAATCCTTCTTGCTACCTCTTGAGCACTGTGCTGGTTTTCCCTTGAAGAGGAAAGGGTGATGCAGTAAAGCAGCGTAAGTATTTCCCTCAGTTTTTGAGAACCAAGGTATCAATCCAGTAGGAGACCACTCGCGAGTCACCTCGTACCCACACAAACAAATAAGAACCTCGCAACCAATGCAATAAAGGGGTTGTCAAGCCCTTCATGGCCACTTGCAAGAGTGAGATCTGATAGAGATAATAATAATAAGATAAGTATTTTTGGTATTTTTATGTTATAGATTGAAAGTAAAGATTGCAAAATAAAATAGATTGGAAACTTGTATGATGGAAGATAGAACCAGGGGCCATAGGTTTCACTAGTAGCTTCTCTCAAGATAGCATAAGTATTACGGTGGGTGAACAGATTACTGTCGAGCAATTGATAGAAAAGCGAATAATTATGAGAATATCTAGGTATGATCATGTATATAGGCATCACGTCCGAGACAAGTAGATCGAAACAATTCTGCATCTACTACTATTACTCCACCCATCGACCGCTATCCAGCATGCATCTAGAGTATTAAGTTCATAAGAACAGAGTAACGCCTTAAGCAAGATGACATGATGTAGAGGGATAAACTCATGCAATACGATAGAAACCCCATCTTTTTATCCTTGATGTCAACAATACAATACGTGTCGTTTCCCTTTCTGTCACTGGGATCGAGCACCGCAAGATTGAACCCAAAGCTAAGAACTTCTCCCATTGCAAGAAAGATCAATCTAGTAGGCCAAACCAAACTGATAATTCAAAGAGACTTGCAAACATAAACCAATCATACATAAAAGAATTCAGAGAAGATTCAAATATTGTTCATAGATAAACTTGATCATAAACCCACAATTCATCGGATCTCAACAAACACACCGCAAAAGAAGATTACATCGAATAGATCTCCAAGAGAATCAAGGAGAACTTTGTATTGAGATCCAAAGAGAGAGAAGAAGCCATCTAGATACTAGCTATGGACCCAAAGGTCTGAGGTAAACTACTCACAGATCATTGGAGGGGCCATGAAGTTGATGTAGAGGCCGGCCATGATCAATGCCCCCTCTGACGTAGCTCCGGAAAAGGCCCCAAGATGGGATCTCTTGGGTACAGAAGGTTGCGGCGGTGGAATTAGGTTTTTGTGGTGCTCCTGGGTTTACGGGGTATATGGATATATATAGGAGGAAGAAGTAGGTTGGTGGAGCAACGAGGGGCCCACGAGGGTGGAGGGCGCACCACTGCCTCGTGGCCGCCTCGTTGATTGCTTGACGTCCACTCCAAGTCCCCTGGATCACGTTTGTTCCAAAAATCAAGTTCCCAAAGGTTTCATTCCATTTGGACTCCGTTTGATATTCCTTTTCTATGAAACACTAAAATAGGCAAAAACAGCAATTTGGGCTGGGCCTCCGGTCAATAGGTTAGTCCCAAAAATAATATAAAAGTGTAAAATAAAGCCCATTATCATCCAAAACACATAATATAATAGCATGGAACAATGAAAAATTATAGATACGTTGGGGACGTATCAATCACCAACTCAATTTTTTTATAAGAAGTGGAGAGTAGAGAAAAGAAAGTAGAAAAAAGAGAGTAGAGAGTAGAGTAGTAGAGATAAATATTAAATATAAAATAAATATAATAGTAGAGAAGAGAGGAGACATAAATATAAAATATAAAATAAATATAACAGTAGAGAAGAGAGTAGAGATAGCAGGGACGTTGGGAAAGGATCGGGCGCGTGGGAAAAAGCGGCCGGGCGCGCGCTAGTTTTGGCGCGCGGCGTCCGGCACGCTTTATAAAATCCAATGCCCTCCCACTGCTCTGTGCCTTGCCACCACTCTCTCCCTGCTCTGTGCCTCGTCACCGCTCTCTTCCCGCTCTGTGCCTCGCCGCCGCTCTCTCCCTGCTCTTTCTCGCCTCGCCGCCGCCGCGCCACCATGCCGTCGTGTCGCCGGGAAACTTTGGGATACCGTGGCATCCGCGCGCGCCCCTCCGGCGGCTTCTCCGCGGAGATCCAGTTCTGCGGGATGCGCCTCGGCCTCGGCAATTTTTACATCACCAACGAGGTCACACATGCGTACAACGCGGTGGCGTGGCGCCTCCGGTGGCCTCATAGAACATTGAACTTCCCCAATGTGGTGACGCGGTAGCGGGCGCAGGAACTCGCGCCTCTGCCGCGGCTTATCACCGACGAGGATTGTCGCGACAACCAGAGGCAGGAGCACCGTCTCGGCATCGCCGAGATGGACGAGGAAGCCATGGCGCTGTGGCGCCAACGCTTCCCGCAGGACATCATCAACGAGCTCGAGTTCTATGTGAAAAGGAGGGCGGAGAGGGAGAAGAGGAGGGCATAGCGAGCTGCCTATCGCGAGGACAAGCATACGCGAAAAGCTGACACTCAATCCAACATGAGGCTAGGAGCAGCGTCGCCCTGGGAATCCGACGATGATCGGTATCTTCATGCCTACATTGAGACGTCAGAGGAGGACATCACCGAGGAGGAGGAGTTGAACTATCTATTTTTTATCTATCTATGCTATATCTATGCTGACAACTATCTATGTCTCTACTCTCTATCTCTACTTCTCGATCTCAGCACTGTAAACACTTTTTTAAAGCGCTGCGCGTTGCGCTTCTGTTGCAGATGCTCTAACATGGCAGACGAGTGCTTTAATGTTTCCCACAAGATGCGTGAGTATTACTAGTATATTTTTCTTGCCATGTTGAGATTTTAAAGCCACTAGTGCGAACATGCATAGGAGCAATGAAGACCAAACACGGGATATTGGGGACATCTTCAAGGAGCATGGCAAGTTAAAGAGGAGCTGCCCCGAACCTGTGAAACGAGCTTTGGTAAGTAACACCCTTTGAATTACTTTTGTTTAGCCTCATGTTCTTCGATGTTTATATGTTGTAGTTTCCTGTTTCTCTTAGCCTCGTGTTCTTCGATGTGTAATAAGAAGAGTCTTAATCGTCCTAGTTCTTTCGTTTTTAGCTTGATGTAGGAAGTGGGTGTTCTCACCTTGTAGTATATTTTTATATTTTTCCTTTTGAATTCACTTCCCCGAGTCCTGTTTATCTGGCTTCTACTAAAAGGATCTGGGTTGCTCTGAGTATTGATCTAAAAAAGAAGTTACTTCATGACAGGATGCAGTTCCTACGAGGAGGGAAGTATGGTCAACCTAGAGATCATGTTTCCAAAATGAGGCTGGATTACACACAAGGTGCCAGTTCCCTAATGATGTTGGATTAGACACAAGGTGTAAATTCCTAGATGATGCTAGATTACACACAAGCCAGGTGGAGTCGTCAATTGTTCGTGCCCTCGTGGCTCTAGTAAAGGCTGAAAGAAAGCGTGCAACAGCCCTTGAGAATGTAGCTGAGTTCCTGAAGAAGCGAAAAGAGCAATCAAATGCTCTCTTCACCCAAGCCAAAGAAGAGATGGAAGAAGCCAGAAAGAAGCTAGCAGAGGTAGAGCAGGCTAGGCGTCTCCTGCTATCTAAAACTATTGTCAATACAAATTTTCCTTCATAATAGCTAGGTTCAAATGTTTATCTAGTCAGCATGCCTGTTGTGATGTCCGTGCATCTACTGATGTGGTGCAAAATAATTTTTTTCGGGTCATGTAATAACAGCAATTACTTTCTAAACAATAACACACGAAGCATTGGACATGGTATAGTTCACGCGCAAGCCCAACATTCCAAGTTCAACTTCCACATCAAACTCATGTTCATAGATATCTGCACATTCATAGACAATGTCCACAACAATGATTCACTTCAAAGCCAAAAAATGTGAGGAGAGTTATAAATAAAGAATAACATCTAGTTCCTACTACCAGTGTGAGCACAACAAGTCAAGACCATGCGTAATTAATTATATTTTGGTCATTTTTTGACTAATCATGAATAACTTCTAGAAGCAGGTATAATTTCTAATGCCGGCCGCGGCCGGGGTCCATGATGTTTTGAGCCAAACCGGGTGACACACCGGGTGTCTATGCCGGCGATGCGGTGGTCGTAGCATTCGTGGGTTCAGAGCGGCGGCGGCGGCTCCCATGGTCTACTATTCCTTGGTGTCGGCGATGGCCACAAACGTGTTGGCCACCTCCGCCAGCATGCCGCGGTTCCGCCAACGTTTGCGTCGGATGGCGCGGACAACCATGGTGCAATGGATTCCGTGGTCCCCCGTGTGTCGGCGTGCAGCAACTGGCCACTCCTCTGCGAGCAGGCTTGGAGCGTCGAGTTGATGCACTAGGGGCCAGCTTGGAGCGGCGGCTTGCTCCTCCGCTTGCCCACCTGCAGCCTCGCCCATCGTACTAACGGCCTGGGGCGGGGAGGGAGGTGGGGCAGCGATTTGCCTGGCTTGTCAGGGCACCCAACCGGCTTTTATGCCAGAGAACTCGTCTTCCCGCTCACTAGATGCTATGGAGAGTATGGAGAAAATGGTGCAAGGAGGATATGGCGAGCAGCGGTGTGGTGCGGTTCTTGCCAGGCGTATGGCCTCGTTTAAATAGCGAGCGGACAAGAGGAGCCAACCGACGTTGTGTTCTAAAATGCCAGCTGGCTTGCGGAAGGACATGTTGCCGGCACACACGTGGATTCAATGGAGATAGGAGGGGCAGTCTAAAGCCAGTTCCATGTGGCGAGGAGGCGTGCTCAGCCTGGCCTGCAGCGAGTGGGGCCCTCTTGGCCAGGGCGCCGATTCAATGCCTGCGCTATGAGAGGTTGCGTCCGTGTTAGAGCAATCACTCCCTCCAGTCCTTTTTTTCTTGCATATAACAAAATCTCGTTTTCCATTCACATTTTACAAGTAAAATTTGTGGACAAACTTTGACCCAAAATATGATGGGGACTAGTAAACCAGGACGGAGGTAGTAGTTTTTTTTATCAAAGAAGGGTTTCCCCCTTCCGATTATCATTACTGAAAACCAACATCTAAACCATAGTATTTGCCCTAGAACTACGAGGTTCGACATCTCGCAACATAAACCCATACAACCATATGCCAAGGAGGTAGTAGTTATTAATTCAATTTTCGCCCCATACCAATCATTCTAAAAACTACTTAAGTACTTATAACGCGCCATTGAAAATTGGAACTCTCACCCCGCTAAAAATGATATTTTAAACGTGGCTACTCGATCTGTCGCAACTGGCGAGCCACCGCCTCCAGGTTGTTCACTTATGGTCCCGACTATCAACTCCTATGGATCAAATTATCACACGAGCTGACTATTCCTACAAAGGTGCGCTCCACCACATACCCAGTACCCGCGCATGCAACAATCGTGCACCTAGGGTTTTGGGGTTTATTTGTTAACGGTGCCTTTATGTAATTCTCATGCATGCGAGACAACGAGAGACCGACTGCGTGTGTGCGCCTCTTCTCTTCATATATGTACACCACCATTTGTCTGGTGTCCAAAAAATTATACAGTAGTAATAACTACTAGCAATGTGCCAATACGTTGCCACATGATCAAAGTAGATTAATACATATTCACCAATTTGATAGAAAAAAGATTCTATTTTTGAAATACGTGTATCACTAAAAATATCTTATGTTTCACTCAAAATATATTCCTTTGGCGGTTTTGGTGAGATAAGGGAGGAATGTTGTTGGTTTCAAGATTCGAGAAGTGGTATATCTCTAATTTCTATTCTTACTAGCAAGATGCCCATGCGTTGCACGGAACATCAAGATCTTGTGGGAGAAAAGGATGAACGAGGGAAGGCCTTATCTGCAAATGTGGATAGGAGTGTGGGTAAATTGCCGTAGTTTCCTTCCTATGCGTTCGATATAGACCGGACGACCTATATTGTAGGATGGTAGGCACACCATCATCATCGACTATGCTTTTTATAAGAGTAATATATAAAAACAGAGTTGGTGATGATGGTGTGCCTGCCATCCTGCAATATAGCCGTCCGATTTATATCTAACGGATAGGAAGGAAACTATGGCAATTTTGCAAAAAGGTACCCACACACCTCTCCACATTTGCAAATAAGGCCTTCCCTCGTTCATCCTTTTCTCTCACAAGATAAACTAGTCATACAAATGCATCTTGATGTTACGTGCAACGCACAGGCATCTTGCTAGTTAGAGATAGAAACAAAGTTGGTGATGATGGTGTGCCTGCCATCCTGCAATAGAGGCTGTCCGATTTATATCTGACGGATAGGAAGGAAATAATGGCAATTTTGCAAAAAGGTACCCACACACCTCTCCACATTTGCAAATAAGGCCTTCCCTCGTTCATCATTTTCTCTCACAAGATAAACTAGTCATACAAATGCATCTTGATGTTACGTGCAACGCACGGGCATCTTGTTAGTTAGAGATAAAAACAGAGTTGGTGATGATGGTGTGCCCACCATCCTGCAATAGAGGCTGTCCGATTTATATCTGACAGATAGGAAGGAAACTATGGCAATTTTGCAAAAAGATACCCAGACCCCTCTCCACATTTGCAAATAAGGCCTTCCCTCATTCATCCTTTTCTCCCACAAGATAAACTACTCATACAAATGCATCTTGATGTCCCGTGCAACACATGGGCATCTTTCTAGTTGTTGCAAAAAGCCCATGTGTGTGTGTGTGTGTTGTGTGTGTGAGAGAGAGGGAGAGAGGAGGAGGACAGAGTGCATGTGTGACAAAGACACAAAGAGTGTGTGTGCAAGAGGTATCAGCTTAAAATGAGGCGATAGTGTGTGTGTGTGCACGATCGAGAGGGCGTGTCTCAACAAGGGATGAAAAATCTACATAGATACAAGGAGCGCGAGGGAGACATGTACGTGATAGTGGAAGCACGAGTGTGCGGGTGTATAAACCTATCTGGAGGCTAGTCGATCAATGATGTGAGAGAAACACGAGTCGAGGTGCGAAAGTGAGAGTTATGTGTGTGTGTGAGAGAGAGACAATAGTCGGGAAGGGGAGTGGAAGCAGGAGATGTGTGTGTGTGAGAGAGAGAGAGAGAGAGAGAAGGGGGGGGGGAGTTTGTCTAATCGGTAAGCAAATTAATAATGTCAGTTTATAACTGGGATGTAGACAGAAAGGGGACCGCAACAAATGTTGTGTCTGCAGGAGAGAGTAATTTTAGTGGTATGAGTCATATCTAGAGAGATATAGGGTGTGTGAGAGAACCCCATAGAGAGAAAGACAAAGTGAAAGACGAGTGAGATTGTGTGTGTGGTGGTGAAAAAGAAAGCTTAGGTACCTAGTGATACTAGAGAACGGCAGAGACGTGAGAGATGATGAAAACTGTGTAATGTATAACGATAGGGAGAGTGTGACACTTCTCAAGGGAGACGTCGAGAGACCATGTTTGCAAAGATAGGAGAAACATGAAGTGAGCATGCGGGTGAGCTGGAGAAAACAGAATGATAGCTACGTGAAGGAGCATGCCAGAGAGATGGGCGTGAAAGGAGTCAACATAAAAGGGATTCAAATATTTGAATTCAAGATGATGATACATGTAATTCATACTCGAAACAAAATTGATCTATCAAACACGCATACTCATATGAATTCACGCGCATCTATGTTATTTAATATGTAGATATTACTGATCCATACATTTTAGTAGAACATAATTTGGTTTAATTTTTTTTGAATTCAACCTTATGATTTTGATATCATTGTATTTGTAAATCATATTATAATATAAAGGAGCAAAATTCCTTGTTGTGCTTTTGAAAGTATATATAAAAAATGATGTAGATAGAATTTTATTCAAATCGCAAATGGATCCTGGCCGAACAAAAATAGAATACAAACTGGATTCAAATTGAGTTGGCACGGTAAACGTGCACTCTTGCTCTGCAAAAATATGAACGAAGCGGGGAAAGTCGCAGTAACCGCCCGAAACCAAAATCTGCGAGATGGAAATTACTACCTATCCCTGACACGCAAAGCCTATCGGCTCGATTTCGGTAGGTTTTGATAGGGGTAGGTTTGTATTTTCACTCAAACGTGACATAACCGCCTCTCACCCGGATTCATACACGGTGGGCGCCAAAACATAGTGTCTCCTCGGCCGAAATCGACTCCCTCCCCGATTCATCCACGGTGGGCGCTAAAAAGAAACTCTCATCGGCAAATATTCGGTGTATGGGAGATTACCGTCCTATCCCCAACCGACTAATATTGCTGTGATGTAGGAAATTTTAAACGGGGGCTAAGTTTGTAAATTTCCTCGCATTTGGGACAAGCGCGCCCTGAAGACATGGTTCCCCCTTCCTCTCTCCCTCCATTTCCCCATTGGTACTCCGTGGGGCCAAAACAGCCTCTCCACCCCAGCTTTCTCCGTCCGCCACCCCATCCACCGCCGTCCTCCTCCACCATGCTAGAGCTAATACCCGGACGTCGTCGTCCATTACAAGAGATCGACCTCTCTCATCCGCGGCTTCGGACCGGGATCCTTGCATCCCGTCCTCTCGCTTTATCCCTGCCGCCGTCCACCTTGTCAGCGCCACTCCTATGACCGTCTCATCCACCGCGCCCCGCTGCCACCGTCTACCCTCCTAGATCTGATACCACGCCGCCGACAGCCATCACTACCGCAGCACCGTCAAATTCTCAGCAGATGCATACACGGCGCCGCACCAGACGCGGTACTCTTTCGTATCTGCTCAACTTATTTATTGCAGCAAAAATATATCGCCACTGCTTTACTCTAATTTTCTTGTCCATCACTTACTTGCTAGTTGAAAGCAAACATTGGTTGCGAAGTTGCCTTTGTCCGGTTTGCACCTTTAGATCTGCCATGGCATGCTCAACACTATACTCTCAATGTTTATGGTTTTCCCCTTTTATATTCCACACTAGTTAAATGACAGTAGATTAAATTTCAAAATTGGGTCAGTCGATTTTTCAGAGTTCGCTAGAGTTCGCCGGTGTGAATGAAGGGGCTCGTGTGGGGACCATGGTTGTGGGGGAGGTGGTGGGGCCTCGACGAACAAAGAAAACTCGACACGGGTGGGGCGGGGTGGGGGTGGGGTGGCAGAGGAACACAGGCGATGGGGGCGGTTCAGGGGAGGGCGGGGGTCGGGGCCAGAGGTTCGGCCGGCGGCCCGTGCGGTGTTCTGTATGGGAAGAATTAGTGACGAGGAGGAAGAAGAAGGGTTAGGAGACATAGGATCTTCATCCAACCGCCTAAAGAAGAAGGGTTAGGAGACGTAGGAATCTGCTTGCTCTTCTTTAGTATGTTCCTCTTCCGTTCTTCTTTAATAAGTACTCTCTCCGTTCCTAAATACAAGTCTTTGTATAGATTCCACCATGGACTACATATGGAGCAAAATGAGTGAATCTACACTCTATAATGTATCTGTATACATCTGTATGTGATCCATAGCAGAAATCTCTACAAAGACTTATATTTTGGAACAGAGGGAGTATGATAGTAGTACAGTATGCTCCTTGTAGTGAAGATGAGCAGGGACATTTGTAGTGTAGAGGTACGGTCGGTTGTCATGGGCACTTTGAACTCTTAAGGCCTCTTTGATTCATAGGATTTTGTAAACATAGGAATATGATTTGTAGTGGCCTGCCCACTTGAATCCTATAAGATTAGCAAGGAAATGCGGGGAGCTGTGTCGCCTTTGAGAGTTACACTGATATTAACAGTACCACACCTTCAGTTGAAGAGAGCTGGTATCAGAAGCCTTTCTACCTGTACCGGCAATACTAGCACATATATTCCAGCAAGTTCCACTTTGCTGATTTTATTCCTGATGCTTACGGTTTTCCTGTTATATCTACACTATGATCTGTGTAGTTGGTATGTGTCGCACTAGCAGCAGTCCACTCTTGAAGCTAAACAACACACCAATCATAAGTAAAAAGCTTACTTCTTCAAATACGAATTGTGATATGATACTAATATTAGTTAACAAACACACATTTAATTGGTCAGGTAATGCCCCCACTTCATTTTCCAAATGCATGTGGCCACATATAGAGAGACAACATGGAATTGCATTTCTTTGGGCGTTGTGATTCATCATGAGTGGGCAACCAACATTGTATGTAATGCAGCGGAACCTCAAGAATATGCTTCCTCTTCTATTCTTTAACATGTTCCTCTTTTGTTATTCTGTATTTAGTACGTAATGTATGTTCCTTATCCAGAAGGGGAGCAAGGACATTTGCAGTCAACAGCTGATAGAGTTGGCCTATAATCGACAGGCTTTCAATTAGTAGCGGCAATACATCACCGTATTTTCCAGCCAGTTCCACTTTCCCGATTTATATATCATGGTTATGGTGTACCCCATTTATGTACACTATGATCTGCCTAGTTGTTGTGTGCTCTTATTATCATGGTTTGGCAATAAACTCTCTATACAGTATATTATGAACCTATCATCTGCCAACTATCCTTACTTCTGGAACCTATTTTTTGTGTACTTGTGCCAGATTACATTAATGCATGCACCATATTACAGCACACATGAGCTCTCTCATCAAAATCCAGTGGTAGCACACAAGGGTTTACAGGGGCGCCCCTATATTAGAATATCCTCTGCATCACAAAGATAATCTCACTACTATTTATGTTTTCATGGTTCTTAGATATTATACATAATTACAGTGGATATCAGAATCCGCACATCAGAAGTATATTGTGGAACACTGCAACGACTTACAAAATTGGCACCAAGGCATTGAGTGCAATTCTGGATGCAATGAGACTCATACGCTCCCCACATGTAGATTCTTGTTCAGAATATGATCCTAATGACTATTCTAACCTCCAGGAGTCAAAGGCAGATGGCTTGTCCTGTTCACCCATCAAGGTGTCTATTCTAATTTGGCAAGGTTTTATTGATTGTGTGTATCTTGCATATGTTGTCTTACATTTATTCTACTTTGTTGCACCGCCATGTGCTTAGTTTACTCATCATATATGTCAAGATGCCATGCCCATCCATTATCAATACATATTCCATCTGTCATCAGACCATGTTTTTCCACTCAAATGCGGTTCTTGTGTATCAGACATCAAAAAGGAAGAGGGTGATTGCCGAACCTGAAGGAGCACCAGCAAAGTCCTTGAAAAACATGGTGGTGTCGGAGAAATTAGACAACACCCCACTTATATTGGTTGTACAACTAGTGACACAAAACATAGGACCGACTCCAGCAAACTGTACCCATACTTCACTGTCCACACCACTAGCCCCACCACACAGGACCTGCACTCCAGCTAAAGGTATGCCGATTTCAGTTGCCATAGCACCAGCCGTATCACAAAAAAAATCCCACTCCAGCAAAAAGTATAACAAGTCCACCGGCCGAAGACCTATCCTAACTGATGAGACGACCAATTCCTGCAGATTGAAACCCCATTCCAGTTATTCCCAGTTTTAAAGACAATGCTTTCAATGTTGTTAGGGACTTTGTGCATATATTCCCATCATGGGAGGATTATAGTGAAGACAAACACCATTTTCACATCTTCCTGTCCCACTTATGTTTAAGTGCTATTTTCATAGAAATTATTTTCCTATTTTCTGTTGATTGAACACATCAATGATTTACATTACATTGTTGTAAGTAGGCGAGTGTCAATATGGATAGTCATGATGAGCAAAGCTTGCTTGCGCTTTTCAAGGAAGCATTGCAGCAGTATCGGTGTTACCTGAGGAAATCACATTTTGATGGCAAGTCTATAAAAAAATTTCCGGTGAAGTCTCCTGTGCTAAATTTAGAAGACACTGAATGGAAAAACCTTGTTATGCACAGGTCTCGTTCCCAGGATGAGGTACTATCTATGATATCACATGACAATTTGAACTTCTACTTTTTCGCATGTGCCTTACGGATCTTTTTTGCGGGAAATTAGCTTGAAGAAGAATTCTAGTTTGAAAAGAATGACATGATATCGCAAATATGCTGCCCGCTGCTTTGCTCTTGTTAGTACATGTTGTCCTGTATCACTATACTTGCATTCATACCTGGTTCATTATGTGACAACAGTATGCATGATAGCTTGCTTATTTATTGTTCGCTCCAAATTATCTGATATGTATGAATGGTTACATTACTGTAGAATATACCCAATGCCAATGATTTTTTAGCTCTGCATTGTTCTTATAATTATCTTTTGTCTTTTATCAGTGTACTTATATTGACAGGTAGTTATTCATGTACCATCACTCTGCAGCCTATTTTCCATTGCCCTCCATTTTCTACGCCTCAGATCTATATTTACACTTATCATAAGGTCGGATAACGCCGATGGTCCTCAAGAAGTTTAGCTCTGCATTGCTCTTGGTTGTACCTTTTGCCTGTATCGCTGTACTTACATTTATAGCTACTTGGTCATGTAGCATCACTCTTCATCTTATCTTAACTATTCTCCATTTTTTCTTATATTATCACATTTATATTTACTCTTAACAAAATGTAGAATAAAAGCAATGCTTATGGAGAAGATTATGTGGTAAACTTCTTGAATTGCCCCCCAATCAGCATGGACAAGGGCCTTATAGAGCCTGTCTTCACCAATAATGTAAGTTTATCCTTCTCAAGCCTTCAAACTTTGTTGTGTATATTTGGTTAGGCATGACTGCAACAACTGTTTATTTTTTGTGTTTGCATCAAATTGCATGTTTGAAGTTTATTATGTAGTTCATAAACAAAAGTTTGTCCTTCTCATTTTAAGTTTTCAGTTGTACAACCAAGTTCCTTCTTCATACCAAATAAATTAAACTATACAGAGCAAGTGATCTTATTTTGCACTGCATGTATGCTTCTGTTCTTGATCCATAATCTAGTGGTGTGGTGAACCTACCCACTACAACACAACATCATATTCTGCAATGTCCTAACAATGAACAATGTCATATCATTCTACTATTATTTAAACCGTCTCTTTATTTGCCAATCTGAAATGGGATAAATTGACAACACACTAACCATTGATACTTATGAGTTCTTGATCTGTAATCCAGTGGTGTCGTGAAGCTGCCAACTCCTTCACAATGTCATTTCCTGCCATGTCTTAACCTGAACAATACCATATTGTGTTAATGCTATTTTAAACTGTGTCACTTTATTCGTCAGTAAAATATGTGATGAATTGTCAGCACTGATACTTATATGTGCAAAACCTATCATCTGTTTGCTTGTTTATCTTTGAGAGTGAGGAGGATATAAGTGTCAAACAAGCGCAGTTTCATCAGCTTGCTCAGTTGCTTGCGCTGCAGCTCCCGAGCTGGGCTAACCTTTC
This sequence comes from Triticum aestivum, assembly GCF_018294505.1. Lineage (NCBI taxonomy): Eukaryota > Viridiplantae > Streptophyta > Magnoliopsida > Poales > Poaceae > Triticum > Triticum aestivum. Next base: position 642,187,697 of record NC_057797.1, read on the forward strand.
TTGAACTCTATTGAAGTGTTGTCGGTTTTGTATATTATTTTGTCAGCGTGTTTATTTGCACTAGTGGTGATCTTTGATGCACAGTGTATGTAATCTACTGCATTCTTGTGCTTTATTATCATAGTGGCGAACTTTGATGCCCAGTGGATGTAATATGCTATAATTTATTTATTGTATAGTCCAGGTTTTTCTTATTCACGATGCTGCAGTTATTTTACTGTATATATATCATGTCTTCGCAGTAAACCGACCAAACCATAAAATTATGGTACATAATCGGGTCATCATGCAAATCACTACATAATCAGTCTGTTAACATGCCTAAATGTAAACTGGCCCACTACTAGATTTGGGCCTCTAATAGGCTAAGTAAACCGCCGGCCTTATTTTCCGCAAGAAAACTCAATGGGATTTTAGGAGGCTGAAAAGTAGGTTGGGCCTAAAAGGTGCCGAACAGCTCATGGGCCGGTAGCAGGTCAAAATAGACCCCGACCCATGATTGTGCCAATCACATCACAAGCCGTTAACGGGCCAAAATTGTCTTGGTCCTTGTTTGGCCCAATCAGATTATCGGCGATGAGCAGGCCGGATGCAAACCGAGTCGTAGTTAGGCCCAACAATATGAAAGGCTTTTAACATGCCGAAATAAATATAGGGCCGAAATGTTAAACGGGCCTTTAACAGGCCGAAACTAATATCAGGTCGAATTACTAAATGGGCCTTTAGCAAGTGGGCCCAAAAGCATAGCATCCAATTGATGGGCCGAATCTGATATGGGCCATAATTTAGCCCAAAGCCTCTTAAAGGGCCAGATCTGGTCTGGGCCATAATTTGGCCCAGAACTTGGTAGGCTTTTAACGGGCCAGATCTCATATGGGCCTTTATTGGGCCCGGAACATGGTAGGCTATTAATGGACCGGATCAATCATGGGCCGACATTTGGCCCAAAACATGATAGCATGTTAACGGGCTGGCCCATTAGTGTCCTCAAAATCTTGTGGTCCTTTAGCTGGGCCGGCCTATTATGGTCGGCAAAATCTCGTGGGCCTTTAGCTGGGCCAACCCATTATGGTCGGCGAAATCTCGTGGGCCTTTAGTTGGGTTGGCCCATTATGGTCGGTGAAATCTCATGAGCCTTTAGTTGGGCCGGCCCATTTAATCTTTATGGGCCACTTTTCGGCCGTGCCATGTGTCGACCTATCATAGGCGCCTCCTGTCCAATGAATGGATGACATCTATCCCAATGGTGAGCCAACACGTGTTTCCTCCGGCGAATGAAAATTTTACACATGGAAAATCCTCATTGGTCCGGATTGTTAACGGGTTATCGTATCCAAAACCGGACCCGATAGCTTAACGGCGACCCGTTATGGTGGATGCCACGTGTCGGTCACCCTTGACGAAAGCACTTCCATGACGCGCGATTTATCGTCAAGGAAGTGGACACTTCCGTAATGATAATTTTGGTAATGTCATGGAACGCTTTTATGACAGCACATGTATGACTATCTTGATTCTGTCATAAATTTTTCATGGATGTACATGCCTGACATAAAACGTGACCTACTGTGACAAACACGTATCATCACGGAAGTGTCTTTTTTTGTAGTGCACATTCCACGGCTGGTCCAAAACAACGGGTACCGTCCAACTAACAACAATCATGGGAGAGTTTTGTTTGAAGTTATATTTTGATTTGATTTGAGCATGGAGCTGGGCATCCTGATTACCAACCATTTTCTCGTGAATGACGAGCAGAGTCCACTCATTGTGAGAATAACCCACATAGCATGGAAGATACTGCCAGCCCCTAGTGCTACATGAGCGTTTCAGGCATACAAAACAGATTATCATTTGAAGGTTTAGAGTTTGGCACATGCAAATTTACTTGGAACAATAGGTAAATACCGCATATAGGTAGGTATGGTGGACTCATATGGAACAACTTTGGGTTTATGGAAGTGGATGCACAAGCAGTATTCCCGCTTAGTAGACATGAAGGCTAGCAGAAGATTGAGGAGTGACCAACTAGAGAGCGACAAAAACCATAAACATGCATTAAGATTAACCAACACTAAGTGCAAGCATGAGTAGGATATAAATCGCCATGAACATAAATATCGTGGAGGCTATGTTGATTTTGTTTCAACTACATGCGTGAACATGTGCCGAGTCAAGCCACTCGAATCATTCAAAGGAGGATACCATCCTATCATACTACATCACAACCGTATTAAAAGCATGTTGGCACACAAGCTAAACCATTATAAACTCCTAGCTAATTAAGCATGGCATGAGTAAATATAATCTCTAATTGTCATTGCAAACATGTTTAATTCATAATGGGCTGAATCAAGAACAATGAACTAATCATATTTACAAAACAAGATAGGTTGAGTTTAGACCAGCTTCTCCTCATCTCAATCATTTCATCATATATCGTCATTATTGCCTTTCACTTGCACAACTGAATGGTGTGAATGATAATAATAATGCACTGGCATTGGACTAAGCTGGAATCTGGAAACATTTATTCAAAGGAGAAGACAAGGTAATATGGGTTCTTTGTTAGATCAATAATAATACATATGAGAGCTGTCGGATTTCGTGTTCCGGCAGACCCTTAAGGTTCGAACGCTAGGGTGCACGCGGAGATCTCTCCCTTATCGATCTACGTCCAATTTCCTCGCGTGATCTAAGCTGGAAACAACGAAAAACACAAGGGACATGAGGTTTATACTGGTTCGGGCCACCATTGTGGTGTAATACCCTACTCCAGTGTGTGGTGTGGTGGATTGCCTCAGGGGCTGATGATGAATAGTACAAGGGAAGAACAGCCTCGCGAGAGGTGTTCTTGAGCTGGTGCGATGAACTGCTTGGGTGAGTTCAGTCGCCTCTCTCTCTCTCTCTCTCTTTGCCGGGGTTCTACCAGATCTCTAGCTGTCTCTCTTTCATCCCCCTGGTTGTCTTTCTCTCTCGATGTCCCTCTCTCTCGATCTCCCCCTACCCTGTGGTGGCTAGCTCTATTTATAGAGGCCCTGGGCCTCTCCCCGAATAATGAGCAGGAAGGGCGCCAACAATTGGCCATTTTGAAGGGGAACATCTAGTACAAGTTATCCTGACCAAAGGTGGTCTTCGGCTGCCAAAAGTACTGGTGGTGACGCCGTCTTGGGCTCCACGATGACCTCCGTCCTGCCACTCTGTTGGTCTTGGTCTTGTTGCACCGGAATGGTAACCTTTGCCTGATGCCTTGGCCTATGCTTGCCCCCTTTGCACCAAAGGGGAAATAAGGACACTGCACAGGCCGGTGCCCGCCTGGCGCCCGCCTGGTCTCGATCGTCATGGCTTGCGTCATGGGCTCCTCGCGAGGTATCCCCGCCTTGATCTCTCCGCCTCCTCGCGAGCCTGCCTGATGAGGCTGCCTTTGAGGAAGCTTCCTGTCGTCCGCCCCGCGAGGCTTGGCCCCTCGCGAGGGTCTTGAGCTTGAGCTGATGAAGATGGGCCGCGCTGGGCCCCCATTTGAGCCACGTCGCAGGCCGCAGGCAGGCAAGTCTAGGGACCCCCGTTCCCAAAACGCCGACAGTAGCCCCCAGGCCCAAGGTGCGCCCAGGCTTGGCCTAGTAGGGAAGCGAAGGGGCAAGCACGAAGCGCCGCGGGCCCTAACAGCCTGCGGCCTTGGGCACCGCGTGGCGATTGATTGGACATGGGCGTCTGCGCTTCCCCACAACGCCTTGGCAACTGTCCATCTGACAAGAGAGGTGCCCGGGCCAGACTTACTTGCTTTGTTCTCGTTCGCCTCGCCCAGATCCCCTTTCTCTCTCTCCTCCTTCTTGCTTACGAAATCCTGCAGATCTGTCTCAATCCTTCTCGCCCGGCACGCCATGGCGCCTCGCAAGTCCCCAACCGAGGCCTGGTACTCGCCGGCCCTGGATTCCCCGAACCTGCCGGAGAAGAACCTAGCAAGGGGGCGACTGTGCTCAAGGGCGGCTCCGACCAGCCTAAAAGCAGGGGGAGCACCTTCTATCCGCTTTTTGTGAGCGCCATCATCGTCGGTCTGGTGCCTCCTTTCTCTGAGTTCTTGTTTGCTGTTCTCCACCAGTACAACTTGCAGGCTCTGCATCTCCACCCCAACTTTGTTCTTCTCCTGGCGATTTTTGCTTACTACTGTGAGGCTCATGTCGGGGTAAAGCCCTCCGTGGCCTTGTTGCATCACTATTTTCCCTCTGGGTTTCTAGTGGCCATGTCTCCGCATGTGCAAGCTTCATCGCATACTCCAATTCCAATGCCATCTCGAAGCCTGGGAAGAGAATCGAAGGCTTCCGGAGCAAGTGGGTCATGGTGGACATCGGGCGCCTCCACCTCCGTCTGGTGTTGCCTACGGGGCAGCCCAAGGCTGTCGATGCGTGGTCCCGCGCGGAGGTCATCGACCCCCGTGCGAGGGCGGTGCTGAAGAGGATGAACACGGACCTGAGGCCGAGCAACTTGGGGACGGCGAAGCTGACTGGAGCCATGCTCCTGAGGGAGTTCTTGGAGCACCGGGTGGCTCCACTCCAGGCACTCGCTTCCGTTGTGGAGGCTTGGGGAAGCGGACGCCGCCTTGCGCCTAAGCTCTGAGGCCCTGACCGATGAGAATCTGGTCGCGGCCCTCCATTCCTTGGTTGGGGGAGACATGGCGAAGCCGGTGGGCGCCCCCGTCCCCCTATTCCTTCATGACGACTAGGAGCAGGTGGTGAATGCCATGCCCACCTTTAATGGCGATGGGCTGGTGCCCGCGGAAGTTCCCGAGGGTCTTGTGGTGCTGGAGATGGTGAACGTGTCCTCCGACAGCTCCAGCGAGAGAGAGGGGGAAGAAGAGGCGGAAGAAGAATCTGACTCTGAGGCGACTGGCGAGGAGGCGAGGGAGTCTTTCCCTCGGCGCAGGTCCCAGGTCCTCCGCTCCATGCCGGACGACGACGAGGCCGGCGCCAGGCAAGGAGGGGAGGACTCTCCCTTGGTCGTGAGGAAGGGCAGGTCGGGGCTGGTTCCCCCAGGGTCTGCTCTCGTCCCTGAGCGATCCGAGGTCAGCTCCAGCCCTCCGGATGTGCCTTCTGCTTCCGGGCCTCCCGAGGCTGACCCCAGCTGCAGGCTCTCAGGCTTCAAGTTCGGCCGGAGGTTGCTTGGGTCCGCGAGCGACGACCAGTAAGTGCTCGATTCGTGCTTTGCTTGGTTTCTGTCGCCGAGGCTTGAAGTCCATATTCTTTTGTCAGGATGGCGCCTATGGCGAAGAGGTTGAAAGGGGCTTCTGCGGCCCCGCTTGGGGCGAGTCCACCTACCAGGATGGCGTCTTCGTCCACTGAGGGGAAAGACGGCGCGGCTCGTGCCTCCCCTGCCCGGTCGTCCTCGCGAGGCCGACTGGGACGCCTCGGCGAGGAGTCAGCCCCCGTGGCTCCGCTGACCCTGGAGTCGACTGCGCTCGATGCTGCAGCCAGGGCAGCTAAGGCCCAGGGGGTTCCTTCCTGCCAAGCCATGATCACGTTGCCGTCTTCTTCGCCTGCTCCGCCGGTTCCCACTTCTTCTGTTTCCTCTGCCGCCGTCCTCGACTAGGTCACCAGCGAACTGAGCCAGCTGCGGGAGGATCTTCTGAGTGTGGACCCTCGCCTAGTGGTCGGGCGCCTGGAGCTAGCTTTTGGCTGGGCCCGTTCTGCTGCCTCCGTCCGAGAAGCGGTGAGCTAGGCCGTGGTGGCCTCCGATGGGGAGAAGCAGGCCGCCAACCAAGCCAAGGCCGCTCACGACGCTGTCCTTGGCGACGCTGAGGGTGCCAAGGCTCGCTGCGAGGCGCTGGAGACCGAGCTGCAAGGCCTCCGCGATGAGCTCGCCAAGGAGGTCCACAGCCGCCAGGAGAAAGAGAAGGAGATGAAGGCTCGAGAGGCTGCCGTCAAGGACCGGGACGTCAAGCTTGATGACCGCCACGGCCGGTTGGAGACGCTGGAGCGGTCGCTGAAGGTGGAGAGGACCGAGCTAGACGCCAAGGTGGAGGTCCTGGCGGAGGATCGGGTGGCCTTCGCGAAGATGGAGAAGAGGGCTCGTGCCGCGCTGAAGACGCTTTATGAGAGCGGCTTGGAGGAGCCGATGGCCGGTGCGGAGGACGGCCCGGCCGAGCTGCTTCCCTTCCTGGTCCGTGCGCTTGAAGATGTCATAGATGGCCTTGGCCCCACGGCTGAGGCCGAGGCGCGTGCCTTGTCTTCTGCGGCGCTGCGTCCTCAGCCACGTCTACCCGCGTGACCCCAACGTCGACTTCGATAGCCTGCTGGAACCTGTGAGCGGCGACCTTGCCGCCGCTGCCATTGAGGCCGTGAAAGGCCGAGCCGGAGCTTTGCTGGGGAGGTTCCGCGCCATCAGCGTCTTGCCCGGGCGCGGTGCCGCCAGCTCCGCGGCCCCAGGAGGCGGGGTCGCCCAGCATGACTCCACCACAGGCGGCAGCGCCACTGGAGAGTGATCCCTTCGCGACTTCTGTCCTGTTTTTATTCCTGCAACATGCACCATGCCTCGCGGAGGCGCTTAAACTTGTGTTTGGCATCGTGAAACAATCTATGGCTTGTAATATTTGCTTTGAATTTCCTGGAATTTGCATTTTTCTCACCTACTTGCTCGCGCTCTACGTCAGCAGGGCCCGGCCCCGCACATACCTCACCCAGCGTTAGCCCCGACCGGAAACCAGGATGGGACTAAGGAGCAAGGGGCTACGTGGAAAGTTAGGCTCCTGAGTCGCGATGCTCAGGAGTCCCCCTTGACACACAAGCAGCAAGTAGGAAAGGGGGGAATGAGGAGTGGATTGATCGTTCTGCGTCGGCAGGGCCCAGCCCCGCGCATACCTCACCAGCGTTAGCCCCGACCGGAAACCAGGACGGGACTAAGGAGTGAGGGGCTACGGGGCAAGTTAGGCTCCTGAGTCGTGATGCTCAGGAGTCCCCCTTGACGTTCAAACGGGTTTCCATACCTTGGCTCCGCTCAGGGAGGGGCGTGTGACGACCAGGTCCGAGGGACCTAGCTGGGTGGCGTGCGCTCGGGCGAGGCCCGGGCGTAGCCCCTGTGTCCAGCCCCCTCGTGCGGCGCTCCCAAGGAGAGGTGTTGCGATGGTGCCAGACACTGAGCTCTGGGCTCCCTGAGGTTGGTACGGCCATAGGCCGCCCTCAGTTGTTTATCACCTGCGCAGAGCATAGCGCTTCCGTATGTGTACGGGCATAGCCGCTCCTCGGCAGTGTCGTTAGCCAGCGCGGAGCATGGTGCTTCCACTGGTACGTGGGAGGGGGCTCCCCTCCGGGAGGAGCCCCCGGGGCGTGTACAGCCCCGCCCTGACACGTGGCCGGCACGGTAGGGCTAGGAGAGGTGTATCTGGGCACTCGTGAGCCAGCGCGGGACTCACGAGGCCCTACCTCGAGGCGGGTTGTGCCTGGCTCTGGGCCTTTATGAATGTTGTGTTCCTGCAGGTTGGTTAGAATGCAAATGCTCTACGTCCTCAGGTCCCGGCCCTCGAGCGAGCCCAGCCGCCGATGGTATGACAGGTCGCGATGCCGTGGGTCAAGGCCATGGGGTGAGGGCTAGAGAGCCAGTAGGAGCCCATGAGTCGCGATGCTCAGGTACCCCCTTTTAATGTGCAAGCGCTTTGCATGAAAGCGGAGAAGCCCGCGATAAGCAGTAGGTGACAATTAAGCGCGAAAGAGCAAATTCATTTTAAGTAGACGCGGGAAAAGCAAACGCCATAGGGCCAGGCCCGAGCAGCTCGGGGATGATGCAGCCCGAGGGGCGCCCCCAACAAGGTAAGTAAAGAGCGTAAGCAAAACGGATACATGCCGCAGGGACGGACCCATGCAACCTGGGAATGATGCGTCCCTGTGGGCGCTCCCAGTTAGATATAGAACTTAGAAAGATGTCACCTGGTGTCGTTGAAGTTGAAGTGATGCTGAAGAAGCGGTTGATGCGCGATGAAGACGTCGATCCTTACGAGCCCCCAGGCCCAGGAGCCTCGGGAGGCTCCGGGGGCACTGGTGGGTTTCCGAGGGCCTTCTCCATCTCCGCCAGGACCACACCATGACTGACCTCCTGAGCCTCCAGAATGCTCCTCAGCAGGCGCTGATGAGCGGCGACCGCGTTCGGCAGGCCGAAAGGCATGCGAATATTGCTGTGAGGTGGACCCTCGCAATGCCCCGTGCGCGAAGGCCAGAGGCGCTCGAGAGACGCGGCTTAGTTGAGCCCCGACACGTCAATGCAGACGCGCAGCCCACCATCCTCGCCTGGATGTGGGGCTACGGTGGGCAGACGGCGGCTACCGCGCATGACTCTCGACTCCTGTAGCTCCTGGGTGTTTCTTGCGATGAACTCCTGAGGGTTTGGTCTTCCTTGCCAAGTACCTTCCTGAGGAAAACATGCCTGGAAGCACCCCTCCAAGTGGTGCCCGAGCGCCTCCCTCGCGACCTCGGCAAGGTCGGTGGCTCTCCAAGAAAGAGCCCCCGAGCCCTGCCTGAGGAGGGCGCCGGGCGCGCCTTCCTATGCGAGAGAGGGTGGCGCTCCCTGATTGGGCGCAGATCCTGACGCAACACCTCCGGAGGCACGTGTCTCCTTATGGCTTGGGCCAGGCAAAACCTTCTTCTTATTCAGGGTCGCCTCGGGAAGTCTTCCGTTTCTGTGGTTCGGGTCTTCGATTGCTGCGGCTTGGAACGCGCGCTCAAGTGAACACACTGCATCCCTTTCTTCACAGGGTACGGTGATGACTCCGCTGCTTCCTGGCATCTTGAGGACATTGTACCCATGGTGAGTCACTGCCATGAACTTGGCCAGGGCTGGGTACCCGAGAATGGCATTGTATGGCAGACGGATGTGGGTGACGTCGAAGTCGATGAGCTCGGTGCGGTAGTTGTTACGCTGCCCGAAGGTGACTGGAAGGCGAACCTGCCCTATCAGAACGGTGGAACCATCAGTGACTCCTGAGAAGGGCTTGGTTGGCTGATGCTGATCGTAGGACACTTGGAGATTGTCGAACGTCTCGACGGATAGGACGTTAAGTCCTGCTCCGCCGTCAATGAGGGTCCTGGTGACCTGCACGTTGCTGATTACTGGGGAGCAAAGCATCGGGAGGACTCCGGGCATTGCCGCGCACTTGAGCTGATCCGCTGAGCTGAACGTGATAGCGCACGCAGACCACCTAAGAGGGCGTGTGGCCTCAAGCTTGGGGAGGACTGCATTCACCTCGCGAGCAAATTGCTTGAAGATGCGCTGTGAGGCTGGGGCCTGCACGCCACCCAAGATGCAAGCGATTGCGCACGGCTCCTGGAAGCCCCCAACCACCTCGTCTTGATGTTGGTCTTTGTTCCTCCTTGGCGGTGGCGGCAGAGGAGGAAGGCCTGCGTTGCCGTGCGGGCGATCCTCACGAGGCTGATCTCTCCAGCCTCCCTCGCGAGGCTGGTCCTGCCAGCGATCCTCGCGAGGTCGGTCTCACCACCCTTGGCGAGGGCCACAGTCTTCCCATCGCCCGCCACCTCTTCCTCCTCCTCGGCCATAGCCCCTGTCATTGCGCTCGGGCCGTCGACCGACACGTCCATCTCTCATGGCGCTGAGTTCTTGGCATTCGTTGGTGTTGTGGGTGTGGAGGTCATGGTACACGCAGTACCGGCTGCCGTTGGATGACTCAGGCTGATCCCTGCCTCGCTTGGTGTCTAGTTCCGCTGCAAGCACGGCAGCCCCCTTGCGCTCCACGTCCTTGGCCTTGGGCTTCTTCTCTTTTGGGTCAGCAGAAGGGAGTTCGAGGAGGGAAAGATGCCCTTCCTCAGCCCTGGCGCACTTGGTCGCCAAGTTGAACAGCTCCAGGGATGTACATAGGTCTTCATGGATTTCTAGCTCCTCCTTCATATTGATGTCGCGTACGCCATCGGAGAAGGCCGAGATGATGGCTTCTTCAGTCACCTTGGGGATCTTGAGGCAAGCGTTGTTGAAGCACTGGATGTATTTCTGCAGGGTTTCCCCTTGCTGCTGCTTGATGCGGCGCAGATCGCTCATGGCCGGGGGCCGGTCGCGAGTGCCCTGGAAGTTGGCGATGAAGCGAGTGCGCATCTCGTCCCAGGAGGAGATTGTGCCATGAGCCAGGTTCAGGAGCCAGGTGCGGGCCCCATCCTTGAGTGTCATGGGGAACCAGTTCACCATGACCCTTTTGTCTCCATTGGCGGCTTCGATGAATAGCTCGTAGAGCTGCAGGAACTCCGCAGGGTCCGCCATGCCATCGTAGCGAGGGGGCAGGTCAGGCTTGAACTTTCCTGGCCATGCGACGCCGCGTAGCTCGGGGGTGAGGGCGCGGCAGCCTACTATGGCGACCGGTCCCTTTTGCTGGTACTAGGCTTGCTCCTGGGGATTACCGCGCACCGCCGCTTGGAGCAGCGCCGGGTCTCTGCGTGGAGGTGTAGGTACGCGATCTTGGCGCACCGGTGCTGGGAGCGCGCGGGTGCCTTCTTGGGACAAGGGATCTCTTGGCAGCTCCTTTCTTGCTTATCATCATTTCGAGCATAAAGCTCACCATATATATGTGTGTTGTTTGCCCATATACGTCATGTCTTCGCCATTATATGCACCTCTATGACTTAAGTTTTTGCCAAGCTAGGTTGCCTGGCTCCTATGCTTATGCCCTACATTCTCGCTCGTTCGGCTAGGGCATAAAGGGAGCACCTCTGCGATTGTTACAACCGAGTCATCCAGAGATGTACCTCAGACGGGTGAAGCCGAAAGCTAGCGTTCTTAAGGGAATAATTGGTCGGCAGACAAAAGACGAACTGCCTTCGTAGCAATATAAACTACCAAAATACAAATACTACTATGATTCTTTCGCATCACGGCTTAGTCATGCATAAACGCATGCCGACCCAGGGAGAGGAACCCTTAACGGAACTATTCTTTCTGGAAGATGTTTCTTACGTTAAAAATTAATATAACATAACTCCCCGAATATAGTTTGTCTGTTCAAGCATTATGATCAAATCGCCTGGTTTCCGAACATACTTGGTGTTTCCCATAGGTATAGTATTCGGAAACACTCCACCCTTGGGTTTCGGAGGTTGAAGCGGAAAGTCTGCCATGACAATCTTTTAAAATTCTGCTAAAGATAAGCTTTGCCAATAAAGTGTATTGTCACATAAAATTACACGCCTACTCTTTATCTATGCCATCTATCACGTTGTCTAGTTTATAGTCCTGCTGTGAAAATTTGGCGGCTAACTTTACTTGGTAGTACACCAAGCTAACTGGAATTTCTTGTCCGTTCGGTCCTCGAGGTCTGACCCGGACCATATGTTTCGGATCAAGTCTGGTATACCGCGTTTTCACCATGGCCCAGGCCTCTCATGCACCTTCTCGACATGTCGATGCCTTCCACAGCTCAAACGAAGATGAGCTCCCTTGAATAACTCTGCGAGCTCCCCCATCATTCCTCGAGGAGAATCGAATGGCCATAAAGCCTTCACCATATTCCTCATTGCTTTCCAAGCTCGCTCGTGCACTTTGGATAGCTCTTGCAACAAGTCGCCTTGAAATCCGGAAAGTTCTCCTTTGGGCCGCCCAGTTAACAAACCTACAGGAACAAATCTTGTAATTTTTTTCCATCAGGGGATCTTATGAAAGTTAGGTTTAGGGACATACGAAATATGCCGCCTTTCAACTTTTGGTTCTCCTTCAAGGCATCCGACAGTTGGGCTCTTACGTCCTTTAGCTCCTCGGCTTGCTTGATGTTGGCATCCTGTAGTTTGTTCTTCTCATTCCTGGTACGTGTCAGTATATGTTGACCGGCGGCTTCTTGCCTTTCGGCATGCTGTTTATACGCATGTGTAGTCTTCAGTCTATCCTCCAGCTGATCCAATGATCCTGCCACCATAAACAAAATAGTGTATATTAAAAAAACATTATTGGTGCAGAATCGTATTTTCTAGACAGTGATTGACCTTACCATTCGGTGCCTTCTTGCACTTCTCCAGTTCGGCGGTGACAACAGTTATCTTGGTCCGACATTCTTCAAGCTCCTTGGATAACATGTCATATTTCTCCGTGAGTACCTAATAATACAACGATCCTTAAATCAGTTGGGCCAAACTGCTTCAAGTCTCGGGGGCTACTGGCACATGAGTATTGCATCTACAAAAAAGCTCTTCCCCGCATATCCTTTGAAAGCTGGTGTGTGGCTACGGTAAGCCCATCCCGAGCAGCTCGGATATATGCATCCGCAGAGTTGAGGGCGTGGAACGCCTCTACGGTAAAACTAGGATCGCGCATGACCTCTTTCCTCCGCCGATGATTCATCGTGCTCTCCACTTCGGAATTGGTGACGAATACATCATCTGAATCCTCTTAGAGATGACAGTCTGACATTTTACCCGTATCAACCCTAGTCCTTACGGCAGGGTCCGGGGCCGGATTGGTCGATGCACGGCCGGCGAGGTCCCCGGATGTAGTCAGGCGTATGCTCTTCCTGCAAGATGGCCCAGTAAAAAACGTCACAATTCAGTCTGTCCACCAGGCGCGTGTTAAAGAACTATACCTCCTTGGTGAAGGCGGGGGCACGGTAGTATCACCTTGTCCTGTCTTTTTAAAGACTCACCGCGCGCAGTTGTCGCCTTACTAGAAGACACCTTCGATACAACTTGGCAAGACGAGCGTCGCCCCTTCAGAGCATGAGACAGTGTGGTGGGTGAGGTGTGACAGAGAAACTCTTCTGGAGAAGACATCTCCTGGGTACTTATGTGGGAGGAGGGGAGAAGGCCGGGGTAATCGGCTATAATGGTCACTTCTGTGCCATTGTAGTCCGCCTGATAAAAAACTCCCTCATTAAGCTCTATGAATATGTCCGGATCTTCTTCATATCCGGGATCTAGGTCCCGATTATGATCCTCTGGCTGCGGAGCAGGGCTGTAGATCCCCTCGACGATCTTTCTCCATTCCTATTAGAAGCAACCGGATTAAATTTGACTAGCATAACTCTAGAAAAGGGTTGAGTAAAGCCGGTCATCAAAAACTTACCCAGTCGATGGGGTTGTACATGGAAAAACCTTCCCGGCACTTCAAGCGAGTGAAGTCTTCCTTCTCCCCTTTGAAAAGAGCAGCTAGGATAGTGGCCAGGGCGGCAAAGTTGTCTGGACCCTTGCGCAAAGAACAGGATGCATCGTCCTCGCTGTTGTAATAACACATGAGAAAACCCCTAGATTGGAGCAGCTGAACGCATTGCGTTATTGAAATTGCCTTTACCTCAATTACCGATAGCCTGGAGTTGGCAAGTACTCTGATCTTACTTGCTAGTCTCGAAACTTCCGCACTATCTTCTTCTTCGAGGCTTTGGGGACGCTAGCTGGTGCGCTTCTTTAAAGGAGCACTAGAGAATTTGGGAAGACGATGCCAGATTGGGTCTGGAGGAATGACGTCTTCAATATAAAACCACTCCGAGGGCCACTCTTCGGTTGCCTTCTTCGGAGTGCCGGACGGGTATCCGTTCCCGGCTATGCACCATACTTCGGCGCTGCCCACCTTGAATATGGATCCCTTTTTGGAGAGAGGGACAAGGCAGAAAAATTTCTAGCTCGAAATGGGGCTCGCAGCCCAGGAACAACTCACAGAGAGTAACGAAACCCACTATATGCAGAATGGAGCCCAGCGTCAGATTGTGCAGTTGAAGGCCATAATACTCCAGTAGACCTCTGAGGAAAGGATGAATAGGAAATCATATGCCTCTCAAGAGGAAGGAGACAAAGCACACCCGCTCCTCTTTAGAAGGATTGGGGAAATTTTCCGCCAGGGCTTCGCCGTCGATGGAAGTTAATCCAGCCCGAACGGAGACTAGATCCGTGGGTGGAAGATATCCCTGCGTCTGAAGTTTGCTCACATAGGCCTGGGATACCGAACAACTTCCCTAGTCTCCTTTTTGAGGGCTATTGGGGCGCGAGGAAGAGCTGGGAGCACTAGCCATGTTTGGGTGATTTCTTATGGTGAGTTCTAAGGATTTCGCGGGGTGGGGAATGGTCTCTAAGATCTAATCTCTTTAAATAGGTGCCTTTCCCGCATGGTCAAGGGGTTATTTGTAAAAAAAACAATTCAATTAAAGGGACACAATGTTAACCGACATTTTGACACCGACAGGTGGTTCTCTGTCCAACTGGGTAGGGGTACAATCTGCGTGAGTCTGGGTTATGTGTGGTGGGGCTGGTTCTTGGGCATGTGGCTGATAAACAAGAAAAGTAATTGAATGTACAGACATTGTAAGATAGACAGGTGCAATGGATAGTAGGGAAGAAAACATGGCATGAAATAATTCACATTTATGTTGTCTAACCAAACAGAATAGCAGGACATAATTTCACATATATGATGGCTAATTAAACAGGATAGCATGATACAATTTCACATGTATGATGGCTAACTAAACAAGATAGAATGACATACTTCAAAATATGATGGCTGTGTAAACAGGATGACATGAACTATACGATGTGTCTATTAAAGTGGTTGGCATGCCATAAATCCCAAACATGCCATCGATGGAAACATGATGGTATGATATAATTCACGGATAGAATTACATAATTCAAAATATGATGACTATGTAAACAGGATGAGATGATATAACTATATTATGTCTTTAGAAAATGGGTTGGCATGCCATAATTCAGATACATGCTATCTATGTAAACATCATGGCATGATGTAATTCAAATATATGATTTATATACTAAGCAAGTGAGCAGAGGGCAATCACATATATGATGTGTCAACGAAGGAGATGGCATTCAATTTTTTTTGAGATAACTTACCAGGCTTGCTGCCTGGTGATGGCATTCAATATTGTGTATATGATGTAAAAAGTAAGCATTGCAATACAACATATGCATGATATGAGGAATATAACCCTACCAAGTTTGAGCATACACCTCAGGGGGGATAATAGGACTGGTCATCTGCCTCTGAATCCTCCTCTTAAGAGCTATCTGTAACCCGCAAGATCTCTGCTTCAGCGGGTAGAATTGTCTGCTCTGAAGACTTTGTTTTCACTCTAGATTTCTCCATCACCAATTCAAATGGCTGATGCACAGGAAGAGCAGTTCAATATACAAACATTGTCGACAAATGCAACGAGAAATACAAAAAAAAGGATGGCATGCTATAATTCACATATATGACGCTTGGCTAAACAGCATGGCATTGCATAATTCACATATATAATGCCTTGCAACAAGATAGCATTGCATAATTCACATATATAATGTCTTGCAACAAGATGGCATTGCATAATTCACATATATGGTAATTAGACACTAAACATGTGGCATTCACACAGAGCATGTTTAAACTAAGGAAATGACATAGCAATGCAAGATACCGTACACATGATATGAGCAACATAACCCTGCCAAGTTAGAGCATGCACCTTGGGGGGAAATAGGACTGGTCATCTGTCTCTGAATCCTCATCTAAGGAGCTATCTGTAACCAGCAAGACATGCGCTTCGTCAGATAGAATTGTCTGCTCTAAAGACCTTCTTTCCACTCCAGATTTTTCCATGACCGTGTCGAATGGCTGATGCACAGGAAGAGTAATTGAATGTAGTAAAATTGCTGACAAATTTAACACGTAATAAAAAAATGATGGCATGATATAATTCACATATAAGATGACTGGCTAACCAGGGTGGCATTGCAAAATTCACATGTATGATGCCTAGCTAAACAAGATGGCATTGCATGATTCAGATATACGATAAAGAAACTAAACAGATGGCATTCCCACAAAGCATGTCTAAACTAAGTAGATGACATATTCGATGTATAAAGTAAGCAAGGCAAGGCACCATATGCATGATATTACCAACATCAGCATGCCAAGTTAGAGCGAAGACCTCAGGGGGTAAATAGGAGTGGTCTTCTCCTTCTGAATCTCCCTCAGAACAATTATCTTCCTCTTGATTACAATCCGAAATGGGTGGAGGGGGGCTGCCTTTGCACCCACCATGGAGCAACGTCTGCATGAAATTTATTGCCATGCAAGGCTCGTCTCTTTTGCTCTACATGTTCAGTTCCATTGTGTACAATAACTGACATGCATATAGGAATAAAACATTGTGAGATTATGTAAGGAGTGCATGCACAAATCCAAAGTGATGGTAGCAAACTGTGGATAGACCCAAAACCAATGATAGCAGGCAGATAATAGCTTTAGTTAAAAAATACAGATAATGGCTCCTTTAATGTTTGTTTGCACCCAACATGAAACTCATAGTAGACACCCGAGATTAACCAGATAGTAGACAGATAGTACTGATTGCTGCCCCAATATGTACCCCACAACCATTTAAAAACTCAAGTTTCAGCATTAGTTTGGACCTGACTCAGAGTCTAATAGGTGAACATGATGATAAAGTAGCATGTCATCATATTAAGCAATGCATAACGTAAGAAGACACGGAAGAGTGAGACCTGTCTTGGGGACCCGTGTAGTCCTCAAGGTCATTTGCTCAGTTGATGATGGTAATGCCGTTGTCATGGCTGCCGGCGGCGGGGAAGAAGATATGAGGCGGCGAAAGACAGTCTAGAGAGGTGATCCCTGTTGTGGTGAACCCTTCCTTTGTTGCAGCAGCTGACGTGGGGTGGAACACAGCGCGGCAGGAGCATAACAAACCACACAAGGTTTTCTTTGACACATATATGTAACCGAAGTAATTGTGTAAGGGCTTGTTTGAATTTGAGGATTCTAACAATGCAGGGATAGGAAATAGACAAGAATAGGATAGGAATGCACGTGCAAAACAGAGAATTTAAGAACACAGGATTTCTGCCAATCTGGGTGTTTGGTTCACAAGAATTGGAAGATCACAGGATGCAAAGAAGCATGGTTGGATTAAGTCAAACCACAAGAAAATGTACGGTTATAATGCTATTATGCTACTATCTCTTAGTCTTGTGCTTCATGAATAGAAATTTGAAAAGGAGGACAAGTGGAAATTAAAATTCCTACGGTTTTTCTTTCAAGGAGACACTAAAGGAAGAAATCCTATAGTTTTCCTTTGCTCCATTCCTTTGAACCAAATGCATGAATAGTAGTACCATATGAAACTTTCCAATTCCTATGTTTTTCCTTCACTTTTCCTTTCAAGCACTGGCGATTCTAGTAGGCGGGCTTGAGCAAGGAAAAGCCTACACTAAAAAAATGTTTTTGTGCTACTTCTACTACTTTGGACCCAGGCCACTGCCCTACTAGCTCAACTCCCAGGCCCATCGACAAATGCATAGCTCAAACACGCAGAGATAAATAATAATGGCATTCAAGAGAGTCCATCATGGATAGTTAAGTTGCCTGGTACCTCACTGCTTGTCATATAGCAGGATAAAATAATCGTATTTCACGTTACTACGTGTGCTCAGTGGACAATATATATAACATGTAGAGTAAAAAAGAGATGCAACAAGTGTACAACCTCTTTGGCGAAGCCATGTCGATCTCAGCGTGATTGGCTTGGTCGGTTAGGATGCCCCGGCTGACTTGGCTATTGGAGGAGGGGAAGAAGATCTTAGGCGTCTGGAGATGGAGCCCTGGGTACTGCTCCGCTGTGATGGAGGGTTTCGTCATTGGAGCAGCTCCGGTGAGTTGTACGACGCTGAGGCTGAACCAGGACAAGGGAGACAACGTTAACCTGAGTGGAATTCTAATAGCATCTCCGGTAGATGACGTAAAATACATAACCACAAAGTGCTAGATGTAAAATACATCAGCCGCTCATCTCTGAACTTAATTGTCGAAACTACATTTAACTGTTGAAACTGAACTTAACTGTCGAAACTGAATTTTGCTGTCGAAACTGAATTTTACTGTTGAAACTGAACGCACTAGTAGCAGAAAAGCAGTAGCAGCAGCGCGTGCGAGAGCTGGGGCAGCTGGTCATGTAGCAGTTCATCTTCAACCTCCACCCGCTGAGCCGCCAGCCAGCACCGGCCAAACCGCCGCCCGCTGCGAGCAGTGCGCCACCCCGCCCGCCCCGAAACCACTCCCCACCACCGGCCGTCGCCGCCCGGCCATACCTCTAGCCCCCCCCCCCACGTGCCAAGATTTTTCTCCGGCGATCCCCACGCCACTGCCCCACCACCGTCGACGGCCACCGCCCCCACCCTGAACCCTAAGATAGATAGTGGGGTACCTCTCCGGCGAGCCCCCCTCCCCACTGCGGCTGGTTCTTCCTTAACTTTGTGAGCCCCCCACCCACTGAAAATCGACTGACCCAAAAGTCGATTCAGTCGACTGAAATGTAGCCAAATCAGATCAGCATTCCAAGTAAGAGCAAGAGCGAGAGCAGCAGCGCGACAAAGAGCAAGAGCAGACCAGGCAGGGGACCGAGAGCAAGAGCAGAGCAGCAGCGCGACAAAGAGCAAGAGCAGACCAGGCAGGGGACCGAGAGCAAGAGCAGAGCAGCAGCGCGAGCGAGAGCTAAAGCAGCAGCGGCTCCTACTGATGTGGACATCATCGCCGAGGGAGCGACGCCGTGGAGGATGTGGCCGATGCCACCGCCGTTGTCAGGACCCCGACTCCAAGCCACATCGATCTAGACGGTAACACATCATATCACTTTGCGGCCTCACGCACGGTATCCCACGGGTGTCGCCTTACCATGGCCGGGACCGTTTGCGCCTTTTGGCTCACGTATATGATAGTGCCGCTAGAATCCATATGACAGAGAACCCGGGCTAACATGGCTAGTCGTCAACCCAAAGCGGCACAGACCTATGGAGACAGGCATACATGAATCACATCGAGCATGTCGGTCATCAGCGAGTGATTTCGGGCTGTAGCACTGGGCTAACAGGACTTCGGGGAACCCGGGCTATAGCAGGCTAGGCAGGACTCCAGATATCACTGTGTGACATTTCCCCGAAGGGACAGACATAGGAACGAAGTGAAACACATGCCGGCCAATCAAGTGTCCTGAGCAGTAGTGCTGGGTTAGCAGGACTCCAGTGAACCGGGCTGTAGCGGACTACTATGGCTTGAGGAACACTAGACTACATTTCCCCATAAGAAAGGCTGCCAAGGATAAACAACTAGATTGTCGGATCCCACTCATACCAAGCATTTCAATCATACACACAATATGCCCGATATGAGTACATACAACATGGCATCACAACAAAACTCTACAACTCAAGTACTTTATTTAAAGGCTCCAGAGAGCCATACATAACATGTTCATACAGATAGGGGTCACATGACCCGACACTCAAGTCATACAATCATACAAGCACAAGCGGAAGCAACTAGTCTGAGTACAGACACTAGAAAGAAAGAAGGCTTCTCGAAGCCTGTCTATCTACATAGGGCCCTCCATGGCCAGGATCACCACCTGGGTGGCTAGTCACTCGTCGACGTCAAGGTCTACGTAGAACCCACCGGAGGGGGCGGTGTTGTCATCTGAAAATAGTAATTAAGCAAACATGAGTACAAAGGTACTCAGCAAGTCTTACATCAGAACCTAATATACATGCTCATTCTCAAGAAGGTGGTGGGGTTATTGCAGCAAGCCAGCTTTGACACTTGGCTAAGCTATCCTACGGAACTTCACTAGTAAAATATTTTTCGCACGCGAGTCCACTACTCACCAACACAATACTCCACCGTGGATCCTCCCTCGTTATCCTACGAGAGGGCCATCCTCGGTACTCACACTTATCTTGAGTTTTTTAGTAGTATCCATTAACTTGTCTATGAACTGTATAGGCAACCAAGTAGTCCTTTACCGCGGACATGGCTATTCGAATAATTTTATACCCTGCAGGGGTGTACTTCGTCACACATGTTTCCACCACTTAGCGTCTGCACACGACATGTGCTCGGCAGACTTCAAGCGAAAACCGACGTGGGTGTAGACCATGACCTAACTAACCTCACAAGTCTCTAGTCCAGGTTTATCGCCTATTCAGGTTCCATCCGCAAGGAAATCCGGCCGGGGTCTCCTCAACAGCCCCAAACGATGTGTACAGGGTTCCCGAGACACCAAACGGGCGACTCGGTACACCGTGCCATGGTGTATCTACCGCATCATAGCCCACCCCTAGGGTCAGCGCTGTGCACGGCCGCCAACACATAACCTACAAACACCAGAAACTAGTTGCAACTCCTGGATAGAGGACGAGATGGGTCAGTAAGTTGAGCGGGGTCATATTTCAGGGCCCAATGTGTGGTAGTAACTGAATCTTAAATCACGCATACAGATCTCAGTTCTTATGGACGGCCTCAATGAAACAACCCACCATGTACTCCTACATGGCCTCTCATCGATACCTTTATCAAAACATGTTCAACACATCCCTCATATTACCAACATAAGCATTTCACTCTAGCCCATCGCCCAGATGAACCAGACCTGACACAACTCTAAGCATAGCAAGGTAGGAATCACATATATGGCTCAATCAACTCCTACACATGCTAGTGGGTTTCATCTAGTTACTGTGGCAATGACAGGTCATGCAGAGGATAAGGGTTCAACTACCGTAGCACACATCAGTTTGAATCGCGTTGTCTTAATGCAGTAAACAAGAGCAGAAGCGAGAACATGGGTTTGTATCAGAATGATCAATGGGTTGCTTGCCTGTTGTAGAGGTAGTAGGGTACTGCCCTTCAGACGGATACTCGGGGTTATCCTCGGAGGCAGAACCTACCACGAAAGACACACCGAACATAATCAACACATGGCAATATGCAACAATATGATGCATGCTATGACATGGCAAGATGAAAGTGTCTTGGCCTAATGCAAGATAAAACAGAAGGGGTTGAACTCATTTGAATTCAAAGATTCAAATATTAGCTCATTAAACATGGCCTTATTAGTGCATTACCTTATTCTGCTTAAACAGCAAGGTAAACTTGTTTTGTCATGCATGAAACCATTACAGATGGATAGATTGAATTTTTCTAATCATTTTTCATATATAAATCTTTGCATTTGGAGCTATGGTTGATTTTCTATGATTTTTAGAAGTTTTGACTATTTTTTGGAATTTCTATTAAAGAATAAATCCAGTAATTGAATTAATGCGTCAGCATGACATAGGTGTGACGTCAGCGGTCAACTGGGTCGGCCAGGTCAAACCTGACTGGTGGGCCCTCTCTGTGAGTGACACACATAGTTAACAGAATTAGATTAACACTAATTAGCTGTCGGTGGGGCCTGGGCCCACATGTCAGTGACTGAACTAATTAAATTTAGTTAAAACTAATCCTAAACTAATTCGCAGACCGGCCCCACCTATCATAGACTCAGGAGGGGTCTACCTGGGCCCACACAGGGGTCAAACTGAGTCAAACTCGCCGGCGTTTAGCTGCCGGCGAGGCCAGACGCGGCGGAGGGCTGCGGGTTTCGTGCTCCGGCAACCAAAACGACGGCGGAGAGCATCTACACATAGCTGGGAGCAAGCCGCATCGAGTGGTGGCAGTGGGTGGAGCTAGGGTGGCCGGAAACGTCGCCGGCGACGGCCTTGGCGGCCGTCGGAGTTCGAGCGAGGCCGAAACTGAGGCTGCGGGGCACGGCGAGGCGCGTGGAATGGTGCTTCGGGCTTCTGCGGGTGCGGTGAGTGCGTTGGTCGCAATGGTGTGGCCGGTGGGTGGCCAGAGACACGTCGGCGACGAGCTCGGTGGCGGCGGGTGCTCGGGTGAGCGTGGTACGGTGCACACGGTGCAGGAGGGGGTTAATGGAGAGGGGGATGACGGAGCTGGGCTCACGGCGGTCACGTAGAGATGGACGGCGCCGTCGAGGATGAGCTGATGCGGTGGCGACAACAAAGAGGATCTCCGGCGATGGCGGAGTCGGGCGAGGTTGTTGCAGAGGCTGCATGGCAAGCGAGCGCTCGGGGCTCGGCTTGCTTGAAGGAGTGGAGGGTGGCGGAGCTTCCGGACAGGGCGACTCGGTGCGGGGACGACGGAGAGTGCGACTATGGTGGTGAGACGGCGACAGGTGCGTCGGCCATGGTGCGGGAGAGCCAGGGAGAGAGGCAGGGGGGCGAGTGAGGTGTCCGCGGGGTCGGGGCGGCGACGTGGAGCCTATCCAGCGTCCAGGCACGTGACGCAGCAAGTTGCTGGCGCCGTGGCGAGCTTGCGCCCACCAGTGTCAGCTCTCTGCCTGCCTGGCGGAGACGAAGCAGCTGGCTGGCATGGGCCAGCACAGCGCTGGGCCGCCAGGTGGGCCGGCTGATGGGCTGCGGCCAGGTAAGTTCTCTCCCTCTCTTTTAATTTCTGTTTTTCTATTTTTATTTATTCTGTAACTGTTGGGCTTTATTAAAAATACTAAAACGTTTCCAAAAATCTTGAAAATAATTGTGGGCTCTCTTTAGAATATTTCCAATAGCAAACATTTATTTCTAGAATTATTTGAGCATTTAAATTATTTTTTAGCATTTAAATGCCTAAAATCAAATACTTATGATTTAATTCAATGACCTTCTATTGACCTAGAAAATTGTGCACCAATTTTGCCAGAGGTTTCAACCCAAGACAAAGAGGGTGAACTTTTTAGAAGGGCATTTCAGGTTTATTGAAAATAATTTTAGTAAACCCTAGTTGTTTCCAGGGGGGTCTAATGCTTGAACTAACTAGGGTGTGACAACTCACCCCCACTCAAAAGAATCTCGTCCCGAGATTTAGGATCCTCCGGGAAGAAGGTGGGGTACTCGAGTCGAAGACGATCCTCCCTTTCCCAAGTGGCTTCTTTCTCGGAATGGTGTGACCATTGAACCTTGAGAAACTTGATATTATGACGTCGAGTGGTACGCTCGGCTTGATCAAGGATACGAACGGGATACTCCCGATAGGAGAGGTTATCTTGTAGATCAAGCGTTTCGTGGTCCACTCCATGGATAGGATCCGCGAAGCAACGCCTGAGTTGTGAAATGTGGAAGACATCGTGAACTCTGGAAAGATGCGGAGGTAGTTCCAATTGGTAGGCAACTTCTTCTCGTTTGGGAAGAATGCGAAAGGGTCCAATGTAACGAGGAGCCAATTTGCCTTTGATACCGAAACGAAGGTAGGCCTTCTCGCCGACTTCATAAGTCATAGGCTTATGTTTACGATCATATTGACTCTTTTGACGAGATTAGGCTGTTTTCAATTTCTCACGAATAACGCGAACCTGCTCTTCTGCTTCCTGAATCATATCCGGGCCAAAGAGTTGTCTTTCCCCGGTTTCTGACCAGTTAAGAGGCGTTCGACATTTTCGTCCATAAAGAACTTCGAAAGGAGCCTTTCCCAAGCTGGCTTGATAACTATTGTGATAAGCAAACTCCGCGAACGGGAGGCAATTCTCCCAACCCATTCCGAACGAGATGACAGAGGCTCGGAGCATATCTTCCAGAATTTGATTAACTCGTTCTACTTGACCACTTGATTGAGGATGGAAGGCGGTGCTAAAGGAGAGACGAGTTCCCATAGCATTTTGGAAACTTTCCCAAAATCGAGAGGTGAAGAGACTCCCACGGTCTGAGTTAATTTCCAATGGGACACCATGAAGAGACACTATTCGGGAGATGTATAAATCGGCTAGCTGGCTAGCGGTGATACTCTCACGAACAGGTAGAAAGTGGGCTACTTTGGAAAGTCGGTCGATCATGACTAAGATGGCATTATTCCCTCTCTTGGTCCTGGGAAACCCAGTGATGAAATCCATACTGATTTTATCCCATTTCCATTTAGGAATAGCCAAAGGTTGAAGGGTGCCAGCAGGCCGTTGATGCTCTGCTTTAACACGACGACAAACGTCGCAATTAGCAATGTATTGAGCGATTTCTCTCTTCATTCTAGTCCACCAAAACCTCTGGCGTAGGTCTTGATACATTTTAGTAGTACCGGGATGAATGGTGAGAGGGGATTCATGAGCTTCCTTAAGGATCAACTAGCGTAGATGTTGTTTCTTGGGAACCACCAAACGGTTCTCGAAGAAGACAACACCCCGCTTATCCATGGAAAAACATTTAGCAACTCTGCTAGCAATGTTTTCCTTAATCCGGGATATGCCCTTATCACGCTTCTGGGCAGCTATGATTTGATCCATAAGGGTAGGTTTCGCCACCAGGGTGGATAGGAATCCTCGAGGAACAATGTGAAGATTAAGCTTACGGAATTCCTCATGGAGAAGTGGTTGACTTTGTTGTAACATCAGGTTGTTACAATAGGATTTATGACTTAGTGCATCAGCCATGACATTGGCTTTGCCCGGGGTGTAAGTTATTCCTAAGTCGTAATCCGAGATCAACTCGACCCAACGTCTTTGCCTGAGATTCAAATCTGGTTGGGTGAAGATATATTTCAAACTTTGGTGATCGGTGAAGATCTCGCAATGATTACCAAGGAGGTAATGTCGCCAAGTTTTAAGTGCACGGACTATAGCTGCAAGCTCTAGATCATGTGTGGGATAATTTTCCTCATGTGGGTGTAATTGCCGTGAAGCATAGGCAATTACCTGACGATCTTGCATGAGTATGCAACCTAGTCCTTGTCGTGAGGCGTCGCAATAGATAATAAAGTCCTTGGAGAAATCTGGTGGTACCAGTACGGGAGCAGATGTCAGGTGTCTTTTCAGTTCCTGAAAGCTGAACTCGCACTGTGGAGCCCACTCGAACTTTTTATCTTTCTTGAGGAGTTCAGTTAGAGGTTTAGCAACCTTGGAGAAATTCTCAATGAAGCGGCGGCAATAGCTCGCTAAGCCAAGGAAGCTTCGAACTTGCTTGACCGTCTCAGGTGGAGTCCAATCAAGGACGGCTTGAACTCGCTCGGGATTGACAGCAATACCCTTACCGGAGATTACATGGCCTAGATAGGTCACTTCTGGCAACCAAAATTCACACTTGGAGAATTTGGCGCTCTCGAAGTTTCATCAATACCAGCCTTAGATGTTCGGCATGTTCCTCTTCATTCTTGGAGTAGATGAGTATGTCATCTAGGTATACTACGACGAATTTATCCAAGTACTCCATGAAAACAGAGTTCATTAACCGGGAGAAGGTGGCTGGGGCATTGGTTAAACCGAAGGACATAACGGTGTACTCGTATTGGCCATAACGAGTAACAAAGGCCGTTTTGGGAATGTCCCCATTTCTGATTTTGATCTGATGATAGCCTAACCTCAAATACATCTTGGAAAAGACTGAGGATCCAGCGAGCTGATCATACAAATCGTTGATCCTGGGAAGCGGATATTTGTTCTTGATGGTGACCAAATTGACAGGTCGGTAATCCACAACCATTCGATCCGTTCCATCCTTCTTCTTGACGAAGAGGACGGGGCAAGCCCAAGGATAGGAACTAGGACGGATGAAACCCTTTTTCAAGGACTCATCGAGTTGGTTCTTAAGCTCGGCTGGTTCTAAGGGTGCCATCTTGTAGGGTCTTCTAGAAATTGGAACGGTTCCTGGAACAAGGTCTATCACAAACTCGACATCCCTGTCAGGTGGAACACCTGGCAGTTCTTCTGGAAAGACATCCGGAAAGTCTCGGACTACCGGAACATCCTCAAGGTCTGGAAGGGGGTTGGCATTTAGGGAGTAAAGCTGGCGCTTGGCCACTCGAGTTAAGACATTGACTGTCTTGCCCGATGGGTGAGTAAGTTGAACGGTTCTAGTGGCACAATCAATCTTAGCATAATGAGTTGACATCCAGTCCATACCCAAGATGATGTTTATGTCCGAGGACTTGAGAGCTATTAAGGATGCAAGGAAGACAAGTCTATCGACAAGAATTTCGTTCCCATGGCTTACTCTAGAAGTTTGCCATTTGGAACCCGGAGTTTGAATTACCATGGAAGTGGGCATGTCACAGAATGTCGTGTTATGCAATTGAGCATAGTTCTCGGATATGAATGAATGAGATGCTCTAGTATCGAAAGAACAGATGCCGGATGGCAGTTAACTAGGAGCGTACCAAGGACGACGTTAGGATCCTCATGAGCCTCCTTGGCTGAAACATAGTTGACATGGCCACGGGCAGTGGTGGCCGGCTTGGCGTAGAATGTCTTTCCCGCGGGCTTACCACGGCCAACGGACTTTCCAGTTTGAATGGGGTTGTTGTTCTGGGGACACTCCCAGCTATAGTGACCCGGTTCTCCACACTTGAAGCATGTCACCACATTGGGGCGTGGAGCAGCATTAGCAGCGGGGCCACCATAGGGCTTGGGCGGTGCAAACTGCTGGTTGGGACGAGGCGCCTCAAAGGATGGCCTCGGGATGAACCTAGGTGGCAGCGCCGTGCTTGGGATCCACACCCGGCGCTTCTGAGCTCCAGAGCCGGATGAAGAGCCAAAATCACGTGAGTGCTTGCGTGAAGCGTCATAATCAGTCTGGCCTGTCTCAGCACTGATGGCTTTATTGACCAACTTCTTAAAGGAGGTGCACTCGTGCAGACGAAGATCACGGCGAAGCTCAGGGCTAAGTCCCTTGCGGAACCTTGCCTGCTTCTTAGCGTCAGTAGATACCTCTTCAGGGGCATAGCGTGCCAGATTCCCAAATTCACGACTATATGCATCCACTGTCACATCCTAGCTAGTCCATGCATTAGTGTGTGCATCATGTTTAAATATCATTTGAATTTGAAATGGGGAAGGACAGAACCCCCAGCCCCCTCTGAAACCAACTAGGGTTTACTAAAAACTTTTTCAATGAACTTGAAATGCCCTTCTAAAATGTCCATCATTTTTGTCTTGGTTCAGAACCTCTGCCAAAAGTGATGCACAGTTTTCTAGGTCATCCTAAGGTCTTTGAGTTAATTCATAATTATTTGAATTTGGGCATTTTAAATTTATAAAATATTTCAAATACTCAAATATCTCCAAACTAAAATGTTTCATGTTGGAAATAATCCAACCATGGACCAGGAGCAGTTTGGTGATTTTAGGAGTTGCCTAAGTATTTTTAATAATTCAACAAAGTTGCAGAAAAATAGAAAAAGGGAAATAACAGAAAACTTACCTGGCGCCCGCTAACCGGCCCACCTGCCGGCCCAGCCCAACGCCGCGCCAGCGAGCTGCTTGCCGGCCAGGCAAGCAGGCAAGGTGCTCGACGGCGAGCACCGTATGGGTGCCACGCACCTATTCGCCGCCTCGCCGCTCCACTCGCCCGGCTAACGCCGTGGATCGATCCCTCTCTCTCCCCCGAACCCCCCAGACGCCCCCTCTCCTCCCCGGCTCCTCTCTCTCGCGCTCCCCCGCCATGGGCCGACGCCACCGCAGCCACGCCGTCGTCGTAGACACGCTCCCCGCCGTCCGTGCTCCTCCTCACTGTGTCCAGGAGCTCCGCTACCCTCCTCTCCTTCGAGCAAGCCGAGCCCCTAGCGCTCGCAAGGCCTGAGTCCACCGCATCGACTTCGCCCGAGTCCACCGTCGCCGGAGATCCCCTTCAACGCCGTCGTCGCTCCGGCCCGTCCCCGGCCGCTCCAAGTGTTCCGTCGTGTTTCCTGTGAGCTTAACCATCTTCCCCTCCCTTCCTTTCTTGCCCCCAAGCTGTGTAGTGACCTCCCGGAGCTCAACCGCACCCACCGCCGCGGAGCTCGTCGCCGACGTGCTCCCGGTCACCCTCCGGCCACCACTTGGTGTCCATCGTGCTCACCACGTCACGTAGCACCTAACCAAACTACTCCCCGCACCTCACCGACCCCTCTAGCCTCAAGTTCGCCTTCGGCCGAACTCCGGCGGCCGCCTAGGTCGTCGCCGGCGCCGATCCCGGCCGCCCCGACCCCAACCGACTCCACCAGAAGCTGCGGCATGTTCCCAGCTATCCATAGCCACCCTCCGCGGCTCGTTTGGTTGCCGAAACGGCCAAACTCACTTCCGCCGCCGCGTCGGGCTCGCCGGCGGCTAGACGCCGGTGCAGCCGACGTTGACTTCGACCACGGTGGGCCCTGGTTGACTCTGATGAGTCAATGACAGGTGGGGCCCAGCCCTGTTAACGAAATAGGTTTAGTTTTAGTTAAACTTTAACTAAACTAATTACCATGACACCCTGGACCCACAGTCAGGTTTGACCTGGACGTCTCCGTTGACCCTGACGTCATTCTGACGCAATAAATTAATTTCTGGATTTATTCTAATATAGGAAATTCCAGAATATAGTTTAAACTTCAAAAATTCATAACTTTTAATCTGTAACTCCAAATCAAACAAGTTATATATGAAAAATGATCAGAAAAATCCAATCTATCTATCTGTACTGTTTTCATGCATGTTTAAACAAGTTAACTTGATGTTTAGTGCAGAACAAGATAAAATACTTTAAAGGGCCATTTATGAGTTTGAAATTTGAATCTTTGGTTCAAATTGATTCAAACCCATCTGGTTTTAGTTGCATTAGCCCAACACACTCATATTGCCATGTTTCATGCATGCATTATATTGTCGCACATTGTTTGGTGATGGTTGTGTATCGGTGTTCTTTGCGGCAGGTTCTGCCTCCGAGGAGTACCGTGATTACCCTAGCGAAGAACCGTATCCGTGCATCGATCCATCGGGCAAGCAACCAACCATTTGATCATATCGATACAATCCCATGTTCTTGCTCCTGCTCTCTTTTACTAGATTAAGACAACGCGTTTCAAACTGCTATGTGCTACGGTAGTTGAACCCATTTCCTCTGCATGACCTGTCATTGCCATAGTAACTAGATGAAACCCACTAGCATGTGTAGGAGTTGTTTGAGCCATATGTATGTGTTGTTCCTACCTTGCTATGCCTGCTATGCGTAGAGTCGTGTCAGGTCTGGTTCATCTGGGTGATGGGCTAGAGTGAAATGATCATGTCGGTAATGAGAGTGATGTGGTGAACACGATTTGGTAAAGGTATCGATGAGAGGCCATGTAGGAGTACATGGTGGGTTGTTTCATTGAAGCCGACCTTAAGCACTGAGAACTGTATGTGTGATTTAAGATACAGCTACTACCATGCATTGGGCCCTGAAATATGACCCCGCTCGACTTCTTATTCACCCTAGTCCTCTGTCCAGGAGTTGCAAGTAGTTTCTGGTGTTTGTAGCCTACTGGAGGCCGTGGGCAGCGCTGACCGTAGGGGTGGGCTGTGATGCGGTAGGTACGTGGCACGGTGTATCGAATACCCATTAGGTATCTTGAGAACCATGTACACATCGTTCGGGGCCGTATGGGAAACCTCGGCCAGACTCCCTGCGGATGGAACCTGGATAGGCGATAAACCTGGACTAGAGACTTAGGTGTTTAGGTAGGTCGTGGTCTACACCCACGTCGGCTTTCGCTTGAAGTCTGCCGAGCACATGTCGTGTGCAGACGCTAAGTGGTGGAAACATGTATGAAGAAGTACACCCTTGCAGGGTTAACATGATCTATTCGAATAGCCGCGTCCGCGGTAAAGGACTACTTGGTTGCCTATACAGTTCATAGACAAGTAAACTGGAAACTACTAAAAGCTTCAAGATAAGCGTGAGTGCCGAGGATGGGCCCTCCGTAGGAAGACGGAGGTGGATTCTCAGTTTTGTATTGAAGTGGTGAGTAGTGGACTCGTGTGCGCAAAACCTTTTCAAGTTGGAGTCTCGTAGGATAGTTTAGCCAAGAGTCAAAGCTGGCTTGCTGCAATAACTCCACCAACCCTTCTTGATAATGTGCATGTATGTAGGATCTGACGTAAGTCTTGCTGGGTACCTTTGTACTCATGTTGCTATAATTTACATTTTACAGAAGGCGCTGCAACCCCTTCTGATGGGTTCTTCGTAGACGTTGACATCGACGAGTAGACTAAGGCCCAGGTGGTGATCCTGAGCACGTGAAGGACCATGTAGTATAGCTAGGCTTTCCAAGCCTCTTTTATTTTACTAGTTGTCTGTACTCAGACAAATTACTTCCGCTGCTGGTTTGTATGACTGTATGACTTGAATGTGGGTCGTGTGACCCGTACTTGTATGTATGTTATGTATGGCTCTCTGAGCCTTTAAATAAAGTACTTGTGTCGTAGAGTCATGTTGTGTTGCCTTGTTGTATTTGCACATATCGAGCATATTGTGTGTATGATTGAAATGTTTGGTATGTGTGGGATCTGACTATCTAGTTGTTTATCTTTAGTAGCCTCTCTTACCGGGAAATGTCTCCTAGTGTTTCCATTGAGCCATGGTAGCATGCTACTGCTCCAGAACACTTAGGCTGGCCGGCATGTGTCCTTCTTCGTTCCTGTGTCTGTCCCCTCGGGGAAATGTCACACATTGAGTACCAAAGCCCTGTTAGCCCGCTACAGCCTGGTTTACCGGAGTCCTGCTAGCCCAGTGCTACAGCCCGGACCCACTTGCTGATGACCGACACGTTCGATGCTAGGTCATGGATGCCTGTCCCTGTAAGTCTGTGCCACTTTGGGTTTACGACTAGTCATGTCTGCCCGGGCTCCTTATCATATGGATGCTAGCGACATCATCATATACGTGAGCCAAAAGGCGCAAACGGTCCCGGGCAAAGGTAAGGCGACACCCGTGGGAATACCGTGCGTGAGGCCGCAAAGTGATATGAGGTGTTACAGGCTAGATCGATGTGACACTGAGTCGGGGTCCTAACAGCGTTGGCATCAGAGCCGGACTGCCTGTAGGTTCTCCAAGCCAAACTGGTCGATGTTGAGTCTAGAAATGCTTTAGTTATATGTAGGGGAATTGATTGTGGGATGGTACGTAAGGCTCTTTTTACTTCTTTACCTCATGGCATTCTGATATGAGTCAGTCCATTCTTCTACCGGGGTTTAAGGATTAGGATCTTCTCTCTCTATCAGGTTCACGTGTTACTAATCAGTAGTACCTTATAGGTTCGATGACTACAAGCCTAGTTCAGTTCTACTACCTTGTTTTGCTGATAAGTTGAACCCAGAACCTTGATATGACATTGTTGAGTGTCTATGCAATTTTTTTTGATAAATGTCTCAAACCCTTTTTGAGCATTTACAGCCGTTATGCTGTCGAAATTTTACTAGAAATTCTAATGCCTTTGCATTATGGTTGTGCTTTCAGATGGCCACTCGCGACCAAAATCAAGTGGTTCGCCTGACCCGATGCATTGGTGTGACCGGTCATACGTCTATGTTAGTCCGAGTGATGATCGAGATGGGTTACCGTTGGTATCCCGAATACACGGTCGAAGAGCAGTTTCGAGATTTTAACCAAAGCCAGTATCTTTGCATCGTCCGGATATTTCCCTCTTATCCTGGTTCTACCGAGGCTCTTCACTGTTCCTATGGGCTCGGTGTTACTATTGAGATGGCTGTGCAAGATGCGGCTTATTCTATGATGACCATCATGCGAGTCAGGTCTGGCCTGCTTCGCAACACCGACTTTCGGTATATGCCGGCTTCACTTCCTGGAGCACACGGTTATCTCCGAGCTATCTATGCTGACCCCAGTCAGGAGGACTCACTAACTCGCACCACTGCTGAGTTGCTCGAGGATAAGGACCGAGAGAATCGGGCCTTGAGAATGGAGCTTTTCAACACCCGCGCCGATCATTGGGCCACCTTGACTCGGTTTACACCGGCTGTGCAAGCTGGATGCATGGATATGAGAGATCTGTATCCTGTTAGGTCTGCTCTGCCGGACATGATGGATTGGCGTGATGTGGGAGGCATCACCCCACCTCGTGGTCCTTGCAGGCCACCGTTTGTTGGTCCAAGACCCCACCCTAGCCCTTTTGGTCCACAGGCTCCTCAGGACCGTTTGTTTCCGGATGCTCACGTTGAACTTCCAGGCTATGGAGGAGATTTCTATGAGAACTACTACGGAGATGACTGAGGTAGTAGTAGTTCCACTAGGTATTGTAATAGTTGAATTTCCACCGTCCTGCGTGACTTGTGGAATAGGACTTAGCATGTAGTAATCCCGGGGTGTAGGAAAAATAATGTATAGGAGCTTGGGATGCCTTTGGTGAGATGTAATCCTCCTTTCACCATACTAGTACTTGTTGGTCTTGTACTAAACCTCGTATGGTGTGTATGACGATGGAATAAAAGAAGTAGTTTCTGTATCTACCATGTCATACGGATGATCATCTTGCATTCTGAGTTGTCCATTACATTCTACATTCTATGTCGGAATCTTGTCATGTTGGACTAAACCATTGTCTTGTTTTCCTAGGATGGTCAACACCCGCAACAACCCTGCTTCCCCAGAGCAGGCCGAAGGCAGCAGAGTTGGGGATACAAATCTGCCTCACCCTCCCTCTCTGGCAGAAGTTATGCTAGAGGCTGAGAGAAACAAGCGGGAGACCAACCGTTTGTTGGAGCGTATTGAACAGAACACAACACACCATCAGAGGACTAACTTGGTGTCACTCAGTGATTTCATCAAGTTACATCCACCCACGTTCCACCACTCCGTCGAGCCTCTCGACGCTAATGACTGGCTTCGCAGTATTTCTCACAAACTGCGTTCTGCGCTAGTAGCTGAGGCTGACAAGGTCACCTTTGCTGCATATCATCTTGAAGGCCCCGCCAGCCTATGGTGGGAGAATTATGGAGCTATGCGCCCAGCGGACCATGTCACTACTTGGGCTGAATTCAGTGAGGCTTTCCATGAACACCACATTCCGGAGGGTCTCATGGACCGTAAACGTGAGGAATTTTGCAGTTTCACTCAAGGTCGACTCTCTATTGATGCTTACAGCATGGAGTTTGGTGACCTTGCCCGTTATGCGACGGAGGAAGTTTCTACTGATGCCAAGAAGCAAGCAAGGTTCCGTAAGGGACTTAGTCCTGAGCTTCGCCGCGACCTCGGTCTGCATGAGTGCACATCTTTTCAAAAGCTTGTTAACAAGGCCATCAGTGCTGAGATTGGTCAGACTGATTATGAAGCAACACGCAAGCATGGCCGTGACTTGGGTTCCTCATCCGGTGCTGGTCCTCAGAAGCGCCGCGTGTGGGTGCCTAATACTGCCCTGCCACCCAGGTTCACACCGAGGCCATCCTTCCAGGCGCCTCGCCCAGCTCAGTCATATGCACCAGCCAAGCCCTATGGTGGTCCAACCAACAATGCTCCCCCACGCACCAGCTCCGTGACTTGTTTCAAGTGTGGGGAATCAGGCCACTATATGCGCGAGTGTCCCCAAACCAACCCCAACCAGACAGCAAAAACTGTTGGCCGCGGCAAGCTGTCAGGGAAAGTGTTCCACGCCAAGCGGCCACCGCTGCACGTGGCCATGTCAACTGTATCTCTGCTGAGGAAGCTCAAGAGGATCGCAACGTCGTTCTCGGTACGCTCCTTGTTAATTGCCACCCGGCATCTGTTCTTTTCGATACAGGAGCATCTCATTCATTTATATCCGAGAGCTATGCTCGTCTGCATAACACCATATTCTGTGAGATGCCCACCTCTATGGTAATTCAAACTCCGGGATCCAAATGGCAAACTTCTAGAGTAAGCCATGGAAATGAAATTCAAGTCGACAAACTTGTTTTTCTCGCATCTTTGATAGCCCTCAAATCTTCGGATATTAATATCATCTTGGGTATGGACTGGATGTCAGCCCATCATGCCAAAATTGATTGCTTCTCTAGGACTGTTCAACTCACCCATCCTTTGGGGAAGATAGTCAATGTCTTGACCCGAGTAGCCAAGCGACAACTATATTCTCTTAACGCCAGCCCGTTGCCAGACCTCGAAGACGTTCCGGTAGTCCGTGACTTTCCGGATGTCTTTCTAGAGGAATTGCCAGGTGTTCCACCTGACAGAGATGTCGAGTTCGTAATAGATCTCATTCCAGGAACTGTCCCGATTTCCAGAAGACCCTACAAGATGGCACCTTTTGAACTAGCTGAGCTTAAGAAACAACTCGATGAGTCCTTGAAAAAGGGTTTCATCCGACCTAGTTCATCTCCTTGGGCTTGCCCCGTCCTCTTCGTCAAGAAGAAGGATGGTACGGACCGGATGGTTGTAGATTATCGACCTGTCAACTTGGTCACAATTAAGAACAAGTATCCGCTCCCCAGAATCAGCGACCTGTATGATCAGCTCGCTGGATCCTCAGTCTTCTCTAAAATGGATTTGAGGCTGGGCTACCATCAAATCAAAATCAGAAACGGGGACATTCCGAAAACGGCCTTTGTTACTCGTTATGGCCAATACGAGTACACCGTCATGTCCTTCAGTTTAACCAACGCTCCAGCCACCTTCTCTCGGCTGATGAACTCAATCTTCATGGAGTATTTGGATAAATTCGTCGTGGTTTACCTCGATGATATACTCATCTACTACAAGAACGAGGAAGAACATGCCGAACACCTAAGGCTAGTGTTGAAGAAACTTCGAGAGCATCGCCTTTATGCCAAATTCTCTAAATGTGAATTCTGGTTGTCAGAAGTGACCTATCTTGGACATGTAATTTCTGGTAAAGGCATTGCGGTTAACCCTGAGCGAGTTCAAGCCGTCCTTAACTGGACTCCACCTGAATTGGTCAAGCAAGTTCGGAGTTTCCTTGGCCTAGCGAGCTATTGTCGTCGCTTTGTCGAGAATTTCTCCAAAGTTGCCAAACCTCTAACTGAACTCCTCAAGAAAGATAAAAAGTTCGAGTGGACTCCACAATGTGAGTACAGTTTCCAGGAACTGAAAAGACGTTTAACCTCTGCTCCCGTACTGGTACCACCGGATTTTTCCAAGGATTTTGTTATCTACTGCAACGCCTCGCGACAAGGACTAGGCTGTATTCTCATGCAAGATCGACACGTAATTGCTTATGCTTCACGGCAATTACACCCACATGAGGAAAACTACCCCACTCATGATCTAGAGCTTGCAGCTGTAGTCCATGCACTCAAAACATGGCGACATTACCTTCTCGGTAATCGTTGCGAAATCTACACTGATCACCAAAGTCTGAAGTATATATTCACCCAACCGGATTTAAATCTCAGGCAAAGACGTTGGGTCGAGTTGATCACAGATTTCGACTTAGGAATAACTTACACCCCAGGGAAAGCCAACGTCATGGCTGATGCGCTAAGCCGTAAATCTTATTGTAACAACCTGATGTTACAACAAAGTCAACCGCTTCTCCATGAGGAATTTCGGAAGCTTAACCTTCACATTGTTCCTCAAGGTTTTCTTTCCACCTTGGTGGCGAAACCTACTCTTACGGATCAAATCATCGCTGCCCAAAAGCGAGATAAGGGAATATCTAAGATCAAGGAGAACATTGCTAATGGAGGTGCTAGATGTTTCTCCACAAATGATCATGGTGTTGTGTACTTTGAGAACCGTTTAGTGGTTCCCAAGAACCAGCATCTACGGCAGTTGATCCTTAAGGAGGCTCATGAATCTCCTCTCACCATTCATCCGGGTAGTACCAAGATGTATCAGGACCTACGCCAAAGGTTCTGGTGGACTAGGATGAAAAGAGAAATTGCTCAGTATATTGCTAACTGCGACGTCTGCCATCATGTAAAAGCAGAGCATCAATGGCCTGCTGGAACCCTTCAACCCCTAGCTATTCCTGAATGGAAATGGGATAAAATTGGTATGGACTTCATCACCGGTTTTCCTAGGACCAAGAGAGGGAATAATGCTATCTTCGTCGTTGTCGATCGTCTTTCCAAAGTGGCCCATTTCTTACCCGTTCGTGAGAGTATAACTGCTAGTCAGTTAGCAGACTTATACATCTCTTGAATAGTGTCTCTCCATGGTGTTCCTTTGGAAATAAACTCGGATCGAGGAAGTCTTTTCACCTCTCGATTTTGGGAAAGTTTCCAAAATGCTATGGGAACCCGCCTTTATTTTAGTACCGCTTTCCACCCTCAATCAAGTGGTCAAGTGGAACGCGTCAACCAGATTCTAGAAGATATGCTTCGAGCTTCTGTTATCTCATTCGGAATGGAGTGGGAGAAATGCCTTCCATTTGCCGAATTTGCTTATAACAACAGCTATCAATCCAGCTTGGGCAAAGCCCCTTTTGAAGTTCTCTATGGACGAAGGTGTCGAACGCCTCTTAACTGGTCAGAAACCGGGGAAAGACAATTCTTTGGCCCGGATATGATTCAGGAAGCAGAAGAGCAAGTTCGCATCGTTCGTGAAAAGTTGAAAACAGCCCAGTCTCGTCAAAAGAGTCAATATGACCGAAAACATAAGGCTATGACTTTTGAGGTTGACGAGAAGGCTTACCTTCGGGTTACTCCTCTGAAGGGAACCCATCACTTCGGTATCAAGGGCAAATTGGCTCCTCGTTATATTGGACCCTTTCGCATTCTCGCAAAACGAGGAGAAGTTGCCTACCAATTGGAACTACCTCCGCATCTCTCCAGAGTCCACGATGTCTTCCACGTTTCCCAACTCAGGCGTTGCTTCTCGGATCCTATCCATGAAGTAGACCATGAAACGCTTGATCTCCAAGATAATCTCACATATCGAGAGTACCCTGTTCGTATCCTCGATCAAGCTGAGTGTACCACTCGACGTCATAATATCAAGTTTCTCAAAGTTCAATGGTCGCACCATTCTGAGAATGAAGCAACTTGGGAAAGGGAGGATCGTCTTCGACTCGAGTATCCCGCCTTCTTCCCGGAGGAACCCAAATCTCGGGACGAGATTCTTTTGAGTGGGGGTGAGTTGTCACATCCTAGCTAGTCCATGCATTAGTGTGTGCATCATGTTTAAATATCATTTGAATTTGAAATGGGGAAGGACAGAACCCCCAGCCCCCTCTGAAACCAACTAGGGTTTACTAAAAACTTTTTCAATGAACCTGAAATGCCCTTCTAAAATGTCCATCATTTTTGTCTTGGTTCAGAACCTCTGCCAAAAGTGATGCACAGTTTTCTAGGTCATCCTAAGGTCTTTGAGTTAATTCATAATTATTTGAATTTGGGCATTTTAAATTTATAAAATATTTCAAATGCTCAAATATATCCAAACTAAAATGTTTCATGTTGGAAATAATCCAACCATGGACCGGGAGCAGTTTGGTGATTTTAGGAGTTGCCTAAGTATTTTTAATAATTCAACAAAGTTGCAGAAAAATAGAAAAAGGGAAATAACAGAAAACTTACCTGGCGCCCGCTAACCGGCCCACCTGCCGGCCCAGCCCAGCGCCGCGCCAGCGAGCTGCTTGCCGGCCAGGCAAGCAGGCAAGGTGCTCGACGGCGAGCACCGCATGGGTGCCACACACCTGCTCGCCGCCTCGCCGCTCCACTCGCCCGGCTAACGCCGTGGATCGATCCCTCTCTCTCCCCCGAACCCCCCAGACGCCCCCTCTCCTCCCCGGCTCCTCTCTCTCGCGCTCCCCCGCCATGGCCGACGCCACCGCAGCCACGCCGTCGTCGTAGACACGCTCCCCGCCGTCCGTGCTCCTCCTCACTGTGTCCAGGAGCTCCGCTACCCTCCTCTCCTTCGAGCAAGCCGAGCCCCGAGCGCTCGCAAGGCCTGAATCCACCGCATCGACTTCGCCCGAGTCCACCGTCGCCGGAGATCCCCTTCAACGCCGTCGTCGCTCCGGCCTGTCCCCGGCCGCACCAAGTGTTCCGTCGAGTTTCCTGTGAGCTTAACCATCTTCCCCTCCCTTCCTTTCTTGCCCCCGAGCTGTGTAGTGACCTCCCGGAGCTCAACCGCACCCACCGCCGCGGAGCTTGTCGCCGACGTGCTCCCAGTCACCCTCCGGCCACCACTTGGTGTCCATCGTGCTCACCACGTCACGTAGCACCTAACCAAACTACTCCCCGCACCTCACCGACCCCTCTAGCATCAAGTTCGCCTTCGGCCGAACTCCGGCGGCCGCCTAGGTCGTCGCCGGCACCGATCCCGGCCGCCCCGACCCCAACCGACTCCACCAGAAGCTGCGGCATGTTCCCAGCTATCCATAGCCACCCTCCGCGGCTCGTTTGGTTGCCGAAACGGCCAAACTCACTTCCGCCGCCGCGTCGGGCTGGCCGGCGGCTAGACGCCGGTGCAGCCGACGTTGACTTCGACTACGGTGGGCCCTGGTTGACTCTGATGAGTCAATGACAGGTGGGGCCCAGCCCTGTTAACTAAATAGGTTTAGTTTTAATTAAACTTTAACTAAACTAATAACCCTGACACCCTGGACCCATAGTCAGGTTTGACCTGGACGTCTCCGTTGACCCTGACGTCATTCTGACGCATGGCTGACGCAATAAATTAATTTCTGGATTTATTCTAATATAGGAAATTCCAGAATATAGTTTAAACTTCAAAAATTCATAACTTTTAATCTGTAACTCCAAATCAAACAAGTTATATATGAAAAATGATCAGAAAAATTCAATCTATCCATTTGTACTGTTTTCATGCATGTTTAAACAAGTTAACTTGCTGTTTAGTGCAGAACAAGATAAAACACTTTAAAGGGCCATTTATGAATTTGAAATTTGAATCTTTGGTTCAAATTGATTCAAACCCATCTGGTTTTAGTTGCATTAGCCCAACACACTCATATTGCCATGTTTCATGCATGCATCATATTGTCGCACATTGTTTGGTGATGGTTGTGTATCGGTGTTCTTTGCGGCAGGTTCTGCCTCCGAGGAGTACCGTGATTACCCTAGCGAAGAACCGTATCCGTGCATGGATCCATCAGGCAAGCAACCAACCATTTGATCATATCGATAAAATCCCATGTTGTCGCTCCTGCTCTCTTTTACTGCATTAAGACAACGCGTTTCAAACTGCTGTGTGCTACGGTAGTTGAACCCATTTCCTCTGCATGACCTGTCATTGCCACAGTAACTAGATGAAACCCACTAGCATGTGTAGGAGTTGTTTGAGCCATATGTATGTGTTGTTCCTACCTTGCTATGCCTGCTATGCGTAGAGTCGTGTCAGGTCTGGTTCATCTGGGTGATGGGCTAGAGTGAAATGATCATGTCGGTAATGAGAATGATGTGGTGAACACGATTTGGTAAAGGTATCGATGAGAGGCCATGTAGGAGTACATGGTGGGTTGTTTCATTGAAGCCGACCTTAAGCACTGAGATCTGTATGTGTGATTTAAGATACAGCTACTACCATGCATTGGGCCCTGAAATATGACCCCGCTCGACTTCTTATTCACCCTAGTCCTCTGTCCAGGAGTTGTAAGTAGTTTCTGGTGTTTGTAGCCTACTGGAGGCCGTGGGCAGCGCTGACCGTAGGGGTGGGCTGTGATGCGGTAGGTACGTGGCACGGTGTATCGAATACCCGTTAGGTATCTCGAGAACCCTGTACACATCGTTCGGGGCCGTATGGGAAACCTCGGCCGGACTCCCTGCGGATGGAACCTGGATAGGCGATAAACCTGGACTAGAGACTTAGGTGTTTAGGTAGGTCGTGGTCTACACCCACGTCGGCTTTCGCTTGAAGTCTGCCGAGCACATGTCGTGTGCAGACGCTAAGTGGTGGAAACATGTATGAAGAAGTACACCCCTGCAGGGTTAACATGATCTATTCGAATAGCCGCGTCCGCGGTAAAGGACTACTTGGTTGCCTATACAGTTCATAGACAAGTAAACTGGAAACTACTAAAAGCTTCAAGATAAGCGTGAGTGCCGAGGATGGGCCCTCCGTCGGAAGACGGAGGTGGATTCTCGGTTGTGTATTGAAGTGGTGAGTAGTGGACTCGTGTGCGCAAAACCTTTTCAAGTTGGAGTCTCGTAGGATAGTTTAGCCAAGAGTCAAAGCTGGCTTGCTGCAATAACTCCACCAACCCTTCTTGATAATGTGCATGTATGTAGGATCTGACGTAAGTCTTGCTGGGTACCTTTGTACTCATGTTGCTATAATTTACATTTTACAGAAGGCGCTGCAACCCCTTCTGATGGGTTCTTCGTAGACGTTGACATCGACGAGTAGACTAAGGCCCAGGTGGTGATCCTGAGCACGTGAAGGACCATGTAGTATAGCTAGGCTTTCCAAGCCTCTTTTATTTTACTAGTTGTCTGTACTCAGACAAATTACTTCCGCTGCTGGTTTGTATGACTGTATGACTTGAATGTGGGTCGTGTGACCCGTACTTGTATGTATGTTATGTATGGCTCTCTGAGCCTTTAAATAAAGTACTTGTGTCGTAGAGTCATGTTGTGATGCCTTTTTGTATTTGCACATATCGAGCATATTGTGTGTATGATTGAAATGCTTGGTATGTGTGGGATCTGACTATCTAGTTGTTTATCTTTAGTAGCCTCTCTTATCGGGAAATGTCTCCTAGTGTTTCCATTGAGCCATGGTAGCATGCTACTGCTCCGGAACACTTAGGCTGGCCGGCATGTGTCCTTCTTCATTCCTGTGTCTGTCCCCTTGGGGAAATGTCACGCATTGAGTACCGGAGCCCTGTTAGCCCGCTACAGCCCGGTTTACCGGAGTCCTGCTAGCCCAGTGCTACAGCCCGGACCCACTTGCTGATGACCGACACGTTCGATGCTGGGTCATGGATGCCTGTCCCTGTAAGTTTGTGCCACTTTGGGTTCACGACTAGTCATGTCAGCCCGGGCTCCTTATCATATGGATGCTAGCGACATCATCATATACGTGAGCCAAAAGGCGCAAACGGTCCCGGGCAAAGGTAAGGCGACACCCGTGGGAATACCGTGCGTGAGGCCGCAAAGTGATATGAGGTGTTACAGGCTAGATCGATGTGACACTGAGTCGGGGTCCTGACATCCACAGTCAGTCTTCCTTGGGTGAAATTGCAGAACTCCTCGCTCTTGTGATCCATGAGACCTTTCAGAATGTGATGCTCACGGAAAGCCTCATTGAATTCAGCCCAAGTAGTGATTTGGCCGACCGGGCGCATAGCTTCAAAATTCTCCCACCAGTGGCTAGCAGGGCCTTCGAGGTGGTAGGCAGCGTAAGTAACCTTGTTGGCTTCGACTACGTTGGCAGAACGTAGCTTGTGGGTAATGCTGCGAAGCCAGTCATCCGCGTCGAGGGGTTCGACGGAATGGTTAAACTTTGGTGGGTATAGCTTGATAAAGTCATTGATTGACACCAAGTCATTTCGCAGGTGGCGTGCAGTGTTCTGCTCAATCCGCTCTAACAGGCGGTTAGTCTCACACTTGTTTCTTTCCGCCTCCAGCATTACTTCGGCCAAAGAAGGCGGGTGAGGCAGATTTTCAACCCTAGCTGCACTGGCTTCCCCCTGCTCTGAGGCAGCAGGGTTGCTGCGGGTGTTGACCATCCTAGGAGAAAACAAGACAATGGTTTAGATAAGGATGGCTCAAACTTAGCAAGGAAGTGCAGAATGTAATGGATAACACGGAATGCAGAGATGTTCATCTATATGTCATGGTAATATAAAACTGCCATATATATACCAACGGTCATACACATCATACATAGTTTAGTACAAGCCCAGTCTACAGTACAACTATGATGAAAGATGTTACATCTCATCGGAGGCATTCCAAGCTCCTATACATTATTTGTCTACACCTTCGGAATTGATTACACACAAGTCATATTCCACAAGTCACGCAGGACAGTGGAGATACAACTATTACAATACTAGTGATACTACTACTAACTCAGACAACTCCGTAGTAGTCCTCATAGAAGTCACCTCCATAGCCTGGAAGTTCAACGTGATCATCCGGGAACAGACGGTCCTGAGGAGCCTGTGGACCATAGGGACTAGGATGAGGTCTTGGACCAACAAACGGTGGCCTGCGGGGACCACGGGGTGGGGTGATGCCTCCCACATCACGCCAATCCACCATGTCTGGCAGAGCAGATCTCACAAGATACAGATACCTTGTATCCATACATCCAGCTTGCACCGCAGGTGCAAACTGAGTCAATGTGGCCCAATGATCAGCACGGGTATTGAAAAGCTCCAACCTCAAGGCCCGATTCTCTCGGTCCTTATCTTCGAGCATCTCGGCAGTGGTACGAGTTAATGAGTCCTCCTGAGTGGAGTCAGCATAGATAGCCTGGAGATACCCTTGCGCTCCCGGAAGTGAAGCTGGCATGTAACGGAAATCGGTGTTCCGAAGCAGGCCAGTCCGGACTCGCATGATGGTCATCATGGAATAGGCAGCATCCTACACAACCATCTCAACAGTAACCCCGAGTCCATAGGAACAGTGAAGGGGCTCGGTATCCAGGATAAGAAGGAAATATCCTGACGGTGCAGAAATATTGGCTTTGATTAAAGTCGCAGAACTGCTCTTCGACAGTGTATTCGGGATACCAACGGTAACCCGTCTCGATCATTACCCGGACTAACATAGCAGTATGACCGGGCACGTCGAGGCACCGGGTCAGGCGAACCACTTGGTTTTGAGCACGGT
The DNA here is from genome assembly GCF_018294505.1 of Triticum aestivum. Taxonomy (NCBI): domain Eukaryota; kingdom Viridiplantae; phylum Streptophyta; class Magnoliopsida; order Poales; family Poaceae; genus Triticum; species Triticum aestivum. The sequence goes on from NC_057797.1 coordinate 642,229,959, forward strand.
TGGCCATTCTTAAAGCACAACCACAATGCAAATACATTAGAGTTTCTAGGGAAAATTGGACAGCATAACAGCTGTAAATGCTCAGAAAAAGATTTGAGACATCCACAACAGTCTGCAATACCACTCAACAACATCATATCAAGGTTCTGATCCAAATAGCAACATACTAAAATAGTAGAAACTGAACTAGGCTTGTAACAACAATCCTATAAGCTACTACGGATTAGTAACATGTGAACCTGATAGAAGAAGAGAGCCTAGTCCTTAACCCGCGTTGAATAAGAAGAGAATGACTCAGATCAGAGGGCATAGGGTAAAGGAGTAAAAGAGCCTTACGTTCCCTCCCACAATCAATTCCCCTACATATTACTAAAGCATTTCTAGACTCGACATCGACCAGTTTGGCTCAACGAACCTACAGGCAGTACGGCTCTGATGCCAATGCTGTCAGGACCCCGATTCCAAGCCACATCGATCTAGCCGGTAACACCTCATATCACTTTGCGGCCTCACGCATGGTATCCCACGGGTCTTGCCTTACCATGGCCGGGACCGTTTGCGCCTTTTCGCTCACGTATATGATAGTGTCGCTAGCATCCATATGACAGAGAACCCGGGCCGACATGGCTAGTCGTGAACCCAAAGCGGCACAGACTTATGGAGACAGGCATACATGAATCGCATCGAGCATGTCGGTCATCAGCGAGTGAATCCGGGCTATAGCACTGGGCTAACAGGACTCCAGGGAACCCGGGCTGTAGCAGGCTAGGCAGGACTCCGGATATCACCGCGTGACATTTCCCCGAAGGGACAGACATAGGAATGAAGTGAAACACATGCCGACCAATCAAGTGTCCTCAGCAGTAATGCTGGGCTAGCAGGACTCTGGTGAACCGGGCTGTAGCGGACTACTATGGCTCGAGGAACACTAGACTACATTTCCCCAAAAGAAAGGCTGCCAAGGATAAACAACTAGATTGTCGGATCCCACTCATACCAAGCATTTCAATCATACACAGAATATGCCCGATATGAGTACATACAACATGGCATCACAACAAAACTCTACAACTCAAGTACTTTATTTAAAGGCTAAAGAGAGCCATACATAACATGTTCATACAAATAGGGGTCACATGACCCGACACTCAAGTCATACAATCATACAAGCACAAGCGGAAGCAACTAGTCTGAGTACAGACACTAGAAAGAAAGAAGGCTTCTCGAAGCCTGTCTATCTACATAGGGCCCTCCATGGCCAGGATCACCACCTGGGTGGCTAGTCACTCGTCGATGTCAAGGTCTACGTAGAACCCATCGGAGGGGGCGGTGTTGTCGTCTGAAAACAGTAATTAAGCAAACATGAGTACAAAGGTACTCAACAAGTCTTACATCAGAACCTAATATACATGCTCATTCTCAAGAAGGTGGTGGGGTTATTGCAGCAAGCCAGCTTTGACACTTGGCTAAGCTATCCTACGGAACTTCACTAGTAAAATAGTTTTCGCACACGAGTCCACTACTCACCAACACAATACTCCACCGTGGATCCTCCCTTGTTATCCTACGAGAGGGCCATCCTCGGTACTCACACTTATCTTGAGTTTTTTAGTAGTATCCATTAACTTGTCTATGAACTGTATAGGCAACCAAGTAGTCCTTTACCACGGACGCGGCTATTCGAATAGTTTTATACCCTGCAGGGGTGTACTTCGTCACACATGTTTCCACCACTTAGCATCTGCACACGACATGTGCTCAGCAGACTTCAAGCGAAAATCGACGTGGGTGTAGACCACGACCTGACTAACCTCACAAGTCTCTAGTCCAGGTTTATCGCCTATTCAGGTTCCATCCGCAAGGAAATCCGGCCGGGGTGTCCTCAACGGCCCCAAACGGTGTGTACAGGGTTCCCGAGACACCAAACGGGTGACTCGGTACACCGTGCCACGGTGTATCTACCGCATCATAGCCCACCCCTAGGGTCAGCGCTACGCACGGCCGCCAACACATAACCTACAAACACCAGAAACTAGTTGCAACTCCTGGATAGAGGACGAGATGGGTCAGTAAGTCGAGCGGGGTCATATTTCAGGGCCCAATGTGTGGTAGTAACTGAATCTTAAATCACGCATACAGATCTCAGTTCTTATGGACGGCCTCAATGAAACAACCCACCATGTACTCCTACATGGCCTCTCATCGATACCTTTATCAAAACATGTTCAACACATCCCTCATATTACCAAAATAAGCATTTCACTCTAGCCCATCGCCCAGATGAACCAGACCTGACACAACTCTAAGCATAGCAAGGTAGGAATCACATATATGGCTCAATCAACTCCTACACATGCTAGTGGGTTTCATCTAGTTACTGTGGCAATGACAGGTCATGCAGAGGATAAGGGTTCAACTACCGTAGCACACAGCAGTTTGAATCGCGTTGTCTTAATGCAGTAAACAAGAGCAGAAGCGAGAACATGGGTTTGTATCGGAATGATCAATGGGTTGCTTGCCTGTTGTAGAGGTAGTAGGGTACTGCCCTTCAGACGGATACTCGGGGTTATCCTCAGAGGCAGAACCTACCACGAAAGACACACCGAACATAATCAACACATGGCAATATGCAACAATATGATGCATTCTATGACATGGCAAGATGAAAGTGTCTTGGCCTAATGCAAGATAAAACAGAAGGGGATGAACTCATTTGAATTCAAAGATTCAAATATTAGCTCATTAAACATGGCCTTATTAGTGCATTACCTTATTCTGCTTAAACAGCAAGGTAAACTTGTTTTTTCATGCATGAAACCATTACAGATGGATAGATTGAATTTTTCTGATCATTTTTCATATATAAATCTTTGCATTTGGAGCTATGGTTGATTTTCTATGATTTTTAGAAGTTTTGACTATTTTCTGGAATTTCCTATTAAAGAATAAATCCAGTAATTGAATTAATGCGTCAGCATGACATAGGTGTGACGTCAGCGGTCAACTGGGTCGGCCAGGTCAAACCTGACTGGTGGGCCCTCTCTATGAGTGACACACATAGTTAACAGAATTAGATTAACACTAATTAGCTGTCGGTGGGGCCTGGGCCCACATGTCAGTGACTGAACTAATTAAATTTAGTTAAAACTAATCCTAAACTAATTAGTAGACCGGCCCCACCTGTCATAGACTCAGGGGGGTCCACCTGGGCCCACACAAGGGTCAAACTGAGTCAAACTCGCCGATGTTTAGCCGCCGGCGAGGCCAGACACGGTGGAGGGCTGCGGGTTTCGTGCTCCGGCAACCAAAACGACGGCGGAGAGCATCTACGCATAGCTGGGAGCAAGCCGCATCGAGTGGTGGCAGTGGGTGGAGCTAGGGTGGCCAGAAACGTCGCCGGCGACGACCTTGGCGGCCGCCAGAGTTCGGGCGAGGCCGAAACCAAGGCTGCAGGGCACGGCGAGGCGCGTGGAATGGTGCTACGGGCTCCTGCGGGTGCGGTGATTGCGTTGGTCGCAGTGGTGTGGCTGGTGGGTGGCCGGAGACACGTCGGCGACGAGCTCGGCGGCGGCGGGTGCTCGGGTGAGTGTGGTACGGTGCACACGGTGCAGGAGGGGGTTAATGGAGAGGGGGAGGACGGAGCTGGGCTCACGGTGGTCACGTAGAGATGGACGGTGCCGTCAGGGATGAGCTGATGTGGTGGCGACAACGAAGAGGATCTCCGGCGATGGCGGAGTCGGGCGAGGTTGTTGCAGAGGCTGCGGGGCAAGTGAGCGCTCGGGGCTCGGCTTGCTCGAAGGAGTGGAGGGCGGCGGAGCTTCTGGACAGGGTGGCTCGGCACGGGGACGACGGAGAGCGCGACTACGGCGGTGAGACGGCAACAGGTGGATCGGCCATGGTGCGGAAGAGCGAGGGAGAGAGGCAGGGGGCGAGTGAGGTGTCCGCGGGGTCGAGGCGGCGACGTGGAGCCTATCCAGCGTCCAGGCGCGTGACGCGGCAAGCTGCTGGCGCCGTGGCGAGCTCGCACCCGCCGGCGTCAGCTCTCTGCCTGCCTGGCGGAGATGAAGCAGCTGGCTCGCATGGGCCAGCACAGCACTGGGCCGCCAGGTGGGCCGGCTGATGGGCTGCGGCCAGGTAAGTTCTCTCCCTCTCTTTTAATTTCTGTTTTTCTATTTTTATTTATTCTGTAACTGTTGGGTTTTATTAAAAATACTAAAACGATTCCAAAAATCCTGAAAATAATTGTGGGCTCTGTTTAGAATATTTCCAACAGCAAACATTTATTTCTAGAATTATTTGAGCATTTAAATTATTTTATAGCATTTAAATGCCCAAAATCAAATACTTATGATTTAATTCAATGACCTTCTATTGACCTAGAAATTGTGCACCAATTTTTCTAGAGGTTCTAACCCAAGACAAAGAGGGTGAACTTTTTAGAAGGGCATTTCAGGTTTATTGAAAATAATTTTAGTAAACCCTAGTTGTTTCCAGGGGGTGTTGGGGTTTCTGCCTTCCCCATTTCAAATTTAAGAGGAATTTAAACATGATGCACACTCTAATGCTTGAACTAACTAGGGTGTGACAGCCGTGGATGGAGTCGTGCCATGTCGGTTCGGGACCGAGCACCGACAGCACCATGAGATCGAATCAAGAAGAAAATGTAGCGATTAGTGTACAACCTCTTTGGTTGCACCGGTTTGGCCTCAGCTTCATCTGAGGAAACGGTGATGATGATGCTCTTCCGGTGGTGCAGGTGAAGACAGTGGTGTGGGAATGGAGGTGGTGCAAAATACTAGGGGAACGTCGGGGCAGCTCCTTGGAGGTGGAGGACGGGGTGGCTGAATCGGCGGGACGACGAGATTGACGACGGATCCTCATCCAGTACAGTGGCTGAGGGACGTCGAGGTGTTGCTGTGGACGACGTCATCGGGGAAGAGGCTCCGGCTGGGTGGCGAACGGAGGAGGTGTGGGGCTTCACGGGTTTTCACGGCCTCGTTGTACGAATGGGTGGGCGGATGGGATGGGACTTTGGAAGAATGGTTTAGGGTTGCGCTTGTCTGAAATGTGGGGTAAGTTACAAAAGTACCCCCACCGATTTGAGCTAGGTGGTTCTTTCGGTTCAGGGGTATCACGGGAATTTCGTGTGTCGAGATTTCGCAGGAGGTGGGAGTTTTCGAGCGTGTTGTAATTTTGGGATAGCATGGCGCGGGTTGAGATGGAGGGAGTTTTCGGAGCACAAGGAGACAAAGATATATCTTTAATATTTCGGGGTAACAAGGCGCGGGTTGAAGAGGCGGGAGTTTCGCAGCACGATAGACGGAGATGCTAGCTTGAAATTTTGGCATAACAAGGCACGGCTTGAAGTTTTGGGAGAACAAGCTTAACGTGTACCCAAAAAAGACAATTCGCACCTCATCACTAGAGAGAGCCATGTCCAATTTTACTATAATACTAGAAATGCATTAAAATACAACAAAAAACAAAAAAAATCGGGACAATAAACATAACGTGTACAGTACCAAAATAATTTGCACTTCCCTCCACAAAAAAAAACAATGTGTGTTGTCTAGCATATGGACTAATGAGTACATTTTCCATATTTGAATGGGATTGTACTCAGGTTAGTTATACAACCATCTAAATATTATCTTCACAACACATGACATGAATATAGGAGAAGTAAATTCCTATATAAATACGAACTACATGTACATACGATCTCAAATTGAAATATATGTATCCATTTTATGTTGAATTCAGATCATAGTACATGTATGATCTAGCTAGATGTTCAGAATCTAAACCATGTATGATACTACGTACAATGTGTTTAACACGCACAACACACACAAACACCATTTAGACTAGTAAGGTACACTTGCATTGCACGCATGAGATTTGGCAACCAAATTATGAATAAATACCACATTATAGCATGTAAGCTTTGAGTCATGTATGCATGATGTAGATGTTCGTTTAATTCTTATAGTTCATTTCATTCAAAATCATCTAGTTTTTATAAGAAAGCTAATCTATTTTAAGATTCATGGAATTGTGCGTTGTAAAGCATAAAGTAAAAACAAATAATGGCAAATCATGTAGAAAAACATTTGGGTAATTATGATACGGAAGATTCTAGAACAAAGAAGAAGTGCTTCTGTTTTGAGGTTTGTGCATTATGCTTAAGTTCAACCATGGAGTCTTCTAGATTGTACATGTGGCAAAATCTGGTGGAATCTAGATGATATCCAACGGCCAGTAGTGCTCAAATTTGCCATCTCTGCACCATCGGATTGACTTCATCCAACGACCATCTTTCAAAGTTAAAGTTATCCGCACACTATATAAAAAATATAATATATAATATATAGGGGTATAGATATAGATATGTGATGCGAAAGCCACCCATCATCTCCAATTAGAATAGTGTGTCCATGCACGGATGCAATGTGGCCAAACGATGTCTGCCATCGGTATCTCAAATTCAAATTAGTCTGACCTTGTTCAATGTGTATACAGTACAACATGCTCGTTTCCAAACCACACCACGCATATCTGAGTTATATTCATGCATGCATGGGTTTCAAACATCATGATCTCTTATTCAAATATTTGAATTCAACTTTACATTGATTATGACCTCACCTAGTCTTTTACACCCACACAATCGTCTTCTCTTTAAAATTATACCACTAACTTTCTCTCGTGCATGCACACACACTACCAGTCGGCATTATCCATCGCACACATGCAATCTTTTCTTCAGGTTAGTCTCCCATGCATGCACACACACACACACCTCCCCCTCTCCATCATATAGGGCATTCTTTATCTCTCACGTGCATGCGCAACGATCGATGTTCCTCTATGTGTGTGTATATATAGCTAGGTCTTTCCCAATTTTCCACACAAACCGATCAATCTATATATCTAGCGAGGTCTCACCCTCTTTCCCACCTCCACATCGATCAATCTATATCTCTCTATATAGGATTACATAGCTAATACACCCACATTAATTATATATCCAACGTCCCCCTCTCATCATCCATGCCTTCCGCTTGATCTCTCAGACGCGCGCACAGTGGCGAAGACAGGGGCAGCAAGGGCCCCCCCTAACATCACTATGTATCGAGGCTAATATGAATGTGATCATTAGACAACTGCTGGTAAAATGGTTTAAGTTGATGAATTGGCCCTCCTCGTAAAGGAATAGCAATGCTTGGCCCCCTAGCTCATTTATTTTTCATGGCTCCGCCACTGCGCGCAACAACGCACGTTCTCGCCCCCTCTCTTTAAATATTGATCTCACACTTGTGCACTCCTTCATAGTCTCCCTTCACTTGGCCCCTCGCACCATATTTATCCCCCACCGAATTTTGCCACATGTACAATCTAGCAGACTCCATGGTTGAACTTAAGCATAATGCACAAACTTCAAAACACAAGTGCTTCTCCTTTGTTCTAGAATCTTCCGTATCATAACTGCCCAAACTCTTTTTCTAGTTGAATTGCCATTATTTGTCTTTACTTTATGCTTTAGAACACACAATTCGATGAATCATAAAATAGATTAAGGGATTCTTTGATTCAAAGGATTCTCAAAGGAATTTTGGAGGATTCTAATCCTTAGGAATTTTTCCTATCTTGGTTGTTTGATTCGTAGGATTGTAAACCATAGGATTTTTTACATAGGATTCATTTGAACTAGATTTCATAGGAAACATCCCATCCACTCAAACATCTTTGAAAGAATCCTTCGGTTTTTCTATGCACAATCAAACACTCGTACAATCCTGTACGATTCAAGATGACATTCCACTCTAATCCCATGTTTTTCCTATTCCTGTGTTTTGGAAATCCTACGTATCAAAGAGGCCCTAGATTTTTTTATAAAAACTAGTTGATTTTGAATGAGATGAACTATAAGAATTAAACGAACATCTACATCAGGCATATATGACTCAAAGCATACATGCTATAGTGTGCTATTTATTCATAATTTGGTTGCCAAATCAGATGCGTGCAATGCACGTGTACTTTACTAGTACTTCAAGTATGTGCAAAAGACGTAAATTAGAATTCCAATGGCACGCTACGCAGTGTCTCTCTTATAGTTCATGAAGCCACGTGGCATATGTGGAGGCGTTGTCGCGACCTCCTTGTGTGGATTAATTACACTAACGTGCTTCTGGTTTCAGAAGAATGTACTCGTCCTCCCTGAGGCACACTAGCGGTACATGCACGAAGGGAAGATGTGCACGCACGCCACACATGCACTCATTCCCTCGCACGCACACGCGGGTACACAGGGGACGCATTTTTGTATGAAGATCCACCCCATGTGATAATTTGACGCAAGTAAAGTCCTTCACTTCATTGATGGTCAATTAATACAGCACATGCAAATTGAGTGGACGTGAGGGAGAGGAACAAAGACATTACTACTCCACTGCGTGCATGTGAGTAGTAAAATCATGGGTTGCTACTTCCATTGGTCTCCTTCGTATTTTGTCCCAATTTTTGACCATATTTTTAAGTAACATAATATTTATGCATGTCATAAAAAGTGGCACAAAAAAGGGGGCCAATAAACCAGGAAGCAGGCAGCATGATCATTTTTTGCCAGGGCTACTGTTGTGGCCTTTGTATTTAAGTATGGACAGAGTGGAGTAGTACTATCTTTATCTTAGCCTCGTACGGCTCTCCCAGTGCCTAGGATTGCCTCCCCGCCTCGCCCACCTGATCCCGCCATGGAGGATCCAGCCATGGATAATCCCTTAGATCCCAGGATCCCGCGGGCTGCCCTCTCGCTGCAACCCGCAGCACTGCCGCCTTTGAGTGAAACTCACATGTGTTTTAGAGGGGATCCACTATTCTGGAATCGCATATCGGTGGCACCGGAGGACATGCCAGGGCTGCGTTTCAGGTGGTGGGCAGCAAGGGCAAATCGAGTCGAGGAAGCGTCACATCGATTAGAGAGAAGTTCCAAGGAGCCGTGCCTGGCATAGCACAAGGCGGAGGCGCAAGTCGATCTCAGGGGAGAGATGCTGAGGGATGTCAGCATCTATTAGAGTCACATTGATTTCGAGCTAGGGATAATGGCATAGATCATATTCACGGAGTCGACTGCGGAGGAAAGAACGTGCATGCCTGCGCAATGGCATGAGCAGCTGGTGCAACTGTTCAAATGGGCAGCAGGAGAAGCCAAATCCCGAGACCAGTTGCGGTGGCGCCGCTGGGCATGCATCGTAGGCGAGGTGAGCTGCCCCTCCTTCCCCGTCAGCGATGCAGTGACCTAGTCGGTTGCTGCTGCAGTGAACTTGCAACGCCATGTCGGTTTGCAACCTGTGAAAATGCTTGGTCGTTTGGAAAAAGATGGTAACTGATTTATTACAGAATGCTTGGTCGTGACAATCAACCGAAGCCACAACCAGAAGTCTCCATTGCGTAATACTTTATGGTCGGTCACACCAATAGACGGTCAGTCAGACCCGCGTCTCACCGAAGGGACATGCATCAGCTTGGTCTGACATGTACAACCAGTTACATCACTGACTTGTGCGACCGCATTTGAGCAGTGTAGTACTCCCTCTATCTCAGTTTACAAGTCTTGCACGTGTACCTAGGTCGTTAATTTGACCAACTTAATAAGAGGCATACATTACAAAAAATATATCATTGCAAACTTCAAATATTCTATTTTTTAATGATATATATTTTATGTTAAACAATTTATTTTATATAAGTTACATTCACAACCTAGATACACGTGCAAGCCTTGTAAACTGAGATGGAGGGAGTACTTGAAATTTATGTTCCACTAAACTCATCGGGAGCCGTTTCAGGCCTCGAAACCAAAACTATCAATTAATCTTTACCTTGTTCCCATCACGTTCCAAAGTACTAGTGCTATAATTAAGTGCAAGCCATCTCACACCTACTAGTACGTACCAAACCTAAACGTGTTCCCACTATGCAGGTTTTAGTACTAGTGCTAGTACTTAGGTTATAAAAAGGGGAACTACCTAACCGAAAATTACTCTACCTTCCTCCTCATAAGTCCTTCGTCCGTCATTGCCATGGCCGGTGTGCAGAGCTCTAGGTCAAGAACGACTTGTAACAAGGGAGCGACAACCAAGGCTATTGGAAAAAAGAGGGCTCGCCGCCTCGCAGAGACCTCGAAAGATCTCTCACGGGCAGGCGATGGCTCCCAGGAGCGCCCTAGCCACGGAGGCAAACATGCCGGCATGTCCAATTAGCTCAATAAGCACCTCAATAAGCAGAAGGAGTTCATCCACGGCTTGATGGAGCTGCTGAAGGAGAGCCTCGACAACATCCCCATTGAGCTCAATGAGTAGGGGAGTTGACCGCCGACTTGGTGATGCCGCTGAAGAAGAGCATTGCCTTGAAGAAGAGGGCGACCGGTGAAATCCTGCAACTTTAGGAGGACAAGGCAAAGCTCTGCCACGAGCTCAACCTGCTAAAGGAGGAGAATGCCGGCTGGAAGAAGCTGCATGAGAATAGTAGTTCCTCGATGAAGATGCTGCAGGCCCTAGTCATGGAACAGAAGGAGGAGTTTGTGAAGCTCCGCATCGAGCACCTGGCTTCTGTCAAATTACGTAATGCGGCCGTGGAACAAATGATGAAGGCTTGCGTCGAGAAATCCCGCGTCATGGACATAGTGAAGAAGATGCGGAGGAGACGTGCAAGGAGATGGAGGTCATGGAGGCGATGAAGAAGCAGTTACGACTTCACGGCCAGCAACCCTTCATGTAGTAGAGAGCAGCGCCCTAGTCTTGTGTGTGTGTGTGTCCTCCTTCTTTTTGGGTGGTGATAATCTTCCTTCTTCTTTTGCTCATGTGTTTCTTCTTTTGCTTTGGGTGTTATCTCTGCGAGGCATGAATAGAACAATGCTAACAATGAGATGACTAGCAAATTAGATCATTTTTATCACCATATGGCACTGGGCTGTCGTGTTTCGTGCTCCTCCGTCGTACTCCAGTGGAAAACTTGAGTATACCACATGGTTCTTTGCTCCTCCTCAGGTCATCGGCACATTTATATGAGCAGTCAAATCACAAGGCCCCGCCTTCCAGTAGTAATGAGCCGTTAAATCACAAAGGCCCTCGCCTCTCTTGAAACCGACCAAGCTAGACTGCCCCGCCCTCTAGCCATTTAAAAAATGTATACTTTTGTACAGTAGTAGTACCGATGGATTGCACCATGGAGCAAAACTAACAAGATGAAATTAAAGAAAAAAGGTGGTACATATAGAGAGCGCTCATCGCCAAATTATGCATATACTACTATTAAAAAAGCTAATACGTGCTTAAATGGGATGCTAAATTCTATTAAAGAAATAGCATACCTATTTAATTCTTGGGTTCTTATTATTTCTGCCACTAGTTGTGTATCACTACTCAGTTTTGCCATTGGAAGTTACAACTACTCAAAAATGACATCGGTCCGTGAGATGCCTGCTCAAAAATGCAATTAGATATCTCAAAAATGTCAGCGTTAAGTTAGATGTTTGTTCAAAATGCCATTAGACATTGTTATTTTCATGTCAAACCCGTTGACCATGTTATATGACGAAAATAAGCCGATTCTCACAATGATAAGTGTGGCCCCGCTTGTCAGGAGTAACCAAGCGAATAATTTTATAGGAAAATAAGAACGCTGTTGGGATCAAGTAGGCCCCACACTTTATTTTACTGTAGTGTGATAGAGGGAGAGCTGGCATGTTGGTCCATCGGTATTTATGTCATTATAACATGGAAAAAGAGATTTGAGTCACAATAATGGTGTCCAGCACAACACACCCCTGAAATAAAACTAAGCACCCTGAAATTCTTTGACAATACTAAGCACCCTGAAATTCTTTGACAACTAAACTGCTGGCTATATGATGTTGGCCATATACATTGTACGTATATAATGTGAAGAAACGAGTGGTAGTACTATGCAAACTAAAAGATGAACTGTAAGAAATACTATTATGTACATACTGAAGAGTTAAAGTAACGAGAAGAAACATAACATAGTTCTATTGGGGGCTCAGCAAAACACGCCCCTCAAATAAAACTAAGCACACCTGAAATTAAACTAAGCAACTAATCCGGCAGACACTGCATTAGAACCACCATGAGCAACGACACTGCCACCTTACTCGGACTCCTCGTCCACGTCCTCGACTTCGTCCTTGTCCCTCTTCCTCTTGGCCGATACTTCTTTGCTTGAACCGCACACTTGGCTCTTGCTCTTCATCCAACCCTTGTAGATATTGAAACAATGGTAGCCATCCATTGCAGCGTAGTGGATGTGGTCTATATCTAGTACATTCCATTTCCATGCATGATGAAACTTGGGCGGAGGTTTCTGCAGTTTACCGTACGAAGGATGAACCATGGCTCCTGCTAGGGTCAGCAATGAAGGCTGATCACAGGAGGGCACCAGCTCATTCTTCTGGAGGTCGAAGGGGTTGCCTACAACGAGGCCTATCAAACCCAGGACTGTCCTTTCGTTCGTAAAGTCTACAGTAACAAATTTGACTAGGCTGCCCTTGAGGAAGTTCTTAAATTCCTCGCACTCAACATCGGCATGGCATATGTGGTAGACCAAGCATAAGTCATGCACGCAAACCTATATCACGACGGGCTGCATCTTCTCATCCTCCTTTAGATTCTTCTCTTTGTCCATGGTTGTGGTGTACTCAACATCTAGCCTAGCGACCCACTCATCATTTGAGTTTTCGAACATGCGTCTGAAGCAAGCAAGGCATCCTTTCACCATCGCGGAAGAACGGGTGTAGATGAGGTCGAACTCATCGCCGGTGATGGTTCTAACCTTGTACTCACCGCTGATCATGGAGATTTGGGACGCCATGTGTTGGGGATATGACTACCAGGTATGACCCGCCCGGGAGGGGACGGGTCAACTACAAATGGCAGTTTACATAAATAAAGCCCAAGAGTATACAAGATGACGGTTTACGATTAGGCTTATGATAGGCCCAAGCCAGGAGGCGGCTCATGGCCCGTAAGTATAAACCGCCATGTATGAGTAGACTTGTAATGCAAGGCATGTAAGATACGTCGCCGAGCCGGACACGTTGTATGAGCCGTTCGGGACTTTGTAGGCCGCAGGGTGCCAACCCGTGTATATAAGGGGACGACCCAGCGGCGACTTAGGGCAAGAAACCACAGATCGAGAGCCAAGTCAAGAGGATTCGCTCCTTGGTCATCGAAACCTAGCAATACCATAACAACTGGACTAGGCCTTTACCTTCACTGCAAGGGGCCGAACCAGTACAAACCTCTTGTGTCCTCTATCCCGACTAATCCCTTTAAGCTTCCTAGTTACGATGGCTCCACGACTAAGTCCTTTCACTAGGACATCTGCCGTGACAATTCCACGACAGTTGGCACCCATCGTTGGGCCAGCGCATGGTGGATTTGAGTTCTTGAAGGGCAGCTTCGAAGGGCTCAAGGGATACGCTGTGGGCCAGATGACCAAGAGTCGTTGCGGCAAGCTCTACATCAATGACGCAGGCTCAGTTGAGAACGGGTATCGGGTCCCCTTCGGCAGGATCAACGTCTTCATCGGCCGGATCGGCGAGTCGGGTCCTGAGCCGGACATCTACACCAACATCATCGAGACGGCTCAGCGCGCGAGACCCGCCCGGGCTCAGCCGGCTATGAAGCGGGCCTTCGTGGGATGCATCCATGGAGGCGAATTTTCTGAAAGATCTGTGTCTGGTGGCGAGACGACCGTGCAATCTGATGGCGAGTCATCCATGGGTGAGACAGATTCGTTGTATCAACGGCAAGATGGTGGGATTGGGGGCTATTCCGATGGCAGCAGTATTCCGGACCCCTTTGAGCCACTGAGCAGAGCGGGGATCTTCATGACTGGCACACAGCCCGCTAAAAACTCTATGGCTGTGGCAGCAATGACCACCGGGTAGCGGCCGGGGCAGGAGGCCCCGCACGCCCGCCGACTCAGGTGCTGATGGATCTCATGGATAGGATGACAGCCCTGTTGACTGCCATGGTTGAACCGGCGGATCAGGCTCAACTCGATGCGGAGGTGGCATGGTTGCGTGAGGAAGTAGCACAAGCCAAAGAAAACTTAGCGATGGAGGACGTCGGGATGGCTACAGAGCAGGCGGCTTTGGATGCTCGAGCTCAGCAGCTTCAATCAGAGGCTTTTCGGCTCACGATGGATCTGAATGCATCAAACGAGGTCATGAGGAGAAGGCACGAGAAGACTCAGTCACGTCTACCTTTGACTTACGATCCTAGGAACCTCTTCTACACACCCGGTGCAGGTCCCAGTAACCCGCCAGAGGTAAACCGAGTCGCAACACCCGGGGCTGGGGCATCGGTTCAGCCCCGGGTTATGGAACCCCCTCGTGTGAATACTGCTCCGCCTCATTATACGCCGACACCATCGGGTCATTTTTATAACCCTTTGGAGAATCTAATCGCTGCATCGGCACATTTGGCGGCTCTCCCGATGGAGGGCGACTCTCCGACGGTGATCGAAACGCGAAGGGTCAGAGAACTTCTTCCGATGGCTCTGGCACAGCAGGAGGCATAGTCTTGTAGTTGAGACAGGATTCATTCGACCCCTCGCCCAAGCCGGATCCCAAGCTATAGTAGGCATATGGATTCAGCAGTCGTATCAAGCAATGCCAAGCACCGTAACCAGCCGCGCAGGCATGACCCGGCGTGTGATGGAGCTCTTAACTTGGTTGACCAGGATAGGATCCGCTAAGAGGCTGAGCGGGCGGTTCAACAGGCAGCTGAGCAGGTGGCTCACCAAGCTTTTTCGGTTTATCCGATGACCTCTGTCGAAGAAGGTGTGGCCACAAGCACAGGGAGTGTCCCTTGCTTGGTGCCGGCTCTGCGTAATGAGTTCTTGCCAAAGGATTTCAAGGGGCCTCAGAAGGTGCCTAATTACACAGCCGACTTACAGCCCAGGGCATGGATTGAAAGTTATGAGATGGCCATAGAATTGCTGGAGGTCAGTGACGCAGCAATGGCTAAGTACTTCACTATGATGCTGGATGGAATGGCCCGCACTTGGTTAAAGGAACTGCCACCTAATTCCATTGGTTCCTGGGCCGTGTTAAAGGCCCGGTTTATTCAGAACTTCAAAGATACATTCAAGCAGCCCATGTCAATTGTGGACTTGACTAATTGCAAGCAAGAGGAAGGTGAGTCCACGACCCATTGGGGGCGCCGAGTAAAGGAAATAATACATTCATCTGATAAGATGGATGCCGGCTCCGCGGTCTTAATGTTGGAGAAAAATTGCCGCTTCGAACCTCTAAAACAGAAGCTGGGGTGTCGGGGAAACTGATCCACCAACACCTATGGGGACCGGGCCCCTTTCGGTTCGGAGGGGGGCGGAGGCCGCGCAAAGAGAGGATCGAGGCGGTACACGCGAGCAGTTTTACCCAGCTTCGGGCCGCACGGATGCGTAAAACCCTACTGCTGCTTGTTTGTGTGTATTGAATTCTTGCTCAGGAGCGATGGATGCTGCCAGACCGAGTGTGAGAGTGTTCCTGATGTTTCGAATGAGCCGAACCTCCTCTACGTTGTGCTTGGGCCTCCTTTTATACTTTCAAGGGGTCACCGACAGGTGGCAACGTAGACTAGAAGGGTAAAAATGGAAAAGGATGCGGTAGGTGCGGCTACCGCTACTGTGGACACAGTGCACCCTACCTAACTCTGACAGCAGGGGACAAGGTCATTGAATGCCCATCTGAGTTGCCTAAACAGTGCAAAAAGTGACCGTTAGGGGTGCCACCGTTTGCCATGATGGCCTTCTCTTCATCTCCGCTTGCCACCGCGTACCCCTGGCTGCACAGGCTCCCGCCACGTGCCCCTCAGGAAGCCTCATGGCGACACGCGGGTGGGTGCGCTGGAGCGAGGGTACAGAGTGGCAACGGTCCCCCAGCGAGTACCTTGTCGGGGTCGTCGTCTTGTTGAGTCCAGAAGCTTGTCGCTCACCGGACCTTGCCGGGACGCGCGGTGCATCGCGGCAAGTTTCTTGAAGTGCCGTGGTTGGCCTTCCCGGCAAGCTCCTCTTGCCGGGGCCTTGTCTCTTCCCGGCAAGATCCTCTTGCCGGGGCCTTGTCTCTTCCTCTTGAATGCTTTGTTCTTGAATCGCTCCAAAGGAACCCAGGCCTTGTCTCTTCCTCTTGAATGCTTTGTTCTTGAATGGCTCCAAAGGAACCCACGGAGGACTCTGGCGGTCGTCCGGCAAGCCTTGCCGCGCGGCGCTGCAACTGCCCGTGCACGAGTTCGGGATACTAGGGTAACCCTACTCTAGTACACCGACAGGAGCCCCTGGGCCTGGGCCACACACGGTGCGGAGCGCTGTTGGGCCAGGCCCAAAACAAGGCACGGGCACGCATGGAGCCTGGGTTATGCCGAATCTAACTCCGTATCCACCGTGCCCCCCATAACGGCATGCGTCAATCGCGGAGTCATGGGAGAGATCGTGGGCGGTTGTTTATTTGGAAGGCCGAAATGTCCGCCCCGTCCCTCTTTATAAGCAGGGGAAACAGGGGCATTTCCCTCACCTTCGCCCTTCGCTGCTGTAATCTCAGAAATCTCCGCCGCCCTCCTCCGCCTGCAGAGATGAAAGAGGGCAGCGCTCCGCCCCCGTTGCTGCCGCCACCACCAGCGCCGTCGATCTCCCCCACCGCCTCCGCCATGCCTCCGAAGCCCGGAAGGGGAAGGCCACGAAGGCCGCGGCCGCGAAAGCTGTGAAGTCGACCGAAGCGCAGCGAGGCGCTGCGGAAGG
Organism: Triticum aestivum; assembly: GCF_018294505.1. Lineage (NCBI taxonomy): Eukaryota > Viridiplantae > Streptophyta > Magnoliopsida > Poales > Poaceae > Triticum > Triticum aestivum. Next base: position 642,246,783 of record NC_057797.1, read on the forward strand.
AGCGGGCCACTTTCCCCCCCGAGCTCTCTGCGAAGGAGATGAGGGAGTGGTACTATCTCTTCTAGTCGACGGAGACGCGGGCGCATCCGCGCATGAAGGTACTCTCCGCCGTCGCCTCGCAAGCAGCTCCAGTTGGCGGATATCCTTTCTTTGCCGTGTTCTTCTACTGCGGGCTCTGCCCGCCATTCTCTGATTTCTTTTGCGACGTCATGAACACCTATGGGCTCCACCTCCTTGACTTCACCCCCAACGCCGTTCTGACCATGGCAGTTTTCGCCCATCTATGTGAGAACTTTGTCGGAGTCCACCCCAACGTAGCTCTCTTCCACCATTTCTTTATGCCTTGTGTCGAGAGAGGGGAGCCTCTTGCCGGCGTGATCGCCTAGATCTCGCGGGCCGGCAAGAAGGAGACCTATCTGGAGGGGGAGCTCCGCAGCAAGTGGGACGAGTGGAGAGCAGATTGGTGCTGAGTTGTAGAAGAGAGCCCGCAGCCGTTCACCGCCCTGCGCCAAGCCCCAGCAGTGCGTGGCAATGACTGGAGCGCTCTGTCCATGGACGACGACAAGCTGAAGATCGCCACCACTCGGATCTTGCGTCTCAGGCTTGCTGCGCTGACTGTAGGAGCTGTCGGCACAGATTTCCTTCGCCGGCGGATCGCCCCTCTGCAGGCGAGGGGGAGACCCGCCTGGGAATTTGGAGGCCCGGCAGATATCATGAGGTTGCGCCTAGGCCTCAACTTCAATTTCACCGTCATAGAGTTGGACGGGATACTCAAGGAGATATTCAAGCACGATCCACAGCATCCCGAGTGGTTCAGGTTGCCGGCAGGCGTCGTTCCTCTGTGCAACAACTCCTCGCGCGACCGCATCTGCGCCATGATGCCGTTGTGTGATTCGCACGGGATAGCTCCAACTTGGCAGGAGCCTGCCGGAGACGTTGTGCAGCAGTTCTTCGACAGCCTAGTGGAAGTAGCGGTCAATGCTGACGACAAGAAGCTCCTCACCCACGACACCACCGATCAAGAGATGGAACGCATCGCCACCAGGGCGGAAGAGGCGGCGGCAGCCGCAGCCGCGGGTGAATTTGGGTTCACGGTGGAGGAAGCGGATGCGGCATCGGCGATGAGTCTTGCTGAGCGGGAGTGGCCCGAAGACGAAGAAGAGCTTGCCGCGCCCGACGCTGAGTTGAGTGAGCCCGCCGAGGGTGCGAGCGGCCCGCCATCTCCGGGGAGCTTGCCGGGAATAGGGCCCGAAATGCAGCCCCCAGTGCAGCCAAGAAGACGCCTCCGCAGGATCGGGGACGCAGCAGGGCGGCAAGCTGGTCAACAGCTGCAGCGCCGCACGACACGCTCCGCCGCGGCAAGTACGGTTGCCGCGGGTGCGCCTCCCGCCGCAGCGGCAACTGGGGCGGGGTCATCTCGGGCCGGCGCCGCAGTCCCCGCCAAGCGGCCAAGGGATCCCACCCCTCCACCTCGTCGCGCCAGAGGTAGGCCGAACTTCGACCTCTCCGCGCTCAGCTCCGACGAGGAAGAGGAAGAAGAGTAAGATTCCCTTGTTGTTCTCGTAGTTCTTCAACTTGCCATTCCTGACTTGCATCTGATCTGACCCACCCTGGACTCTCCCTTTTCAGGACACTGGCCCAGAGGGCGGCGAAGAGGGCCAAGGCTCAGGTGGTGGTCATCGAGGACGAGCCCATTGCGACGACAGGAGGCGCGCCCGAGACCACCTTGCCGGATCCGGCCATCACTTCGCAGAGCAGCCCCCAGCGTAAGCATATGGTTTACTTTCTGCTTCTGGGTGCGCGTGGTTGCTCTTTTCCTTTGTTGACATCTAATCACTGGTTTGTTTGTGTAGGAGCAGAACAGCTTCATAAGGAGGGCGTGGTGATCTCCTCCGACTCGTCGTCTGCTTCGACTATGCCGCCAAGGGCGGACTCCCCGGCAAGGGAGCGTTCTCCGGTAAGGGAGGAGCCTCCGGCAAGGGAGGAGTCTCCGGCAAGGGACAGCGCTAACGATCCGCCGGCGGTGGAGCTTATGACAGCGGATCCCAGCACAGGTAATCCTTCCTGCCCGAAACTTTCTTTGTATTCTTCTGCTGATTTTTCTTCTTGAGTGCTTGTTTGACTTCTCATTCTTCTCAGGTCGTCAGGTCCACCCTCCGCGGATCCCACGGAGACCGAGGCGGGCGGTGGAGAGGACGCGCGCGACAACACTGATGATGCCACGGCCGCCGAAGACGGAGCTGGTGCCGATGTGCCTGCCGGTGAAGAGGCCGCCAAGGCTGCCGCCGAGGAAGCTGGCGGGGGATCTGGCGATCGCACTGACGGCCCTGAGGCCGCAGGAGCGTCAGGCGCTGCACCGACCGTCGATCCCTCCGCCACTGCTGCAGCGCCAGGCTCTGAGGAGCCCCAGCCCGGCGCCTATCTGAAGGTTGGCGAGGGCATCTTCATCAAGCTCCCTTGGGCGTCAAGCTCCAAGGCACCGGTGGAAGGAGAAGTTTTGGATGGGGAGGTGCTCGCCTCCGCCGGGTTGTCGATCGTTGACGCGCCGGGAAGCAGGAGTGACGAGCCCAAGGAGGAGCGGCTGCTGCGGAGGCTGCAGGAGCTCTATCGCGCTCGTCAAGTCAAGTTGGAGTCCCGGGAAGCGCTCGTCACGAAAGCGAGCGTGGATATAGAGAAGTGCGCGGAGGAGCTCCGGGGTTTTCGCCAGGAAGCTCTCCGGGCCTTGGCGGAGGAGCGGGAGCAGCTTGCTGAAGAGCGGAAGGCCTTCCTCCTCGAGAAGGCCGAAGCTGAAGAGCAGCAGCGGCTCACCGGCGAGAAGCTGTACGCGCGAGAAGGCGAGCTGACTCAGCAGAAAGTGAACCTCGACAGCCACGAGGAGGAGCTTGCCGCGCGCGAACGGGCACTTGGTGGGTCGCTCCAAGAGGCAAAGGATGCGGCTGCGGCTGCCGAGACCGCCAAGAAGGAATTGGAAGAAAAGGTGGCGCAGCTGGAGGCTGATCTGAAGGTGGGTGGCGAAGAGCTTGTCGCGCTCAAGCTGGAGCACGAGAAGGACGCCCTTGCCCACGGTGAGCTGCAGGGCCAACTCTCCGAGAAGGGCAAAGAGCTGCGCGCCGCCAAGAATTCCAATGCTGATCTGGAGCTGAAGCTGGCCACCCTGACGGAGACGTTGGACGGCGCCAAGAAACAGGAGGCGGACTTGAAGAAGGACATCAAGGCCAACGAGGCGCTGCTAGCGAGGGCCACCGAAACCCAGAATCTTTTCAGAGATACTGTGGCGCTCTGGACAGAGGGCCTCGTGAACATTGCTGCAGTCATCGAAGAGAAGCTGGTGCAATTGGGGGTGGAAGGCTTCGGGTACTCCTCCGACGAGAACCTCCAACCCAGCGCCAAGCTCACTCTGTTCTTCAAAGGCGTGGCGGCGGCGCTCCAGCAACTCCGGGAACGGATCCCAAAGCAGTTGGCCGACGAGTCACGCTGGATTTGTGCCGGAGTTCTGGAGAAGGTGCTGGTGAAGGTGGCCTTTCGCAATCCGGGCCTCAACCTCACCAACGTCCTCAAGAGGCTGCCGGCGGACGCTGATCTTGACGCACTTAAGGCCCTCGTCGCACCCATTGTGGACAGGGTGAACGAGGTCAAAAGGGTTGACGGCGGTCGCGTAGATTAGGCCGTCCATTTTCTTCTTTTCTTGTCGCTGCCAGTCATGTCATGGGAACACTTTATTAGAGGCGTGACAAGTTATTTTTGTAATATAACTCTATCTTAGGCAAAAAATTGTTGTGTTACTTCCTTTACTCGACTCTTGGCTTTGTATGGTTTTGCCCTACGCTTTCTAGGGAAACTTGCCGGTGCAGGCACCCTTGCCGCGAGCGCCGAGTGCGGAACTTCAGCAGCCTGCTGGCGGGGTCGCTACCGACAAGCAACCTTGTCGCAACTAGTTGCATCTCACTTAAGTTGTTGAGCGGACTCGAAACAAAGTAAGGGCGCAGCTAGCTACGAGTTGGTTCCTCCGCGCACAGGTTTTCCATACAAAGCACGGTCGTTTAAGGAAAATAACTCAAAAACTTAAAAAACTGATTGCTCAAACTTTAGCAACTTAGCTTTTCTGTCGTCTGCTTCCCGGCAAGGAGAAACTTTCTTGAACGGCCTGGTCCACACCATTATCTTCTCCTTCCCCCCCCCCCCCGGTAAATCTTGTGGGCGAGGGAACCTTCCTTCTTTTGAGAAAGAAACAGAGAAATAAAGTAATGATATGGAGCCTTGGGCTCGTTATCGCTTACCGGGGTCTGGTGCTGCACAAAGTGTCAGATAACATATGCGAAAAAGGATTATAGCATAAAAAAAACTGACAAGATGTGTGGGGCACATGAACTTTACTGGTGCACGGGGTCTGCGCCCGGCTTTGTACAAAGGATTACATGCAACAGCGGCAAGACTTGTACAAAAGGTGGTTGCCGGAAAAGCTTCCGGCAACCGCGCCCTACGGGTAAAACTTACGAAGATGTTCAATGTTCCAGGAGTTGCTCACCGGAATGCCATCTTCGGTCTCAAGGCGGACAGCGCCGGGCCTAGTGACTCGTTTCACCCGATAAGGGCCTTCCCACTTCGGCGTCAACTTGTTGGAATTCTTGGCGGACTGAACACGCCGAAGAACAAGGTCGCCTTCCTCGAAGCTCCTGGCTTTAACTTTGCGGCTATGGTAGCGACACAAAGCTTGCTGGTAGCGAGCGGCTCGCACAGCAGCCTGAAGACGGTCTTCCTCAAGGAGCAGCGCGTCATCTTGGCGCAACTGCTCTTGCTCGAGCTCATCATAAGCGAGCACTCGAGGTGACCCATAAACGAGTTCCGTGGGGAGAACTGCCTCTGCTCCATAGACTAGAGCGAAGGGTGTCTGGCCAGTGGCTCGATTTGGCGTCGTCCTGATCGACCAAAGAACCACCGGCAGCTCCTCGATCCAGTTTCTTCCGCACTTGTGCAGCCTGTCGAAAGTTCTGGTCTTGAGGCCTCGCAGCACTTCAGCATTTGCCCTCTCCGCTTGACCGTTGCTTCTCGGATGTGCAACAGAAGCGAAGCAGACCTTGGCGCCAAGATCTTGGACGTACTGCATGAAGGTGCGGCTCGTAAATTGCGTGCCGTTGTCGGTGATGATCCTGTTAGGGATCCCGAAACGGCAAACAATCGACCTGAAGAACTTGACTGCTGACTGTGATGTCACATTCCTCACTGGTTCCACTTCCGGCCACTTTGTGAACTTGTCGATGGTGACGTACAAGAACTCAAAGCCCCCGACAGCTCGGGGAAAGGGGCCGAGGATGTCGAGCCCCCAGACCGAAAATGGCCAGGATAAAGGGATCGTCTGGAGAGCTTGAGCTGGCTGGTGTATCTGTTTGGAATGGAACTGGCACGCTTCACACTTGGTTACTTGTGCAGTTGCATCCTGGAGGGCTGTCGGCCAGAAGAAACCTTGTCGGAATGCTTTGCCGGCAAGTGTTCTTGCGCCAATGTGGTGACCACATATGCCTCCAGGTATCTCTGCCAACAGCTGTTGTCCATCTTCCCGGCGAATGCACTTCAATTTCACACCATTGAGTCTTATTCTGTACAGTGTGTTGTCGACAAACTTGTACATACTTGACTGCCGGGCTACTCTTTCCGCTTCTTCTTGCTCTTCGGGAAGCTCTCCTGTCTGAAGGAAACGGACAATCTGCTGCGCCCATGCTGGAGCTTGCGGCTCGACAACAAGGGCTAAAGGCATATCTGTTGCTGTGGGAACATCCGCTTCTACGGCAAGAACCTGCGGTTCGGCCGGAGCATGATATTCCCCGGCAAACTTGCCGGAGCAAAACTTGTCGGGAGCGTCTGCTTCAACGGAACAAACCAAGAGGTTTGCCGGAGCAGACTGCTCCTCAGCACTCTTGGCGTCGATCTTGGGGACCTTCTTGGCGGCGGCTTCGGGAAGCTCTGCCAGAAAGTAGTCACCAAAAACCAACTTCCTCTTCTTATTCTGTTCAGTTGATGGTGTCACGGATGGTTGAGTCAGCTTGAGCACAAAGATCCCTGGTTCCACGGGTAACTTTAGTGCTGCGCACTTTGACAGGCCGTCGGCAATGTCATTCTGAGCTCGCGGAACATGCTCCATTTGCAGGCCGTCAAAGTGTTCTTCTAGCTTTCTCACTTCATTAACATAAGCTTCCATCAATGGACTCTGGTAGTTCTTGTTCACTTGGCAGACGACAAGCTGCGAGTCACCCCTTACAATGAGTTTCTTGATCCCAAGGTCGGCTGCGATTCTGAGCCGGCAAGCAAACCCTCATACTCTGCAGTATTGTTCGTTGCTTGCTCCTTGGGAAAGTGCATCTGGACTACGTACTTGAGGTGCTCTCCGGTGGGTGCGATAAGCAGCACGCCAGCACCGGCGCCTTGCAGCGAGAAGGCACCATCAAAGTACATCAGCCACTCTTTGCTTGTCTCCTTGACGGGGATGCTCGTCTCTGGAATTTCTTCGTCTGGGGTTGGCGTCCACTCTGCTATGAACTCTGCCAATGCCCTACTTTGGATCGTTGCAGTTCTCTCAAACTTGAGGCCAAAGCTTGACAGTTCCAATGCCCACTCGACAATCATGCATGTTGCTTCTGGATTCTGCAGTATCCTCTTCAGCGGAAAGCGAGTGACAACTGTGATCTCGTGTGCCTGGAAGTAATGGCGCAGCTTTCTTGAGGCCATGAGAAGGCCGAAAAGCAATTTTTGCACACCAGAGTACCTCGACCTAGCCCCCTGGAGAAGGGAGCTGACAAAGTAAACTGGGCGCTGCACCATCTTCTTCTGCACCTCCTTGCACGTCAGCGCAGATTCAACTTTGTCGGGGCCAGAGCTTGTCGGAGAAGCCCCCTGCTTGTCGCTGGATTCACTTGCCGCGGTTGCTGGCTCATCGTCCGCCTCCCTCTCCGCTACTAACGCAGCACTAACCACTTGATTGGTTGCTGCCAGATATAGCAGCAACTTCTCTTGTGGCTTAGGTGCGACAAGTATTGGAGTGGAGGACAGGTACCTCTTCAAGTCCTGTAGCGTGGCCTCCGCTTCTGGAGTCCATTTCATTGGACCTTCCTTTTTCAATATTTTGAAAAATGGCAGGGCGCGCTCAACAGACTTAGAGATAAACCTGCTGAGAGCAGCCACGCAGCCGGCAAGCCTTCGCACATCCTTGACGCGCTTCGGTGCTTCAATCTGCTCGATGGCCTTGATCTTGTCGGGGTTGGCTTCAATTCCCCGCTGAGACACAAAGAACCCGAGAAGCTTGCCGGAAGGGACTCCAAACACGCACTTCTCGGGGTTGAGCTTGAGGTTGATCTTGCGCAGATTTGCAAAAGTTTCTTCTAAATCTTGGATCAGGGTAGCCTTGTCCTTGCTCTTGACCACTATATCATCCATGTAGGCTTCCACATTTCTGTGTATCTGGGGCTTAAAAGCGACATGGACTACCCTTGCAAATGTTGAACCAGCATTCTTCAACCCAAAGGGCATCCGTACAAAACAGTATGTGCAGCAAGGGGTGATAAATGCGGTTTTTTCCTCATCCTCTTCTGCCATGAAGATTTGATGGTATCCTGAATATGCATCAAGAAATGAAAGCAAATCACATCCAGCTGTGGAGTCAACAATCTGGTCAATGCGCGGCAAGGGAAATGGATCTTTGGGACAAGCTTTATTGACATCAGTGAAGTCTATACAAAGCCTCCATTTCCCGTTCGCCTTGCGCACGACTACAGGATTGGCCAACCACGTGGGATGGAGCACTCCTCTGACAAGGCCTACTGCTTCTAATTTCCTGATCTCTTCTGCAATGAACTCTTGGCGCTCCACTGCTTGCTTCCTGACTTTCTGCTTGACGGGCCGCGCATGAGGACAAACGGCAAGGTGGTGCTCGATTACTTTCCTGGGAACACCGGGGATATCAGACGGTTGCTATGCAAACACGTCGACATTCGCCCGCAGGAAAGCAATGAGCGCGCTTTCCTATTTGGGGTCAAGCGTGGCACTGATGGTGAAGGTACCACCAGTGCCATCCTCCTTGGCGGACACCTTCTTAGTCTCAGGTGGAGCTGCCATTGCCTTCTTACACTTGCCGGTGGAGCTCGATGGTGCGTCCTCGACGGTAGCGCAGCACTCCGAAGAGGTGCACTTGCCGGAGTAGGCATCAGAGCTCTTGCCGGAATTGGTCTTCTTCTTCCCCCCGGGAGCTTCAGCGGCAAGTGTGTTGTGATCAGCTGCGGCTGCTGCTTCCCGGTAGATCTTGTCGGCGCAGATAAGGGCATCCTTCTTGTCGCCGGGGACAGAGATGACACTTATCGGGCCAGGCATCTTGAGCATGTTGTATGCATAGTGAGAGGCTGCCATAAACTTGGCGAGCGCTGGACGGCCAAGGATCCCATTGTAGGGCAATGGAAAATCGGCAACGTCAAATGTGACCCTCTCAGTTCTGAAATTCAGCTCGCTGCCAAATGTGACCGGCAGCATGATCCTCCCCTTTGGCTTGCTCCTTCCCGGGTTGATTCCTTGGAATGTGCCGGTCTCTTCGAGCTCGCTGTCAGGGATCTGGAGTTTCTGGAGGACCGCGAAGGAGATCAGATTCAAGCCGGCCCCGCCGTCAACTAGCATCTTCGTGACCTTGAGGTTGCGGATAGTTGGTGAAACCAACATCGGCAAGCACCCGACCGCAGTTACGCGATCAGGGTGATCCTCAATGTCGAAGATGATAGGCGTGCTGGACCATTTCAGAGGCTTGCGTGACTCTATGGATGGCTCTGCTGCATTCACTTCCCGCATCCACTGCTTGAGTTGGCGGTGCGAAGTATGCAGAGAGGCGCCACCGTCAACGCACAGGACCTCTGTAGCTTTCTGAAATTCCTGCTCATCGGCCTCATCATCATCCACGTCTTCGTCATCGTCGTCGTCTTCATCCTTGTCGTGGCCACGGGGAGGCCTATCTCCTTGCCGCTGCTTGGCCTTACCGCGGCGTCCTCCCCGGCCGGGGCGTTTCTTGCCAGCTCCTCCAGCACCTTCCTGGGCCTTCTCCTTGTCGCGTCGCTCGTATTCAGCTTTCCGCAGCTCAACGAGCTGCTCAACCTTCTTGCAACTCTGGAGATCGTGGCCCTTGGTGCGATGGATTTTGCAATACTGCTTGCCGGAGCTGTCCTGCTTGTCGGCGGCCGCCACAGGCTGAGCCTCCTTGTCGGAGCCACCAGCTTTAGCTTCCTTGGCGCCACCTCCGTTGCCGGTCTGCTCGACAGCTAGCACTTCCTTGCCCTTCCTCCTTCTGTTGTTCCGCCGCCGACCTTTCCTTATCGGGGCGGCATCCTCACTGTCGGATCCTCCTGCTCCTGTACTCTCTCCGGGGAGCCTCCTCCCCTCTTCAGCACGTGCACACTTGTCGGCCAGGGCATAAAGCTCGCTGACGTCTCTGATCTTACACATCGCCATCTCCTCCCTCATCCTTCGGTTTCGCATGTTCTGATGGAACGCGCTGATGATCGCGGCGGGGTGGACGTCTGGGATGTTGTGTTGTACACGGCTGAATCTCTGAATGTACTTGCGCAGTGGCTCTCCTTCCTTCTGGGCGAGCAGATGAAGATCGCTCTCTTGGCCATGTGGCTTGTGGCCGCCTGTAAAGGCAACGACAAACTGATGGCATAAATCTGCCCAAGAGGAGATGGAATTGTCCGACAAGTGCATGAGCCAGGACCTGACGTTGGGCTTGAGTACTAGCGGGAAGTAGTTGGCAAGGATCTTGTCGTCCCATCCCCCGGCAGCCTGCACCGTGATGGTGTAGATGCTGAGAAACTCCGACAGATGCATCTTGCCGTCGTACTTCTCTGGTACGTCTGGTTTGAAATTCTTTGTGCTGGGCCACTGGACTTGCCGCAGCTCACGGGTGAACGCAGGACAACCTACCGCGTACGGCAGATCGCCTGGTTCCCCTGGCGCATGCATGTCAACAGAGGGCCCAGCACGCTTGTCGGATTGACGTCGCGCTTCTCTCCGGCGCTTGATGCGGGTTCGAGCGTCTTCTTGTTGTCGTTCATGGAGAACTTGGTGCTGGTCGCGACGAGCTCATGGGTCCGACGACGCGGTGGAGCCGCTGTCGGGGTGGACCCGGCGAGTCGGCGATTTTGGCCTTCGTAGTGGATAGTGCATGGAAGTCGCACCTCCCCCGGTCTTGTTGCCATCGGCTCGCGTCCGGCTGTCCTGCCGCGGCAGCGAGGTGCTTGGTTGCCGCGCAGTGTCGCCGTTGGCGAAGCCGATGAGGCTCTGGATAGTGACCCTCCATTCGTCGGTCTTGTCCGCCGTCGGAGGATAGTCTAGGAGCAGTTGAGCTCGCGCCAAGGCTTCTGCTGGAGTGGTGGGCGGCGGAGGTGAACGGTGCGAGGAGTGGGGCGTGCTCGGACTCCTAACCACGTTAGATGGAGCAGTGCCCCGTCCAGGCGACCGTACTTCGCTCGAGCCAGCATGTTGATGTGCATGTTGGTCTTGAGCGCCACGAGAACCACCAGCTTGATCTTGGCCCAGCGGACGTATGGCGCTGTGAACGCCATGACGCTGCTGGTCCCGCGCCTCCTGAGAGGGGCGCGGTGCGCGCATGGACGCCGAGGTCTGTACCGCCTTGTCCTTGGATTTGGCCGCACTGAGGGCTCCCTCGTCGACGCCCATTCTTCTGCCGGCGTCCACTCCACCACCCGTTTGCTCCGGAGGCGGTGAAAGCGACGCAGACGGAACAGTTGCCTCCGAATCTTTCTTCTTCGGTGGCATGTCGATGAAGACGATGAAGATTTAGCTCGCGTGCACGCCGGATCGGGTTCGCACAATCTCGACGCCCCCTACCTGGCGCGCCAAAGATGTCGGGGAAACTGATCCACCAACACCTATGGGGACCGGGCCCCTTTTGGTTCGGAGGGGGGCGGAGGCCGCGCAAAGAGCGGATCGAGGCGGTACACGCGAGCAGTTTTACCCAGCTTCGGGCCGCACGGATGCGTAAAACCCTACTGCTGCTTGTTTGTGTGTATTGAATTCTTGCTCAGGAGCGATGGACGCTGCCAGACCGAGCGTGAGAGTGTTCCTGATGTTTCGAATGAGTCGAACCTCCTCTACGTTGCGCTTGGGCCTCCTTTTATACTTTCAAGGGGTCACCGACAGGTGGCAACATAGACTAGAAGGGTAAAAATGGAAAAGGATGCGGTAGGTGCGGCTACCGCTACTGTGGACACAGTGCACCCTACCTAACTCTGACGGCAGGGGACAAGGTCATTGAATGCCCGTCTGAGTTGCCTAAACAGTGCAAAAAGTGACCGTTAGGGGTGCCACCGTTTGCCACGATGGCCTTCTCTTCATCTCCGCTTGCCACCGCGTACCCCTGGCTGCACAGGCTCCCGCCACGCGCCCCTGAGGAAGCCTCATGGCGACACGCGGGTGGGTGCGCTGGAGCGTGGGTACAGAGTGGCAGCGGTCCCCCGGCGAGTACCTTGTCGGGGTCGTCGTCTTGTCGAGTCCAGAAGCTTGTCGCTCACCGGACCTTGCCGGGACGCGCGGTGCATCGCGGCAAGTTTCTTGAAGTGCCGTGGTTGGCCTTCCCGGCAAGCTCCTCTTGCCGGGGCCTTGTCTCTTCCCGGCAAGATCCTCTTGCCGGGGCCTTGTCTCTTCCTCTTGAATGCTTTGTTCTTGAATGGCTCCAAAGGAAACCATGCCTTGTCTCGTCCTCTTGAATGCTTTGTTCTTGAATGGCTCCAAAGGAACCCACGGAGGACTCTGGCGGTCGTCCGGCAAGCCTTGCCGCGCGGTGCTGCAACTGCCCGTGCACGAGTTCGGGATACTAGGGTACCCCTACTCTAGTACACCGACATGGGGCGGCTCAAGCGTGATTGTAATGACATGGGCCAGCTGATGGTGGCTCTAGTCAAATACGCCAACTCTGATAGTACAAAGGATCCCACGTCTGATGAAGAAAAGATATGGAAGGGAAAGAAGAATGACAACGCTAAGGGTCTTCAGCATATCTCGGCAAATCAAGGAGGCAATAATAAGCGTAAGGCTAGCGGCAGCTTGGAGTTTGTAGCAAATCGCAGGGCAACAATCAACGACGTAAGGGGAGGCCACCTCCTCGGTCAGGAGGGTCAGGTCCTACCCTCGAGCAGTTACTAAAGGAGCCTTGTCCAAGACACAGCACCCGGGAGAAGCCGGCCACCCACCTATGGAAGGATTGTACGATCATGAGGGCTTTCAAGAATTCTAGCATGTTCGATGGTAATCATGGCCCGGGCAGCGGTTCAGGCGGTGGCGGTTTTCATGGCCCGGGCAGCAGTTCAGGCGCTGGCGGTTCTCATGGCCAGGGCCCTCAAGGTAATCAAGGCGGTTATAATCAGCAATCTGGAAAAGGAGGTCAGCAGCAGCAGCACCAATCCGGGTATCAGAGTAACCCAAAGCAGCTAAGTAGTGGGTAGTATCACGTATTCACCACCAGTTTATGCAAAAGGGACCAGAAACTTCATAAGAGGGGAGGGGGCAGACAAGACGATGGCTCTCCATCCACCCACCCACCCCTCCCACCTCCGGCCTAGGTTCTCCGGCGATCTCCTCTTCTAGCCAGTGAATTTTGCTTCTGATCCACCCATCTTCTCCGGCGGCATCTGATCTACACGTCTATACCCATTTCATATGGGTCCTTCTGGTGGATCGACGTTGGATCTGGATTTTTCGGTGGGCGCCATCTTTGAGGACAAGGTTTTCAAGAATTGTGGGAGATCTATTCATTCCACGGATGGCACGGTCCATTTCATTATGGTCGTGTCTTTCAGCAGACATATATTCCATCTTAACAATGATTCTGTGGCGGCTGCATTGGAATCAGCGATTGGGGGTTTGGCAATTGAATTTTCAGTGCAACTCATCCGAGACAAGGTATTCTCATTTTTTGTCTCATGCAAGCAAGTTGGCCTATGCATTTTCCAGTTGCGATCGTTTGCGTGTCCACAATTCAAATGCTATTTTCATCTTTGGGGGAATGGTGGCCCTAATTGGACTCATGAGTTTAAGATCTGGAAAAAGGAGTGTGACGCTGAGTGGATCCTTGTGAGTCCCTCTAAGAAGCGTGCCACTTTGGGGTTACTAGCTATGCATAAACCCCCGGCTAAATCTTCCTTAAGATCGCGTTCGTCAATCCGGAAGAATATTTCTTTCACCACGTTCCAGCAATATCCTGCTTGCAAGGGTTACAGGTACCCTGCCTCACAGTCTGAGCTGGATGTGCTCTCTAAGGCCGGATATGTCATGAACCCCCAGGAGAAAGTGATCGTGCCCCCACCACCGGTGGCCAACCTCCAGTGGACGGTGGCGACGCCGTCCATCTCTTTCGGGACGATAAACGTCCCTGCCATGAACACCGCCATCATATCCGGAACTGCACCCACCTAGCTAATTCAAATTGAACATGTTCCAAAAGACCCAGTAACACATGATCTGATTGCATCGAATTCAGCCCAACTTGGCTGCATGGCCCATCATGGGTCACCAACCCAACATGGATCTCCAGCTATGTGTGGGGATGTCACGGCCCAATCTCTTACGGCTCAGCCATCGCAGGATATTTTGGAATTTTCTGTTGCCACAGTTGGATTATCTGCTCAAGCTGTTATCGACGAACAACCACCTGATCTTACAAACGGTGCTGCTCAACTTAATGATCTCATTGATGATATGGTTTTCAAGGTTTGGAAATGCCAGAATAGTTTGTCTTTGCTGCACTATACCAATTTGTGCACCAGTCCTATTTGATGCCGCAAATGCTTTCGGCTGGGTCATCGAGCTAAAGGGTGCTCCGACGCGGGTCAATCCTACTTCCCCGGACCGGTCAGCCGAGATTTTCTTGCCCGACGCCTTGGTTTCCCATGCAGCCAGCTAAGTTGGGGCTTTGTCCAGTCCCATCACGCCATCACTTCCACCATTGCCTGCTGAGCCACCGCCCATCACACCAGCGCCACCAACCTCCTCACCATCGCCCTGCCTAGCTGCACCACCTTCCGCCGCGGCTCCTACGCCGCCATCAGTTTCTCAGCCAGCAATGGAGACCTTCGCACTTGACCCCGTGCCTTTCATCCCGCCGGGCTTCGAGATCATCAACAGCGGACCACGGCGGCTTCCGTGAACTTTCTACTCTCCCGCAGTGGCTCCTGACCGTCAGCATGAGGAGTACGCCATTGGCATCGTCGAGCCCGAGCCACTACCTGAAGAAGCTGCTATCTTCAGAAACATGGTCAGTGATTTCGTTGTTAATAATCTTGGCCGCGCTGTTCTTGATGCTCAGCCTTGGATCCATGGCGTTGGACTTTTCCGCTTTCGTAGTGCGGTTGCTAGGAAGGCACTGGTTGATCACCCTCCCTTTCAGTTGGACAATGATCGCTTTGTTAGATTTGTGCCACATGATGAAGGGATCAACTTCAGAGCTATTCAGGGTTTTCGTAGGGGTTGGGTTATGATAGTTGGAATACCCCTGGACTATAGGAGGACGCAGTATATTGCGGATGCAATCAGTACCTTTGGCCGCTTCCACCACTGGCACCAGGATGATCCGCTGCTCGTGCATACATTGGCATATGTTTCCTTTCCAGCAACCACTCTGGTGCCACGAGATGTTGTTTATCGGGAGTTTGCAGATTTTGGAGGTTCACGTATTTCTTGGTCTGCTCCTATCTATATTTTCTCTGCGGATTTTGCCGATATACTGCCACCTAATGAGGATCCGACGCCCTTCGACGGCAATCCCCATCCGCTCCCTGGACATCTGCAGTTTAATAACCACAATTGGGTTATGCCTGAGTTTCCTAAAATTGGTTGGGATGAACTACCTCCTCCAGTGCAGGAGAATGCTCCAAATGACCAGGATATTCCTCATGATGATCTGAACATTCAGCAGGAGATTGTGGAAGAAAACCAGGTGAACCAGTCCCAGGAATCAATCATTCTTCAGGTTTCAGATGACTCTGTTAATGCTCAGCCAGTCGAAGACCTAGCAATCATTCAACAACCAGCAGTCCAGCTACAGCCTCCTCTTCATGTTGGCAGAGTTCTTACTGTCTTTGGCCCTGTCTTACCACCTGTGATGCAATGGGAAAGAGCTTTCCAGAAGTTAATGCCAACTATTTGCTCTACTGACATCCCAAAATGTGTGTTCAGGCTTGATTTTGCTAATCTGCTGCTGTGTAAGAACTCTTGGGACATTTGTTTTCAGGGGCCAGATATTAATCTCTCTTTGCAACCTGTGACAGAGCCTCTCCTGTCAAGAGGCCAGTTGCAAGGGCACTCTGTTTTGACGACATCTTTGAACCTGTCACGGAGTCCTTTGAGTTCTCTGCTCTGCCTGAGATTACCACCAAGCGTCGCCGGAAGCCTAAAACGGCTAAGGTTTTGGTTGATACAGAGGTGCGCCACAATGTGATGGTTACCATAGATCTCCAAGCCAACCTTCCCAGCAGCCCAAAACCCAAAGCTCTTTCAAGAGGCGCCGGACCAGATCATCACAGCCGGAGGAGAATCAATCAGTGCCTCCACCAACACCTGTTGCTGATCTTCAGCGTATTGGGGAACGTCTGCGCATTGCACCAGAGAAGATTCCAAGGAAAAGCTTGAGGCTGATCCTTCTACCTCAACTAGCAGCAAGGGTTCTCATGATTAGTCGCATCGGACGGCTTGATGGTCCATGGCATACCAATATAAATGCCATTTATCTGCTCTTATGTTTTATGTTGGGGTTTTATCCAAACTGTTTAGTATGTCAGTGTAGGTCATTACATGATCTACTTTTGTTGCTTTATGTTATGGTTTGTAATGAATCAATCCGGGTTTAGAGACTGGAAGGTTTTATGTTGGAACGTGCGTGGCCTTAATTCTGAAGCACGTCAGCTTGCGGTCAAACAAAAGATTGATGAAAGTGGTTGTTTAGTCATTTGTTTGCAAGAAACGAAATGCATACACATTGATCATAGGTTTATTAGAAAGTTCTGTCCTCGCCGCTTTGATAACTTCTCCTATGTGCCTTCGGTAGGGGCCTCGGCTGGTATGATTATCATTTGGAATTCTTCTTTCTTTGAAGGAAAATTAATTGAGGCAAGGCACTATGGTATAATTATGGAATTCCATTCTAAACATACTTCTGAAGTTTGGAACCTAGTGTCAGTATATGGTCCGTGCCAGGGTCAGGCCAGGGATGATTTTGTTCACTGGTTATACAACCTAAACATCAACTCCGATGATAATTGGCTGCTT
The DNA here is from genome assembly GCF_018294505.1 of Triticum aestivum. NCBI lineage: Eukaryota > Viridiplantae > Streptophyta > Magnoliopsida > Poales > Poaceae > Triticum > Triticum aestivum. The sequence continues at coordinate 642,263,085 of NC_057797.1, forward strand.
TTAGGGGATTTCAATTTCATGCGATCATTGGAAAATCGAAACCTGCCCGGGGGTAATGTTAATGATATCTTTATGTTTAATGAAGTGATTGGCCATCTGGGCCTAGTTGAGTTACCAATTAAAGGACGGCAATTTACCTGGTCGAATATGCAAACTGAACCTTTACTAGAGCAGATAGATTGGTTCTTTACTTCAGTTGCATGGACAACGGACTATCCTAACACACTGGTACTACCCCTTGCACGCACGACTTCGGATCATGTTCCATGTGTGGTCTCGATTGCTGCTGCTATCCCAAAGGCTAATATCTTCCGTTTTGAGAATTACTAGATTGACTTGCCTGGCTTTTATGACTGTGTGGCTTAGGTTTGGAATAAATCCATGGACAGACCCTCGGCTGCTCTAACCATTTCCTCTAAATTCAAGGCTCTGCGGTATGCACTCAAGAAATGGCACATGAATTTGTCCACAATTAAAGCACTCATTGCTGATTGCAACAAAGCAATTCTATTCTTAGATGGTCTGGAAGAGATTAGACCTTTGTCAAGACCGGAGTTTAACTTCAGGCGAATTGTGAAATTGCATTTGGAGGATACTTTGCACTGGCAATTTGTTTATTGGAAACAGCGTTGCACTATACACAGCATAAAAGTTGGGGAGGAAAACTCTAAGTTTTTTCATGCAATGGCCACGGAGAGATATAGGAGATACACAATTTCCTCCATTAAGAATGATGATGGTGAAGTTGTCTCAGATCACCAACAACTTGCGAATATGTTTTGGTCTGATTTTAATCAACGAGTGGGCTCTGCAAAAGGAATTCGCATGGGTTTTGACTTAGACACATTAATTCCGAGAGTTGATGGCCTTGAGGATCTATCCCAGCCTTTTACTGATTCTGAGGTTGATGCTGTCATTAAACACATGCCGCCGGACCGGGCCCCTGGTCCCGATGGGTTTTCTGGGCTATTCGTAAAGAGATGCTGGCCAATCCTAAAGGAGGATATCATGCAACTTGTGAAGGAGTTTTATGAGGGAAGATGCAGTTTGGAATGTCTTAACACTTCCTTAATTACCCTTATACCGAAAAAGTTGAGCCCTGAAGTGGTTGGAGACTGTCGGCCAATCTCTTTGACCAACACGTGCCTGAAATTCTTAACCAAGCTGGTTGCTAATCGACTCCAGAAGGTGATCCTAAGGTGCATCCACCGTAATCAATATGGTTTTCTCTGATCTCGGTCGATCCAAGATTGCCTAGCATGGTGTTTTGAGTATATACACCAATGTAAGGCCTCGAAGCGCCCCATCGTCCTCTTAAAGCTGGATTTCACTAAAGCTTTTGACACAGTTGAACATGACCTAATCCTCAGAATCATGCAACACAAGGGCTTTGATTCCCGATGGACTGGTTGGATCAATACTATCCTATCTACTGGGTCTTCTTCTGTGCTCCTCAACGGTGTGCCAGGGAAGCACTTTGTCTGCAGAACGGGCATGCGTCAGGGGGATCCTCTCTCACCGTTGCTTTTTGTGATTGCGGTGGATTTACTGCAATCTGTTGTCAATGAGATGTGCTCCAGGAATATTCTATCTCTGCCAATCCCAACTAACTCCAATGATTATCCGATAGTACAATATGCCGACGACACTTTAATTGTTCTGCCTGCGATCGATGAGCAACTCATTGCCTTCAAGGAAATGCTGGCTACTTTTGCTGAGTCCACTGATTTGCGGGTTAATTTCAGTACATCCTCTCTCATTCCTATAAACATGTCTGATGAGGATGGAGCTAGAGTGGCCTCTCTGCTTGGATGTGATGTTCGGACGATGCCTTTCACGTACCTAGGACTGCCAGTGGGAACTTCTAGGCCTACAATTTATGATCTGCTTCCTCTGGTTGACCGTGTTGAGCGCCGTTTATCTGCATCATCATGCTTACTAAACCAAGGGAGCCGACTGCAGCTTCTTCAGTCGGTGTTGTGCTCCATGCCCATATATTATTTGTGCACATTATCGCTCCTAAAAGGTATCTTGCAGCAGTTAGAACAAATCATGAGACAGTGTCTGTGGAGAGGCAACACGGATAATCCACATCAATCACTGGCTGCTTGGGATTTAGTCTGTCGCCCTAAGGATGTTAGGGGTCTGGGTGTTCTTAACTTGTCCATCCAAAATGAGGCTCTCCTTCTAAAGCATCTATTCAAGTTCTTCAATAAGGTGGATGTGCCCTGGGTGTCTTTAATTTGGGACACTTATTACGCGGCATCACCGCCACAAAGCACACAGAGTTGTGGTTCATTTTGGTGGCGTGATATCATGCGTTTATACCCCAAGTTCTGCAAGCTTGCTATTCCACAAGTTCTCGCTGGTGACACGGTGCTTTTTTGGCTTGATTGTTGGCAGCTGGGAAATCATGTTGTCTTCTTGCAGGATTGTTTCTCTCGGCTACACTCATTTGTTGTGGATGATGCAGTTACAGTCAAGGACTTTATGGAGCAGCCTGATATCTTGGATCATTTCCATTTGCCTCTTTCGCAAGAGGCCTTCTCGGAACTCACGCAATTACAGGCCCTCCTGCCTTTGATCAATCTGGATGGGGAGAGCAAGGATATTTGGAAATGGCCATCAAAGACTGGAGTCTTCCTTTCAAAAATATATTATGATTCTTGCTTCTCACACCTAGTGGTTGACCCAATTTTACGGTGGATTTGGAAATGTGCATGCACGTTAAAAATAAAAGTTTTCGGTTGGCTTATGTTAATGGATCTCCTGAATACCAGGGATATGATGCAACGCCGACATTGGATTATCCAGGATGGCACATGTGTGCTATGCAACCTTGCACAACATGAGGATCGGGCTCATCTCTTCTTTGCTTGCAATTTTAGCCAAAGGGTTTGGAACTATCTTGGAATTTCTTGGACAGTTCAACCGAACCAAACCACACATGAAATGGCACAAGCAGTTAGGAAGGATTTTGGCTTCCCTTTTTTCTCTGAGGTTGTATTCACTGCTACCTAGAACATTTGGATACAAAGGAATGGGAAGATCTTCAGAAATGAACAACCAACATTCCGAGCTTGGAGAAGAAATTTTATTCATGGCATCTCTCTTCTTTCCCATAGGATTAAATGTAAATATAGAGATAGTCTTCTGTCTTGGATAGCTAACCTTTCTTAGCCTTTTCTTGTAAGTATCATTTCTTACTCTGTACATCCTAAAACTTGTAACTTTCTTGCATTTTATTAATAAAGGATTGTGAGGCTGTTGCCTTGTAGTAAATAGTCAAAACTTCATAAGAGGGTTGTGGACGTTGTTGAACCGGCGGTTCCTCATTATTTGAGATGGTCTGAGCAGCCTATTCTATGGAGTAGGGAGGATCACCCTCCCCGGGTTGACAATCCAGGTCACCTGGCCCTGGTAGTGGCACCTCATGTTGGTGGATATAAATTCACAAAAGTACTCATGGATGGAGGCGATAGCATCAACATCCTCTATTATGAGACATTTCGTCGCATGGGGTTAACTGATAAGAATCTCAAGACGTCCAACACTGTTTTTCATGGAGTAGTTCCCGGTAAGTCGGCATATCCAGTGGGTAAGATTGAGTTGGAAGTGTCCTTTGGAGATGAGCATGATTCCAGGGTGGAGAAGTTAACCTTCGAGGTGGTCAAAATTAAGAGCCCGTATCACGACCTGTTTGGACGATCGGCTTATGAAAAATTTATGGCACGGCCGTGTTATGTTTATATGTAGCTCAAAATGACGGGTCATAAGGTCACTATCACAGTGCATGGGAGTCAGAAGATAACCTTGGAATGTGAGGAAGGCGACGCTGCTGATGCTGAATCTACTTGTGCGACAGAGGAGCTAAAGTTCTATAAGGATAATGTTGACCCGACGGACATGACGTCTTTGAAAAGGCCAACTACAGAGCATGAGCTGTTGCTGAAGTTTAAGTCGGCGGATGACACTAAGCTTGTTGATTTTGTCCCAGGTGATTCATCTAAGCAGTTTAGTATCAGTGCTAATCTGGATCCCAAATAGGAAAGCATGCTCATCGAGTTCATCCGTGAGAACCGGGACATCTTTGCATGGAAACCTTCTGACATGCCGGGTGTACCGAGAGAACTCGCTGAGCACACCCTCAACATTGATCCAAAATTTAAGCCGGTCCGGCAGTTTCTACGGCAGTTCAATGAGGAAAGGTGCAAGGCTATTGGTGAAGAGGTGGCCCGGCTCTTGGCGGCCGGGTTCATTGTTGAAGTTTTTCATCCGGAGTGGTTGGCTAACCCGGTGCTCGTGCTTAAAAAGAACGGCACCTGGCGTATGTGTGTGGATTACACGGACTTAAACAAGGCTTGTCCAGCTGATCCTTTTGCTCTCCCTCGTATTGATTAAATCATTGATGCTACGGCTAGTTGTGAGCGGTTGAGTTTTTTGGATGCTTATTCTGGTTATCATCAGATCAAGATGGCAGTTAAGGACCAGGAGAAGACAGCTTTTATTACTCCATTTGGAGCCTTCTGTTATGTGTCTATGCCTTTTGGGCTTAAGAGTGCCCAGGCGACTTATCAGCGATGTGTACAGAACTGTCTTCACAATCAGATTGGGCGCAATGTTCATGCTTATGTGGATGATATAGTGGTGAAATCCATGGAGAAGGAGACCTTGATAGATGATCTAAAGGAAACCTTTGATAACCTCCGGGTCTACAAGATGATGCTTAACCCGGCCAAGTGTGTTTTTGGAGTACCGGCGGGTAAGCTTTTGGGTTTTTTGGTTTTTAACAGAGGCATCGAGGCTAACCCAGAGAAAATCAAAGTGATTACGTCTTTGGGTAAACCGGCGTGCATCAATGACGTTCAGTGGTTGGTGGGTCATGTTGCAGCTCTAAGCCGGTTAGGTGAGAAGGCTATACCACTGTATCAAATGATGAAGAAGACAGATGATTTTGTCTGGAGTGATGCTGCTAACTCTGCATTTGAAGATTTGAAAAGACAGCTCACTGAGCCGCCGGTTCTTGCTGCTCCCGTTGATAAGGAGCCACTGTTATTATATGTGGCTGCTAACACATGTGCTGTCCATGTGGCCATTGTTGTAGAGTGCAAAAAGGTTGGCAAGGAATATTCGGTTCAACGGCCGGTTTACTACGTCAGTGAGGTGCTCATTGTGTCCAAACAGAGATATCCACATTGGCAGAAACTTGTTTATGGGGTGTTCATGGCGAGTCGGAAGCTTAAGCATTACTTTTAGGGTCATCCTATCACTATGGTTAGCTCTGCTCCTTTAGGAGATATTATTCAAAATAGAGAAGCCACGGGACGAGTCGCCAAGTGGGCCATTGAACTTAGGTCTCATGGTTTAAAGTATGTGCCACATACTGACATCAAATCTCAAGTGCTGGTGGACTTCATTAACGACTGGATAGAGTTGCAGATGTCTGAAGAGAAGCTAGACAACACATATTGGACGATTCATTTTGATGGGTCCATGCAATTGGAAGGCTCGGGGCTGGAGTTGTTTTAACTTCCCCTCGAGGTGACAAATTTTGTTATGTGTTGCGGTTTATGTTTCCTTGTACTAACAACGCAGCTGAGTATGAGGCCTTACTCCATGGTCTTTGAATGGCTAAAGAAATGAGTTTAAGCCGGGTAAGGTGCCTTGGCAACTCATATTTGGTGGCTCAGCAAGTATCAGGCAAGTGGGACTCCAAGGATCCTCTCATGGCGGCTTATCGCCATGAGGATGACGCTGTTGCTGGACACTTTAAGGGTTATCAAGTGGAGCACATTGACCGCAGAAAGAACGAAGCGGCTGATGCTTTAAGCCGGTTGGGATCTCAGCGTAAGCCGGTGCCACCTAACACTTTCTTAGATGTTCTACATAGCCTTTCTATCAAATTGCCTACAGAGGAAGACTGGGCTATTTCGGACCCAGAAGCACAATTGGTGGCGGCTCTTCACGTCATCCCAGATTGGACAGTGCCATATTTGGCTTATATGACCCGAGGTGAGTTACCTAAGGATGAGACTTTAGCTAGAGAGATAACCCGGCGGTCTAAATTAATGACAATTTCCAACGGTGAGTTATATCATCGCAGTGTCACCGGGGCGTTTCAACACCGTGTCTCTCCTGAGGAAGGTCAAGAAATTCTTCGTGAGATCCATGAAGGAGATTGTGGCCATCATGTCGGTTCAAAGTTTCTTGTGGCCAAAGCCTTCCGTCATGGCGTTTACTGGATAACGGCTCATGCTGATGTGGAGGATCTGGTCAGTAGGTGTGATGGGTGTCAAAAATTTGCACGACGGGTGCACGTGCTGGCTCAGGAATTGCGGATGGTTTCAATTACGTGGCCGTTTGCGGTCTGGGGGCTTGATATGGTTGGACCTTTCAAAAGATCCAAGGATAAAAAGACGCACCCTTTGGTGGCAGTGGACAAATTCACAAAGTGGGTTGAGGCAGAGCCGGTTAGTAAGTGTGATGCAGCCACGGTGGTTCAATTCATGAAGAAAGTGATCTTTCGTTTTGGCTTTCCACACAACATTATAACCGACAATGGTACTAACTTGTCCCAAGGAGCTATGGAAGAATTCTGTCAACGGGAACATATTCGGCTTGATGTTTCATCAGTAGCTCACCCCCAATCCAATGGTCAAGCTGAAAGAGCCAATCAGGAAATCTTGAAAGGTCTAAAACCTCGGCTTATGGTCCCTTTACAACGGATGTCGGGTTGTTGGGTGGAAGAGTTACCCTCTGTGATATGGAGCATCAATACTACCCCTAACAGGTCTACGGGTTATACGCCTTTCTTCATGGTTTATGGAGCAGAGGCAGTCTTGCCCAGTGACATCCATTATGACTCGCCCCGAGTGGCGGCTTACGTTGAAGCTGATAACGAACAAGCCCGTTAGGATGCACTTGATCTATTGGATGAAGAGCGTGACTTAGTAGCAGCCCGCTCAGCGATTTACCAACAGGACCTGCGTCGTTATCACAGTCGTCGGGTTAAGTCAAGAACCTTTCAAGAAGGTGACTTGGTGCTCCAGCTCATTCAGGATTAGCCTGATGCGCACAAGCTATCCCCACCTTGGGAAGGACCTTTTGTGGTCAGCAAGAACTTGAATAATGAGTCATACTATCTTATCGATGTTCGAGAGCACAAAGACTCACGTAAGTCGGAGGAGGAGACCCGCCGGCCATGGAATATTGCTCATATTCGACCTTACTACACTTGATCCACCGGCTCTCATAATGTACATACTTTGACGTTGTATATATTATGATAAGTAATAAAGCAGGACCTCTGTCCTTTTCATCCTTAATGATCACATGTCTTTGTTATTTTAATTATAAAACGACCAATTGGGGGCTGATCGTATTCGAATTTAGCTTAACCCTCTTGGTCCGGCTCATGATCGTATTCGAATCTAGCCGTTAAACCTCATGATCACCAGGGGCTTCCTGTTCAAACATAGGTCATATTCGAACCAAAGAGAACATAGCCGTCGTTACCCTCTTGATCGGCGCAAAGCCAAACTCACTAGGGGGCTTCTTGATCGTATCTGAATCATAGCTTAACCCCTTTTTGGGTCTGACTTGGATCGTATTCGAATCAGGGTTGTTAAAAACCTCTCAAGGTCATTTGGGGGCTTCCTATTCAAACATAGGTCGTATTCGAACCAAAGAAAACATAGCTGTCGGTACCCTCTTGATCGGCACAACGCCACAACCACTGGGGGCTACATGATTGTATTCGAATCCTAGCTTAACCCCTTTGGTCCGGTTTACTAATCGTATTCGAATCATAAGCCTCCAAAATTTTCTTGGTATTTGACTTACATTGTTTGAAAGACAATCTTTTGTTTTTTCGGTTTTTGTTATCTAAATCTAACTGTAAGTATTGTTTCAATTTAAACCGGCTTGGTTTTTGACAATGAATTGCCAGTGTATAACAGTCATCATACATATGGAAGTATTGGCTTTTAAAGATTGAGTTATCACCCTTACTGTTCGGGTTACATAAGCCGGCAGTCCAGATTCAAGATCACAGGTATGATATTGTCGTTAAAATTCATAACAGACTTATCTGTGTTTTCTTCAATCAAAGACTTTCCATCCTTATTTATCTTTACATCTAGCCTTGATTATATAGTTAAGTTAATTTCCATAGTTATGTACTGGGTGTTTTGACCCGTCCAACGACAAACCGCCAGGACAGTTTTTCATCTTTTACATACAGGAACAGATTCAAACGCTACAGATATGATAAAGGATGTAAAGCATATATTGACATGACAGATAAAAGTGTCGTACGCAGTACAATATGCACAATGGCATAGGCAGAACATGAATTTTAAGCTAGCCTATTACAAGGCATTTGGATCCCAAAAGGGTAACACTGTTTTTTCTCCTAAGCAGATGTTAAACTAAAGCCGGTTCATTAAATCTTGGCCAGGTTATTTGGATGATTATGACTCCTCCCTCGCCGATTCATCTTCCTCCATCATTTGGAAACTGGGCTTGGACCAATCAAAGCCATGAAGAGCAACGAACTCAGCTCCATCATCAATTAGACTAGACAGGTCAATTTCTGGGGCAAAGGTGTGTTGGCGAACCAGCGGGATTAGATCCTTCACTTTATACGAAGGAGTCACAATCTTTTTATTCTCGGCGTCAAAACCCGGCTGATACTTATCAACATTGGTCTCGTCGCCAAGGATGGTAGCATGAGGACGAATTCCCTTCATGCAAGCAGCAAAATCTTCTTGATCAAATAGAGTCCCGTCTTCCTTAAAGTTGGGATACCCCTTGGCTACATCCGCCGGGTCTAGCTCCGGTACCCAGGCTTTGGAGCGGCTTAGAGCAGTTAGGGCTCCGGCTCTTGCACAGGACCGCTTGACTTCTTGAAATCTCACGGGTAAGATAGATAACTTCTTCAAGACATCACTCAAGAGGTTTGGTCCTTGGTTAGCTGGGGAAATAATGGCAAGCGCCCGTTGAGCTTCAGTGTACAGTTGCTCCACCAGGGTGTAAACCGCCTTGAGTTTTATCAAGCTATTTTGGCTCAGATTACTGCTCCGTGGACCTATGAGTATTCCAAAAGGTTAAGCAGACGGCTTATATTTATGGCAAAAATAGAGTTTAAGTAAATAATACAATGACTCACCGAAGATTGCAGAGACCATGTGAGACACATGGTTCTTTAAACCGGTGAGTACTGTGGTAACTTCCTTAAGAGACGTCTCGGCTGTCTCAGCACCCTTTATCAGCAAGTTTTTTCATCGACCCAGGATTTTTTTTCTACATCAAAACTGGTATTTAGTTTCTCTGCTTTAGATAAGCTCAACAGGAGTTTGGATTCAGTATTCTTTATCTCAGTCTCTTGAGCCGCCAACTGGATTTTCGCATCAGCCAGTTGAGAATCCAAGTCCGTTATGGCGGTCTATAGACATGCACAAGTGTGTAAAGTTTATTCCAATAAAGGTCATAATGATTAAAGTCCCAAGTGCTTTGCAAAGCAACACCACTCGGCACTTGGGGGATAATGTCTGCCAAAGCAATTTTTAAATGCAGAAATGACTCTTCTAAAAAAGTCCCAAGTGTTTTACAGGTAACAACGCTTGGCATTTGGGGGATAATGCATGATATTCAGAATGTTTTTCCTCTTGAGCCGGATAACAATATTAGTTTGGACTGGTTCAAGACAACTATGAAGTTAAGTACCGGCTCATTCATGATGAATTAAGCCAGCCCTTGGGGACTACAGGTGAAATTATGCTCATCAGATAAATCCGGTTAAACATTTTAAACCGGATTTGGGGAAGTCTAGGTCAGAACATCAACCTATATCACAGGTCTACAGATCATTCGAGTTTATCATAATCAGGAGACTTGAGGGGCTGGCAGAGCAAATAAACTAATGAAAGCCGAAGAACATACCTCATATTTTAGTTGCAGTTGTTTAACCATCTCAATTTCAGAGTCATGGCTGTAATGCACATGACTAAGGTAGCCAGATAGCACATCACTAATACTCAGGTGAGCATAGTGAGAGATGTCAAACCGCACTTTTTTCTTTTCCAAAGCCTCTTACTTGGCGGAGTGTCTGGCTAGCACAGTTGGATTTCCCGATTCAACAAATCTACTACCAGTGATTAAAACGTCACTGTCATAAGTCGTCGGCGGGTTAGCTTAGCTTGACGGTTCAACAGTAGATGGATTGAGAACATTTTTGTCAACAGACGGCTCAGGAGGATCTATTTGAACATTCATAGTGGGGTCTTCTGGTGCTTCAGGTTGTCCCGGGGCAGGAGTCAGTAATGCCAGTTCAGCGGCTTTTGGATCTTCAGTCGGCTTAATCACCCTTGCCTTCTTGGGTTTTGCTTGACCACTAAGAGGAATTTGATGAATGAGTATAATGATACGGACATAAAGATGCAGAAGAAGGATAATTATCTTTACCCAGGGGCAGTCTTAAAAGCCGGAAGTTGAGTTTGTGAAGAATCACCAGAAGAACGAGAGACCTCCTATAAAAGTGAAATCACAATTAAAAAGAGCAAGGAAATAGATTCATTGATAAAGGCAAAAGTCAAAGGTGAAAGAAATCTCATTCTGGCGTTTCCGAGGAGTTTTCAGTAAGCCGGAGGGCAGTTCATTGTCGTCACTGATCCGGGTCTAACGGCGGCTCTCATGTTTTTTTGATAGAAAGACTGTTAGGGAACCCCTTACAGTATAATTAGTGCAACAAACCCAAATTTCAAGTACCATGCCTTGAACCTGGATGGGTGGGAAGGCATCAGCCCCTTCCCACCACTAGGCTATGCCTTAGTCTGCTGCGGCGGCTCTCATGTTGCTGTTTTTTCAAAAGAAAATGAGGATCCAAATAAGCCAAAGTGTGTGAAAACCTTACTTTCCGGGTTACCAGTCGAGGTTTCTGTCTTGGCAAAGGTTCTGAGTTGGAGGAAATAATTACCTCTTCTTCTACTGCCTGGCTGGCCCCCGTGTCATCCTAGCAATAGTCAGTGTCAATAAGGTTGTTAAAAAGCAGGCCAAGAGAGTCAAGAGCTACCTCCGACTCAGAGGCGTCATCCAGCTTGAGAAGATCAGAAGCAGTTGGTTTCCTTTTGGGTTTTCTAGTTGCCTTCTTTGCGGCTATTGCGGCATCTCTAGCTTTTTTTGGCAGCCTCATGATCATATTTGGCTTTCCAAAAGTCAGATTTAGCCTGTAGGAAAGTAACAGGTTGAAACTCAAGCAAAAACTTCACTACTGAAGAAAAAGGAGTCAAGGGAATTTACCTCTGGTGCCGGATTAAGTTTGCAGAAAGGATTCAATCCAACTTTACTGCAGTCTTTGTATTTACTATTTACAAGGGTGGTTGACATTTCAACGATGGCCTATTCAGTCAGTTGTAGAGAACTATGACGCAGAGGGTCATCTGGTCCTCCGGCATAGTTATACATCAAGTCAGATCGGCGGCTCAGAGGGATGACCCGCCATGCGATCCAACAGCGGATCAAGTCAACTCCAGTTAAGCCGTTTCCCAACAAAGCTTGAACCCTTTTGATGGTTGGGATGAGCTTCTTACGTTCAACGGCAGAAAGCTTGTCAGGGAGTGAAAACTTAGCGTCAAGACGCTCCGCGCGATAACCCGGCATTGGTTTTTCATCAGTTAGCGACGTGTCTTTGCAATAAAACCAAGTTTGCTTCCAATCCTTGGGATGGCTTGGTAAGACTACTAAGGTAAAGACAGCATCCCGTCTGCGCTGAATCGAAATTCCACCAAGTTCCAAGCTGGGGCCGTTGGTGTATTCATTCTGGTTGTTCAAATAGAAAAACTCTCTGAAGAGTTCAACAATAGGTTCTTCTTGAAGATAAACCTCGCAGAGAACTTGGAAATTGCAGATATTTGATATGGAATTGGGTCCAAGATCTTGTGGATGAAGCTTGAAAAGGTGCAGAACATCTCTGAAGAATTTTGAGCCAGGCGGTGAAAAACCCCGGTTCATATGGTCAGTAAAGACGATGACTTCACCATCTTTGGGTTGAGGTCGTTCTTCGGCCGGGTTAGGGGGGCGATAGGACATAATGCTCTTCTCTGGTAGATCCAATGGTGACAAAATCCTTCAGAGTGTCATCAATAATTATGGAAGGGACCCAGTTGTAAACTATCGTCGTCTTTGGTGGCATGGTGAGAGGACAAGCTAAAAAGGAAGTAATTTGCCATTTTAAGTTAAATGGTGGAATCACAGGTTAATGTCTGCAATACAGATGTGTAATGGCGGCTTAAATAAGGGCTAATGATATATGAAGGAAAAATGAGCCGGCATGATAAGCCGCCATGACTAAGGTATTCAAAGGTTGCCAGCGACAAAAAATTGGCTAAGTACTGAGATAAACAAGTTTCACAAGCTGTTGCTACTATTTTGGATCAAGATTGTTCAAAAAAGGAAAATAAATCTAGACATAAAAAACCAGTACAGAGGAGTTCATCAGTTCTAAGGAGGCCTTTGTACAAGAAAAGGGGATTTACTAGCATCTGAAATGGATGTGAAACAGCTACGACATGAGTTCCATACTTATTTTAGATCAGAAGAGGATGCGGTAGAGAAACTATGAAGAATCCGTGATGAACAATGAAGAACACAGAAGAACTTGCAAACCTTAATGCGGATCTAAGGTGTGGAAAAGCAAAAACTTACGGACGCAGATCTACTTCGGAGGGTCGCCGCCGTTCTCTGGACAAGCCCAGGTTGACGCAGTGGCCAAGGTTGAGGACGACGGTGAGCGCTATGGCGGCGGCGGAGCTCGAGCGACAGAGGGGTTGCGAGAGAAGGAAGAAGAATGAGGAAGACCAGCTGTGCCTATTTATAAGGAGATAGGCGAACAGGCAGGTGCGAAAAATGAGGAAGGCGAATGGAAGTTATCTAGCTAGATGGACACCTCGATTTTCGGAAAGACATTAAGATAAAGATCCGTTAAGGTGACGACGTGGCGGGATTCCAAAAATTCCGGAGATGACGTCATGGCGGGTTATAAGGTTTTCACGGTAGTGGTAGATGGATTTTTTCCAAGTGTTGAAGATTGACATGAACAAAGTTCAGATCAACCTGGGGCCTAATGTTGGGGATATGACTACCAGGTATGACCCGCCCAGGAGGGGCCGGGTCAACTAGAAATGGCGGTTTATATAAATAAAGCCCAAGAGTATACAAGATGACGGTTTACGATTAGGCTTATAATAGGCCCAAGCCAGGAGGCGGCTCATGGCCCGTAAGTATAAACCGCCATGTATGAGTAGACTTGTAATGCAAGGCATGTAAGATACGTCACCGAGCCGGACACGTTGTATGACCCGGCCGGGACTCTGTAGGCCGCAGGGGGCCAACCCCTGTATATAAGGGGACGACCCAGCGGGGCTTAGGGCAAGAAACCACAGATCGAGAGCCAAGTCAAGCAGATTCGCTCCTTTGTCATCGAAACCTAGCAATACCATAACAACTGGACTAGGCCTTTACCTTCACCGCAAGGGGCCGAACTAGTATAAACCTCTCGTGTCCTTTGTCCCGATTAACCCCTTTAAGCTTCCTAGTTGCGATGGCTCCACAACTAAGTCCTTTCACTAGGACATCTGCCGTGACAATTCCACGACACCATGGATTTGGGGGGAGGGTTAGGATTAGTGGAACCGTCGTAATGTGAAAGGACGGGACGACTAAGAGCGAACTGTCGTAATGTTAAAGCATGTCCGGGGACAAGTAGGACCGAACTACCAGCGGTTTTTCGATTGTAAAAATGTCGAGTGGGGCGTGCAAACGGCAGGGTCATGGCTTGCCTGGTGGATAAATGGATTCATGCATATGGGGGCCCAATTAGATGACATGTCTACTCGACGCCCGATTAAATGGCTTTCGATGTCATCTCAAGCATCGGGAAAATTACACGTGATACGAAGCTTTCCATTCTCCCATGATATGGGCTTCCGAGAGCCCTTGGATCTGAGATTGAATGGTTGCATGGTGTGATTCTAGACCTATGGGTGAATATCCTATCCTGGAGGGTTATTCTGCAAATTTTCAGCAACTTAGCATGCGACCGTTCGATCTCAGGTCCAAGGGCTGCCAGGAGCTCGTATCATGGTCGCGCCTACCACAACCATCATCTCGCTCACGTGGTCGTGCCCTTGGAGATTTAACACGATGCGTTAGGCTATCTGATGTTGGCATGTCATACATAGTCATCACTTAGTCACTCGTACAACAAGGTTAGGTATAAGGTTGGCTATAAGAGTATTTTTTTACTTCTTGCTATCTCTTTCTTCATAGTATTTATTGCATTTGCCAAGGGGTGGCCTCTTCCAATGAAATGGTGCTTAGATGAGGTGCTAAGGGCATTAAATGTCTTAGCAACTCAAGTCCCCAATGCATAGGTGCTTAGTTTTTTATTGCTAAGTTTGCTTCATTTAATTAGCTATAGACTCAAAATTTTCTTTTCACCTAGGTACGCATGCTTAGCACCGTTTCTTCCTGAGGTCACCAAACTAGTCTCTCTCTTCTTAATTAACTTGCCACATCATACTTTATGCCTATGTGGCAGGCTTAGCACCTGTACGAGCAAGTACAATAGTGGGCTATAAGCCCGCTTACATGGCATTTTTGCATATGTGGAGGAAAGAGGCAAGGAAAAAGTGGAGGAGTGGGCTCTCATGCAAGAGCCGGCCTCTACTTGGTGGAGCATTGGAGAGGCACATGTATACCATGGAGGTGGTCAGGAATCGGGAGACTCACTGTCGGATTTTGGGTTCCGGCAGACCCTTGAGGTTCGAACACTGGGGTGCGCGCGGAGATTTCGCCTCCTACCTTCCTGCACCCCTCCGCCATGCTAGGATCTAAACTAAGGAAAGAACAACACAAGAGACACAGAGTTTATACTGGTTCAGGCCACCATTGTGGTGTAATACCCTACTCCAGTGTGTGGTGTGGATTGCCTCTTGGGCTGGTGATGATGAACAATACAAGGAAGAACAGCCTCGCGAGGGTCTGTTCTTGGCTGAGGCGATGAACTGCTGGGAGGAGTTCAGCCACCTTTCTCTCTCTTTCTCTCCCTGACCTGCCCCCCTTTGCTGTGTGGGTGGCTGGTCCTATTTATAGAGGCCCTGGTCCTCTCCCCAAATATTGAGCGGGAAGGGAGCCAACAATGGCGGGCTAATTTGAAGGGGGACAGCAAGTATCAGCTATCCTGACAAAAGCGGTCTTCGCCTGCGCAAAGCTCTGGTGATGACGCTGTCTTGGGCTCCATGGTGACCTCCTTCTCGTAGTCCTCCTGGTCTTGGTCTCGTTGCACCGAAATGGCAACCTTTGCCTGATGCCTCGGTACTCCGCGGCTGCGCTTTCTCCCTTTGCACCAAATAGGAAAGGAGGACGCTGCGCGGGCTGGCACCCGCCTGGCGCCCTGAGTCGTCATGGCTTGCGTCACGGGCTCCTCGTGAGGTACCCCGCCTTGATCTCTCCGCCTCCTCGTGAGCCAGCCTGACAAGGCCGTGCCTGAGGAAGCTTCGCGTCATCCGCCCCGCGAGGCTTGGCCCCTCGCGAGGGTCTTGGGTTTGTGTTGGTGAAGATGGGCCGTGCTGGGCCCCCCTTTTGAGCCACGCCGCAGGCCACAGGCAGGCAAGTCTGGGGACCCCCATTCCCAGAACGCCGACAGTAGCCCCCGGGCCCAAGGCGCGCCTGAACTTGGCCGTGCAGGGAGGCGGAAGGGCAGGAGCGAAGCGCCGCGGGCCCTAACAGCCTACGGCCTTGGGCGTCGCGTGGCGGTTGACTGGATGTGGGCGCCTCAGCAACCGCGCGAGTTGATAAAGGAGTGGCATCCGCCTAGGCCCTGCTTCTTGCTTTCTCCGGCTGCTGCTCAGATCCCCTTTCTTGCGCCTCTCCTTCCTTCCTCCGAGATTTCCAGATCTGCTCTGGTCGCGCGGTCTAGGGAGCCATGGCGCCTCGTCAGCCCCCGACCGCAGCTTGGTACTCGTCTGCCTTGGACTCGCCGAATGTGTCGGAGGCGGGCCTTGCCCGGTTGCGCCGGATGGCGACGGCGTGGGGCATTGACGGGAAGAAGGTGTTCAAGGCCGGCTCCGCCAACCTTGAAGGTCAAGGGAGCACCTTCTATCCGCTCTTCGTAAGTGCCATTGTTGCTGGCCTGGTGCCTCCCTTCTCCGAGTTCTTCTTCTCTGTCCTCCGCCATTACAAGCTACAGGCTCTGCATCTCCATCCCAACTCCATCCTTCTCCTGGCAATCTTTGCTTATTATTGCGAAGCACATGTTGGGGTGCAGCCCTCAGTGGCCTTGCTGCGCCACTACTTCTCCTCCGGACCTCTCACGGGACCGCTTCCGCGTGCGCGAGCTTCGTCGCGTCCGGCGGCCCATTGCCATCTCGACCTCTGGGAAGAGGATTGAGGGCTTCAGGAGCAAGTGGATCTTGGTGGATGCTGGGCACATCCACCCTCGGCTGATCTTGCCCATGGAGCAGCCCACGAGCTCCAGCGACTGGGGTCGAGCGGAGCTCACGGATCTGAGGCCGGCCGACATGGCGGCGGCAAAGCTAACCGGCGCGTCGCTGCTGAGGGAGTTCCTCGAGCACCGCCTGGCTCCGCTTCGGCAGTACTCACTTCCAATGTGGAGGCCCCGTCCGAACCCCACGGCCTTGGCCGCCGGAGACCTAGCTGCGGTTCTCCAATCTCTGGTCGGGGGCAATGCGGCGAGGCTGGAGGGAGCTCCTACGCCCTTGTTCCTCCGCAACGACTGGGAGCAGGTGGTGAAGTCCATGCCCGTCTTCAACGGGGATGGGCCAGTGCCCCTGGAAGCTCCTGAGGAACCGGTGGACGTGCCCTCCGGCGACTCCAGCAAAGAGGAAGAGGGAGGGGAGCGCGGAAAGGGGCCTGACTCCGAGGCGACTGACGGAGAGTCGAGGGCTCCCCTCCCCCGGCGCAGGACCCGCGTTCTCCGCCTCTCTCCGAATGATGATGACGAGGATGACGACGTAGACGACGACGAGCAGGACGGCGGGAGCTTGCCCCCGATCCCGAAGAAGGACAGGACCGGGCTGATCTCCCGCGGGTCTCCCTGGCCCCGGGGCGAACCGAAGACGCACCTTCCACCTCCAAGCTTCCCGAGGTTGATCCTTCCAGCCGGCTTTCAGGCTTCAAATTTGGCCGGAGGCCGCTTGAGCTCACTGGCGACGACCCGTAAGCATTCGATTCTTGTCTTTATCTCTTGCTCTGCTTCTGAGGCTTGACGTTCGCATCTTTGGATAGGTTAGCGCCAGCAGCAAAGAAGCCGAAGGGGGCTCCCGAGCTTCCATCCGTGGCGGCGCTTCTGCCCGCGAAGGAAGGTGACCGCGACGCACAGGCTTCTCCTGCCCGGTCGTCCTCGCGAGGTCTGGCTGAGCCGGCTGGGGCGAGCTCAGCCCCCGCGGCCCAAGTGGCTCCCGAGGTGCTCTTGCTTGCCGCCGCCACTACAGTTGTCAGGGTGCGGCAGACTCCGCCTCAGGATGCTGCGGCTGCGCTGCCGCCTTCTCCTCCTACTCCACCGGCTGCTATCTCTCCGACTCCTTCTGCTGTTCTGGATCGCGCTGTTGCTGAGCTAGACCGACTGCGGCAAGACCTTCTTGGCGCCGACCCCCACTTGGTGGCCGGGCGTTTGGAGCTAGCTTCTGGATGGGTTCGCTCCAACGCCTTGATTCGGGCGGCGCTGGTCCAGGGCTCGACGGCATACGACAAGGAGAAGCAGGCCGTCCTGGAGGCGAAGGCTGCCCGTGATGCAGCCTTGGGGGAGGTGGTCGACGTCCGTGGTCGCTGCAAGGTGCTGGAGGACGAGCTGCAAGGCCTGCGGGATTGGCTCGCGGAAGAGGTCCGCCTTTGCCAAGAGTAGGAAGAAGGCGTGAAGGCTCGCGAGGCATCCATCGAGGGCCGGGAGGCCAAGCTCAGGAAGCGCCGTGACCGCCTAGGCGCGCTGGAGCAAGAGTTGGGGGCGAGGGAGGCCGAGCTGGATGGCAAGGCCCTGGTTCTTGCCGAGGACCGCGCGGCCTTCACGGCGTTGGAGGCGAAGGCTCGCTCCTCGCTGAGGATGCTTTACGACAGCGGCTTGGAGAGCCCGTTGGCCGGCGCCGAGGACGGTCCCGCCAAGCTGCTTCCCTTCCTGGTTCATGCTCTTGAAGATGTCGCCCTTGGCCTTGGCCCCATGGCTGAGGCCGAGGCGCGTGTCCTGTCTTCTGCAGCACTGACGCGGGTCCTCACCCACATCTACCTTTGCGATCCCGGTGTCGACCTCGACAGCCTGCTGGAACCAGTGAGCGGTGAGCGTGCCGCTGCCGCTGCCGAGGCCGTCAAGGGTAGCACGAAGGCTCTGCTGGGGAAGTTCCGGGCCTTCAGCACCAAGCCGGAGCAAGGCACTGCCGACCCCGCTGCTCCATGAGGTGAACCCGCTCCGCGCTGCTCCCCCGCCGCCAAGTGACTCCGTCATGGCTCCTGTCCTGCTTTTAATTCCTGCACACGTATCATGCCTCGGGGAGGCGTTTAAACTTGCGTTTGGCATTGAAATAACAGTGTGGACTATAATATTTGCTTTTGAATTCCTTGAAATTAGCGCCTTTCCTTCCTACTTGCTTACGTTCTACACCGACAGAGCCCGGCCTCGCGCTTACCTCACCCAGCAATAGTCCCGACCGGAAACCAGGACGGGACCAAGGAGTGAGGGGCTACATGACAAGTTAGGCTCCTGAGTCGCGATGCTTAGGAGTCCCCCTTGGCGCACGAACAGCAAGTAGGGAGGTGTGATGCAGGTGGATCCACCGTTCTACGTCTGCAGGGCCCGGCCGCGTGCGTGCCTCACCCAGCGATCGTCCCGACCGGAAACCAGGACGGGGCCACGGAGTGAGGGGCTACGTGACCAGTTAGGCTCCTGGGTCGTGATGCTCAGGAGTCCCCCTTGACGCTCAAATGGCCTTCGTACCTTGGCTCCGCTCGGGGAGAGACGCGCGACGAACCAGGCCCGGGGGGACCTGGCCGGACGGCGTGCGTCTGGGTGTGACCCAGGCGCAGCCCCCGTGCCCATCCCCCTCGTGCGGCACTCCCGAGGGGAGCGTTACGATGAGGCTAGACACTAAGCTCTGGGCTCCCTGAGGTTGATGCGGCCCGCGGGCCACCCTTAGTTGTTTATCACCAGCGCGGAGCATAGTGCTACCGTATGTGTACGGGCATAGCCGCTCCTCGGCAGTGTCGTCAGCCAGCACAGAGCATGATGCTTCCACTGGTATGTGGGAGGGGGCCTCCTCCGGGAGGAGCCCCTGGGGCGTGTACAGCCCCACCCTGACACGTGGCTGGCGCGGTAGGGCCTGGCGAGGTGTATCTGGGCATCCGTGAGCCAGCGCGGGACTCAAGGGGCTCTACCTCTAGGCGGGTTGCGCCTGGCACTGGGCCTTATCTTGTGATGTGTCCCTGCAAATTTGGTTAGATGTCGGCACTCCACGTCCTCGGGTCCCGGCCCTCGAGCTGGTCTCAGCCGTCGCTGGTATGCCAGGTCGCGATGCCATGGACAAGGCCAGAGGGTGAGGGCTCGAGAGCCAGTAAGAGCCCTGAGTCGCGATGCTCAGGTGCCCCCCTTTAACGTGCAAGTGGTCGGCATGGAGGAGAAGAGGTGCCGTGGACCGGCGTCAAATAATCAAGCATGGTGGGTCTAATGCATGATCGGAAATAAACGCAAATGGGATACATGCCACTGGGCCTGGCCCGAGCGGCTTGGGGATCCTGCAGCCTGAGGGGCGCCCCCAACAAGGTAAGCTAATCGACGCGAAATGAAAGGGATACACGCCGCAGGGACGGACCCACGCGGCCTGGGAATAATGCAGCCCTGGGGGCGCTCCCAGCTAGAAGTAAAACTCGAAAGATGTCACCTAATGATGTTGAGGACGAAGGGGTGTTGGCGTAGCAGGATCGAGGGGTTGCGGGAGCCGATCCTCATGAGCCCCCAGGCCCAGGGGCCTCGGGAGGCTCTGGAGGCGCTGGCGACTCCTCGCGGGCCATCTCCATCTCTGCCAGCGCTGCGGAACGCCTGGCCTCTCGTACCTCCGTGATGCCCCTCATGAGGCGCTGGTGCGTGTCAGCCGCGTTCGGCAAGCCATAAGGCATGCAAACATAGCTGTGGGGTGGACCTCCACAGTGCCCCACTTGCGAGGGCCAGAGGCGCTCCATAGAGACGACTCGGTTGAGCCCTGGTATGTCGATGCAGACGCGCAGCCCACCATCCTCGCCTGGACGGGGGGCCACTGCTGGTAGGCGGCGGGCGCCTCTCATGACTGTTGACTCCTGTAGCTCCTGAATGGCCTTGCTGACGAACTCCTGTGGGTCTGGATCTCCTTGCCTTGCTCCTTCTTGAGGGAAACGTGCTTCAAAACACGCCTCCATGTGGTGCCCAAGCGCCTCCCTCGTGACCCTAGCTAGGTCGGCGGCCCTCCAGGGGAGAGCCTCCGAGCCCTGCCTGGGGGGGCGCCGGGCGCGCTTTCCTAGGCGATGGAGGGAGGTTCCCCCTAGGCAGGCGCGGGCCCTGAGGGGCCTGCCTCCTAAGGGGTCGGGCCGGACGATGTCTTCTTCTTCTTGGGGGCGGTCTCGGGAAGCCTCCTGCTTCCGTGATCCGGGTCTTCCAGTGATGCAGCCTGAAAGGCTCGTTCCAGGGAACACACCGCGTCCTTCTCTTCACAGGGCACCGTGATGACTCCGCCACTTCCTGGCATCTTGAGGACGTTGTAGCCGTGGTGAGTTACGGCCATGAACTTGGCCAGCGCTGGGTACCCAAGGATGGCGTTGTACGGCAGGCGAATGTGAGCGACGTCGAAGTCGATGAGCTCGGTGCGGTAGTTGTCGTGTGCCCCGAAGGTGATAGGGAGGTGGACCTGCCCAATCGGGACCGTGGAGCCGTCAGTGATACCGGAGAAAGGCTTGGTTGGCTGAAGCTAGCTGTAGGGCACTTGGAGGTTGATGAACGTCTCCACGGACAGGACGTTGAGCCCTGCCCCGCCATCGATGAGGGTTTGGTGACCACCACGTTGCTGATGATTGGGGAACAAAGCATCGGGAGGACTCCGGCGGTTGCCGCACACTTGAGCTGATCTGCTGAGCTGAACGTGATGGCGCACGCCGACCACCTGAGAGGGCGTGTGGCATCGAGTCTGGGGAGTACTGCGTTCACTTCGCGGGCGAACTGCTTGAAGATGCGCTGAGAGGCTGGGGCTTGTGCTCCGCCCAAGATGCAGGCGATCGCGTGCGGCTCCTGAAAGCCCCCAGCCTCCTCGTCCTGATGGCGGTCATCGTTTCTCCTTGGCTGCGGCTGCAGCGGTGGGAGGCCTGCGTTGCCTAGCGGGCGATCCTCGCGAGGCTGATCCCTCCAGTCTCCCTCGCGAGGCTGATCTCTCCATCTTCTCTCGCGAGGCGGGTCTTGCCAGCGATCCTCGCGAGGTTGATCGCGCCACCCTTGGCGCGGCCCGCGGTCTTCCCAGTGTCCTGCATTTCTTCCTCCTCCTCGACCGCAGCCCCGGTCACCGCGGTCGGGGCGATGGCCGATCCTTCCTTCACGCACGGCTCGGAGTTCTTGGCATTCGTTGGTGTTGTGGGTGTGGAGGTCGTGGTACACGCAGTACCGGCTGCCCTTGGGGGGTTCGGGCTGGTCTCTGCCCCGCTTGGTGTCTGGTTCTGCCGCGAGCACTGCAGCCCCCTTGCGCTTCACATCCTTGGCCTTGAGCTTCTTCTCTTCTGGGTCTGTGGTAGGCAGCTCAAGGAGGGAGAGACGCCCCTCCTCATCCCTAGCGCACTTGTTTGCCAAGTTGAACAGCTCCAAGGAAGTGCACAGGTCTTCATGCATCGCCAGCTCCTCCTTCATCTTGACGTCGCGCACTCCGTCGGAGAAAGCTGAGATGATGGCCTCCTCGGTCACCTTGGGGATCTTGAGGCGTGCATTGTTGAAGCGCTGGATGTACTTCTGCAGGGTCTCCCCGGGTTGTTGCTTGATGTGGCGCATGTCGCTCACGGCGGGTGGCCGGTCGCAAGTACCTTGGAAGTTGGTGATGAAGCGGGTGCGCATCTCTTCCCAGGAGGAGATTGTGCCTGGAGCCAGGTTCAGGAGCCAGGTGCGGGCCCCATCCTTGAGCGCCATGGGAAAACAGTTCGCCATGACCTTCTCGTCTCCGTTGGCAGCTTCGATGCCTAGCTCGTAGAGCTAGAGGAACTCCGTAGGGACGGCCGTGCCATCGTAGCGAGGAGGCAGGTCTAGTTTGAACTTGCCGGGCCACGCGATGCTGCGTAGTTCGGTGGTGTAGGCGCGGCAGCCTGCTGTGCCCACGGGAGGCCTTAGGTGACGGAGAGCCCGGTCTTGCATGTCCCCACGCGCTGGAGCAGGGGGATGGTCGCGACGTGCCGGAGCAAGGAGCGCCCGGGCAGCTTCTGGCGGGCGAGGGACTTCTTGGCAGCTCTGTTCTTGCTGCGCTGGCACCTGACGGAGCGGGTTCCGCCCAGGGGCCATGTGCCCTGGAGCCATGGCGTCTTCTTGAGGAGGAGGCAGCCGGGGCGCCGCCGGAGCCTCTTCGCTCATGCGGGGCGGGGTGCGGTGCAGCGGAACGGACGGCGCGGAAGAGCCTCCTGCAGCGCGGACGAGCTCGGCGACGCGGTCGAGCCATTCTTCGTAGACGTCATCGACGGGATGGTAGCGCAGGAACTCGTTTGCCGCGATGAGCGCAGCCCGAGCCTCCATGGGCGCGCGGAGTGCGCGGGACGAAGATCAAGCTGGGGCAAGCGAGGGAGTTGCGGTGCGGCCGTCTTGCCGCACGGACGGATGCTGGGACGATGCTTGCCGCTCGTCCCCCGCCGGGCCGGTGGCGGCGTTGACGGAAGGTGACGGGGAACGGCGTGGATGCCCACCGACAGGGGCCGTCTGGGCGACGCGGGAAGCGAGTGCGGCCCGGCGCTCGGCGCGGGCCCGATGAGCGTCAGACATGGGCGTGACGATCGGAGGAGAACGGGGCGGTGGAAGACGAATTCCGGTGCACCCCTCCCTGGTGTGCCAACTGTCGGATTTCGAGTTCCGGCAGACCCTTGAGGTTCGAACACTGGGGTGCGCGTGAAGATTTCGCCTCCTACCTTCCTCCACCCCTCCACCGTGCTAGGA
The DNA here is from genome assembly GCF_018294505.1 of Triticum aestivum. Lineage (NCBI taxonomy): Eukaryota > Viridiplantae > Streptophyta > Magnoliopsida > Poales > Poaceae > Triticum > Triticum aestivum. The sequence goes on from NC_057797.1 coordinate 642,286,285, forward strand.
TCTAAAGTAAGGAAAGAACAACACAAGAGACACAGAGTTCATACTGGTTCGGGCCACTGCTGTGGTGTAATACCCTACTCCAGTGTGTGGTGTGGATTGCCTCTTGGGCTGGTGATGATGAACAATACAAGGAAGAACAGCCTCGCGAGGGTCTGTTCTTGGCTGAGGCGATGAACTGCTGGGAGGAGTTCAGCCACCTTTCTCTCTCTTTCTCTCCCTGACCTGCCCCCCTTTGCTGTGTGGGTGGCTGGTCCTATTTATAGAGGCCCTGGTCCTCTCCCCAAATATTGAGCAGGAAGGGAGCCAACAATGGCGGGCTAATTTGAAGGGGGACAGCAAGTATCAGCTATCCTGACAAAAGCGGTCTTCGCCTGCGCAAAGCTTTGGTGATGACGCCGTCTTGGGCTCCACGGTGACCTCCGTCTCGTAGTCCTCTTGGTCTTGGTCTCATTGCACCGAAATGGCAACCTTTGCCTGATGCCTTGATACTCCGCGGCTACGCTTGCTCCCTTTGCACCAAATAGGAAAGGAGGACGCTGCGCGGGCCGGCACCCGCCTGGTGCCCTGAGTCGTCATGGCTTGCGTCACGGGCTCCTCGTGAGGTACCCCGCCTTGATCTCTCCGCCTCCTCGTGAGCCAGCCTAACGAGGCCTTGCCTGAGGAAGCTTCGCGTCGTCCGCCCCGCGAGGCTTGGCCCCTCGCGAGGGTCTTGGGTTTGTGTTGGTGAAGATGGGCCATGCTGGGCCCCCCTTTTGAGCCACGCCGCAGGCCGCAAGCAGGCAAGTCTGGGGACCCCCGTTCCCAGAACGCCGACACTCACGCCGGACATAGCACCGCAGTTAAAATGATAATGTCAAGTCAAATCACGGGGCCCCACCTATCCAGTAGTAACTCGCTGTCAAATCACACAGACCTACGTTTGCAGCAGCCTACTCCCTCATCTTCTCGCGTCTTTGTCGAACCTACTAGGCGGAACTGCCCCGCCTACCGCGCAGGAAAAGCCCCGCCCTCGACTTTTAAATAGTACAGTATACTAATTTTGTATACATGGATTGTGCCATGGAGCAAAGCCTCAAGAAAACGGCGGTACACATGTACGGAGTATACATCACGCCCGTTCGCGTTCGTGTCGCACCCCAGACGGTCGGTCGGTCTGGCACGCCGCTCTCCGAATGGAACGCATGTCATATTGCGTTTGCACACACATGTGGGACCGCAATTGAGAACCGACCATAGGCACACTCCTCGGCCCCACAAGTTGGGTGAGTTAATAGAAGAGAGAGACGAGCGATAGTACTAGAGAAGGGTTGTACAGACGTTGGTGCCTGGACGATCCCTGCATGACACGGAAGATCAGTTCGTCCATGCATGTGACCAGACTCCAGCAGACACGCCTGGATTGGCTATCGTCTACATATCGTGTAGGCTGTGTTGTACAGGGTTGTAGTTCTGATGAGAAATCTAAAAAAGGTTTCTTGTCATGTAGAAATATTAGGTGTCATGTGCTTCGGATCACTGCGAGGGTTAAACAATGACAACTGAGTTCCTCCAAGGCGCTGGTCATTGGGGGCACTTGCACGAAGACTACTTGGCTGCCATCTAGGTCAAGCCGACTATGTTAATTAGGACATCTATCAATGGACCCCTTTTCTATGAGTTTATCTTTAATTTAGGCTTTGATCCTCGTCTAGTTTGTTCGTCGGGATTCATGTTATCTCCTTTGGGCAGTGAGGTTATGGTTTCTTGTCATGTGGCATTTTTCATGTTATATGTTATAATCCGGTGCTTTAAATCAAAATGACAACAACTGCGCCTCCGGGGCACGTGCATGAAGACTTCTCGACAATCATTGACGAGGTCAAGCTGGCTCCGTTAGACAAAAGAAAACTAGTACTCCACTATATAGGCAGGAGCCTCGACGCTTGCTTGCTAGTGTTGTCTCTTCATACTCTATCGTCCTCTCTAGATCTAAACACGACAGCGGTGTCCACACTCTCTCTCTACTCACCACTAGTCACAGATCCAGCCGGATCCTCTCCGCCGGGGAAGGTGAGAAGGTGCAACGTTCACACGGTCATCCTCGGTAATGGCTCTTACCCAATGTCGACGCGTCCCGATCAACGTGCCTTGCCATTCTCTCCCAAGCACCGCTGGCTAGGGAGGGCCTCCGACCCCTTCTTCCTCGTTGTCGTAGTGTGGGCAGATCCGGCCTCCCGCCATCTACCTAGCGACATCCTGGCAACCCTCAGGTATAACTTCCTTTGGAACCGGCCTTGCTCTACTTCCCGAGCTCCTGACGTCACTGCATTTGTATCTTTTACTATTTCTCAGGCCCCCTCGTAGATAGGATCGACCGGCTGTTAGAAAAGCCACCTAAATTTTTACTGTTAAGAGGTAAAACTAGTTCATGCACTCAAATCTAGTACTACTTGGTTCAAACAAGGAGGAAAGGGGGTGGGGTGGGGAAGATTTGTTACCTGAATCTAGGACTTGGTCGAAAGAGGAAATAATGGGGGCGAAAAGTAGCAGAGACTGGCTATCCAACTGGACTCTTGGTCTAATAGGGAAATAAAGGGAAACGCGGTACAAAATCAATATAAACCCGAACTATTGGTTGAAAAGGAAAGAAAGTGGGGACTGGGGGACATGTCAACAGAGTAAGTCCAGCACTAGATTTGCTACCCTCACACAGTATAGGTGGCTATACCCGAACAAAAATGGGACCAACCCAGATATCCTGTTCTGATGTTTGTTGCCCGGAGCCACTCTTATGTAATGCCACTGGTAAAATGTAGCAGTCGCACTATTAAAAGTAAGGACATGCTAAACCAATATTCTTTTCAATGTAATGCCTCCAGTAATATGAATCAATGGCACTTTTTTTCATGTCCTGCTAAATTTCCCATTAAGATAAGTTGCTTCTTTTCGTTAGAAATGCAACTGTCCTGGTCCGCCTACTCTCCTATGCCCAAATATGTAGCAGCTGTTAATGTAATGTTGCTGGTAAAATGAAGCAATGGCACCATTAAAGTAATGTCATATTTAACAGTTGTCATAGTTAATCATAATGCCCACACTAATATCTAGCAATGTTGTTGCTTTAGAAATTGCTACTGTCCTTGTAGGATTGCCATTCGGATAAGGAACATGCTTCTTTTCATTTGATATATGTTTCATCACTTGTTAGTCACCCTCCTTTCCACCTTTTTTGTGCAAACATGGATATACATTTCACGCTTGATCTTAGTTGAACTGCACAAATGATATCCAAATTATAGTTGAACATTCCAGGAGCTTCACAACCAACCTTGATGTTGCTCAATTTTATTGCAAGTAATGAAGAAGAAGCTACGTGGGTTTCGTTTTCTGATGGAAATGAAACCGGGGTTGGCGCCCTTTTCTTAAAAAATGAAGAAGCTGCTAGCTCATGGGACATTGCTTCATTTTAGGTGAACTGCACCGAAAGGTCCCATGAATTGAATCATCCATGTTGGTGACTGGTGTCATCCCTTCTACGATGGCGTTGGCTGTAGATATGGTTCCCATCACGAGGTATGTTCCTTTTTGGTCTGACTCTTTGCCAAAGATCCTGCATGTTTAGTCTACTCTTATGCTACTATTTTGGCACTGCTAGGATAAAGCAGTAATGTTATTATTTTGCACCTTAATCTAGAGGCACTATTAATTTGAGGCAATGTTTTGGCACTGCTAGTGCCACTGGTTTTTTTATATATCAAAAGAGGGGGTTTCCTCCAATTTCATTAAATAAACCCAACCATAGAGAACCATTATCCGACAACATCTCAGTGTAAATGGGCAGTTATGCAACTACTACTAGAACGGGCTGAGTACTAGCAGGAGACAAGTTCGCCACATAAGCTAGGCAAGTAGGGGGACGCAGCACTAGCTCGACCAAGTTTGGTTTACAACCCAAATTCTACCACAGAAACATCAGGGGGGAAGATAGGGACTGAAAGAGCCAGCTTTAGCATCCCAGTCTAAGCACCCCCGGCCTCCATCGTTGCGATGCACGATACACCTCGTTTGCCACCTGCTCGACCCTAGTGCCACTAATAAAATGAAGTAATAAACAGTTAAAATAGAGCGAGTGTCCTCTCTATCATTTCATTTCCAATGTAGATAAAGAAAGTGCTTCTCTTTGTTAGTATATGTTTCATCAACTAGTCCCATTGTTAATGTTTAAGCGTTTCTGCAAACTGGGGTGCTTAATTTTAGTTCATGTGCACAAAAATAGAGATTGGAATGTCTCAAGGCCCCTCCTTGTACTACCAATGTACACTGATGTTCATCACTGAAAGAAGGTGTACCAGGGAGACTTGGGTCGATTTCCAGTATGAGTCGTACCGTATGAGGCATCGCAGGGCCCATCTCGCCCTCGCAGCATGGCATACTATGATACTATCGCAATATTTTCTTCTATTTATTAGTGTATGTTTCATCAACTAGTGCCACTATAATGTAATCATGCTTTTTCATTATCTGTGCAAACAGGGTTATTCAGCTGCATTTTGGTGGAACTGCACAAATGTATGAATGGAACCGGCATATCTGCAGAGTGCGAGGTGTGCCAAGTAAAAATTACTGACATCAACCATGCTCCATGCACGCATTGGAATCCACCACCACCAGTGGGATGTGTGGCGCTCTCTGTGGACGGATCTTTCTCGGCAGAAAATCCTCTAACCAAATACTAGTAGCTTAGCTCGTCAAGCGAAGTAGCTATCAATGGCTTTAGCATGACAACTAGAACATCAAGGCATGGTAAACTGCCAAAGCTTCTGCTGTAGTGTAGCACCAGGGTTCAGCCTTCTCCTTGCTGAGTTGCATCACCCGCATGGTGTTCAATTGGAAAGTATGGCAAAGGCGCTTCCAACTCCTGGTTCAGGGTCTGAGGTTACCAAACAAAGATGAATCCTACGCAATCAGAGATTAAGCCATAAGATCCCACCCATATGGGCAGTTTTCTAGGGAGTACTCTTTTCTGAAAGAAGCACCAATCTATTTTTTCTTTATTTGTACATAGTGTCACAACTTTGACCCAAAGGTCCGGAGCTATTTTAGGGTGATTGGCATAGTACTCGGAGACTGGTTGTAAGCATTATTTTCATTAGCTATCACACTGATTGTAAGCATGAGGAGATGGAAGATTAGGTTAGTGCGAAGCTTACCTTAAACCCTACCGCCGCCGTTGAAACGAGGCGAGCGTTGAGGGAACCATGGAGAACAGCAGGGAAGTGACGTCGTGCCATCCGGCCACCTCTTGTGGTGGGAGAACGAATACTCATGTGGCTCCGGCTGGCTCTGCACCCTCACGAACGACACACCATACTCGATCGATTCGTTATCCTCTGGGTGCTCGACCTTCGACCTATACGCCCACCACCTCCGCCTGACTTTCACCTCGGGAAAATATGTTTGCTCCATCACCCAGAGGAGGTACTCAATGAACTCGAAGGACTGCGGCATGACTGCCGCCGAGGAGTACATTGCCGCTGTCTCGCTCTTTCGCATACATTGCCACATGGCCCTCACCATCCTCGAAATCTCCCACTCATTGTCAAACCAAGTAAGGATCTCCTTGAACCTGGCTAACTTTGCCTGGTCACCACCGGCGATCTGCCTGATTCGCTGCTGCATCCTCTCCCTAGATGTCCTTCTGAGTGGTCCAGTGCTAGCATCGGAAGATGGGAGGAGAGACGGTAGTCTTGCAATAGAGAAGAGGGAGAGGCGAGATGGTGGTTTTTGAATGGAGATGATGGAGAGGAGAGGGGGTGGTTTTGCAATGGAGAAGAGGGAGAGGCGAGACAGTGGTTTTGGAATGGAGATGTTGGAGAGGAGAGGAGGTGGTTTTGTAATGGAGAAGGGGGAGAGGCGAGATGGCAAAGGCGAAGAGGGAGAGGCGAGACGGTGGTTTTGGAATGGAGATGTTGAAGAGGATAGGAGGTGGTTTTGTAATGGAGAAGAGGGAGAGGCGAGACGGTGGTTTTGGAATGGAGATGATGGAGAGGAGAGGAGGTGGTTTTGCAATGGAGAAGAGGGAGAGGAGCATGCGGCAGCGATTTAGGATTGGACGAGAGGGCCGGCGTGCTGTGACTGGATCAAAATCAAAATCAGTTTACCCTTCAATTAGGAAAGCGACCCCACATTAACTAGTCTCCCTTTTATTCATGGTCATAATTGACCATGATTTTCACAAATAAAATATATGGTCTACGTTGCAAAAATAATATAATTTGAAAGTATATTCAGATACGAACCAAACGATACAATTTTTGGTGACATGCATTCACATTTTGCTTGTTAAATATAGTACGTGGTCAAACTTTGACTTAAAATACGCAAAACAAAAAAATACTTCCAAGACCAGCGTCACTCCTCTCCTCTTAAACCACCGCTGCTCCTCTCCTGTTCCAATCTAAATCCAGCGCGGCTCCTCTCCTCTTCCATTTCAAAACCACCGCCCCTCCTCTCATGTTCCAATCCAAAACCAGCGTCGCTCCTCTGCCCTTCTAATCCAAAACCAACACTGCTCCTCTCCTCTTCCATTCAAAAACCACCGCCGGCGAGTGAAGGTGCTGTGGAGAAGTAGATCGATGGAGGAGTACAAATGATACGTGAGAATCGCAGATGGCGACCCTGTGAAGCTAGCTAGGATGTTGGAGATGCAGTCTTGGTTTGACAATAAGGACCAACTAGCAACGACGGTGAAATCCATGGCCAAATATCTCCAACAGATCGAAAAAAGGCGGCGATACTCCTGAAGGGAGTCACGCGGGAGTACATAGAGCTACTCCTCTGGGCCTTGGAGCAAACTGATTCACCGAATCCTATCGTGAGGGAGCGGTGGTGGGAGTATCGATCCCAGATGGAGCATCCACCAGAGATTGAAGGATCGAGCATCTATAGGGTGCCGTTTGTGAGGGTGCCATGCCAGAGCGAGCCGGTGGAGTCTACGTCGAACGAACCCAACTACAAGAGGAGAAAAGCAGTTGGCCCGACGACGCTTCACCGCCATCCTCTCCCCCGCCATTCACATCGTCTCACGGGGCGGCTGTCTACCGCTAAGGAATAGGAGGGGACTGCCCCCAGCCCAATAGTCAGGAAGGTTGTGAATTGTCAGTATGAGCTTAGGGTTGTCAGTATTTGCAGGTTGTGAATTGTGTTTTGTGTTGTGTATTTTGAGAGTGCTTTCAGATATGGATGTCTTTTGAATTTCAGATTTGCAGTATTGAGCATATGAATTATGAATTCTAGAGATCTATTTTTAGCACTTAAAGAAATGTAGTTTCATAGGAGTATAAAAGTGCAGACAATGTGATTCTCAGAGAAGAAAGTGCAAGTTTTAGTTTCATATAAGAAACTGCAAGTTCAGTTTCAGATAAGAAACTGCAACTTCCAGAGGTAGAGCATTTATATTAACACGGCCTTTTCAAACAGGGATAACATCATGTTGGAAGTTTTATTCATGGTCGAAAATGGAACTACCAGCCAGTTAACATCATGCTGATTAACATTCATGCATAGCACATCTTCATATGATGCACACTTAAAAAGATATGCAATTTTCAAAATGCCCACACAATGTCGAGTTTGTGAAAAATAGAGAAAACAAGGGACGAAGTTTTGGAAAGTGTTGGACGTGGTGTGCGTAGATGACAATGGGGACCCACATGTCAATAATAGCAGAGGCAAACAATGGAGATATTTTCCCTGCATCAGGTGGAATCGAACCTGGGCGGAACAACTGTCGGGTAGTGTCACTTGGCCACTAGACTAGTTCAGTACTTTTGTTACAAATAAGGCACTGCCTCAGGTGGTCTGATATCCTCCGGCACCTTTGTGCGCTCGCTGCGGTGCTGCTGTCTGCTGTTGTGAACATGCTGAACAAACGAGAGGAATCTGGAGAGGACTCTACGTGGAGAGGCGGACAGTCGGGACCACCAGGTCTATGGCCGTACGCAAGCAAGTGCCTCATTGAAAAAAAATACTTCCTCCTAACGCTATACTGACGTTGGGGCCCATGGGTTTGTCAACATAGTTACATTTTTTAGGTGCTTCAGCGTGGTTACTAAAGCAGATAAATTCACAACGAAGCCGGGGAGCTGGCAGGCATCATTTATTATCACTGGGGCAGCAAGTATCAGCTGGGTTGTGGGCTACCCTGTCTAGGCTTTCTTTTTTAACATGTGCAGCCCAAGACATGCTAGTTTATATTTTCTTGAGGGCCGTCATGTATCGACCGGCCTATGGACCTCCCATCCGAGGTTTTATTTTTCCTGAAACACCAGCAGCCCAATATATGTATTTTTTTTTGAAGAAAACACAGAGGTCTGTTCTATTTTTCTACATAAGAATAGGAACGCCTGGTCCAACATATGTTTCCCTTCTAACTATATTATATATATTTAAATTATTTTGTATGTTATTATATATTATTTTTATTGTCATCATATATTTAACAGATACTTACATGTGTAAGAAAACAATATCCCATATCTTATTAACTTATAAAAATAATTTCTTAACAATAAATCCTGCATTTTTATGGCAACGAAAATCCTGGTGATTGTGTACAAAAGCTTGGTAAGATTTAAGGACCAATGTAATAATAAATCACTTATTATTTATATATATATTTATAACAAAATGTGAAGCCCCTGTTTATTTTTTGATAACATTGTTGCGCCCAACCCAACATTATAATTAGAATCAACCCAGCAAAATCGTGTATTTCGAGAAAGTGCAAACGGCTTGTAATTTTTTAGGAAAAAAAATAAATGGGCCGCATGGACACTACATTATTTGTTCACCCAGCCCAGCAAATGGACTGTAATTCTAAAAAAAGATCAAATTGACTGTAAATTCTGAAAAATGGGTTGAATATGTGCCACATTTTTGGAGGCTGAAATGTGGGCTAATATGTCGAAGCGAATGCAAGTCGTTGTCAACTTAGTCAACAAATGATTCTGACATCGTTAGCCGTTGGATTTACATCCAACGACCAGCATCCATCTTCAATCTCTCGTCTTCTTCCTCCAGCACTGCCGAGACCACCTACTGCTAGCAGCTCTACTTAGCATGCTTCACTGTGAAGCGCTACCCAATCGCCGGCCAGGCCATCCCTCCACCCCTCCACACCTCTTGCTCTTCTCCACCGACTGTCGAACCACACCACACCAGAACCAGTTAACCCTCGTACACCTCTTTGTCTGCAACTCCACTCCAGCATCTTCCCATCTCCGGCTCGTTGCTGTCTGGGGCCTCGCCGTTGACCACCACCTTGGATGCGCTCGGCGCGGCGTGGTCAACATGGTCAATGAACGACATCCATTGGAAGTGGAGTGTAGGTGGAGAGGCTGGCAGTTGGGTCCACGGCCGCACGCAAGGAAATGCCTCATTATTGCGCGCAAAATAATGATTCCTCCACCTGACAGTCGGGACCCACCGGAAGGGCCTATGTATTTTGCGAAAAAACGTCCCCCCCCCCGCTGACAAGTCGGACCCACCAGCTATATCTTCGCACGCAAGGAAGTGCCTCCTTATTACACACAAAAAATGAATACCCCCTGCTAACTAGGACCCACCATAGTGGGAACTTGACTTGTGGGCCTACTAAGTTGACGGGGATGGAGGGCTTTGTCAACTTAGTCAATATGAATGATTCTAGCTCTAGTGATTGTACGATGTCCATCCAATGGTCGTAGTGCTTCTTCAATCTTTGGTCTTCTTGCTCCAACCGCCCAAATCAGCGCCGGTCGTGCCGCGTGCTCCTGCCTCCCGTGGCCGGCTGTGATGCCACGGAGGCCTCACCGGCCCCTACTACTCCCACCGCTGGCCAGGCCATCCACTCACCCACACCCCCTGTTATTCTACACTGACGGCAGCCGAACCAGTGAACCCTCGTACTCTTCTCCGCGTGGGCATCCACTACCGCATCTTCCCCGGCTCCGCGTTGCCCCTTCCTAGGCCTCGCCGTCGTCCACCGCCCTGGTGCTCTCGGCACGGCGTGGTCAATGTGGTCAAGGGATGACTTCCATAGGAAGATTACTATACATGGAGAGGCTGACAGCTGGGTCCACGGCAGCTGCAAGGAAGTGCCTCCTTATTACGCGCAAAATAATTATTCCTCCACCTGATAGCAGGGACCCACCGGACGGGCCACCGTATTTAATGAAAAAAAGTTCCCCCCTGACTGCTGGGACCCACTTGCTACATCTTCACACGCAAGGAAGTGCCTGACAGCCGGGACCCACCTGGTCGAAGCGTACGTAGCATTGTCATTCTGGTCGCGAACATGTATGTACATATTGGTCGATCGGTCTGTCTGCAGGCTGCAGCGATGAACTGTGGCCGTGTAAGGAAGGGCACGTGTCATACTAGAGGTGCGCACATAGCATGTCACGCAGTCCCGTTAATATCATGTACACATATGTACAGCGGCCAGGGTGCAAGAAAGTAAATACGGCCACGTACATACATACAGGCAGGGTATCAAACGCATACTCACGCATACGTACGACCAGGTCTCATGTACATGGCTGGGTCAGAACAGAGAAACTACGTCGTCATCCTGTTCATGGGGAGGCAACAGAATGCATCGTGTTCATTGGGACGCAACGGAATACGTCATGTTCATCGGGAGCCAATTGGCTTGGACGGAACAGCTGATCGAAACGGGGCATGGCATACCGCAGAACAGAGGAAACGTCCTTGTGTTCGACCGTCCATGGTCGAAACAGGATCTTGTTCATCGAGAGGGGTCTGGCGTACCACAAAACGGAGGAAACAGACTTCTCTTGGACCTCCTATGGTCGAAACGGGCTCCTGTTGATCGGGAGGGGTGTAGCGTACCGCAAAACAGAGGAAACAGACTTGTGTTGGAGCGCTACGGTCGAAACGGGGGTCATGTTCATTAGTAGGGGTGTGGCGTACCGCAAAACGGGACTCCACGGGATACTGTTCATCTCCATCGTCGACCTCCTCTAGCCTCCATGGGCTACTGTTTATCCACCATCGACCTCCTCCAGCCTCCACCTATGACTGTTCATCCACGGGCTCCTGTTCATCCAGCCTCCATCGCTCCTCCACCGGCTACTGTTCAACCAGCCTCTCCACGAGGTCCTGTTCAACCACCCCTCCACGGGATACTGTTCATCTAGCCCTCCACCGGCTACTGTTCAACCAGCCCTCCACAGGGTCCTGTTCATCCAGCCCTCCACAGGGTCCTATTCATCCACCCCCAACCGGCTCGATCGGGGTCCTGTTCATCCAGCGGCAACGGCCTCTACTACCATGAGGTCCTGTTCATCCAACCCCCCACCGGGAACTGTTCATCCAGCCCCCCCAGCAACGCTCACTGTTCATCCAAAGGCAGCATCGATCGGCTTCAGTTAGCAGTAGTGTGGCGAAGGAATCGCTCGATCAGGTTCAGTTAACAGCCATCCTTCGATCACTCGGGTTCAGTAACGCGTAGCCTGCAGTGCAATCGCTCGTGTTCAGTAGGTGAACGCCTCGCTCGGGTTCAGTCAGAGCCCAATGCCTCGCACCCACGCGTGTATGTGTATGAGAGAAATGCGCATCGCTCGACCCCCGACCACCCACCATAACCGGGAACTCCCCGACATTTTCCTCGCCCTCGCTTCTACCATGGTTTTTTCCGTCTTGCACGGCCCAAAGAATGTCATGTAACCACGTCTCCGTCCCGCCCAGGACGAAAAGCCCATTTTCTGTCATGATTTTTTGTCATAGAAGTAGGAGCCCGCCATTTCTATGATGATACCGGGTTTTGTCACAATTATCGTCATAGAAGTGTCATAAGCATGACAGAAAAAATTCGTTCGGCCCAAAATGTCACGGATGTGTCTTTTTTTGTAATGATTATAATCCGGAAGGTAGAGGGAGTGTGCGATGGTGATAGTATCAACCTTAGAATTACATCCAACACACATCGTCACCTCGTCCCTAACTAGTCTCTGTTTATTTTGCAACTCCTGTTTCGAGTTACTACTCTTAGCAACTGAACTCGTATCAAATACTGAGGGGTTGCTATAAACACTAGTAAAGTGCAGATCAATAGCATGTATATAAAGTATACCTTTGTTCACTTCGCCATCCTTCTTATCCACAAAGTATCTAGGGCAGTTCCCCTTCCACTGACCATTTCCTTTGCAGTAGAAGCACTTAGTTTCAGGCTTGGGTCTAGCTTTGGGCTTCTTCATGGGAGTGGCAACTTTCTTGCCATTCTTTTGAAGTTCCCTTTCTTTCCCTTGCCCTTTTCTTGAAACTAGTGGTCTTGTTAACCATCAACACTTGATGCTATTTCTTGATTTCTACCTTCGCTGATTTCAACATCGCTAAGAGCTTGGGAATTGTTTTCGTCATCCCTTGCATATTATAGTTCATCACGAAGTTCTAGTAATTTGGTGATAGTGACTAGAGAACTCTGTCAATCACTATCTTATCTGCAAGATTAACTCCCACTTGATTCAAGTGATTGTAGTACCCAGACATTTTGAGCACATGCTCACTAGCTGAGCTATTCTCCTCCATCTTGTAGGCAACGTACTTGTCAGAGGTCTCATACCTCTTAACACGGGCATGAGTCTGAAATATCATTTTCAGCTCTCGGAACATCTCATATGCTCCATGGCGTTCAAAACATTTTTGAAGTCCCGGTTCTAAGCCGTAAAGCATGGTGCACTAAACTATCAAGTAGTCATCATACCGAGCTTCCAAAATGTTCATACCGTCTACATCTGCTCCTGCAACAGGTTCGTCAGCTAGTGGTGCATCAAGGACATAATTCTTCTGTGCAGCAATGAGGATAATCCTCAGATCACGGACCCAGTCCGCATCATTTCTACTATCATCTTTCAACTTAGTTTTCTCTAGGAACATATCAAAAACATAGGGCAGCTACAACGCGAGCTATTGATCTACAACATAGATATGCAAATACTATCAGGACTAAGTTCATGATAAATTAAGTTCAATTAATCAATTACTTAAGAACTCCCACTTAGATAGACATCCCTCGAGTCATCTAAATGATTACGTGATCCAAATCAACTAAACCATGTATGATCATCACGTGAGAAGGAGTAGTCATCAATGGTGAACATCTCTATGTTGATCATATCTACTATATGATTCACGTTCGACCTTTCGGTCTCCAGTGTTCCGAGTCCATGTCTATACATGCTAGGCTCGTCAAGTTTAACCCAATTATTCCGCATGTGCAAAACTGTTGAAAGTGCAACTATCCCTGGGTGGTTTTGGTAATTCCTAACAACATATATCTCATTGAGCTAACATTATTCCAAGATTAAAATTTCAGGAAAATCTCAGTGAATGGCATGGCATGGATGAGGAAAGTGGATCCCTCAAAATTCTAAGGACAAAAAGTTTGGCTCAAGCTTGAAGCTCAAGACTCTACATTTTATATTTTAGTGATCCAAGATCACATTGAGTCTATAGGAAAAGCCAATACTATCAAGGAGGGATGAGGTGTTGCTTAATGGCTTGCTTGCTCCAAATGCTTAGTGATATGCTCCAAAATCCTCAACTACCTTCCCACATCCACATATGACCTAAACCAAAAGTCAAACTCGGCCCCACCGATTCTTTCTATCCGGCGCCACCGAGTTTCAAATGTCATAGCCACTGCCACAAAACCTAGGCAAATCGGTCTCACCGATAGGGATCTCGGTGTCACCGAGATGGGATTGTAATCTCTCTATTTCCCTTCGTAACATTTCGGTCTTACCGAGATGAGCAATCGGTCCCACCGAGATTGCAATGTAAACTCTCTATTTCCCTTTTGTAACACTTCGGTCTCACCGAGATGAGCGAATCGGTCCCACCGAGTTTACCTGACCAACTCTCTGGTTAGCTTATTACCAAAATCGGTCCTACCGAGTTTGTGTAATCGGTCACACCGAGATTGCGTTATGCCCTAACCCTAACCATATCGGTCCAACCGAGTTGCATCTCAGTCCCACTGAAAATCCTAACGGTCACTAGGTTTGCTGAATCGGTCCGACCGAGTTTAACCATTCGGTCCCACCGAGTTTGGCAAATTGTGTGTAACGTTTAGATTTTGTGTGGAGGCTATATATACCCCTCCACCCAATCTTCATTCATGGAGAGAGCCATCAGAACATACCTACACTTCCAATACACATTTTCTGAGAGAGAACCACCTACACTTGTGTTGAGGTCAAGATATTCCATTCCAACCATATGAATCTTGATCTCTAGCCTTCCCCAAGTTGCTTTCCACTCAAATATTCTTTCCACCAAATCCAAATCCTGTGAGAGAAAGTTGAGTGTTGGGGATACTATCATTTGAAGCAGAAGAGCAAAGAGTTCATCATCAACACACCATTTGTTACTTCTTGGAGAGTGGTGTCTCCTAGATTGGCTAGGTGTCACTTGGGAGCCTTTGACAAGATTGTGGAGTTGAACCAAGGAGTTTGTAAGGGCAAGGAGATCGCCTACTTCGTGGGCGACGACCGTGATGGAATAGACAAGGTTGCTTCTTCGTGGACCCTTCGTGGGTGGAGCACTCCGTGGACTCGCGCAACCGTTACCCTCCGTGGGTTGAAGTCTCCATCAACGTGGATGTACGATAGCACCACCTATCGGAACCACGACAAAAACATCCGTGTCTCCAATTGCGTTTGGATCCTCCAAACCCTCCTCTTTACATTCTTGCAAGTTGCATGCTTTACTTTCCGCTGCTCGTATACTCTTTTGCATGCTTGCTTGAATTGTGTGGAGATTGCTTGACTTGTGCTAAGATAGCTAAAATATGCCAAGAACTAAAATTGGGAAAAGGCTAGATTTTTATTTGGTCAAGTAGTCTAATCACCCCCCCTCTAGACATACTTTCGATCCTACAAGTGGTATCAGAGCTTTGGTCTCCATTTGCTTTGATTTCCATAGCTTTTGGCGGTCATAGCCTTGGTTTCACAACCTAGGAGAGTATGGCGTCTAGCGAGGGAAATTATCACCGTAGAGGTCCTTACTTTGATGGCACTAATTTTGCTAGTTGGAAGCATAAGATGAAAATGCATATTCTTGGACATAACCCCACCGTTTGGGCTATTGTGTGTATTGGATTGCAAGGTGAATTCTTTGACGGGAAAGAACCGAACCGTGAAGCCACCGCGGAAGAGTTGAAAATGCTGCAATACAACGCTCAAGCTTGTGATATCCTCTTCAACGGATTGTGCCACAAAGAATTCAACAAAATCAGCCGTCTTGAGAATGCAAAGGAAATTTGGGATACTTTGATAGATATGCACGAAGGTACCGACTCCGTCAAGGAATCCAAATTGGATGTGCTTCAAAGTCAACTTCACAAGTTCAAAATGAAGGATGGTGAAGGTGTTGCTGAAATGTACTCTAGGCTTGCTCTTATCACAAATGAGATTGCTGGCTTAGGGAGTGAAGAGATGACCGATAGATTCATCATCAAGAAGATCCTAAGAGCCTTGGATGGAAAATATGATACCGTGTGCACATTGATCCAAATGATGCCAAATTACAAAGGTCTCAAGCCAACGGAAGTCATCGGAAGAATTGATGCTCATGAGATGTCACTCAAGGATAAAGAGGAACTTCACAACAAATCAAGTGGTGCTTACAAAGCCTCATGTGAAGCCCCCACATCACCAAGTGAGAAACAAACCTTCAATGAAGAATTGAGCTTAATGGTGAAGAACTTCAACAAGTTCTACAAGAGTAGAATCAAAGAGAGAAGCTCCAAGTCAAGGTCCTACAATGACAAAAGATCTTCTAGTCGAGAGAGAAACTGCTACAATTATGGAAGGCCCGGACACTATTCCAATGAGTGTACGGCCCCCTACAAGAGAAGAGAAGATTCTCCCAAGAGAAGAAGTAGAAGAGAAGAATCACCATCTAGAGAAAGAAGGAGTAGAGATGATCGTTATGAACGAAGACCCTCACGGAGAAGCAAGGATTCGGAAAGAAAGGACAAGTCATCAAGGAGCTACACAAAACAAAGACATCAAGCTCATGTTGGTGAATGGGTATCCGGCTCCGACTCCGACAACCACTCCGACAGAAGCTATCACTCTGACTCCGAATATACTCAAGATGAAGGTGTTGCCGGTCTAGCACTTGTGACAACCAACTCCTACGACATATTTGACTCACCAAATGAAGGAGTTGGAACATGCTTCATGGCTAAAGGCCCAAAGGTATCACACCCCGAGTATGTTGATTTCAATAGTGATGAAGATGACTTGTTAGGTGATGATGATTTACTTATTGACAACTCTAGTGATGAATACTATGATGAAACGTCAATTAATCATGCTAATAAAGATAAAACGAATGACAATGATAAGGAGAAGATTGAGTCTCTAACTAAAGAACTAAACACTCTTAAGTTAGCTCATGAAACTATCTTAGGAGATCATCGAGAACTTTTAAGGACTCATGAGAAATTAAGCTTTGAAAATCACAACCTTGAGCAAGAGCATGAGTTCTCAAAAGCAATCAATGATGATCTTCGTAATAAAAAAGTTCTTCTTACATTGCCAAGCGTTTACTCTTATCCACTTACATGCCTCAAGTCAAGTCTAGTAACAAGAATAAGAAATATTCTTCCTCTAGTAGTAACAATAATCATGCTAAATCCAATATTGTTGCTTCTAGTAGTTCTCTTGATTCCACTAATGATTCGCTTAGCCAAGTTACACTTGAGCAAGAAAATAGCTTATTGAAGGGAATTATAGAGAAAGGTGTTTACAAGAGCCTTGCTGGAAGTAAGCAACTCGAGGAAATTGTACGCAAGCAAGGAAGGCACCGGAAGAATCAAGGTGTTGGTTTTGAACGAAAGTTCAATGCCAATGCAGTTGAGCGGGAAGAAGATCAATACCCCAAGACGAAGTTTGTTCCTCAACAAGAGAAGTATGATCCTACTTCTTTCAAAGGGACACAAGCTCAAGATGATCTTCCACCACAAGACCACAAGCAAAAAGGCAAGGACAAGCTTCAAGAGGAAATTGATGCATTTGAAGAAGCTCCTAAGGCCTTGGTTAAGTGGGTTCCCAAGACTACTTCAAGTTCCACTTCATCAAGTACAACTACAACATCGAGGATTCCCATCAAGATGGTGTGGATCCCGAAGAAGAAGAACTAGAGAGTTCTTGAGGGTGACTCCGCCAACATACTTCACTCTTATCATCTTGGCAAGAACAAGTGCAATCAACTTCCACATTTTGCACTAGTTCAAGGAGTCACAAACCCTCTTGTTGGTAAGACAAGGGACAAGGTAACCTAAAAGCTTTCATAGACATCATCTTGTGTGTGCATCACTTTATGTCTATGGATATCCTTGTTTGTTCCTTGTGGGACTAACCCGTGTAGGTATTGAAAGTGCAACTCACTCCAATGGATAGCTTCAAATGATCTACATCAACATTGAGCATCCACATCTTCAACATCTACATGAAGTCATCATCGACAAAACCCAAGGTTAGTTCATCCCTCTTAGGGGGGATCTCACATCTAGGGGAGCTTTACTCTAAGAATTGAGCTAAAGCAACTCTAATGGTGTGAACACAACAATGCTTTTATGTAAAAGTGGTAACCCCACTTGTGCTTAAACGATGAGTATGACCTATGATCAAATGTTCTCATTTGACTCCTAAGTCAATATACTCATATATAGATGACCTAGTCATCGCAAATTGTTTGATAGATGCTATAATTGGTTGTGCATGCTTTGCCACATATTTCAATTGCCATTTTATTGTGTGAGCATGTTGATTGCATATTTTACTCATTCGAGGACATCCACTTGTTGTTTTGATTGATTGGTTTTCTTTTCTTTTGCCAAGTGGATGGACAAGAATGCCTAAGAACCCTCTCTAGCTATCTATGCTTTTCTCGTCTCAAACTCTATTCATGCTACATCAAAAAATTTGATCAAGTCAGATTCGAACCACTCTGTGTGAGGAGCACTCAGAGTCCCTGATTCGTCATAGACTTAAACTTCCAAAACTTCTTTGTGCGTTTTGGTCTGACCGATTCATCCATTTCGGTCATACCGAGATCACTAAGTCGATCTAGGTTTTCAATCTCGGTGCAACCGATTTGAACCTTTCGGTCACACCGAGTTTCAGTAACTGATTGCAGTTATGAATCTCGGTGCCACCGAGTTATTCCACTCGGTCACACCGACAGGGTCGGGCTATATATACCCACGGGTCAAATTTTGGAAAACTTTCTGAACCTCTTCGACCCGTGCTTAGCCCGCTCTGCCTCCAGGGTCTCCGGATCATCTTCCTCGTCGCCAGCCGCCTCCTGCCGCTCGTCTCCGCCGCCGTCAACGGGAATCATCCCCGCCGTTGCCGCCGTAGCGAGTTCATCGCCGAACTAGGGTATGAACTCGATCACTGTGCTATCACTATCTGATTCCTAGCACATTGTGTTCGCCATGTATCTTGCCACGATTGAGATCATTCTTATCCAGTCAAAACACTCCGTAGTTTAGCCATGAATTGAAAATTTAGGGTTAGGTTTCTGCCGAAACCATCTCGGACCCACCGAGTTGTGGAACTCGGTACCACCGATTCGGCTCAGTCCATTGCACATGTAATTTTCGGTCTGACCGAGAATTGCAACTCGGTGTGACCGAGTTCAGGACTTTGTGAAACCCTAGCAGTCTCGGTGCCACCGAACTGTGACTCGGTCTGATTGAGTTCACTAGTTTAGGTACCAACAGCTGCTTCGGTATCACCGAGTTTACAAATCGGTTGATCCGAAATGCTTTCTGTGGAAAACTAAAACTAAGTTTTTGACTCATTCTTTTGCAAAAACCTCTGCATTTTGTGATGCTCATCCACTCTATCTCATCTATATCTATTCACAGGGTCTGCTGTCAGTGTTTGCAATATGTCTGATCAGAGTGACAGCCAGAACAGGTCAGAGGAGCAGGTTCACCTGAGTGAGGGCACTAGTCCCTCTAGCAGTTCAGATGATGGTAGCAGGAGCACCCCAAGCAACTTACCCAAAGCTGCCACCAGGGCCAGAAAGAAGAAGACCTCTGAATCTGAGGATGAAGACTATGTGGCAGTTGAGGATGAGGCCACTTCCAAGAAGAAAGTGGTTAAGAAGGAATATAGCACTGCTGCTGCCACCAAGCCAGGCATGAAGCAAAAGGTTCCTGCAAAGAGAATTCCAATGTCTAAGGCCCGAGCTATTGGAAATATGCCCTAGAGGCAATAATAAATTGGTTATTATTATATTTCCTTGTTCATGATAATCGTTTATTATCCATGCTAGAATTGTATTGATAGGAAACTCAGATACATGTGTGGATACATAGACAACACCTTGTCCCTAGTAAGCCTCTAGTTGACTAGCTCATTAATCAATAGATGGTTGCGGTTTCCTGACCATGGACATTGGATGTCGTTGATAACGGGATCACATCATTAGGAGAATGATGTGATGGACAAGACCCAATCCTAAGCCTAGCACAAAGATCGTGTAGTTCGTATGCTAAAGCTTTTCTAAATGTCAAGTATCATTTCCTTAGACCATGAGATTGTGCAACTCCCGGATACCGTAGGAATACTTTGGGTGTGCCAAACGTCACAACGTAACTGGGTGGCTATAAAGGTACACTACAAGTATCTCCGAAAGTTTCTGTTGGGTTGGCACGAATCGAGACTGGGATTTGTCACTCCGTGTAAAGGGAGAGCTATCTCTGGTCCCACTCAGTAGGACATCATCATAATGTGCACAATGTGACCAAGGAGTTGATCACGGGACGATGTGTTACGGAACGAGTAAAGAGACTTGCCGGTAACAAGATTGAACAAGGTATCGGGATACCGACGATCGAATCTCGGGCAAGTATCGTATCACTAGACAGAGGGAATTGTATACAGGATTGATTAAGTCCTTGACATCGTGGTTCATCCGATGAGATCATCATGGAACATGTGGGAGCCAACATGGGTATCCAGATCCCGCTGTTGGTTATTGACTGGAGAGGTGTCTCGGTCATGTCTGCATGTTTCCCGAACCCATAGGGTCTACACACTTAAGGTTCGATGATGCTAGGGTTATAGGGAATAGATATACGTGGTTACCGAATGTTGTTCGGAGTCCCGGATGAGATCCCGAATGTCACGAGGAGTTCCGGAATGGTCCGGAGGTAAAGATTTATATATGGGAAGTCCTGTTTTGGTCGCCGAAAAGGTTTCGGGGTTTATCGATAACGTACCGGGACCACCGGGAGGGTCCCGGGGGTCCACCAAGTGGGGCCACAAGCCCCGGAGGGCTGCATGGGCCAAGTGTGGGAGGGGACCAGCCCCAGGTGGGCTGGTGCACCCCCCCACAAGGGCCCAAGGCGGCTAAGGGGAGGAGGGGGGGCAAACCCTAAGGGCAGATGAGCCTTAGGGCCCATGCCTGGTGCGCCTCCCTCTCCCCCTCCACCTGGCCGCCACCCAGATGGGATCTGGGGGATGCCGCCACCCCTAGGGAGGGAACCCTAGGTGGGGCACAGCCCCTCCCATCCCCCTATATATACTTGAGGTTTGGGCTGCCCAAGACACACGAGTTCCTCTCCTTCTTGGCGCAGCCCTACCCCTCTCCCTCCTCGTCTCTTGCGATGCTTGGCGAAGCCCTGCTGGAGTACCACGCTCCTCCACCACCACCACGCCATTGTGCTACTGCTGGATGGAGTCTTCCTCAACCTCTCCCTCTCTCCTTGCTGGATCAAGGCATGGGAGACGTCACCGGGCTGTACGTGTGTTGAACGCGGAGGTGCCGTCCGTTCGGCACTAGGATCTCCGGTGATTTGGATCACGACGAGTACGACTCCTTCAACCCCGTTCTCTTGAACACTTCCGCTTAGCGATCTACAAGGGTATGTAGATGCACTCTCCTTCCCCTCGTTGCTGGTTTCTCCATAGATAGATCTTGGTGACACGTAGGAAAATTTTGAATTTCTGCTACGTTCCCCAACAAGAGCATCTACTCAAGTCCCTTTGGGATCTGAACCCAAAGAGGCTGATGTAGAAGGGAAGAAGAGGAAGGAGAGGATCAAAAATGCCACTGCTAGAGTGCTTGGGAGATCCTCAATCATGAGAGATTTTGAAGCGAAAGGGGAAGAAGAGGTTGCTGCACCAGCACCCAAGGCACAAAAGCTGATGGGTGATGCTATAAAGTCAGGGGCTGCAACATCAAAGCCCAAGGAAGCACCCAAAGCAGCCTCCAAGCCGAAGAGTGCACCTAAGAGGAATACCAGGAGTATACCAGCTTCTGAGAAGAACAAGGCCCCAGTGCCTAAAGTTGCTGCTGATGAAGATGATGAAGGACAAGTCCTGAGAGAGCTCAAACCCAAGATTCCAGACCACAATGATGCTCATCCTGTGGCTGAAAACATGAAGATCAGGAGAGACTCAGGGTTGAGGCTATGGAGAGAGTCAGATCCATATGCCACCAGGAGAAGGACTGCTGTTGATTACAGGTTCCACACAAAGGAACAACAGGACTTCTATGAGACAATCTTGTTGGACAAGAAGCCTATAGTGTGTGATATGAGGTGGGTCGACTGGACCTACATGAAGGAGAATGAAGAACACTATCCTGGAGTGTATGACAGCTTCAGTGTGTGTGGAGTTGCAAACTTTGTTGGGCAGAAGCTCACAAACTGGAATGATGAGCTCATTATGCAATTCTACTCCATAGCACATTTCTATCCAGATGACAGAATAGTTTGGATGTCTGAAGGAACGAGATACCAATCAACTATTGAGGAATGGGCCAATCTGATCAATGCCCCAAAGGAAAGTGAAGATGACTTGGATGTTTATGCCAAGAAAAATATGGATCACAATTCTATGTCACAGATGTACAAGGAGATCCCAGACAAAGCTCTTGAGACTTTCAAGTTTGGGTTAGTCCATTTTCTTCTGTCAGGACTGCCAACGATCAACTGGATCCTAAGGCACACTCTTTTGCCCAAGTCAGGTGACCACAACATGATCAGAGGGCATGCAATTAATTTGCTACACATATTTGATGTGCCACAGAAATTCAAGGTCATGAGCCTCATGGTTGAGACTATCAAGAGGACAGCAGCATACCAAAAGAGAAGTTGTAGATATGCCCCACAAATTCAGGAGTTGATTAACTCAAAGATGGGCACAGGAAAATATCTGTTGGATAAGGAACACTTTGTTCTCTATCCTGACTTTGAGGACAACCAAGTGGTTATGGATGAAGATGAACCATCCTCAGTACAAGCACAAGCCAAGAAGGAGAAGGCAAAAGATGAAAAGGCTGCAAGGATGCCAACTACTGAAGAAGCATCTTAGTATCTCCTAAAGAGCAAGCAAGATCAGCTTGGCTACCTAATTGCATCCACTCTGAGGATTGAGAAGGGACTGGCCACTCTGACTCAAAAGCAGGAGAGCTTGGAAAGAATCATGGAGCAAAAATTCTATGACTTGGATGTGAAGGTAACTGAGATTCAGTCTGTTGTGGAGCAACTTCAAGATGATATGCAGGAGAGGAAGGTCAAGACAACCACTGATGCATTTGCCAGAGTGCCTAGAGCTCAGAGGTCTACTGTAGTGCCTGTTCCAGACACCAGAGCCACGTCATCTGCACCAGCTACAGCTTCAGTGCCACCAGCTCCAGCACCTACTCTATCAGCTCCATCTACTTCGACTGAAGCCTTCGTTCTTGGAGTTCTCCGGACACCACCACCTGAAGACCAAGCTTGAGAGACATTTTAGTGCTATGCATTTTCTATGAACTTTTTGGTAACTTGTTGTCAAAGGGGGAGAAACATGTATAGATCATAGTCTTCGAGAGAGAGAGAGAGCGTTGCTTTTTATTCTCTCTTGCTTTGATGGTTGAACTTTGTTTGTCTTTTGATTGCTTGAGATACTATGCTATTATCTGTGAGATATTGATGATCATGTGGTTGATCATAAGCTACACTTATGCTTCTTAGATGATATTATCTTACTTATCCTTATATGATCATTCACTTTGCTTGGTGATGAGTGCATGTATTCAATCTTTATTATTTTGAGCGCTCCACCAAGATGTATGTGACATGGAAGAGTAACCCATGATCCTAACTCAGTGTGCATTTGCAGTCCAAAGCAAATCTTAAGATATGCACGAATTTAGGGATAGCTCTTGCTTTTCACATACTTCTCAAAGAGACAATATCTTTCACTCTAATTATTATTTGTCGAAGCTTTGATCTATATGTTGTCATCAATTACCAAAAAGGGGGAGATTGAAAGTGCAACTATCCCTGGGTGGTTTTGGTAATTCCTAACAACATATAGCTCATTGAGCTAACATTATTCCAAGATTAATATTTCAGGAAAAGCTCAATGAATGGCATGGCATGGATGAGGAAAGTGGATCCCTCAAAATACTAAGGACAAAAAGTTTGGCTCAAGCTTGAATCTCAAGACTCTACATTTTATATTTTAGTGATCCAAGATCACATTGAGTCTATAGGAAAAGCCAATACTATGAAGGAGGGATGAGGTGTTGCTTAATGGCTTGCTTGCTCAAAATGCTTAGTGATATGCTCCAAAATCCTCAACTACCTTCACATTCACATATGACCTAAACCAAAAGTCAAACTCGGCCCCACCGGTTCTTTCTATCCGGCGCCACCGAGTTTCAAATGTCATAGCCACTGCCACAAACCCTAGGCAAATCGGTCTCACCGATAGGGATCTCAGTGTCACTGAGATGGGATTGTAATCTCTCTGTTTCCCTTTGTAACGTTTCGGTCTTACCGAGATGAGCGATCGGTCCCACCGAGATTGCAATGTAAACTCTCTGTTTCCCTTTTGGAACACTTCGGTCTCACCGAGATGAGCGAATCGGTCCCACCAAGTTTACCTGACCAACTTTCTGGTTAGCTTATTACCAAAATCGGTCCTACCGAGTTTGTGTAATCGGTCACACCGAGATTACGTTATGCCCTAACCCTAACCATATCGGTCCTACCGAGTTGCATCTCAGTCCCACTGAAAATCCTAACGGTCACTAGGTTTGCTGAATCGGTCCGACCGAGTTTAACCATTCGGTCCCACCGAGTTTGGCAAATTGTGTGTAACAGTTAGATTTTGTGTGGAGGCTATATATACCCCTCCACCCACTCTTCATTCGTGGAGAGAGCCATCAGAACATACCTACACTTCCAATACACATTTTCTGAGAGAGAACCACCTACACTTGTGTTGAGGCCAAGATATTCCATTCCAACCATATGAATCTTGATCTCTAGCCTTCCCCAAGTTGCTTTCCACTCAAACTTCTTTCCACCAAATCCAAATCCTGTGAGAGAGAGTTGAGTGTTGGGGAGACTATCATTTGAAGCACAAGAGCAAGGAGTTCATCATCGACACACCATTTGTTACTTCTTGGAGAGTGGTGTCTCCTAGATTGGCTAGGTGTCACTTGGGAGCCTCCGACAAGATTGTGGAGTTGAACCAAGGAGTTTGTAAGGGCAAGGAGATCGCCTACTTCGTGAAGATCTACCGCTAGTGAGGCAAGTCCTTCGTGGGCGACGGCCGTGATGGAATAGACAAGGTTGCTTCTTCGTGGACCCTTCGTGGGTGGAGCCCTCCATGGACTCGCGCAACTGTTACCCTCCGTGGGTTGAAGTCTCCATCAACGTGGATGTACGATAGCACCACCTATCGGAACCACGACAAAAACATCCATGTCTCCAGTTCCGTTTGAATCCTCCAAAACCTCCTCTTTACATTCTTGCAAGTTGCATGCTTTACTTTCCGCTGCTCGTATACTCTTTTGCATGCTTGCTTGAATTGTGTGGAGATTGCTTGACTTGTGCTAAGATAGCTAAAATCTGCCAAGAACTAAAATTGGGAAAAGGCTAGATTTTTCTTTGGTCAAGTAGTCTAATCACCCCCCCCTCTAGACATACTTTCGATCCTACAACTGTCTTGCACCCGTTGTATGTGAACGTAGAGCCTATCACACCCGATCATCACGTGGTGTCTCAGCACGACGAACTGTCGCAATGGTGCATACTCAGGGAGAACACTTATACCTTGAAATTTTAGTGAGGGGTCATCTTATAATGCTACCGTCGTACTAAGCAAAATAAGATGCATAAACGATAAACATCACATGCAATCAAAATATGTGATAAGATATGGACGTCATCATCTTGTGCCTTTGATCTCCATCTCCAAAACACTGTCATGATCTCCATCATCACCGGCTTGACACCTTGATCTCCATCATAGCATCATGGTCGTCTCGCCAACTATTGCTTCTACAACTATCGCTAACGCATAGTGATAAAGTAAAGCAATTACATGGCATTTGCATTTCATACAATAAAGCGACAACCATAAGGCTCCTGCCAGTTGCCGATAACTTTTACAAAACATGATCATCTCATACAATAACGTATATCACATCATGTCTTGACCATATCACATCATAACATGCCCTACAAAAACAAGTTAGATGTCCTCTATTTTGTTGTTGCAAGTTTTACGTGGCTGCTATGGGCTTCTAGCAAGAACTGTTCTTACCTACGCATCAAAACCACAATGGTGATTTATCAGGTTTGTTGTTGGAACCTTCAACAAGGACCGACCGCAATCAAATTCGATTCAACTAAAGTTGGAGAAACAGACACCCGCCAGCCACCTTTATGCAAAACTAGTTGCATGTCTGTCGGTGGAACCGGTCTCATGAACGTGGTCATGTAAGGTTGGTCCGGACCGCTTCATCCAACAATACTGCCGAATCAAAATAAGACATTGGTGGTAAGTAGTATGACGATCACCGCCCACAACTCTTTGTGTTCTACTCGTGCATATCATCTACACATAGACCTGGCTTGGATGCCACTGTTGGGAAACGTAGCATGAAATTTCAAAAAAAAATCCTACGCTCACACAAGATCTATCTAGGAGATGCATAGCAATGAGAGGGGGGGAGTGTGTCCACGTAACCTCGTAGACCGAAAGCGGAAGCGTTTGATAGCGCGATTGATGTAGTCGAACTTCTTCTCGTTCCGACCAATCAAGCACCGAACGTACGACACCTCCGAGTTCTGCACATGTTCAGCTCAATGACGTCCCTCGAACTCTTGATCCAGCAAAGTGTCGAGGGAGAGTTCTATCAGCACGACCACATGGTGACGGTGATGGTGAAGTAATATGCGCAGGGCTTCGCCTAAGCACTATGTGAATATGACCGGAGGCGTAAACTGTGGAGGGAGGCGCTACACACGGCTAACAGATGTTGATGTGTGTTCTAGCGGTGCCCCCCCCCATATATATAGGTTGGAGGGGAGGGGAGGCAGCCAAGGGGGCGCCCCATGTAGGAGGAATCCTACTTGGGCGCCTCCCAATTCGGTCTCCCCCCTTACCATATCTTCCGGAGGGGGAAGGAAGGAGGAGAGAGGAGGGAAGGAAGGGGGAGGCCGAATCCCTACCCTTCCTTTCCCTCTTCTCCTCTTTCCTTCCCCTCCTAATTCGGCCTACATGGGGCGCACCAGCCGGGGCTGGTCTGTCCCCTTCTTGGCCCATTAGGCCCATGTAGTTGCCGGGGGATCCCCGGAACCCCTTTCGGTGACCTGATATGTACCCGGTACCCCGAGAACACTTTTGTGTCCGAATATCATCGTCCTATATATGAATCTTTACCTCTCGACCGTTTTGAGACTCCTTGTTATGTCTATGGTCTCATCCGGGACCCCGAACAACATTATGTCACCAAATCACATAACTCATATAATACAAAAGCAGTGTCAAATGTTAAGCGTGTAGACCCTACGGGTTCAAGAACTATGTAGACATGACCGAGACACCTCTCCAGTCAATAACCAACAACAGAACCTGGATGCTCATATTGGTTCCCACATATTCTACGAAGATCTTTATCGGTCGTACCGCAATGACAACATACGTTATTCCCTTTGTCATCGGTATGTTACTTGCCCGAGATTCGATCGTCGGTATCTTCATGCCTAGTTCAATCTCATTACCAGCAAGTCTCTTTACTCGTTCCGTAATACATCATCCCGCAACTAACTCATTAGTCACATTGCTTGCAAGGCTTATTATGATGTGCATTATCGAGAGGGCCCAGAGATACCTCTCCGATACTCGGGGTGACAAATCCTAATCTCGATCTATGCCAACCCAACAAACACCTTCGGAGATACCTGTAGAGCATCTTTATAATCACCCAGTTACGTTGTGACGTTTGATAGCACACGAGGTATTCCTCCAGTATCTGGGACTTGCATAATCTCATAGTCGAAGGAGTATGTATTTGACATTAAGAAAGCAATAGATATAAAACTAAAAGATCAACATGCTAACCTAATGGATGGGTCTTGTCCATCACATCATTCTCCTAATGATGTGATCCCATTCATCAAATGACAACACATGTTTATGGTTAGGAAACTTAATCATCTTTGATTAACGAGCTAGTCTACTAGAGGCTTATTAGGGACACAGTGTTTTGTCTATGTATCCACACATGTATCAAGTTTCCGGTTAATACAATTCTAGCATGAATAATAAACATTTATCATGATATAAGGAAATATAAAATAACAACTTTATTATTGCCTCTAGGGCATATTTCCTTCACCGGTTCTCCATTAAAAGGAGGCCTTAATATCCCTTAGTTTCCAATAGGACCCCACTGCCATGGGAGGGTAGGACAAAAGATGGCATGCAAGTTCTTTTCCATAAGCAAGCATGACTATATACGGAATACATGCCTACATTATATTGATGAATTGGAGCTAGTTCTGTGTCCCCCTAGGTTATGACTGCTACATGATGAATGCCATCCGACATAATTATCCATCATTGATCCATTGCCAACGAGCTTTTCACATATTGATCTTTGCTATGTTACATTGTCGTTGCCATTGTTACAATTTCTGTGAAACTGCTACTGTTACTTTTGCCACTGTTACTGTTACTTCCATACTACTTTGCTACTAAATACTTTGCTGCAGATATTAAGTCTTTCAAGTGTGGTTGAATTGACAAGTCAGCTGCTAATACTTGAGAATATCTTTGGCTCCCCTTGTGTCGAATCAATAAATTTGGGTTGAATACTCTACCCTCGAAAACTGTTCTGATCCCCTATACTTGTGGGTTATCAAGGGGTTGTCATGGCAGCAAGCCAAGGAATCAACCGTGTCATTGCAATACTAGCTCGGATCATGCAACCTAATAGGAGGTTCATCGGCTCGGTTGGGTCAACCTCGGCACATTGTGAACCACTATATAAGGAAGGGTGTTGGGAAGTGATCAACATCCAGTGGATCTGATCGGCACGATAACCTTTCTTCCTCCTCAAGAATAGACATCACCTACTATTGTACTTGTGAGTGTGTGATCTCGATTTGTACCCTAAAATCTTGGTATCACAAACCACCCTTCCTCCTTCGCCACCAATGCCCTAGAAACTCAGAAGCACATCCATGGCCTGCAAGTTCTCCTCACCACCATGAATCCGGCTATGAAGGACTACCTCGACAAACTCCATCAGGTCTCGAAGAACAACACCGTTGGTGTCCATAAGGAGATTTAGTCCGATTCAATTCAGATCGACGATCTGCTCAGCTGGAAACATGATCGGGAGGCCTGCTTCGTAAGTTTGAGTTGTCGGGACCCAAGGTAAATGCTTGTAACTCTAGTTGTATCAAATCATATAGGAGCATGAGACTCACGTTGGAACAACAATTGCCACCTTACATGCAATGGTCCGTACAAACATATGGGCTCGGTCCTATACGCAATCAGCTCCTAGCAATCACATAACTGAGATCCCGACTCAACATTTATAGTCGTATAACTCGGGCGGGCTTGATCGTACAAGGGTTGATGCAATGACACTTCAGTACATGTGTTGCTTGAACACTGTTACCTGAGCCGTAGTGAACTACATGGGTTCATGGAAGCACAACATGACATTCCTCTATATGAAAGACCGCCTACGGGGCCCTAGGCCAGCTTCCGTTCAGGTGAGGCACCCCTAACTGTAACACCATCAATGATCCCATTGAACTTCCAAAGCAAAATTTAGCGATGTTAGACGAATTTATCTAAATGCATCAACAGATTCGCCATCGAGCAACTCATGAGCAACTTCAAAATGATCTAGCTGAGCATTTGTGGGCTATTCAAGGGGGAAACTAAAAAAAAGTCTGGATCAGTTGAATTCAAATTTGAATATTTTATTACAAAACTTCATGTTTGGATTGTAATATTTGTATTTGAATTATTGTTGCATTAGAGTATTTGCACAACGTGATTGTGGACAAAAGTTGATATTTATGTTTACTTCTTTTAAGTGTTATCATATGGGATAAGAAAAGAGGGTAAACATTTGACAGGTTTCTAAAACTCATTCGACTGATATTTAACCAGGTCCAGTTCGACCATTGATTTTCTTTATTGACATTCGTGCTGGATTGAGCACCGTCCAATGGACGTCACATTGTTTTGTCACAACATTTCCAATATATATTCCTAAGGGTTGAAGCATCCTTCATTGCTGGTTGTGGCATGTTGTCTCACCGGTCACAACATCTACCACCGTCGTACATATTTCGTAGCAATGTCGTCCCACTGGTCACAACATCCATCGTTGTCGGTTGTAGCATTTAGTCACTACGGGGCGGGGAGAATATCATACGGAAACCAATATTCAGCGAAAACTGGTGAAAACCATGAGAAGTAGATGTTTTGAAGTTTTAAAAAATCTGGAAAAAATACAGGATGTTAAGAGGATGATGTTTTATTGCCACACAAAATTTCAAGTTGAAACGCATTAGGAGATGTGAGCTATGAAAAAGACAAAATCAGCACTGAATAGTGCCAAACAGTAAGAGAAACTCCAATGGGGCGACCCATTTTGTCCACCTGCGTCCGTTTGGGTCGGTGCGGACAAAAGTGGAGGCCCAATGCGCCGACCCAAACCCAAATCTCGTCTGCCTAGCGTCCGCGCCGACCCATTTTCGGCCCAAAATTTCGCGTAAAATGCTTCGGCGCGGATGCGTCGCACGTCTCCTCGGCGTCCATCGCGGCCCCACCTGTAGGCCACTCAACTACCACCCATCGTCTTATTTATGACGACTGAGGGAGTCCTACAAGTGCGGCAGTCAATGCCAGATTCAGAGGCTCTAAACCCGGTCAGCGGAAAAATCCATTCAAAAGAAGCACCCCGGGCCCGCCTAGTTTGGACTGTATAATCGATCGCTCGTGTCAAATACACGGCACCCCTGACAAGCCAGCCAACCACACCAATAGGGAATGTTGGGTGTTCAAGCAGGCCAGCAAGTTAAATGTCGAAAACAAAGATAATGGGTCACATAGCGACGAGGAGGAGGAGCCCTGACCGCCGAACACCGGAGGACAGAAGAGGTTCCCCCCACAAGTGCGGACGGTGAACATGATATACGCAACCCACATCCCCAAGAGGGAGCGGAAGCGTGCGTTATGGGACATATACGCGTTGGAGCCAGTCGCCCCAAAGTTCAACCCATGGTCCTCCTGTCCGATCACCTTCGATCGCAGGGACCATCCCACTAGTATCCGTCATGGCGGATTCGCTAGTCCTAGACCCAATCATCGACGGATTTCACCTCACTCGGGTCCTTATGGAGGGCGGCAGCAGCCTGAACCTGCTTTATCAGGACACAGTGCACAAAATGGGTATAGACCCCTCAAGGATCAAACCCACAAAAACGACCTTCAAAGGCGTCATACCAGGTGTAGAGGCCCATTGCACAGGCTCAGTCACACTGGAAGTGGTCTTCGTATCCCCGGATAACTTCCAAAGCGATGAGTTAATCTTTGATATAGTCCCGTTCCGCAGTGGCTATCATGCATTGTCGGGCGAACCGCATTTGCGAGATTCAATGCGGTACCGCATTATGCTAACCTCAAGCTCAAGATGCCAGGACCTCGCGGGGGTCATCACAGTCAATGGAAACACAGAGCGCTCTCTCCGCACGGAGGAGCACACTGCGGCCCTCACAACAGAAGCACAAAGCAGCCTCTTCATGCAATCCACCAGTTTGGTGATTAAACACCCGGACACTGTCAAGCGTTCCCGGAGTAATCTGCAACAAGACCGCCTGGCACGTTCCAAGCTCACATAGCAATGCGGCCCCTACCCCAGTCCCAGCCAAACGACGAAATCCGTGCCACGCGTACATAATTACGCATTAAAAATACCATAGGCATAGGTGGGGGGCACGAGTACGACACGCCCCAAAACGCGGCTCAATCGCACTAGGGGCTTCCCGCTTTGATATTCTTTTCTCTCTTTCAGGACTTTACTCTCCGGAAACCCCGTTCGGCAGTATGATTGCCGGACACACGATACAACAACCAAGGAGGCAGAAAGCTACGTCGCATCATGGAATTCCCAGGTGGTCTCTGATAACGAGTAAAATACCTGCTTTAAATACTATTCCTCAGCTTGCCCTTGGAGGGGACATGTCAAATAGTCCTACTTTTTGCTTATCGCACTACTTGTATCATTCTGCTTCGACGCACCTTTTTGAGTAAACAATGCATAGCACTAGACTATTACCGCATTCTCTATTCTTTTTTATATATATGTTCATTCATGACATTCAGCACCCATACACTCTGGTACAGCCAATACGCCAGGGGCTTTAGCGTACCCCATAATATGGCATGAGAAGTCTGAACA
Source organism: Triticum aestivum (assembly GCF_018294505.1). Taxonomy (NCBI): domain Eukaryota; kingdom Viridiplantae; phylum Streptophyta; class Magnoliopsida; order Poales; family Poaceae; genus Triticum; species Triticum aestivum. The sequence goes on from NC_057797.1 coordinate 642,318,076, forward strand.
CTTTCGACGGTGCGGCACCCCGAACTTATAGCATTATATGCATCAGCTCTGAATCATGTCTTGGGTCAATAGTTGGGTTTTCCCGGCTCCCATGTTTTGGTACCTTACGCTCCGCTATATCGGCTAAGGTAGCACTGGGATAACTACTGCGATTGTGCCCCGGTTCATCTGGGCAAGCACCTCAGTAGAGAAAGCTAAAACTGACTGTCATGATAAGGCGAGAGTTGGTCGCTGTTCGAGAGGTCTCGAGTCCCTAAAGACTTATGCCGCTTAGAGCGTGGAGTCGGCTTTGTCCGGCTTAAGGCATGTATAGCGCCCCGAATTCGGCCTTCCGAATACTAGGGGCTTCGCCAAAATTTAAAATTGTAGACTTCTATGGCTAAGTGAGAGTGATAAAGCATTATAGTCCGATTGCCTTGTTCGTTGTGCTAAGCACCTCCCTCGAAGGATCCAACAATGGGAAAAAAGAGTGCTCAGATTTATCCCAAACACCCCAGCACTCGTGGCATGGGGGTAGAAGCCGACGACTGGCCATCTCTCAGATTTAATAAACAGCCGCACAGAAGTTAATATTTTAAATTCAAACAAGCATTGCATAGCGCATATGAACAAGTTTTCATAATACAGGATCACACGAGCAAGTTCATTCAAAAAATACATCCTTCGCACACTCGTCCGCCACAAGACGGGCACCCTTCAGGACACCCTCATAATACATTTCGGGGTGGCGATGCTCCTTGCCCTGCGGCGGCCCCTCCTTCACCGGCTTCTCAGTGTCCATCTTGGCCCAGTTCACCTTCGCACGGGCAAAAGCCCGGCGTGCACCTTCGATGCAGACGGACCGCTTTATGACTTCCAGCCGTGGGCAGGCATCCACAAGCCACCTCACCAGGATGAAGTAGCTGTTGGGAAGGGAGTCGTCAGGCCACATCCGGACTATAAGGCCCCTCATGGCCTGTTCGGCCGCCTTGTGCAGCTCGACCAGTTGCTTCAGTTGGTCGCTCACATGCATCAGGTGTTCGGTCCCAGTATACTGAGACTAGAACAACTTCTCCGTCGAGCTTCCCTCCTCGGCCTGGTAATACTTCGCGGCATCCGACATGCTGCGGGGAAAATCAGCGAATGCTCCTGGAGAGCTCCGGACTCGGGTAAGTAACAAGTAATTTACTTTCAAGTGCTTGCTTTGCATATTGAATGCCTTACCCGCCGCTATCTTCCTCATCGCCTCAATTTCCTGGAGGGCCTTTTGGGCTTCGGCCTTGGCATGCTTTGTGCTCTCGAGGGCCGCAGCAAGCTCGGACTCTCGCGTCTTCGAGTCAAGCTCCAAAGTCTCGTGTTTCTTCACGAGAGCCTGTAGCTCTTGCTGCACCTCGCCCACCCGTGCCTCTTGTTTCTCCCGCTCGGTGCAATCATTGGCCACTTTGTTTTCGGCCTCGAACAGCGCTTGCTTCAGGGTCGCCACTTCGGTCGTGGCCCCTGGCACATCCATGATGATCCTGTCATTTTGCAACCACATATTTTTTTATATAGACAAGGTATTACTTACCTTTGGCTTCCTCGAGCTGCCTCTTGGCAAGGCCGAGCTCTTTCTCGGACCGCTCGAGGCTCTGCTTCAGTGCGGCGGCCTCCGCAATCAGTGCGGCAGAGGTCAGCAGCGAATCCTGCATACGCATACAGACATACTTATATTAGACTCTTGCAGATATTATTTGATCCTCTATTCGACTTTTCTTTGTGAACACCAAACAAAGCATCAGGGGCTACTGTCTAGGCGGTAATATTTTCTTATATTTTGAATACTTACCTCAAAGCCTGTTAGAAGGCTGGCACAAGCTTCAGTTAGTCCGCTCTTGGCGGACTGAACCTTCTTGATCACCGCACTCATAATAGTGCGATGCTCTTCATCGATGGAAGCACTGCGAAGCGCTCCCAGCGGGTTGTCCGGTGCCTCTGGATGGACAGAGGTCACCGGCACGGGCGGCTTGCCCCTCTTGGAAGGGGGCCGCCTGCCGGAGTCCGGGACCACTTGAGGTTCCGGCGCGGTGTTCGGCTGAGGGCCTCCGAGACTATCTCCCCCCGGCTCAGTGCCCCTTGAGACAATACCTTGACATTGTCCGTAGGACAAGGAGAGGAGGCGGTTGGAAGTGTATCACTATTCATATCCGATGAGTCGAAGGAACCGTTCGACGAGGATACGTCGATATGGGCTCTGGGCGGACTGCATAATCATATTCGACATTAGGAGAAGCAGTGCAAGAAAAGTATGCTATGAGTTACTCTGGTATCCGAATACTTACGACTTCGCCAGGGGCTTGGTCCTGAGTAGCCACTCGTCTTCGCCATCAGCAGCGGTGGTGGAACAGTCCAGAAGGAGAGTCCTTCCCTTCTTGGACCCTTCGGCCTCCCTAGTTGGGGCGGCCTTCCTTTTCCTGTCTCCCCCGGCTGGAGGGGGAGAATCTTCATCTTCCTCCTCCTCGTTTTTACGGGAGGACTATGTCTCGGAGTTATCGGACGATGTGTCCGATACCACCTGGCGTCGGGAACTCTTTTGGGTTCCCGTGGCCTTCTTCTTGGTCTTCTCCGGCACCTCATAAGGAGCCGGAGTCAGCATCTCCGTCAGGAGAGCGTCTGCAGGGTCTTCGGGCAGAGGGCCGGACAGCTAATCTGCTCCGATGTCTCCACCCAGTCCTGTCAAAGGCATGGGAGCTCAGACCTTGCACATGGTCACGCTATGGGAAATAAATACCCTACCAGATGTACAGAACTTACCGGATTCGCAGGGCGCTTCGCGCTTAGCCCGCGGTACTCGATAAGAGAAGGGGGGACCTCGGCGCCGTTAAACAGCACCTTCTAGACGTCCTTATGTGTCGTGTCGAAGAGCTCGCGTAGAGTCTAGTGCTGGGCCCGGTCGAACTCCCATAAGTTGAAAGCCCGTTGTTGACACGGGAGGATCCGGCGGAAGAGCATGACCTGGACTATGTTGACAAACTTAAGTTTCTTGCTTATCATGTTCTGGATACACTTCTAGAGCCCGTCCATCTCCACCGATGAGCCCCAGGACAGGCCCTTCTCCTTCCAGGAAGTGAGCCGCGTGGGGATTCCGGATCGAAACTCGGGGGCCGCCACCCAGTTGGTGTCGCGCGGCTCGGTGATGTAGAACCACCCCGATTGCCACCCCTTTATGGTCTCCACGAAGGAGCCCTCGAGCCATGTAACGTTGGGCATTTTGCCCACCATGGCTCTGCCACATTCCGCTTGTTGGCTGCTTACTACCTTCGGCTTGATATTGAAGGTCTTCAGCCATAGGCCGAAGTGGGGCCAGATGCGGAGGAAAGCCTCGCACACGACGATGAACACTGAGATGTTGAGGATGAAATTCGGGGCCAGATCATGAAAGTCCAGCCCATAATAGAACATAAGGCCGCGGACGAATGGATGGAGGGGAAACCCCAGTCCGCAGACGAAGTGGGGGAGGAAAACCACCCTTTCGTAAGGTTCCGGGGTAGGGATGATCTGCCCCGCAGCTGGCAGCCGGTGCGCGATATCTGCGGCTAAGTATCCGGCCCCACGTAGTTTTTTGATGTGTCCCTCCGTGACGGATGAGACCATCCACTTGCCTCCCGCTCCGGACATGTTTGGAGAGAGTTGAGGAGAAGGATGTGGACTTGGGCGTTGGAGCTCGACTGCGCGAGAATGGATGAGAAAAGAGGAAGAAGGCGTGTGTAGAAAAAGGTGAACCCTTATCCCTTTATAAGGGCGGACGAAACTATGCGCCCCCACCAGCCTGGTAAAACTCGCTTATCCCCCAAGCGCCATAATTGATGGCGCAGTTGGGTTACCCACATCCGTATTGATGGGAATCCCGTAATAAGGGGACACGATCTCTGCTTCGACAAGACGTGCCAAGGAAACCGCCTCGCGAAACACGCTGAGATAGGTTATGAAAAACGATTCAAATAAAGACTTGGCTGTGGTGTGATGTCACACTATGGGGTACGTTAGCAGATTAGATTTGTGGAAATATTATTCTCTCTACGGTGGTATGTGGAACTAGTTTTGCAGATCCGGACACGATCCTCGTGTTCAAAATCTTCTAGGAAGTGTTCGGAGGAGGAACCCGATGTCGGTGTCAAAACTGGCGGATCTCGGGTAGGGGATCCCGAACTGTGCGTCTAGGCCGGATGGTAACAGGAGGCAAGGGACACGAAGTTTTACCCAGGTTCGGGCCCTCTCGATGGAGGTAAAACCCTACGTCCTGCTTGATTAATATTGATGATATGGGTAGTACAAGAGTAGATCTACCACGAGATCGAAGAGGCTAAACCCTAGAAGCTAGCCTATGGTATGATTGTCGTTGTGTATGTTGTCCTACGGACTAAAACCCTCCGGTTTATATAGACACCGGAGAGGGTTAGGGTTACACAAAGTCGGTTACAATGGTAGGAGATCTACATATCCATATCGCCAAGCTTGCCTTCCACGCCAAGGAAAGTCCCTTCCGGACACGGGACGGAGTCTTCAATCGTGTATCTCCATAGTCCAGGAGTCCGGCTGAAGGTATAGTCCGGCCATCCGGACACCCCCTAATCCAGGACTCCCTCAGTAGCCCCCGAACCAGGCTTCAATGACGATGAGTCTGGCGCGCAGATTGCCTTCGGCATTGCAAGGCGGGTTCTCCTCCAAATTCCGTGTACCTGTTGAATAAAGTCCGGTTTCTTGTAGATGTTGCGCTCCTTGGCTTCTACGCCCAATAATGGCCGCTTCCCACGTATCAAACGAATATGAAAAGTCTGAGTGTTTTTACATTCACACCCCTAGCCGCGTAAATGAGCTGACCTATTTAAGGGGACGAGAATTTAGATCCAAACTACATCTTCCCCCCTTCGCGAGTGTTCATCAGAGCGCATCCGACAAAGGTGCATTCCACCATGGCCAGCCGTTGCGACTCCTCCTCTCGCCCTTCCAGCCCTCAGCCCGGATATTGGGAGAGATGCTCCATCCCGCATAGCGAGCTAGTGACGCTCCAGACCAAGGGATTTCTCCCTCCGGCCTATATGGTCCCGGTTCGAGCCGGCCTTGCCATCTATAATGGCGGAGAGCAAGCGAAGAGTGCCCCTAATCCCTCCAAAGGAGAGCGGGTGTGCCTCATCCCCTATTTAATAAGGGGGCTCGGATTTCAAATCCATCCATTTCTCCGGGGGCTCCTGGAGTTCTATGGCCTCCAGCTACACAATCTCACGCCTGCCTCCGTATTGCATATCGCGGGCTTCGTAGCCCTCTACGAGCTGTTTTTGGCTATCGAGGCTCATTTCGGGCTATGGAAAAGGTTATTCTGCCTTGTGCCCCGCTCTAACGAGGGGTCAATGTATCAAGTGGGCGGAGCTAAAGTGTGGCGCATCGCCGGGACCGGATATCTGTCCAGAGCCCCAAAGAAGGCGTCTGAAGACTGGCACTCGGAATGGTTTTATATAGAAGACGTCCTGCTGCCAGATCCTGTCCAGATCGGCCTTCCTGAATTCGACAGTGCTCCCTTAAAGAAGCGCCTAAGCTGGCGTCCACGGAGCCCTCAGAGGGAAAGTGACAGGGACATCATTTACCTGATGGGCCGAATAAGATTGTTAGCCCATTCCGGACTAACCATGATCGGGGTTATGGCCGAATGCATTATGCGGGGGGTGCAATGGCTTCAGTATAGAAATCACCCCATGTGGGACTTCAACGGGGAGGACGACGCCACCCGCTACGGCCGTAAGGGGCCGGATTCAGCTGCCGCTCTACTAAAGATCTTGTCCACTTTGTATAAGGGAGAAGAGGAGGAATTTCTCCGCGTCAACCCACAGGGTGGATTCTCTATGCACAATCCCCCAAGATGGGTAAGCGGTCGTATTTACTTGCCCATCCGTTTTGTATTCCCATTGTTAAATATTCAGTCTGACGACTTCAACACAGGAACTGCACCGGGCTGTTAAGGAAATAAGCAGCCCTCCTCCACAACCCGAGGACCCAAGACGGTCCCTCAACCCGGCCTCTCAAGAGGATCCGGACATATCCGTGGAGCTGATTGATGGAGTGTTCCATCAATTGAGCAAGGACAATGCCTTGGTGGCCATTACGGCCGATTACCCAAGGCTAATCCCGGCCTCCCAGGTAACTGAGATCAAAGTCCCAGTACCCCGAATAGGTGTCCGCCCTCTTGTGTTTTCAGTTTCCTTACTACAACCGAACTTTGCAGGGGAGGTTTTTAAGGCGGAAGGCCGAACCTGCGGCGACAAGCCAACGAGGGGCCGCAGGGCCCCGTGGGCAGAAAAGAAGTGTAGTCCGAACCAGGCGTTAGCGCAAAGGTATGGCACACCCCCTTATCCCAGGTGTTATACCTTCGAGGCACATTGACACTCGTGCTCTCTTCAGGACAAAGAGACCTCGCCGGACTGTATCTGGAGAGGCTGCCAATCGCGCCTCCACCAGCCATGCTCCAAAGCCTGGTCCGGAGGCGGAGGCGAACGCAAGGCGCGCGCCAGACGCTCCTCCGACGGAGGATGTGGACGGGTTGTCTGCCACCAACTCTGAGGTGGAGAGTGCCATGAACCACAGGCGTCGCCGGACAATTCTTCGCGACGCTTGTTTCTCCCAAGGGGCATTAGATGCCTTCAACTCGGGAGATGCGTACCTCCGTGCCGCTCAAAATGGTCTAGCCAGAGCCACAGAGCAATATGTAAAAGACATACGGGTAAGAAAATTTTGGTAATTATATATATACCAGTAGCCCCCGAGACTTGAAACAGTTAGAATAACTGATTTAAGGATCATTTGTTATGCAGGTTCTTACAGAAAAGAATTCCCTACTGTCCAAGGAGCTGGAAGAGTGCAAAGCCCAACTTGAGGCCGCACTAGCCGCGGCAGGGGAGCCCAAGGAGACCCCCTCTGGTAATATACACTTCGAAAGATAAGTATTTTGTGAAGCACGGCATGGGTGCGAATCTGACAAATGAAATTGCAGATGGCGCCAGATTGAATACGGAAAGGCAACACCTCCTACGCCAGCTAAAGGCTGGTGAGAAGGTGCTGACAAAGGTGAGGCGGGAGAAGAACGATCTCCAAGATGCCAACACCAAGCTGGGCGTCGAGCTGAAAGATGTTCGTGCCCAGTTGTCAGACTCCGTGAAGGAGAATCAGCGGCTTCGGCGCGGCATATTTAGTAAGTGCTTGAACGAACCTTTGAAAGAAAGTTCGGCGGGGAAGTCGGCTAACAGAGCAATGTCTGTAGGTGTGCTAACAGGTCGTCCTACAGAGGAGATGCCCGATTCTACGGGTGACCTTCTTCCCGAGCTCTCGCAACTGCTCGATCGAGTTCGGCAGGCGATGCAAGGCGTCGCCCAGGCCCTGTGGCCATCCGTCTCCATGCCCAAAGGTCTTGGAGAGCTTGTGGAGAAGCTAAAGGGAGCATGGCGGCGCTTCCGATTGTGGAAGATATCGGCCTGCCATCAAGGCGCTAGGGAGGCCTGGGCCATGGTGAAGACACGGTACGCAAAGGCTGACCCCAACCACATGGCCGAGGTCGGTCCTGTAGGGCCCGATGGGAAGGAGATCCCTGTAAGCTTAGTATACGGCCAAGTAGAGTTGGCCGCAAAGTATTCCCAGCAGGACTATAAATTAGACAGCCTGTTAGATAGTATTGAAGAGGAATACAATCAGTCAAAATGACTATGTAATTTAATTGACATTTATAATGCCTTCTAGGTGGATTTTAGATCATTTGTCATGGTCGACCTTTTCGCTTCAGCCTCGGGACCTGACGGTCCGGAGTGTGTCCGAATTCCCATGCGGTTATATAGGAACCGGGGAATGCATGGAGACCAGGCGTAGGGGTCATTAGTGCGTGAACAGACAAGTGGCCGACTAGTTATGTTATATTACATGGTTAGTAAGAAACATCTTCCAGGGAGAATAGTTCCGTTAGGGGTTCCTTTCCCTGGGAGGCATGCCCTAAGGTGCATGTCCATGCTGCGAAAAGAAACACAGGAAAAACATCTGGGGGCGTATAGATAAAAATGAAAAAAGATCATCTTTAGTTCACCGACCGAATATTCCCTTAAGAACGCTAGCTTTCGGCTTCACCCAGTCTGAGGTACACGTTCGGCTAACCGGGCAGTAACAATCGCAGAGGTTCTCCCTTTACCACCTAGCCGAACAATTGGGAACGTAGGGGTAAGTACAGGAGCCAGGCAACCCAGCTTGGCCAAAACTTAAGTCATATTGATGCATATAATGGTGAATAAAAGGTACATGCGGAAGTGTGACACATGTGTTGGGCATGAAGCCCGTATGAATAAGCTTCTGTTTAAAGAAGCCCCCAGGTTTAATGAGCGCAGATAGCGTGTCACTTTATGAGCCTTTAAAGGCTATAAGAGAGAGAGAGAAGAAGAAGAGAAATGTAAGACAGAAAATATATAAAAAATGGACAAAGGAAGGAGACGAACACAGAGTCCGGCGCTAGGCATAGAATCTTCGGAGACGGGCTACGTTCCATGGGTTCGGCTCGAGTCGGTTATCCGATGCATCCCACAGGCGGTACGCTCCACCAGTCAGGACATGGTCAATTATGAAGGGACCTTCCCACGTGGGCTTGAGTTTGTCCTTTTTCTTGTCCGGTAGTCGTAGAACTAATTCGCCAACGTTGTAATTTTTGGCCCGTACTTCTCTGCTTTGGTATCTTCGAGCCTGCTATTGATAGAATGCGGAACGGGCTTTTGCCACATCACGCTCCTCCTCCAATGCGTCCAAGCTGTCCTGCCGATCGAGATCGGCTTCTCTTTCTTTGTACATGCGCACTCGAGGTGAGTCATGAATTATGTCGCAAGGCAAAACTGCCTCTGCGCCATACACCATAAAGAATGGTGTGTATCCAGTGGTGCGATTCGGCGTGGTCCGCAGCCCCCAGAGTACGGAGTCGAGCTCCTCTACCCAGTGCGTGTTAGATTCCTTGAGGGACCGCACTAATCTGGGTTTGATGCCACTCATGATAAGACCATTTGCACATTCAACCTGGCCGTTAGTTTGTGGGTGATAGACGGAAGCATAATCGAGCTTGATGCCCATGTTTTTGCACCAGAGTTTTACCTCGTCAGCCGTGAAGTTCGTGCCATTATCAGTGATGATGCTGCGGGGGACGCCATAATGGTGTACAACCCCGGATACAAAGTCTATCACCGGTCCCGATTCGGCTGTCTTAACAGGCTTGGCTTCTATCCATTCGGTGAACTTATCCACCATGACCAGTAAGTATTTTTGCTTGTGGGTTCCGCCTTTAAGGGGTCCAACCATGTCAACCCCCAGACCACGAAGGGCCAAGTAATGGGGATAGTTTGGAGGGCGGTGGGTGGCATATGGCTTTGGTTTGCAAAGAGCTGGCAACCAATGCATCGTTGGACTAAGTCCTGAGCGTCTGCCCGGGCCGTTGGCCAATAAAATCATGTATGGAAGGCCTTGCTTACAAGGGACCGAGCTGCAGCGTGATGACCGCCGAGTCCGGCATGAATTTCAGCCAGGAGGTTCCGCCCCTCCTCTTCGGAGATGCACCTTTGAAGGACTCCGGTAGTGCTTTTCTTATAAAGCTCTCCCTCGTGGACTCTGTAGGCTTTGGATCGCCGCACTATGCAGCGTGCCTCATTTTGGTCCTCGGGGAGTTCCTGCCTAGTAAGGTAGGCGAGGAATGGTTCTATCCATGGGATGATGGCGGCCATTATTACATGGGCTGAAGGTGTTATTTCATTGGCAGAGCCTCCGATTGTGTCAGGATGTTCGTTGTCGGGCAGTGCGGTTGGGTCCAGGCTGTTATTGTTCGGCTCCCCTTCCCATACTACGGATGGCTTGAACAGCCTTTCCAAGAAGATGTTGGGGGGACTACATCGCGTTTGGCGCCGATGCGTGCCAGGACATCTGCCGCCTGATTATTTTCCCGGGCTATATGGTGAAATTCAAGCCCCTCGAACCGAGCTGACATTTTTAGGACGGCGTTGCGGTAAGTTGCCATTTTTGGATCCTTGGCATCGAAGTATCCATTTATTTGGGATATTGAGAGGTTCGAGTCCCCGCGCACCTCTAGGCGTTGAATGCCCATGGATACTGCCATTCGGAGACCATGTAAAAGGGCCTCATATTCAGCTGCATTGTTGAAGTCCGTGTACATAATCTGGAGTACGTATTGAACTGTGTCTCCTATGGGGGACGTTAAAATGACGCCGGCCCCCAGTCCGGCCAACATCTTGGAGCCATCGAAATGCATGATCCAATTTGAATATGTGTCGTACTCTTTAGGGAGTTCAGCCTCCGTCCATTCTGCGACGAAGTCGGCCAAGACTTGCGACTTGATGGCTCGCTGTGGCTTATAAGTTATGTCGAACGGGAGGAGCTCAATGGCCCATTTTGCAATCCAGCCCGTTGCGTCACAGTTGTTTATAATATCGTTAAGTGGTACTTCCGAGGCTACTGTTATTGAACACTCTTGAAAGTAGTGTCGTAGCTTCTGGGATGCCATGAATACCGCGTATGCAATCTTTTGATAATGCGGGTATCATGATTTGCAGGGAGTGAGGATAGTGGACACATAATAGACCGGCTTTTGAAGGGGGAATTTGTGTCCGTCCGCTTCTCGTTCGACGAGGAGCACTGTGCTTACAACCTGATGTGTTGCTGCAATGTATAATAGCATTGGTTCGCCAATGTTTAGTGCGGCCAGGACTGGGTTTGTTGCTAGTATGGCTTTTATTTCGTCGACTCCGGCCGTGGCTGCATCCGTCCATTTGAAGTGTTCGGTGCGCCGAAGGAGGCGGTAAAGGGGTAGGGCCTTTTCTCCCAAGCGAGAGATAAAGCGGCTTAGAGCCGCCACGCATCCGGTTAACTTTTGTATTTGTTTGAGGTCCTTTGGGATATCCAGTTGCGATAGAGCTCGGATCTTGGCTGGATTTGCTTCAATTCCTCTACCGGATACAATGAAGCCCAAGAGCTTTCCGGCTGGAACGCCAAAAATGCTTTCTGGGTTGAGCTTGATGTCGTATGTTCGGAGGTTATCAAATGTGAGCCTCAAGTCGTCTACTAGAGATTCAACATTTCTTGTTTTGACAACCAAATCATCTACATATGCCTCCACTATTTTGCCGATCTGGCTTGCCAGACATGTCTAAATCATGCGCTGATATGTTGCGTCGGTGTTTTTGAGCCCGAAGGGCATCGTGTTGAAGCAGAATGGGTCATATGGTGTGATAAATGCCATTGCGGCTTGGTCTGGTTCTGCCATCTTGATTTGATGGTAGCCGGAATATGCATCGAGGAAACACAACGAATCGTGTCCTGCGGTAGCGTCGATAATTTGATCGATGCGGGGGAGGGGGAAGGGATCCTTTGGGCAAGCCTTGTTAAGGTCTTTAAAATCAACACACAGGCGCCAGGATTTGTCCTTGTTTGGTACCATCACCAGGTTTGCTAGCTAGTCTGGATGTTTTATATCTCTGATGAATCCGGCCTCCAATAGCTTTGCTACTCCTCTCCCATGGCATGTCTCTTAGGTTCGGAAAAACGCCAAAGAGCCTGTTTGATAGGTTTGAATCCTGTTTGGATATTTAAGCTGAGCTTGGCCAGCCTGTGTGGGATTCCTGGCATGTTTGAAGGGTGCCAGGCAAAAATGTCCCAGTTCTCTCGTAGGAACTCTCGTAGTGCGGCGTCTACATCAGGGTTTAACTGTGCCCCGATGGAAGCTGTTTTATTGGGGTCCGTTGGATGGACTTGGAATTTGACTATTTCGTCCGCCGATTTAAAGGAGGTGGACTTGGATCTTTTGTCGAGTATCACATCATCCCTATTCACCGTAGAGCGCAGTGCAGTCAGTTCCTCAGCCGCTAGGGCTTCGGATAGTGCCTCGAGGGCCAGTGCGGCTGTCTTGTTTTCGGCGCGGACTGCTATGTCCGTATCACTAGCGAGAGTAATGATCCCGTTAGGCCCGGGCATCTTGAGCTTCATGTACCCGTAATGGGGTATTGCTTGGAAGATTGTAAACGCTTCCCGCCCTAGCAGAGCCTGATAACCGCTGCTGAACGGAGCCACATGGAACGTGACCTCTTCGGACCTGTAATTATTCGGCGTGCCGAACACCACATCTAGTGTGATTTTTCCTGTACAGCGCGCTTCCCGACTGGGGATTATTCCTCTAAAGGTTGTGCTGCTTCGCTTAATGCCGTTCCCGTCTATTTCCATTTTTTGAAGGGTTTCCTCATAAATGTGGTTCAATCCACTGCCGCCATCCATGAGTACCTTGGTAAGACGAAAGTCGTCCACTATTGGACTGAGGACTAATGCAGCTGGTGCTCGGGCTGTTCGGAATTTAGGTTCATCACTGGCGTTAAAGGTAATAGCCGTGTCACTCCATGGGTTTATTGTTGCTACTTGGTAGACTTCGGCAAGGCTTCGGAGTGTCCTTTTTCACATATTATTTGATGCGAAAGTCTCAAAGACTGTTAATACCGTATTGGTGTCTCTGGGGTGGCTTTCTGTGGCCTCCGGAATTAGGAGATTTTCACCAATTTTGGCCACCTGCCGGAGTATCCAACATGCTCTGAGGCTGTGAGTTGGTGTGGCATCCTCTATACTATGAATTTTACAGGGTCCATTGAGCCATCCTTCCAGTACGGTTCCATGCCCTGTAGAGGGTTTTTGCTTTTTAGTGCTTGACCCGGGTGTCTGGTGATGATGCACCCTTTTATTTCGGAATGGGTTTGTATTCAAGGCCGGATTGTCCCAAAATTTGATTTTGGTTTTCTAGGCGCTTTCCATTGCACAGTACTTTCGTACAATGGACGCCAAGTCAGCGAAGTGTGTAATATCACAGCGACTTATGGCGTTGAGTATTCCCTTGTCCATGCAATTATTGCAGAAGATTGAGATTGCGTCTTCCTCGCGGCAGTCCCTTAGCCTATTTTTAACCAGGAGGAATCTGGCCCAGTAATGATGTACTGTTTCATCGGGCTCTTGCCTGATTTTGGATAGATCGCTTATGTTGGGGTGGGTGGGTGGAGTTAAATCCAAAGCCTCACCCCACCTGGGGCTCAGAGGCCGAGGAATTTCTGAACTCGAAAATTTGGATTCCTGGATGTTGTCCAATGAATCCAGCCCGTCGCCTGACTCTAAGTTCAGGTCTTGAGTGATATCCTCCCCTCCGCGGGTATCCGGCTTGAAGGGATCGGGAATCCGGACGTAGCGAGTCCTTAAGATAGATGAAGGGTCGCCGCATTGTCCCTCTACCACGGCAACGTGATGGGTGACTTGGGGAGAGTTAATCTCTCTCAGATCGGGTTTAGGCCCAATCTGGTCGTAATCCATAGCGACTCCCAGGGCAGCGAAGCGATCCAAGAGCTCGTTTATGGAGGAGAGCTCCATTGGATCTAACTACTCGGTGAGTTCCGAGCTAACATGAAGATTGTTTTCGATGGCTCGAGAGGTCATCGTTGGCGCAGAAGCCGAACAGGCGGTCATAAGAAAACCACCTAGCCGGAGGGTTTGGCCGACAGCCAAAGCTCCCTTAGCAACGGTGCCGTCTTTAAAGACGGGGCGAGGCATCCTTCCTGATGGCGATGACACAAAGGAACTCTCAATGAAAGCACCAATGTCAGTGTCAAAACCGGTGGATCTCGGTTAGGGGGTCCCGAATTGTGCGTCTAGGCCGGATGGTAACAGGAGGCAAGGGACACGAAGTTTTACCCAGGTTCGGGCCCTCTCGATGGAGGTAAAACCCTACGTCCTGCTTGATTAATATTGATGATATGGGTATTACAAGAGTAGATCTACCACGAGATCGAAGAGGCTAAACCCTAGAAGCTAGCCTATGGTATGATTGTCGTTGTGTATGTTGTCCTACGGACTAAAACCCTCCAGTTTATATAGACACCGGAGAGGGTTAGGGTTACACAAAGTCGGTTACAATGGTAGGAGATCTACATATCCGTATCGCCAAGCTTGCCTTCCATGCCAAGGAAAGTCCCTTCCGGACACGGGATGGAGTCTTCAATCTTGTATCTCCATAGTCCAGGAGTCTGGCTGAAGGTATAGTCCGGCCATCCGGACACCCCCTAATCCAGGACTCCCTCGTGTTCAAAATCTTCTATGAAGTATTCGGAGGAGGAACCCGCCTTGCAATGCCGAAGACAATCTGCGCGCCGGACTCATCATCATTGAAGCCTAGTTCACGGGCTACTGAGGGAGTCCTGGATTAGGGGTATCCGGACAGCCGGATTATATCCTTTGGCCGGACTATTGGACTATGAAGATACAAGATTGAAGACTTTGTCCCGTGTCCGGATGGGACTCTCCTTCGCGTGGAAGGCCAGCTTGGCAATACGGATACGTAGATCTCCTTCCTTGTAACCGACTCTGTGTAACCCTAGCCCCCTCCGGTGTCTATATAAACCAGAGGGTTTTAGTCCGTAGGACAACAACAATCATACCATAGGCTAGCTTCTAGGGTTTAGCCTCTCTGATCTTGTGGTAGATCAACTCTTGTAATACTCATATCATCAAGAACAATCAAGCAGGACGTAGGGTTTTACCTCCATCAAGAGGGCCCGAACCTAGGTAAACATCGTGTCCCCTGCCTCCTGTTACCATCCGCCTTAGACGCACAGTTCGGGACCCCCTACCCGAGATCTGCCTGTTTTGACACAGATAATGACCGCCGACAGCGGGCCCACTAGACAGGCAGTGGGAGAGTCCTTTTTTAACCACGCATGCGGCGGGGGCTGGCATCATCCACTTCCATCCATATCTGGGCCCCCACCACGCCCTTTGCTTCCTCACCAACGACAGCAAACCCAAGCAAGCAATGAGCCTCTTCGGCAACAGCAGCGGCAAGGGCACCCCCGACGCCTCGCCCTCCCATGCTCCTCCTCCCCCTCCTTCTCCAGCGCTGGCGCGTTTCCGCCCAGGTCACCGGCGTCTGCACATCCCGGTGCATCAAGCATGGTGGCACTGGGAGTACAGGCAGCCGTTGCCCTACCCCGACGTCATGCTGCAACACCACTGGCACCTGGATCCGCACCGGATCCTGATGTCGGCGGTTCCACGGACCCAGCGGGCGCACGACGAGGAGGTGCACAGGCACCGTGCGCAGCTCACGCTGAAGGAGTGGCGAATGCCCGAGTACGCCGCCAACTCTCCCAACTAGGAGGCTTGGTTTGCCCTCGAACACGAGGAGCAGCGGCGTGTAGGCATCGATGTCGTCCCGCCGCCGTTTCCACCGTCGCCTCCGTATGTAGAGCCGGAGGAAATGGAGGCGGAGGTGGAGTACCAAGCCGCCCTCGAGGAGGCCCTGCAGCACGCGCTAGAGGCTAACCGGCTCGAGGAGGACGCGCGCTGGGATGGACTGGAGCAAGCCCTTGCCTTGTTGGCAGTGGGGGATTCTGTCCACACCCCGCTCTTCGTCCCGCCTCCGCCATCGCCATTGCCCGTCGAGCCCAAGCCGGAGCCGGAGCCGACGTGGAAGCGCTCCCCGCCTCCACCCACTTGGCCGGAGGAGGCCTACATGTGCATAGGCCAGTACCGCGAGTGGGTGAGCGCGCCTCCTGTCCACTATGCCTGCGCAAGAGGCGGCCCACCTTGAGCACTGGAAGGCGCACTGGCTCCGCCCAGAGGAGGCCGACGGTGAGCGGCAGATGTGCTACGAGCAAATGCTGCAACGCGACGCGAAGGCGCTCTGGCTTGAGGAGGAGGAGGAGTGCGTGCGGCGAGCTGCAATGCCGCCGCCCCAGCAGACGCTGGAGGAGGATGCCCTGGCAGCGTACCAAGCGGCGTTCGGGTGGGCTGGCCCTGCTCCCATCTTCATCGACCTCACCAGCGGCGATGGCGACGTCGATGTCGATGTCAAGGGTAAGGGCAAGGCTGACGATGTCTAGGGCAGCATGCAGGCACAGACTTTTTTTAATGTTTAATTAGTTTTAAGTGGACTTTGGCTGGCGGTTGACCAGCCACTTATGTTTATTTATGTTTATTTACGCGACCCTATCTAGGGCAGTGTGCAGGCGTAGACTTTTTTACTATCGTTGCTCCTCCGTCAAACGTGGCATAAAAATGTTATAGGTGAGCCTGCAGTGCAGTGCTCCCAAACCCAAACAATGTCCTTGCTCAACGATGCCAAAGGTTTTGATGATTGAGGTAAAAGCACCCCAGGTACCCTAACTTGCACAGAATGCGACAATTTAGTCCCAAAGTTGCAAAACTCAACCCCACCATACCCAAACTTGCACTCAATGTGACATTTTAGTCCTAGACCAATGACAACTGGACAACTAGCAGTCAGGTGGACGGCCTGGCCGTAGCACGCACTTTTGCAAAAAAACATGTCGTTTTCTGCAATCAACCCGCAGGACACAACACCTGAATTAACTCTGTTGGAATCGAGTTCGCGCCCGCTCGAGAGGATTCACTTGGTCGCTGTCGGGGCGGTAGAGCTCACGGGCTGGCGGGCCGATGGTAACGTCTGCGACGAAGGCATCGTCGCCGCAGTTCGTCGGCGGCATGGAGACATCGGCATCTGCTCATCTCGCCCGCCCATTCGATGTCTTCCCTCCTGATTACTGTGAGCTCGTTGCCCCGCCTCTGCTTTCCTTTCCTCTCCTCTGCTTTGCTCTGAGCTCGTCGGCCCGCAGTTTGCAACTCGAATTGGGGCCATTTGTGCTCGAATCGGGGCCGTCTAGTGGTGTTTCTTGTGTAGGGTCATATATGGCGAAGTAGAGCTAGGATTTTGGCCGATGATTTTAGGCTTGGGTTCGACGTGAGAGCTAGGGTTTATGGCAGACAAATTAGATGTTAATGCCTTTGTAGTTGCTTTTAGTTCTGCTCTGCTCTAGCTTGTACTCTACTCAATCATCTATTGGTGTGGTTAAATTGAACTCCTTTATGTTGTTGAACATGTTTTGTACAGAGTATAAACTTGGCTACTTTGTTACACCATTTAGTTTAGTTTTGGTAATGCTAATGGTATGTGCAGTGAAGTTTGAGTTAATTGAATGGTTGTGTTTTATTTAAGGTTAGTTTATATTTAGTTCAAAGAATACGTTCAGTTAATTGTAGTTCACTGAATATGTACAGATACTGTAGTTAACTGAACATTTTCAGTTACTGTAGTTCATTGAATATGTTTAGGTACTGTAGTTAATCTGGACATTTTTAGTTATTGTACTTAACTGAACATTTTCAGTTACTGTTGTTAACTGAATATGTTCAGATACTGAAGTTAATATGAATATTTTTCTGAACCGATTCATATTTTATTTGGATGCAGTGTGTGATGCAACAAATGGAGAAAGGGTAGAAAGTCCTTTTTACACTGGAACTTGAGCAAGGTGGAATTTTCTGTGGCCCAATCAGTAACCTGGAGTACTGGAACCCTTCTGTTGAGGTGCTAGACTATGTTGACTCTGGCACTTTCTCATATGCATTCTTTCAAGAACACTTGGTTTGGTTGGGATATCCTGTGAGTGAGCACGTCATTTACTGGTGCAAACCAAATAAACCAATCTCAGATGGTTTGATCAGAATTAGCAGTGATGAGGATGTGCAACATATGATCAGAGCTAGTGCTGAGCATAAGATGCTTGTAGTCATGGTTGACCATACAGATTTCATCAGTAACTTTAGGTCTGACTTGGTGTGCAGATTGCCCTTGTCTTTGATAACAGCAACATCAAGTTTTGTAGTAGCAAGTGCATCCTCTTCCCATAGCCTAATTTCAGTCTTTGTGGATGATCCCTTGTCAGAGATTGCAGCAAATGGAACAGACCCATAGAGTTTGCTGATTGAGGGTGCTGAGCACAACATGCTAACTGAAGATGGACAAACAATTATTAATTGAAGATGTAGTTGTTTCAGATTCTGATTCTAGTGACAGTGATTATGACATAGATGATGGTGATGATGATCTTTATGATGACAACATTGACTATGATGTTGATGAAGAAGGTGAGCAGGAGGAGGAAGATGTGGAGCCTGACTATTTGCTTGAGGATGAAGATCTAAACCTATCAACTGAGCAAGCAGATGAACTTAGGTACAAGTTTAAAGCTTTCAATGCAAAGGTGGACATGATTTCACCTGTGTTTAAAGTATGGATGGTATTTGCTGATATGGTTGAGCTAAGACATGCACTGACTGCATATTCAGTTAGAAACAGAGTGCAGATCAAGAAGATAAAGAATGACAAGAGGAGACTTGAGGAAGTTTGTGAAGATGGTTGCCCATGGTACCTGTTTGCTGGCAATGACAACAGGACAGGAGGATTTGTCATAAAGACTTACTATGGAGAACATATATGTCAGAAGAAATGGAAGTTAAGGTCATTGACAGCAAAATTCCTGTGCAAGTATTTCATGGATGAGTTCAGAGATGACCAGAAGATGTCACTAGGTACATTTTCAAGAAAGATCACCAAGGAATTTAATATCAACCCTAATAGATGGAAGATAGCTAGGGCAAGAACAACAACACTTAAGGAGATCCATGGTGATGAAGAAGAGCAGTTTAGTAGGCTTTGGGATTATGGGGCTAAATTGAGGAATAGCAACCCTGAAAGTGCTAGTTATCGACTAGAGGGGGTGAATAGATGATTTTTATGAAAGTCTTCAAAACATGGATGTTTCGAAGACAAATGATAGAAATGAACCTATAAACATGCAGCGGAAGGTAGACTACACTAGGCAAGCCATAGTCAAGTATTCAATGAAGTGAAAGCACGAAGACTAATAGCAACTAGGCAGTATGGATCAGGATGGAAGATAGTATGAAGCCGATCAGAACAAACAGTCACACAGAGAAGATAAACAGATAATGGAAACAGGCAATGACTTCACAAGGACCAACTGTAAATAAAGAGATGGGAAGGATAGTACCAGTTGCTTAGTGAAGACAATGATTTGTTGGACCAGTTCCAGTTGCTGTGAAAATTGTACGTCTGGTTAGGGAGGCTGAGATTTAACTCAGAAGACCGTGTCTTCACCTTATTCCCCTTGAGCTAAGGACACACAGTCCTCGCCCAATCACTCAGGTAAGTCTTCAAGGTAGACTTCCAAACCTTCGCAGACTTTGTTCACCGGCGATCCACAATGACTCTTGGATGCTCAGAACGTGACGCCTAACCGGCTGGAGGATTCACAGTCCTCAAGTGTAACAAGTCTTCAGATCACACAGACAGGAAGAATTTAGTGATGCCTAACACTCTTTGGCTCTAGGTGTTTAGGGCTTTGTCCTCGCAAGGATTTCTCTCTCAATAGCTTCGAAGGTGGGTTTCTCTCAAACGACAAAAGTCGTGCACTAACTCTGAGCAGCCACCAATTTATGGTGTAGGGGGTGGGCTATTTATAGCCACTAGGCAACCCGACCTGATTTGTCTGAAATGACCCTGGGTCACTAAGGAACTGGCACGTGTTCCAACGGTCAGATTTGAAACACACGCGGCAGCTTAACTTGGGCTACAAGTAAAGCTGACTTATCCAGCTCTGGATAAGATTTGCTATCATTGTCTTTGCTCGAAGACTTAGGATTTGGCTGAGCACCACTTTAGTCATTCTGACTATGTTCACTTGGACCCCACTTAACAGCATGGTGGTTCCTATGACTCAGCAAAGAAGAAGATGAAACTACGAAACAACTATGTTTTCGTGCTCCGAAGTATTCATGCGATGTCTTCTCATGTCATAGTCTTTAGTGTGAATATCTTCACATACCACCATTGTCTTCAATGTCTTCACACATTTTTAGGGGTCATCTCCGGTAGGTAAACCGAATCAATGAGGGACTACTACCTGTGTTATCCTGCAATTCTCACAAACACATTAGTCCCTCAACCAGGTTTGTCGTCAATACTCCAAAACCAACTAGGGGTGGCACTAGATGCACTTACAATCTCCCCCTTTTTGGTGATTGATGACAAACTGGCTGAAGTTTTCAACAAGGATAAAAGTCTGTGAAATTGTGAAGGATTGAGGTATTGTCTTCGTAAGTAGCAGAAAGGCTCCCCTGAACATGTGCATATAAGTATTTTGCTTTTGAATGCAAATGCACATGGCAGGTTGTACTTGCGGAGCTCCTCTTCTACTTACGAAGACAATTCATCTTGCATGAATGGATATAACGAAGATAGTGACATGCATAATGAAAAATGGACGTCTGCAAAATGACTTCGTGCAGAATTTATCGTCGCACATGCGGAATTTATCATTGCATCACATAGTTGACGAAAAGGTAGCAGACGACCATCAAGTTTAAGTGTTACAACTCAAAAAAACAAATGTATCAAAAGCGAGAGTTGTAAGCACTTGGCAAATGTAGCAAAAGTATAGCAACCACCCATATGGACCCGCTTGAAGACTATCAACTCATATGCTTCTCCCCCTTTTGTCAGTAATGACCAAAAAGGTTTGAAGACATAGAGCTTGCTACTCGTTACCATGAGGAGTAGGAGAAGCAGCGGGGTCATCGTTGAGGTTTGGTGGTGCAGACGAACTTGGTGCAGTGTCGATACGCGCCGAAGTTGGAGGTGGTGAGGTAGCATCATCTTGGTCATCAATGACTCCGGCATTAACAGTTGCAGCTGACGAAGAATAGTCAGAGTCTTTGAGTGAGGGAGTCCGACGCAAGTGAGCGTTCCAGGGAGGAGTTGAATCAAACTTGAATCTCTCAGCGAAGCCATCCTGGTGAAGATCATATTCAGAGCTCAGCAGAGTCAGACTCTTCCACGATCGGCGATAGGTTTCATGTGTAACAAAGGCATTCTTGGTGGCAAGGTTGCAAATGCGGTTGACATCCACCAAGAGGCTTTGCATTTGATGCTTAAGCCAGTCATGATTCTTATCCTGTTTCTGATGTAGAGCGATGAGAAGATCTCGGTCATTGAGAACACGAGATCGCTTCCGAGGCCTTTGAGCAATGGTGCTTTCAGTGGCTTCAGTTTGGGTGCGAGGGGCACGTGTATTGCTAGCCAAGGAAAAACATGAGAAACGGCCTGAACTCCTTCAATGGGCTGTGAGAAGCTTTGGTGATCAGCATTGTGAAGAGTAACAGGCTCTTTGGCAGGCTCTGGGTAGATGGCTTCAACAGACAGATCGACCTCTGGCAAGAATATGAGATGATTGTGTGCAGAAGGCTGATAGTTGATTGCAGAGTGAAGCTTGATTAGGCGCATTACCCATGGAGCGTAGAACTTAAGACCAAAGATGTCGGAGCCAGATGCAGCCAATTGCCTGATGAAAAAGTCTTGAGCATTGAAGCAGATGCCATTGAAGATATAGAAAACCAAAGTCTTCATTGCTCCTTGAAGCTTCGATGCAGAAGAATGTCCTTTGATAGGCCATAGAGTACGCCTGATGATATGATAAATGGTGCGGGGCCGATACTCGAGGTATTCAACAAAGAATTATATTGGGTATTCAGCGTTGCGTGGCAGAGGCTTCATCATGCTCAGCATTTGGCTCAAATTAGGCTCTGGCTTCTGGAATATGCTCTCCAAAGCATTCTGGTGTAGTTGACAACCTGGTTCATAATGTTCACCAGGAGTGGGCAGGGCTGTAAGCTCGATGATGTCTTGGGCTTTAGCTTCATGATGTACATCGCCCGTCATCCACTCAAGGATCCCTGTTATAGCCACGAATGTGGAGGGTAGCATAGAATTGAAGCAGAAGCTCTTCATTCCAATGTTCTTTTGCTGTCACAAATGGGAGAAGACCATCATCTTTGAAGCAGTCAAGGGCTTCTTCTAGGCAAGGCAGGCCAGCCATGGCTTCGCTGTCTAGACGCATATGAGGAAAGATGCGCCCTTGATCATAGAGAACACAAGAATAGTAACTGCGTTGTTTAGCTCCAGAACTGATCAAATGAAATTCTTGGCTTGGAATAGGGGTTCTTGGCACTATCAAAGAAAGTGTTGTGCACAATGAATCCATTCGCATTGAACGATCCTTGTGAGGTTGTCGTACCTGGGAACCTTGGCAGTCTTGGCTTAGGCTTCTGGACCTGAGGCCTATGCTCTACATGATAATTAAATTGCGCACCAGGAGCAGGTGGAGGAACCAGAATGGGCCATTTGACAGTGACCAGCTGACCATGATCATATGCTTGCTCAATGGTGTGTGGCCGTGGAGGCGATACAGGAGCAGTGGCAGTGGCATTGACTTCTGGCTGCAGATTTGCGTCAAGAGCAGCATTGGCTTCAGGTGCAATCACTTCTGGCACCACATTAACTTCAGGCGCCATAGTAGCTTCAGCCATGACAACGTCATTGGCTTCAGTATGGGTGTTGGTGGTCGCCTCAATGTTATCAACCTCCACTCGAGTAGCTGGAGGGTCGGACACGTTCTCCTCAAGAACAACTTCAGGGTTGGTTGGGGGTGTGGCAACACATTCTTCTTCATTTCTTGGCTCTTCCTGTTCATCGACTGATGCAGCCGGAATATCTTCAGCCGCTTTGGCTTCAGACTCGGGGATGTTCGCAGTAGGAGAGGCTTCAGGAAAGAGCTGGCATGAAACGGATTGGCGCTCTTCTCCTTCTGGAACACTTGACAAAGTGACCTATGGCCTTGGTCCTTTGTGAAGCCTACGGAACGCTGGTGATGCTTGTGAAGATGGAGTTGGTTGGGCCACAAAGTCATTGTCTTCAAGCACCGGAGTGGTGACTTGAGGTGGGGGAGTACTTGGTGATTCTTCTTGACGGGAGAGTCTTGTGGGTGATCATCCCATGAGTCATCCTGAGCAATTGGCGTCAATGGACGAGCAATGCTAATGAGTTCGTTATTCGTGAGAACAGGCGATGATACCACATTGTGTTCGATCTGAGGAAGGACTTCATCATCTTCAACATTGTCTTGATGACCAATGTCTTCAGCTGCGGTGGGGTCAACAGCTGGAATGTCTTCAGCTTCAGGAGCCTCTGTGGAAGCAGGCTCATGAACTAACAACTGTCGCTCACTATGTTCAGACGCAGGACGAGCCACTAAGATCAGCTCGACAACAAGGGGCTCTATGGGAGCAGGTCGATCTTTCTTCTTTGTCTTTCTCTTTTTTGTCGATGGAGCGTCGTCAGTGGTGTGATTGGCCTTGCGCTTGCGGGCTTTGGCTTCAGCTACCCTTGTTTTCTTGAGCTCTAAAGCCACTGTGGGGACCTTAGGCTTCGAGCCTGTCATACTGGCAGGGAAGACAATGTGAGGTTCTTCCTGCCTTGATGCTTTAGGTTGGGCCACAGCAGGCTTCTTCTTCTTCTTGGCAGCCATTCTGGGATCGATGTCAGGTTGCCCCAGCGCCTTGCACTTTTCAGCTTCATTGTAGCCTTGAACACATTTGGTAGCCAGGTGTTTCATGCGCTCTCGAGAACCTTTAGCTTCTTCACGTTTCTTGTGGAACGCCTCCTTGAGCTCATGCAGCATGACCTTGAAGTTTTGGACGTCTGCCACGTTGAGCTTGGCCATGTGCTTCTTGAACTGAGCCTTTTCATAGTCAATCTTGTGCTTCAGCTCAACAATTCTCTATGCTAGAGCCAGCTCAGGAGCAATGGCTCCATGGAAGGAGACGCTGAGGCCAATTGGGAGTTGAAGATCATCAAAACTAAGGTCTGGGCTATCGAACCACTCATCAATGAACTTGTACAGGATCTCCACATCAAAGAGGGGAAGATCATTGAAGATTTCCGCCTCTTGTTTGCACTTTATAAGCAGCTCAAGAGCATCATCGGCAAGACCATCGTCGCTAGAGAGATCAATGGCTTCATGCACATTCCTCAGAACGGCAGCAGGGGTCAATGCTTGACCATTTGGTTGCATGGGCTTCTTCATCTTGTCAGACTTGGAGATGCGAGAGAGATCTTCAGACTGCACACTGGCTTTAGGAGGTGCAGTAGCTAGAGGCTTCGCCCATGAAACTTTTGGTGCAGAGGAGGGCTTTGAAGCCTTTGGTTTATTTTGCTTCACAGGCTTCGGTGGTGCAGGCACTTCGTCAGAATCAGCGTCACCTGTAGAGTGATCCACGGCTGCCCCTTGAACCTGAATGTGAGTGATGAGATCTTCAAGGTTGTAGAAGGGCCCAACAATATTGGGTTCAGCATCGCGTGTGTCGTCGACACGAGGAGCAGAGGGACCGGGGTTGAAGTCTAACCCAAGCGACTTCTTGTTCTCTTTGGCAGAAGTTTTGGCAAACTGGAAGTTGCGCTTAAAGAGATTGTCTTCACGGCACCATAACAGAGAGGATGGGTCGGCATTAGTAGGCTAAGGTCCACGGATCATGCAAGGGTAGAAGCCTTGAGCAATAGCTTCGGACTTCGACTTGGGCTAAAGACCTTTGTATATAATATCTCCCCAGGGGACCTTGATGGCATTCTTTTCAGCATATTCGTTAGTGACAAATTTGTACTTGAACCATTCCTCTGCCCAATGTCTTCGAATCCATTGGATTTGGTTCTTGCGTTCTCCATAGGTCTCTTCTGGATCTGACTTGTATAGTTCATAGAGATCAGGTGGCAGGTCCTTAGCAGTGTTTTCATGGCGCTATCTGCCGCCCTTCCTGACTGATTTTTCTATCACCATGAAGTTCAGACTGAATGGCTTCAAAACTTGCAAAAGCTTCCGTCTGCTGGTCAGACAGGAACTGGCCTCAGGAGAATTGATGTGACGCTGTAAGAATTCTACAAATGAATGCAGACTATGAGAACCAAGGGATTCTCCCACGGACATTTACCTGTGACAGCATTAGAGATGCGAGGGAAGGGGAAGAGGTCATATGCATTCTCAGAAGATTTTGAAGATAAATCAGTTTAGAAGACATTGACCTCATAGTGCGAAGACATTCACTCATATGTAGAGAGTTGGTTCCAGATTTGTACGAATCCCCGAATAAGTACAAGTGAGGAATCTAACTACTTTGTGAAGCATAAGTGAACATACTAGGCATGTTATGAGATGCAGAAAAGGATAGATTCAATTTGTTGGGACAGAAACCATGTGAGGTTGAAAAGGATAAATCTATCGGATCAAAAGGACTGTAAAAAAGAGCTTTTATTTACCACTCGAGGAACTTCTAGACAGAGTAGAAGATGAGGCCGAGAAGTTCGATCTTCCATGCCCTAACTTAGCGACGGAGGACACCTACGGTGACGACGGAGAAGACGATGTCGCGGTCGGTGTGAGGACGGCGTCGGTGAGGTCACGGCAGCTAAGCGCTTCATCGCCGGTGTCGTCGAGGGCTAGCGGTGGCGCTAGGGTTTGTGCGAGAAGGAGTAGTGGAAGAGGAGATAATGACTGGGGTGTGGCGTGTATTTATAAGGATAGGGACGACACAGCGTTGTTACGCAGGTGCCCCTGGCGGTTCACATCTGAAGGACACGTGGCGAACATGCAACACATTGGAGGTTGTTCCATGTTCCCACGCATGCCTGGATTGTCGGGTGGTCGTTCCCGCTTCTTCGGGTTTCATGCAAAAAGGATTGAGCATTTAAATCAGATTTAATGTTTGTCTCTATGTCTTCTGCTAACAAGGACGCAGAGAAGACATTCGATAGTTTCAATAAAATGCATATGATCTGGATAGATAGAGTTTGAGGCAGAAAGCATAGAGAGGATAGGGTCCGATCACGTTCACTTAGTTCAAAAGATTCAAACGAGAAGACATAGCTATAAGTGAATGTTGTAGAGGACAGAACGCTAATATATGAATATATACGAACAAGACCAAATCAATATAGTGAAGATAAACATGAAGTCATGTTAATACTGAAGACAAACCAAACGCGAAGATTTTGCAAATGTAACGCCAACAGAAAATACTTCAAGCAAAAGTTTGGTGGTGGCGTTACCCACCGTATAGGAAGTATTAGACCCAGACATGGTGCACAATTATCATGGTGCTCCGAAGTCAAATTCCGCGTTAATGTATTCACTGTTAGATTGTAAGTCTTCATTAATTAAAGATATACGTTACTTCATTTGTTGCACATCTAAGTCATCAACATTCATAAGTGTTAGGATGTGTGCCTGATCACAGGACATTTGAGGATTCCAAGATATTTAGCTCACACCGAAACTTGCAAAACCTTTTCTCATCCAAGGGCTTTGTGAAGATATCTGCCAGTTGCTCTTTAGTGTTGACGTGTATGATATCAATATCTTCCTTCATGACATGATCTCTAAGAAAGTGATGACGAATTTCAATGTGCTTTGTCTTCGAGTGATGAACTGGGTTGTTGGCAATCTTGATGGTGCTTTCGTTATTGCAGTAGAGTGGTACTTGTTTCAGATGGATGCCATAATCCTTGAGTGTTTGCTTCATCCATAGAAGCTGAGCACAGCAAGATCCAGCAGCGATGTATCCAGATTCAGCAGTGGAGAGTGATACACAGTTCTGCTTCTTTAAAGACCAACAGACAAGTGATCGTCCAAAAGTGACGTGTGCCTGATGTAGACTCTGAGCCCTTTGGATACCACAATCCTAATGTTGGGGTGTAAGCCAAATATCGAAGAATTCGCTTCACAGCTAAGTGATGCGATTCCTTTGGTGCCGCTTGGAATCGAGCACACATGCAAACACTAAGCATAAATATCTGGCCAAGATGCACATAAATAAAGCAAAGAACCAATCATGGAGTGGTATACCTTTTGATCAAACTCTTTACCATTGGCGTCAGGACCCAGATGACTCTTGGTTGGCATTGGCGTTGTGTAACCTTTGTAGTCTTGCATTCCAAACTTCTTCAGGCAATCTTTGAGGTATTTCTCTTGAGATATGAAGATGTCGTTGCATTGCTGCTTTATTTGAAGACCAAGGAAGAACTTCAGCTCACCCATCATGGACATCTGATATTTCTCTTGCATCATGTGTCCAAACTCATCACTGTATTTTTGATTAGTGCAGTTCACCATCATATGTCTTCGTGAAGAGTGTGGGATCTAGGGAACCAAGTTTGAAGCCTTTGCTCTTCAGGAAGTCTTTGAGTGTGTCATACCAAGCAGGAGGGGCTTACTTGAGGCCATACAGTGCCTTATTGAGTTTATATACCATATCAGGGTGTTTTGGATCTTCAAAACTAGGCGGTTGTGCAACATACACTTCTTCTTCAATCTTGCCATTAAGAAAGGCACTTTTCACATCCATTTGATACAGAAGGATGTTATGATCATTTGCATAGGCTAGCAGTATGTGAATAGCTTCAAGCCTAGCCACAGGAGCAAATGTTTCATCGAAGTCAATTCCTTCAACTTGAGTGTATCCTTGAGCAACAAGACGAGCCTTGTTTCTGACAACTTGACCATGCTCATCTTGCTTGTTGCGATATATCCATTTAGTGCCTATGATATTGTGTTTATGAGGATCGGGACGCTTGACCAGTTCCCATACATTATTCAGCCCGAACTGTTGAAGCTCTTCTTGCATAGCTTGAATCCATTCAGGTTCCATGAAGGCTTCATCAACTTTCTTGGGTTCAGATATTGAGACAAATGCAAAGTGCCCACAGAAGTTTGCTAGCTGTGTTGCCCTTGGACGAGTGAGTGGACCAGGTGCATTGATGCTATCGATTATCTTCTCAAATTGTACTTCATTTGCAACACAAGGATGAACTGGACGAAGATTTTGCTCTTGCTGATCATTGTCATCGTTTGGAGGATTGTCTTCAGGCTAAGCATTATCTTCAGGTTGATTAGGTGCAGAAATGATAAGTTCCTCTTTAGGCTGTACTTCAGATGGTATAATTTCTCCAGTTCCCATAAGCTTGATGGATTCACTAGGTAGAATTTCATCTAGCACATTTGGCAGGTGCTCTCTTTGCGAGCCGTTAGTCTCATCGAACCGCACATCCACAGTTTCAACCACTTTGTAGTGAAAGAGGTTGAAGACTCTGTAGGAGTGTGAATCCTTTCCATAACCAAGCATAAAACCTTCATGTGCTTTCAGTGCAAATTTTGAAGTGTGATGTGGATCCTTGATCCAGCGCCTAGCACCAAATACTCTGAAGTAACTGACATTTGGCTTCTTACCAGTGAGGTGTTCATAGGATGTTTTCTTCAGAAGCTTGTGAAGATAAACACGGTTGATGACATGGCATTGCAGTATCAATAGGTTCAGGCCAGAACTTTCTTGGTGTCTTATATTCATCGAGCATTGTCCGAGCCATCTCAGTGAGTGTTCTGTTCTTGCGTTCCACGATGCCATTCTGCTACGGCATGTAAGGAGCTGAGAACTCATGAGTGATGCCCAATGTATCAAGATAAGTGTCAAGGCCGGTGTTCTTGAATTCAGTGCCATTGTCACTTCTGATGTGCTTGATCTTGATGCCATAGTTGTTCATGGCTCGATTGGCGAAGCGTCTGAAAACATCCTGCACTTCAGTCTTGTAGAGGATTATGTGTACCCATGTATATCTTGAATAATCATCAACATGACGAAGCCATATAGACAAGCAGTAGTAGTTAGAGTAGTGTAGTGAGTAGGGTCGAAGAGGTCCATGTGTAGCAGTTTGAAGGGTTGAGTCGTTGTCATGATTGTCTTCGAGGGATGCTTGGCCGTCGTCATCTTTCCAGCTTCGCAGGCACCGCATAAGTGATCCTTCTTGAACTTGATGCCCTCGATGCCTATGATGTGCTTCTTCTTTGCGGGAGTATGCAAGTTCCTCATCCAGCATGCCCTAGCCTCCGATGCCAGAGCCAGCACTCTGAAGCTTTTGCAAGAAGACATACGGCAGCAAGCTGTGGTCCTGCTGAGAAATCTACCATGTACAAATCATCTTTCCGATACCCTTCAAAGACTAGAGACTTGTCAGATTCCATTAGAACAAGGCAATGATATTTTCCAAATATCACAATCATGTTCAAGTCGCAAAGCATTGAGACAGACATTAAGTTGAAGCCAAGGGATTCAACAAACATCACTTTATCCATGTGCTGATCCTTTGAGATTGCAACTCTACCTAGACCCAATACCTTGCTTTTACCAGTGTCAGCAAATGTGATGTGACTCTTCTTAGATGGATGTAAGGTTGAGTCCATGAGAAGACTTTGATCACCATTCATATGATTAGTGCATCCACTATCGATAATCCGTTATCAAGCAGCTGGTGTCATACCCTACAGAACAGTTAGGGGGGATAAGCTTCACGAAGAGTATTGTGAAGCATAAGCATTTGACGAGCAAGTGGATTATGAAAGCTTAGATCGAGGTTAGAACTAATAGGATGCATGTCAAGCGATTTAGGAATGAAATACATAATAAGATCATTTGGGCATTTTATCTTGTGCCCCACAAGATGTTTTAGGTCCCCAGCAATAGCTTCAGACGCATTTGATTTTCGGCTGGAGACCTTTCCCTACAAAAGAGAGTTAAGCTTTCTTAGCCACCCACATCTTTAGGGGTGGCTCCGAAGCAATGAGTCTAAGTGCAGCATATGAGAACTTTGGCTTTGAAGCCCTGGCAAATAGTTTTGCAGGAGGTGAATAATACTCATAAGAATAAGCAAAGTAGTTATTGGTCTTATGAACATGGCGGTTTGATGAAACACGCTCATATTCATAGGCCTGAGTATGGTTTCCCTGCAAAACATTTGTGTTAGTGCGACTCAGGTGAGTCATCTGTCTGTATGAAGCCTTTGGACCATATGAAGCCTGTGGTCCAGGGTTTGTCTTCTTCCCTTGTGGTGTCATAACGACATTCACAGGAAGATTCTCCAGACACCTTTCGGGCACCCAGACTTTCTTCATAGGTGGCCCATTCCTGCAGTTAGTACCAATATACCTAGCAAACACTTCACCATTCTGATTCTTAAACAGTTTATAGTTTGCATCAAAGGATTCATCAATGACAATAGAGTTAGCACAAGTGAAGCCAGATAGGGTGGATGGGTCCACTGAAGGTTCCTTTGCAGCAACCCATGTGGTTTTGGGGTACTGCTCAGGCTTCCAGTAAGAGCCATCAGCATTCATTTTCCTTTCGAACCCAACACCCTCTTTCCTAGGGTTTTGGTTCAGAATCTGCCTTTTGAGGACATCACATAGTGTCTGATGCCCTTTGTGTCGGTGGGAACGACACCTATGGGATCACAAGAATCCCTACTATGGTTAGTGGGGCGGGGTCGTGAGAAGAGTGGATCAAACAGATACTACATAGTTTGTTTATCCAGGTTCGGGCTGCGAGGATGTGTAAAACCCTACTCCTACTTTGGTGGATGTATATTCCTGTTCTTGAGCTAGCTCTGGGGCATTAGGAGCTCCAAAAAGCCGAATCCTCCTCCTGGTCACCTCGGGCCTCCTTTTATAGAAAAAGGGGTTGCCACAGTGGCACGCAGGAGGTGGAAAGGGTACAGTGATGCGAGGTTATCCCTCGCATTACATGCCAAGGTGCATTTAATGTGTCTTGCTTAGGTGTCCTTGCTTTATCGGGGACAGGGGAGAAACCTGTCTTGTCTGTCGCCGCTCCTTCTTGTGTCGACACGCGCCCTGGCCAGTGATGCATGTGATGCCATGTAGGTAGGCAGGCAGCTGAGGTGGCGCAGTGGAGGGTCTTCACGAAGATCTGCATGCCGCCACGTAGGTGCCTGCCCAGCTGGTTGGGTTGGCAGCCGCATGCGTACGGTGGTGGAGGTTTAGTCGGCGCGGGCCTGATGGTGGCCCTGCGGATGTTCTTGGCAAGGGCCTTGCCGGGGCCCCGGCAAGGGCCTTGCCGGGGCCCCGGCAAGGGTCTTGCCGGGGCGCCTGATGTCATCCCCGGCAAGGCGCTTGCCGGGGGCCTTGTGGTCTTCCTCGGCTGGGATCCCGCCAAGGGTCGTCATCTTCTATTGTACGTATCTGATCTTGAATGTCTTCACAAAGATCTGCATGCCACCACGGGGATGTCTCCCGAATCCTTGCCCCATGGGGGCAGTGGACTCAATGGTGATTTTCTCCGTAGGTGTGGGGCGAGTTGCCGCGGCAAGGGTCTTGCCGGGGTTGCTAAAACTGTCTCCCGGCAAGGATCTTGCCGGGGGAGTCCGCTTCGTCTCCTTTGTTCTTCATGGTTTTGGCCTTGGCGTCGTCCTAGTTCCCTTGAGCTTCGGTCTTACCCTGGCTCACCTCCCTTGCCTTGCTTGGTGTGGTGGTGCCCGCGGCTCTGAATGCCCGTGCACAGTTATAGGGGTACAAAAAGTGCACCCCTCTTTTTGTACACTGACAGGAGCCCCCGGGCCTGGGCCACACATAAGCGCAACACGTTGTTGGGTCAGGCCCAGAAACGGTGCGCGGGCAGGCGGGGCGGTTTTTACTGCGGTAAGATTCTTCGCGCGCTGCACTTCCCACGACTCGCGCGCATGGCGCGGCGTGGGGAGGTGGGCGTGACGTGGGCAGCATGCGTGGGGTTGGTCTCTGCACGCATGCATCACGTCGTAGTAAAGGGGCGGTTCGTGCCTTCCCCATAAACGGAGGGAGGCATGGAGGCGCGGCCCATTTACTGAATGGGGCTGAGGCACGGTCTTCAAGGCATCCACTCCCCACGATCACGGGGTAAGGAGAGGTCACCTCACCCGTCCCCTCGGTTCTGCACGTCTGCCACGTGTCTCCCATGCGCTTGGGGTGGCAAAAGGTGGAGGCGGGAAACCGGTTCGTCGCTAGTTGGGGCGGCGGGTCGGTCCTGGCTCCCTGCGCCTTCCGTATCTCGATTGGCCGAGCGGGGCGGCTAAGCCCCAACCCCGCTCCTTTATAAAGAGCGGGAGGGGGATGGCGTCTCGCATTCTTTCATCTTCTTCTTCCTTCAGCTTCTGCTCCTCCCTTCCATCCGTCATGGAGAGAGGGAATCCCGGTCCTTCAACGGTGGCGGCGAGGGTCACTGCTCGACAACGCGTCCCTCCTTCTCCTGCGCCTGCGGTGGCAGAGCCAGCCGCGAGGGGAAGGGGGAGGGGGCGAGGCCGTGGGCGAGGCCGGGGCGCTCGGGGAAGAGGAGGACGGGGTGGCGCGCCGGCCTCGCCTCCGCCAGCAGCTCCCCCTCCAATGGAGGGCCATGTTGGGGATGACCCTTGTGAGTTGTTCGTCAGGCTACGCCGGCCACCGCGCCGTCGCCTTTGTCTCCCGACTCCATTTGCGCGGCAGATGGATCTGGATCCGCCGGAGTCATTGCGGCTGCACATGAGGGGCTGCGGGATCAGTGGCACGCGGGTCCGCGTCGACTTCCCCGCTCCTCACGTGATGTATCTTCGTCGGGGATGGAGGACGTTTGCTCATATCCACAGCTTGACGGAGGGGCTCACTCTCCATTTTAAGCTAATGGAGGGTGGCCTTCTCTCCGTCAAGGTCTTCGGGCACTTTGGGACTCGTACAAGGTGCTGCGTGGAGAGCTCTTCTGATAGTGAAGACTCCTCCTCGGGCAGGAGTAACGAGGAGGACAGCAACGACGAGGCGGTAGGCGGCAGGATGACGGGTCCGACTAGGTGTTGGGTGCCTCTCCATGCGGCACCGGCGACCCCATCATCCGTGTCGCCAGCTCCTTGAACTTCTCGGGGTCGTCTCCTTGGGCGGCTGACGTTGGGAGGCTGCGGAAGAGGAAGAGGGCGGGCGGCAAGGCCGTCAAGTCGGAGTACGCGGGCACCGACGCCTTCGACGCGTACTGACGTCCTGCCGCCTTGTCTTCGAGCTCTGCTTCCGGCGCCGCCATCACCACCCAGCCTTTGGACGGCCACCAAGATGTTCTCCCTGCATCTTCTGCCACCCGTAGCTCGCCTAGGTGCTCCTTTTGCCCTTCTCGCCTCCTTGACCTGCCTCCTGAGGAGAGGGACAAGAAAGGGATTATGGGCACCTTATCTCTTTTTAGTTTGTAAGCCTTCGGGCCTTTGTTGAATTTAAAACTTGTAATCCCTTCATTCATGTTTTTCATTCCCTACAGACTGTACCTGAGTGGAATGTTTTTAATGAAAAAGGGATGCTTGCCGGGTCATTTGTTTGCGGGTGGAACCCACGACAAGGAGTAAATCCTTGATATCTCAAAGATAAACATTTTCTCGCCCAGCAACAGGCCTTGCCGTCTCCCCACTTCGCTCGACCTTTCTCACGCCTTTGGCGGAGGCAGGGATGAGGCGGGTTCAGGCTCCTTGTTTCATCCTTTCGCTGCCGCGACTACGACCAAACTTGGTCCCAGGAACGAGCCCTAGGGCCTAGAGTTAGGGGAGCACGGTAGCTTAAGGAAAAACGAGGTTTCACATACCTCAGTCCAATGGAATGCATGATAAGGGATGAAGAACTTATCTAAAGCTGCAGCCCCCGGCAACCCTGGTTTGCCGTGGGTGAATCTTTGCTCTTGCAGCCCCCGGCAATACTGGCTTGCCGGGGCCTAGATGCTGGTCTATTCCTTTTTTTCTCCCCAAGTGGTTTGGCAAGGATATCTGTGTGTCATGTGAACCAAAGAAGACAAAAGAAAGACAAAGAGACGCACACTTGACCTCTAAGCTAGGGGTTAGTCGCCGCTAAGCACTATCAACCCTAACCAAGGACGAGACTCGACCTAGCATGCATGCTATAACTTAGGGCGCCAGCGCTTCATTTATTTATGCTCAGGGTCTGCGTCTGGCTTTGTACAAAGGGTTACATGCATCATCGGCAAGGCTCGTACAAAAGGTGGCTTGCCGGGGGGCCTGGCAAGCCGCACCTCACGGGTAAAACTTGCGAAGATGCTCAATGTTCCAGGAGTTACTCATCGGAATGGCATCTTCGGTCTCCAGGCGGACTGCACCGGGCCTGGTGACTCCTATTACCCGATAAGGGCCTTCCCAATTTGGCGTCAACTTGTTGGAATTCTTGGCCGATTGAACGCGCCGAAGAACAAGGTCGCCTTCCTCAAAGCTTCGGGCATGAACCTTGCGGCTATGGTAGCGGCGCAAGGCTTGCTGGTAGTGCGCTGCTCTCACAGCCGCCCGAAGACGATCTTCCTCAAGGAGCATTGCGTCATCTTGCCGCAATTGCTCTTGCTCAAGCTCATCATAAGCGAGTACTCGAGGTGACCCGTATATGAGTTCCGTGGGGAGAACTACTTCTGCTCCGTATACCAGGGCAAAGGGTGTCTGGCTGGTGGCTCGATTTGGTGTCGTTCTGATTGACCAAAGAACTGCTGGCAATTCATCAATCCAGCGCCTTCCACTCTTGTGCAGTGTGTCAAAGGTCTTTGTCCTCAGGCCTCGCAGTACTTCAGCATTTACCCTCTCAGCTTGACCATTGCTTCGTGGGTGAGCAACGGAAGCAAAACAGACCTTGCTGCCGAGGTCTTGAATAAATTGCATGAAGGTGTGGCTTGTGAACTGCGTGCCGTTGTCGGTGATGACCCTATTGGGTACACCAAAACAGCACACCAGTCCTTTGAAGAACTTGACGGCTGACTGTGCTGTGACCTTCCTCACTGCTTCCAGTTCTGGCCACTTTGTGAACTTGTCGATTGCAGCGTACAAGTACTCAAAGCCCCCGACAGCGCGGGGGAAAGGGCCCAGTATGTCAAGCCCCCAGACCGAGAAAGGCTAGGAGAGAGGAATGGTTTGAAGGGCTTGAGCTGGCTGATGAATCTTCTTTGAATGGAACGGACACGCTTCACACCTGGTGACTAGTGTCGTCGCATTCTGGAGGGCAGTGGGCCAGAAGAAGCCTTGCCGAAACGCTTTGCCGGCAAGGGCCCTCGACCCTATGTGGGATCCACATACGCCTCCATGTATCTCCGCCAACAGCCCCAGTCTTCCTCTCGAGGGATACACTTCAATTTCACACCGTTCAGCCTCTTTCTGTACAGGACGTCATCGACGAACTGGTACATAGTAGAGTGACGGGCTACTTTTTCCGCTTCTTCCTGCTCCTCAGGAAGTTCCCCTGTTAGGAGGAATCGGACGGTATGTTGTGCCCACGCTGGAGCCTGGGGCTCGGCGGCGAGGACTAAAGGCATTTCCTCCACTATAGGAGCGGATGTCTCCACGGCAAGAGCTTGATGCTCCGTCGAAGCTAGCAGTCCTGTGGCGGGCTCAATGTCTCCGGCAACATCCTTGCCGGCGGCTTCGGGGAGCTCGGCGGGAAAGTACTTGCCGGGCCCTGATTTTCTCCTCTTGTTCTGCTCTGTTGATGGATCAACGGATGGCTGAGTTAGCCGAAGCACAAAGGTACCTGGTTCCACAGGTAGCTTGAGGGCAGCGCATTTTGACAGGTAATCGGCGATGTCATTCTCCGCTCGGGGAACGTGTTCTGCCTATATACCGTCAAAACGCTCTTCCAGCTTTCTCACTTCATCGACGTAGGCCTTCATCAATGGGCTCTGGTATCCTTGTTGACTTGCTTGACGACAAGTTGTGAGTCGCCCCTGACGACGAGTTTCTTGATTCCGAGGTCCGCCACGATCCTAAGACCAACAAGCAGCCCTTCGTACTCAGCCGTATTGTTTGTTGACACCTCCCTGGGGAAGTGCATCTGGATCACATACTTGAGGTGCTCTCCGGTGGGCGCGACAAGCAGTACGCCAGCCTCAGCGCCCGGTAAGGAGAAAGCTCCATCAAACTACATGATCCAGTCGCAACTTGCCTCCTTGCCGGGGAGAGCAGTCTCTTGGGCTTCTTCGTCAGGCGTCGCGGTCCATTCTACAATGAACTCCGCCAGGACTCGGCTTTGAATCGTCGAGGTACTCTCAAACTTGAGGCCAAAGCTGGACAATTCTAGTGCCCACTCTATGATTCTTCCCGTTGCGTCTGGAATGTGCAATATCCGTTGCAGAGGGAGGCGAGTGACGACAGTGATTTCGTGTGCCTGGAAGTAGTGACGCAGCTTCCTCGAGGCCATAAGAAGGTCGAAGAGCAGTTTCTGCACACCGAAGTACCTTGATCTAGCCCCCTGCAGGAGGGAACTAACAAAGTAGACCGGGTGCTGCATCATTTTCTTCTTCGGTGGCACTCCAACTGGTTGTGTCGTCTCTGCATCGGTGGCATCGGGCTCTGTCGCTGCTATTACCTCGTCACCAATTTCTCTCTGTGCCACTAGTGCGGCGCTAACCACCTGGTTCGTTGCCGCCAAGTATAGCAGCAATGGTTCCCATGGCCTAGGCACAACTAGTATTGGCGCGGAGGAGAGGTACCTCTTCAAATCTTGCAATGCTACTTCGGCTTCTGGTGTCCACTCCATCAGGCCCGCCTTTTTCAAAACCTTGAAAAAGGGAAGTGCGTGCTCGGCGGACTTGGAAATGAACCTGCTCATGGCGGCAATGCAACTAGCAAGCCGACGCACATCCTTGACTCGCTTGGGTGCTTCAATCTGCTCTATAGCTTTGATCTTGTCCGGATTGGCCTCTATCCCGCGCTGCGACACAAAGAACCCGAGAAGCTTGCCGGACGGGACGCCGAAGACGCACTTCTCAGGGTTCAGCTTGATATTGATCTTGCGTAGGTTTGCAAATGTTTCTTGTAAATCCGGTATGAGGGTTGTCCTGTTCTTGGTTTTGACCACTATATCATCCATATAAGCTTCCATATTTCTATGGAGCTGGGGTTCAAAACCAATCTGGACCGCCCTTGCAAACGTTGAACCAGCACTCTTCAACCCAAAGGCATCCGTATGAAACAATACGTACCACATGGGGTGATGAATGCCGTTTTCTCCTCATCTTCTCTTGTCATGAAGTCTGGTGGTAGCCGGAGTAGGCATCAAGGAATGACAGCAGATCACACCCAGCCGTGGAGTCAACAATCTGGTCGATGCGCGGCAACGGGAAGGGGTCTTTGGGACAAGCCTTATTGATATCTGTGTAATCGATACACAGCCTCCACTTCCCATTTGCCTTGCGCACTACCACTGGATTGGCCAACCACGTTGGATGGAGCACTCCTCTTACCAAACCCGCTGCTTCCAGTTTCCGGATCTCCTCTGTGATGAACTCTTGTCGTTCTAAGGCTTGCTTTCTGACCTTCTGCTTGACGAGCCGCGCATGAAGACAGATAGCAAGGTGGTGCTCAATCACTTCCCTGGGAACGCCGGGGATGTCAGATGCTTGCCATGCAAACACATCGACATTTGCCCGCAGGAAGGTGACGAGCGCGTCTTCCTAATTGTCCTCAAGGGCGGAGCTTATGGTAAAAGTCCCTCCTGTGTCGTCCTCCTTGACAGAAACCTTCTTGGTTCCTGGCGGTGTGGCCCTGGACTTCTTGTTTCTGTCGGTGGAGCTCTCTGGCACGTCCTCGACGGGAGCGCTACACTCCGAAGAGGTGCGCTTGCCGGAGTGGGTGCCTGAGGTCTCACCGGTCTTCTTCTTTTTCCTTCTTGGGGCTCCGGTGGCAGGAGCAAGCGCCTTAGCAGTGGCGGCTGCTGCAACTACTTGTTGGTAGAGTTGGTCAGCGCAAATTAGCGCATCGTTCTTATCTGATGGGATGGTGATGATCGTCACAGGCCCCGGCATCTTTAGGGTGTTGTAGGCGTAATGTGACGCCGCCATGAACTTGGCCAGCGCTGGGTGGCCAAGGATCCCGTTGTAAGGCAAGGGGATCTTGGCAATGTCAAAGACAATCCTTTCTGTCCTGTAGTTCAGATCACTCCCAAAAGTCACGGGCAATGTGACCTTTCCCTTTGGTTGACTTCTTCCCGGGTTGACCCCCTGAAACGTGCCCGTCTCTTCGAGGTCTTCATCAGGAATCTGCAGTTTCTCAATCACGGCAGGCGAGATTAAGTTCAGACCAGCCCCGTCATCGACTAGCATCTTTGTCACCTTGAGGTTGCGTATTGTTGGTGAAACCAACAATGGCAAGCACCCGACTGTAGTAGTGCGATCAGGGTGTTCCTCGGTGTCAAAAATGATAGGTGTGCTGGACCACTTCAGCGGCCTTTGGGCATCAAACGATGGCTCTGCCGCTGTAATCTCACGTGCCCACTGTTTAAGCTGGGGGTGAGAGGTATGCAGCGAGGCGCCGCCATCGACGCACATGGCCTCCGTAGCTTTCTGAAATTCTTGGTCACCAGACTCATCCTCTTCTTCGCGATCATCGTCTTCTGGCTTTTTGTCACGGCCCCGGGTGGGCCTCTCCTGTCTTTGCCGCGACGGCCCGCCTAGCCGTCACGCTTCTTGCCGGACCCCTCAGCACCGTCCTGGCCTTTCTCCTTGTTCCGCCTCTCATATTCACCCCTCTGCTTCTCAGCAAGGAGCTCAACCTGTCGGCAGTTCTAGAGATCATGGCCTTTGGTGCGATGGATCTTGCAGTATTGCTTGTCGGAGTTTCCTGGCTTCTCAGCAGCCGCCAAGGCCCGGCAGGCGACGCATCCGGCAATTTCCTTGCCGGGGTCATCTGCCTTGGTTTTCTTGGCGGAGCCGGCGTCGTCAGATCCCTCGACGGCAAGCACGGCTTTACCTTTGCGCTTCCTATTGCGCCGCCGGCCTTTCTTCGCCGAGGCGGCAGTATCCTCATCTGAGGAGTCGGTTTCCACGCCGGCATCTTCGCCGAGGTACTTCCTTCCCTCTTTAGGTCGGGCACATCTGTCAGCAAGAACATAGAGTTCCACCACATCTTTCACCTTTGAAAGTGTGTTATATCGACTAGAGGGGGGTGAATAGGCGATTTTTATGAAATTCTTCACTAAGGAATTTGCCGGTGAGGAAATTCCTTAGCGAAGAACTACTAGCAGTGGAATAAGTACTCAAAAGTAAACACAATAGAATACAAGCATAGTCATCATGATGAAATGAAGACAGGCGCAGAGTACAGGAAGCGTAATCACAGGATAACACAGGATGAAGACAAACAGACTGAAGAAATTGAACTGAGGAAATTGAGAAAGTCTTCAGTCAAAGTCTTCAAACACAGATATGAACAAACATACAGCATAGTTATGAGGAAATGAAAGAGTTGAGGAAATAGAACCATTAAGCTCGGTGAAGACAATGATTTGGTAGACCAGTTCCAACTGCTGTCTCAGTTGTACGTCTGGTTGGAGCGGTTGAGTATTTAAACTCGAGGACACACAATCCCGGACACCTAGTCAAGGACACTTAGTCCAAGACACCCAGTCCTCACCGTATTCTCCTTGAACTAAGGTCACACGGACCTCGTCCAATCACTCATGGTAAGTCTTCAGGAGACTTCCAAATCTTCACAAACTTGGTCACTCGGCGATCCACAATTCCTCTTGGATGCTCTAGACCATGACGCCTAACCGTCTGGAAGAAGCATAGTCTTCAAAGGTAACAAGCGTCGGATCCACTCAGGATCAATCTCTTCAGTGATGCTCAATCACTTGGGGTTTGTAGGTGTTTGGGTTTTGGGTTTTTGGTTTTTCCTCACTTGATGATTTTCGCTCAAAGTCCTCGGAGGATGGGTTGCTCTCAAATGACAAGTGTCAGTTTCTCTCGGAGCAGCCAACCAGCTAGTGGTTGTAGGGGGCGGCTATTTATAGCCTAGGGAGCAGCCCGACATGATAAGACATAAATGCCCTTCAATGATATGACCATTAGGTGGATAGATATTTTGGGACAGCTGGCGCATAGCACAGCAACGGTCGGAATTTTGAGTAGTAAAATCCTCAGGGCTATCATGTTCCTCACTGTGTAGGCAATCCGCACTGGAGAATTCCTAACTCCTCAGTCAGGACAAATTCCTCAGAGACCAGAAGAACTTCATCTCTGTCACTGAAGAAATTGACCGAACTGTATGAGGTTTCCAATGGCTTCACTCGAAGGGATTGGTAGGTGTAGGATTTTGAGTTGAGCATCACATGGAAATTTTTTCCTTTGTATTTCCTCGACCCCCTTTAACAGTACGGTGTTTCCTATGACTCAATAAAGAGAAAAACAAAACTATGAACACGAAAGTCTTCAAGCTTCATATTTCTCGCATGAATATCAAGTCTTCACGGACACACCAATTACTTCACTTTCAAAGTCTTCATGAAAGTCTTCAGAAATACCAAAATCTTCAGTCGAAGATATTCATTTTTAGGGGTCGACTTTTCCTGTAAATATCAAACTCCTCATAGACTTATAGACCCGTGTACACTCACACACGCATTAGTCCCTTAACCTATAAGTCTTCAATACACCAAAATCACTAAGGGGCACTAGATGCACTTACAATCTCCCCGTTTTGGTGATTGATGACAATATAGGTTAAGTTTTCAACGGGGATAAACATATGAAGTGTAACTACTGATATTGAGGAATTTGATTGCAAGATATAGAAGAACTCCCCCTGAAAATGTGCATAGTGAGGAATTTGCTTTTGAAGCAATGCACACTTGAATAGTTGAATCATGGAGATCTCCCCCTATATCTTGTAATTCATGCACGCATTTAACATATAATATGAAGAATTTGAATGCATGATGAAATATGGTGCCTGATGAAATTCAACATGCGTGCAATAATATTTAACGAGGAATAAGCATGCAGAATAGTGCATCAAGAGTATCAGAGCACAGTGCATCAAAAGTATCAGAGCACCATCGGGTTTAAGATTACAACTCGATCCAATAAAGTTTCAGAAGAACGAGAGTTGTAACTTAGCAAAAAAAACTCCCATATAGTAGACCCGCTTGAAGACTAACTCATATTTCTCCCCCTTTATCATCGAATGACCAAAAGGATCGAAAATGAGGACTAATGCCCCTGAAGATAATCATGTTGATGAAGGAGCGCCAGCGTTGTTGGGGTCGTTGATTGATGTAGGGCCTGCCGAGTGTCGTCCAAATCTTCATGTTCATCAGTGTCGCGTGATGAAGAATATGAGCTGGCCACTAGAGAAGGAACCTTGAGCTTCTTGAATTTCTTTGGAGGAGGTGCAGACCAGTCAAAATCTTCATTAAGACCCATGTTCTTCAGATCTTCTTCACCATACAGATGTGACAGGATTGCCCAGGTGCGACCAAAGACTTGATGGAGGTAGTAGTGGTTTTTCTTCACTTCATTGTGTGTGGCAGTCATGTTGTGAAGAAGTGAACCAAACTGATGCTTAACCCATTTGTGATTTTTATCCACCTTCTAGTGAAGACTAAGCAGAAGTTCACGGTCAGTCATCACGCGCGGAGCAGTGGCTTGAGGAGTGGACTTAGGTGCATTGGCAGAGTCATGTGTGGCAGAGTCATCATTGGTGGAATAAGATGCGGCTTTGCGAAACTGGCCATCCAATGGACGAATGCCTTCATCTATTATAGCTGGTGCCTTGCCCTTTCCATCAACTGAGGAATATGTCTGCTTGAGGACTTCAATTGGGGGCAAGTAGACCTTGTCCTGAGGAATCTCATGATCCAAGGTGCACAAGGCTTCAGCTCAAACGGAGACAGTGCAACATTGGCCATAGTCCTCATCAAGAAATCATGATAATTGACAGGAATGCCATGAACAATGTTGAATACCAGATTCTTCATAATGCCAACAATTTCCTCATCAGATGAGTCGTGGCCTTTGATAGGACTGATTGTCCTCGTAAGAATACGATAGATAGTTCTGGGCATGTACAGCAATTCCTTCACGAGGAATTTGGTTCTTGGTGCTTGACCTGGCTTCAAAGGTTTCATTAGCACCTGCATGTAATGATGTGTGAGCTCACGTTCATTGTAGATGCAGCGAGCTTCTTCAAGGGGAGGACTGAGTGGTAGAGCACGAAGCAATTCAGAGGATGGTGCAGTGTAGTGAGTGTTTTCAGACATCCAGTCCAGCACCCATGAATTCACATCTTCAGCATCTCCGGTGATGTGCAACGTTGCATATAATTGAAGAATCAGTTCTTCATTCCAATCGCAGATGTCAAAGCAAAAGTTGAGCAGCCCAGCGTCGTGAAGAACACTGAGGACTGGTGCGAAGCATGGCAGAGATTCCATATCCACGTGAGGAATATGCTCATGGTAGAAAATCTTCTCCTTGTTGAACAGCACTGAGGAATAGAAATTGGCTTGACTAGCAGTCCAGAAACGCCTCTTCCTAATGCGAGCAGAGTCATATGGGTTGTAATCTTCGAAGAATACATGCTCGCTGAAGAAATAATCAGCCTTGAACTTTTGCTTGCGTGAGAATGGATCCTTTGGCTTCGGTAGAGGAGTGTCTATGAGTTGCATCACGGCCTCGGGAATCTCAATCGCAGGTTCTTCAGGCTTAGGAATTTTTGGTTCCTCCTTAGTGGCAGTCAGCATAGTTGGTTGTTCAGCAGCAGCAGTTTCATCAGCGCTAGTGGCTGGAATTTCCTCATGGACAGATGCAGTGGGATGAGTTTCTTCAGAGCCCACATGAACAGTTTGTGTGGGGGACTGAGGAATTTGCTGTAGAGGAGTGAACATTGGAGAGTTTGGATGCTGACTTTCCCAGAATTCATCACTGATTACGGGTGTGGAGCAGCCAATGTCCACATCATCATCTTCCATTTCTTCAACGCCAGCCTCTTCAGCTGTGAACTGAGGCACACGCGAGGATATGATAGGTGTTGAAGGGATCGCATCCACTTCAATTTCTTCATCCAACGGTTCAGACGACGCAGCAGAATGATTTTCTTCATCAGATCCGCTAGGGATCACATATTCTTCATCAAAAGGAACAAGGTCCTTTGATGGCCTGGTTGAGAGGGGAACAGCATCAATCAGATGTGCAAATGAACTTGTCATAGGATTCATTTTCTTCAGAGCTGAAGAATCTAAAGCAGCTGATGCTTTCCTTTTCTTCACTGCAGCATGCTCTGCAGCCTTGGTCTTCTTCACATCTGATGCAGATGGAAGGATTGAAGTTGAAGTTGGTGCAGGAGCAGCTGAGGAATCTGGTTGATTTTCTTCAGGTACAACTAGTGCAGTTGCCCTGAGTTCTTCAATTTCTTCAGGAACACCACTAGTGGGTGCCCTGGCAATTTCTTCAGCGGCTGGAATGCAGTCATCAGCCCTGGAACTCACATTATCTTCAGCAGCCTGATTGTCATCAGTGGTGCTGGCATTTTCTTCAGTAGGCTGAGCAGATGCTTCAGCCTGAGGAATTTGCTGTTGCGTTGGAGCTGCAACAATGGAAGTGAAGTTATCCGCAAGTTTCAAAAAACAAACCTTGGCTCCAAGCCAATCAGCGCGATATGCTTCAAAGTCATCACTGAGTTTCTTAATCTCAGTCTGAGTAGTGACAAGTTCTTCAGTTGTTATAAAGACAACATTTTTCTTCAGATAGCGCTCTTTCTTGTACTGCGATTTCTTGATCTACCTGGCCTTCTCAAATTTCCACTTTTCTTCTTGAATGAAGTGGGTCAGCATGTGACTCTGGCCAGGAGTCAGCTTGAAGTCAGGCAAGGGAGTGTTGGGGTCCTTGTGCCAATCATCAACGTAGTCGAGGATCAGCTTGGGATCCAAAAGCAGTGGCACCTCTAATCCTTTGGCTCTAGCGGCCCTAACTTGCCTGTCTCTGATGATTTCTGCAAGTTCACCATCATCAGCTTCATCTTCATCAGACGGCACTTGGAAAGCGACTTGCTTCTTTTGAGGACTTGGGCGTGGACCTCGTCCAGCAGTGGCCTTTGTCTTAAGTGGTGAGGGGCCAGCTGAGGAACTTGGTGCAGCTGAGGAACTAGCTGAGAAACCTGAGGCAATCGAGATGCCGGCAGTCCTTTGGCACGAAGCGAGATGCATAGGTGCTGAGGATTTGGTCGGAACAGCTGAAGGCTTTGGCAGAGGAGCTGAGGACTTTGGAGGAATAGGAGCAGCATGAGGAATTGGCCATGAGGGCTTTGATGATTCTGGCCATGAGGGCATTGCTGAGGAAGCACTTGGCTTGTGTGCAGGCTTCTTTGACATAGCCTTCTTTGGCTTGACAGCAAAGGCCTCAGCAGAGGCAGCAGCAGCGGCAGAGTCTTCATTGAATTTCCTCACTGCTTCTTTGGCTTGCTTAGCCAACTTGCCTTGGCGCTTGGCCCATTCATCAGGATAGTCCTCACCGCGCTTGAGGCTGGTGGAATCAGCAATTTGGCCAGGTGCCAGTGGTACTCTTGGGCATGGAGGATTGAGTG
This sequence comes from Triticum aestivum, assembly GCF_018294505.1. Taxonomy (NCBI): domain Eukaryota; kingdom Viridiplantae; phylum Streptophyta; class Magnoliopsida; order Poales; family Poaceae; genus Triticum; species Triticum aestivum. The sequence continues at coordinate 642,362,048 of NC_057797.1, forward strand.
CGAATTTCTTCATATACTTAGGAGTGACATATCTGTACTCCCTCCATTCTCTTGCCCATCTCCTCTCTATCTTCTGAATGTGCACTTTGCGCTCATTCTTGGTTTCCTCAGTAGGTGTGCAGTACCCAGCATATATGTCATCAGGGATTTCAAATGTTGTATTTACCTCAGGCCTCTTTCCTCCCTTCTGTGGCCTTTTACCATCAGCCATTTTCTTCAAGTTGAGGAATTTGAACAATCGAATTCTCTAAAGAAGTATGCAACTTTTCTTCGAGGAACGCTGCAAATGAGTTAAGTTGATGAGAACCTAGTGATTCAGCAGCTGACATGTGTACCTGTGAACAGAGTATAGTTGCGAGGAATTTGGAGAGGTCATACGCGTTCTTAGAAGGTTTTTCAAAATGAACAAGTTTGAGGAATTTGACCAGATGAGTCTTGAAGATTTTCACTAAGCGTTCTTTGTCTTAGGTTCCAGAGTTGTATAGATCGAAGATCCACACAATTGAGGAATCTTGAAGAAAAATGATGCTTAGAGAAACGAATCAAGAACAGATGACTTTGTGAGGTGTTCAGTGTGTGAAGATATGAAGAAAAACACTTTTGAAGATTTTGTAGATAATCATTCGAATCAACAAGGGCAGTAAAAGTAACTTTTAATTGCCCTGGACGAAGAACACGGCGAACTGGAGTGAGGAGATGTGAAGTTCGTCTGTGCAGATCTTCCACGCCCTAACTTGGCGGAGGAAGACGGCTACGGCGGCGGCGGAGTGAAGATGTCCGCGGTCGGCGCGAGTACGTCGACGACGAGGTCGAGGCAGTGAAGCTCTTCCTCACCAGCGGCAATGAAGTAGCGACAGCGCTAGGGTTTGAGAAGCTCGAACTGGAGAGAGAGAGAGGTCGAGCGGAGTAAAAGAAGTGAGGAAAGGAAGGAGGGGTATTTATAGCCACGGTGAAAAACTGCTCGCCTGAAGAAATCGGACGAACGTGCCCCTGACCCTTCTCATTCGCATGACATGTGTCACCCACGTAGTGAGAGGTGGAGATCGTGTTAGATCGTGGGTGAGTGGATAAGTGTATCGTGGGATGCGGAACGGTTTGAGCGGCAAAACCGAAAATTTCGATAAGATAGGTTTTAAAGTTCTGTTCGCAATTTCTTCAGCTGACAAGGACACAGTGAAGATTTTGAACGAGTTTCAAATAGAACGCACATGAAGAATTTGTGAACAGATTGGGTTGAGTATAGCATAGAGGAGAAGGGTCCGATCACATTCACTTAGCAGAAAACCAACTTGAAGAAATAGCAATAAGTGAATGCTGTAGAGGACATAAACTCATATATATATATATATATATCCAATGAAGAAAAATGACGGAACCAGTGAAGACTATGCAAAGTTGAAGAATATGAATAATTTGAGGAATTTCAACTTTTGGTGGTGGCGTGACCCACCGTATAAGAATGATGATTTCAGATACCGCGTACAATTATCGTAGGGTTCCGAGAATCAAATTCTTCATTAATTTCTTCACACTAAGAGTGTTATTCTTCATTGATTGAAGAAAAACGTTTCTTCATGTGTTGCACATCTAAGTCATCAATTTTGAATAAGTGTTAGGATGAGTGTCCTTTTCAAAGAACATTAGAAGACTCTAAGATATTTAGCTCACACCGCAACTTGCTAAATCTCTTCTCATCGAAGGGCTTTGTGAAGATATCGGCTAGCTGTTCTTCAGTCTTCACATGCTCAATAGAAATGTCGCCCATCAACACATGATCACGAAGAAAATGATGACGAATCTGAATGTGCTTTGTCTTCGAGTGCTGAACTGGGTTGTGAGCAATCTTGATGGCACTCTCATTGTCACAGAAGAGAGGTACATTCTTCATGTTGATGCCATAGTCCTTGAGAGTTTGCTTCATCCATAGCAATTGGGCACAGTAAGAACCAGCGGCAATGTACTCAGGTTCAGCAGTAGATAGTGATACGCAGTTCTGTTTCTTCGAGGACCAACAGACCAAAGATCGTCCGAGGAAATGACATGTACCAGATGTTGACTTGCGATCCACACGATCACCAGCATAGTCAGAGTCAGAATATCCAACAAGATCAAAAGCCGAGCCCTTGGGGTACCATAATCCAAGTGTTGGTGTGTGAGCTAGATATCGAAGAATATGCTTCACAGCCTTATGGTGTGATTCCTTCGGTGCAGCTTGAAATCGGGCACACATGCAAACACTAAGCATTATATCTGGCCTAGATGCACATAAGTATAATAAGGAACCTATCATGGAGCAGTATACCTTATGATCGAAGTCAATACCATTTTCATCAGTGCATAGATGGCCATTTGTGGGCATAGGAATTCTGACGCCTTTGCAATCTTGCATGCCGAAATTCCTCAGTACATCCTTGAGGTATTTCTCCTGAGATATGAATATGCCATTGTGTTGTTGACGAATTTGAAGACCTAAGAAGAATTTCAACTCTCCCATCCTAGACATTTGATATTCTTCACTCATCATATAGGCAAATTCATCACTATAACGTTGGTCAGTACAGCCAAAGATAATATCATCAACATATACTTGGCACACAAACAATTCACCATCATAAGATTTATTGAAAAGAGTAGGGTCGAGTGAACCGGGTTTGAAGCCTTTCTTCATGAAGAGTTCCTTCAAAGTATCATACCAAGCCCGTGGGGCCTGCTTGAGGCCATAGAGGGCCTTGTTGAGTCTGAAGACTTTGTTAGGATTCTTTGGATCTTCAAAACTTGGGGGTTGAGCAACATATACTTCTTCCTCAAGCTTACCATTGAGGAATGCACTTTTCACATCCATTTGATATAGAGTGATATCATGATGGTTAGCATAAGCAAGTAATATGCGAATAGCCTCAAGTCTAGCAACAGGTGCAAAAGTTTCATCGAAATCAATACCTTCAACATGTGTGTAGCCTTGAGCTACAAGCCGTGCCTTATTCCTCACCACAAGGCCATTTTCATCTTGCTTGTTGCGGTAGATCCACTTTGTGCCGATGATATTGTGCTTGCGAGGATCTGGACGTTTGACCAGTTCCCAGACATTGTTGAGCTCGAACTGATGTAATTCTTCTTGCATGGCCTGAGTCCACTCAGGCTCCAGAAATGCTTCATCTACCTTAGTGGGCTCTGTAATAGAGACAAAAGCATACTGCCCACAAAAGTTAGACAAATGTGAAGCTTTTGAGCGTGTGAGAGGACCTGGCGCTTTGATGTCATTGATCATCTTTTCAACTTGCACTTCTTTTGCAATGCGAGGATGAGCTAGTTGTCGTTGAAGAGTTTGATCAGCGTTTTCTTCAGCATTTTCTTCAGGTGCATTAGCTCGACGTTCTTCATGTTCTGGAATGAATTCTTCAGCAGATTCTTCAGTAGGAATGACATCCTCAGTAGCCTTGAACTTGATAGTTTCCTCAGGTGCTGGTTCATCTATCATAGTAGGTAGGTGCTCTCTTTGCGAGCCATTAGTTTCATCGAACCACACATCTACAGTTTCAACAACTTTGTGAAGAACATTGTTGAAGACTCTGTAGGTGTGCGAGTCCTTTCCGTAACCAAGCATAGAACCTTCATGTGCTTTCGGTGCAAATTTTGAGTTGTGATGAGGATCTCTAATCCAACATTTAGCACCGAAGACTTTGAAATAACTTACATTGGGTTTCTTATCAGTGAGGAGTTCATATGCAGTCTTTTTGAAGAATTTGTGAAGATATACTCTGTTGATGATGTGGCACGCAGTATCAATTGCCTTAGTCCAGAAACGATGAGGCGTTTTGTATTCATCAAGCATAGTGCGAGCCATCTCAGCAAGAGTCCTGTTCTTGCGCTCCACGACGCCGTTTTGCTGAGGAGTGTAAGGAGCAGATAACTCATGAGTGATACCAAGTTCATCAAGATAGTCATCGAGACCAGAATTCTTGAACTTAGTGCCATTGTCACTTCTGATGTGCTTGATCTTCACACCAAAGTTGGTTGAAGCCCTCGAGGAAAATCGTTTGAAGACTTCCTGCACTTCATGTTTGTAAGTAACAAGGTGTACCCATGTGTAACGAGAATAATCATCAACAATAACGAAGCCATATTGAGATGCTTCATTTGAGATAGCAGAATAATGATTAGGACCAAAGAGATCCATGTGAAGAAATTCAAATGGGCGAGTGGTGGTCATGATAGTCTTCGCTGGATGCTTGGCCTTGGTCATCTTCCCAGCAAGTCGTCGATGCCAGAGCCAACCTTCTGAAGCTTTTGTAAGTAAGCACACGGCTGGTTGTGGTCCTGTAGAGAAATCAACAATATACAGGTCTCCTCTCCTAAAGCCTTCGAAGACTTTGGAATTGTCAGCTTCCATAACCACAACACAACGGTACTTGCCAAAGACAACAACCATATCAAGATCACAAAGCATTGAGACAGACATAAGGTTGTATCCTAAGGATTCAACAAGCATGACTTTGTCCATGTGTCGATTCTTTGTAATCGCAACCTTACCTAGACCCAATACCTGACTTTTGCCTTTGTCAGCAAAGATGATATGCTTCAGATGCGACGGAGATAATGGAGCATCCATCAATAGATTCTTGTCACTGGTCATGTGGTTTGTACATCCACTATCAAGGACCCACTCAGTGGCTTTGGGTTGATCATCTTGCAGATGAATTAGTGTAGCTTACAAACTCATATACTTCATCAGTGAAGAATATGACATCAATTTCATCAAGTAAGAGAACTGATAAAGCAATATGAGGACGTGAGAAATGAAAGTTCATTTCTTCATGATTAGCCTGCGTCCTATCAGGCATGCTCAGGTCTCCGGCAAATTCTTCAGGCGATTACGTGCGTCTGGAGACCTGACCCTGCAGAAGAGATTAGTTCTTTTTCTTCACCACCCACATCTGAAGGGGTGGCAAAGAGTTCATCATTCTGTGAGCTCCATACGAAAAGGATGGCATGGAAGCCAGTCCATTTTGTCTCACATAAGAGGGATCAGAGTAAGCATAAGAGTATGCAGAGAAATTCTTCGAGGACTTATGGACATAATGATTTGAAGAATAATGCACATATCCATAATCCTTAGATCTTCCCTGCGAAACAGACGGGTTAGCACGATGATGTTCATATGAGGACTCTGCTCCATATGAGGAATTTGGTCCGTATGAAGAATTTGATCTGGGGTTCCTATTCTTCACAGGTGGCGTCATGATGACATTCACCTGAAGATTATCAAGACATCTTTTGGGAACCCAGATTTTCTTCATAGGGGAGCCGTTCCTGTAGTTAGTGCCAACATATCTAGCAAATACTTCACCATTCTGATTTTTGAATAGCTTATAGTTGGAGTCAATTGACTCATCATCAGAATGAGGAGATTCACATGCAAATCCAGATAAGTTAGATGAATCAACTGGAGGTCCCTTTGCAGCAACCCATGTAGTTTTGGGGTACTGCTCAGGCTTCCAATATGTACCATCAGCATTGAGTTTCCTCTCAAAGACGATACCCTCTTTCCTAGGGTTCTTGTTGAGGATCTGCTTTTTAAGCACATCACAAAGAGCCTGATGCCCTTTGTGGCTTTTGTACATGCCTGTCATGTACAATTCCTTCAGCCCTGCATTGTGAGTGATACTAGCAATGTTCTCAGATGAGGAATTGGTGATAGCAGAGGCATGTGAAGAATTTGAAACATTAGCAGCATTTGAACATTCAGGTGAAGAATTAGCAGATTCATGTTCAATGCACTTCAAGCATGGTGGAACAAATTCTTCCTGAGAAGCACTAATTTGTTGAGCAAGTAATGAATCGCGCTCCTTCTGAAGATCTTCATAACTCACTCTTAGATTCTCAAGGTCTTGCTTTCTTTGAACAAATTCATAAGAAAGCTTCTCATGATCCGATAAGAGTGTTATGATGACTTTGAAGTTTTTCAAGCTTGGACTGAAGTCTCTGAAGATTTTCAGTCAAGGTTTCAGTGCGATCCATTTCTTCACCCAACATATCATCACTTTTTATTTAGCATGTTTTGAACCTTTTCTAAAGCCCTTTGTTGTTTTATAGAAATCTTAGCCAGTTTAGAATAGCTGGGTTTAAGGTTTTCATCAGATTCATTCTCACTTGATTCAGAGGAGGTATATTTGAGTACCTTGGCACCCTTTGCCATGAAGCAATAGGTGGGAGCGTAGTCATCATCGCCTTCCTCAGCCTTGTTGGTGAGGTCATTTTCTTCAGTGTTGAAGATAGACTTGCTGACGAATGCAGTAGCGAGAGCAAGGCTCGCCACTCCGGATTCGGACTCCTCAGATGACTCCTCTTCCTCATTTTCTTCAGATTCAGCCTCAGAGTCCATTTCCTTGCCAATGAATGCCCTGGCCTTCTTGGAGATGCTCTTCTTGTGATATGAAGGCTTGGAGGATTTTGATGATGAGGATTTTGTGGATTTCTTCTTTTTCTTTGCATCATCAGAACTATAATCCTTGTATTTCTTCTTCTTTGATTCCTTTTCCCATTGAGGACAATCTTGAATGAAATGTCCAGGTTTCTTGCATTTGTGACAGAGCCTCTTCTTGTAGTCACTGGATGAGGAACCATTGCTCTTTGAGGATCTTCCAAGGCGACCACGTCTTGAGAACTTTTGGAACTTCTTCACGAGCAGAGCTAGATCATGGCTCAGTTCTTCAGGATCACTGTCGGTGTCAAAACCGGCGGATCTCGAGTAGGGGGTCCCGAACTGTGCGTCTAGGCCGGATGGTAACAGGAGGCAGGGGACACGAAGTTTTACCCAGGTTCGGGCCCTCTCGATGGAGGTAAAACCCTACGTCCTACTTGATTAATATTGATGATATGGGTATTACAAGAGTTGATCTACCACGAGATCAGAGAGGCTAAACCCTAGAAGCTAGCCTATGGTATGATTGTTGATGTGTATGTTGTCCTACGGACTAGAACCCTCCGGTTTATATAGACATCGGAGAGGGTTAGGGTTACATAGAGTCGGTTACAATGGTAGGAGATCTGAACATCCGTATCGCCAAGCTTGCCTTCCACGCCAAGGAAAGTCCCTTCCGGACACAGGGCGGAGTCTTCAATCTTGTATCTTCATAGTCCAGGAGTCCGGCTGAAAGGTATAGTTCGGCTATCCGAACACCCCCTAATCCAGGACTCCCTCAGTAGCCCCTGAACCAGGCTTCAATGACGACGAGTCCGGCGCGCAGATTGTCTTTGGCATTGCAAGGCGGGTTCCTCCTCCAAATATTTCATAGAAGATTTTGAACACAAAGATAGTGTCCGGCTCTGCAAAATAAGTTTCCACATATTGCCATAGAGAGAATAATAATATTAACACAAATGTAATCTGCTGACGTATTCCGTGGTGCGACACGCCACGGCCAAGCCTTTATCCATTTAATTATCCCACCTCAGCACGTTGTGCGAGGCGGTTTCCTTGGCACGTCTTGTTGAAGCAGAGATCGTGTCCCCTCATTTCGGGATTCTCATCAATACGGGCGTGGGTAACCCCACCGCGCCTTTGATTACGGCGCTTGGAGATAAGCAAGTTTTACCAGGCTGATGGGGACATGTAGTCATGTCCACCCATATAAGGGGATAAGGATCCACCTTTTCACCCACGCCTTCTTCCTCCTCTGCCTATCCATTCTTGCGCACTCGAGCTCCAGCGCCCAAGTCCGTACTACCACCTCAACCTTCTCCAGTCATGTCCGGAGCAGGAGGCAAGTGGATGGTGTCCTCCATCACGGAGAGACACATAAAAAAGCTAAGGAGGGCCGGATATCTGGCCAGCGACATCGCGCACCGACTCCCCGAAAAGGGGCAGCTCATCCCCACTCCTAGGCCCCATGAGAGGGTGGTATTTCTCCCCCATTTCCTCCGCGGACTGGGCTTCCCTCTGCATCCATTTGTTCGGTGGATCATGTTCTACTTTGGCCTGGATTTCCATGATCTGGCCCCGTACTTCGTCCTCAACATCTCGGCGTTTATCGTCGTGTGCGAGGCTTTCCTCCGCATCTGCCCCCATTTCGGCTTATGGCTAAAGACCTTCAACATCAAGCCGAAGGTGGTGCACGGCAGCCAGGCAGAGTGCGGCGGCACCATGGTTGGCAAGATGGCCAATGTCCTGTGGCTCGAGGGCTCCTTTGTGGAGACCCTGAAGGGGTGGCAATCAGGGTGGTTTTACATCACCGAGCCGCGCGACACCGAATGGGTCGCACCCCCTGAGTTTCGATCCGGACCCCCATGCGGCTCACCTCCTGGAAGGAGACAGGCCTATCTTGGGGTAAAAAAGGAGAGCAGACCGGACTCCAAACATGCATCCAGACCCTGGTGGACAAGAAGCTCAAGCTTGTCAACGTAGTCCAGGTTATGCTCGTCCACCTGATCCTCCCGTGTCAACGACGGGCCTTCAACCTTTGGGAGTTTGACCCGGCGCAGCATCAAACTCTTAACAGGCTCTTTGACACGATGTACGAAGATGCCTGGAGGATGCTTTTCAAGGGCGCCGAGGCTCCCGCATTCGCTGCCGAGGATCGCGGATTTAGTACTTAGCATCACGCTCATGTGGTAAGCTGTCGGGTATCAGTTTTTCATAGTTTGACTCTATGCAGGATCTGAGATCCCTTATCTTTGATAGGATTGGGAGGTGACGTCCGGACAGATCAACTGTCCGGCTCCTTTGCCCGAAGGCCCAGCGGACGCCCATTCGGTGAAGCTACTGGTTCCAGCACCCTACGTGGTGCCGGAGAAGAAGGCCAAGAAGGCTGCGGGGACTCGAAGGAGTGCCCGGCGCCAGGAGGTGTCGGATTCGTCATCCGATGGTCCCAAAGTGGCTTCCTCTCGTGAGAATGAGGAGGAAGAAGAAGAGACCTCTCCCCTCCAGCGGGAGGAGAGAAGAAAAGGAAGGCCGCCCTCTCTGAGGAGGCCGGAGGGTCCAAGAAGGGGAAAACCCTTCCTCCGGACTGCTCCACCGATGCCGACGACAACGAAGAGGAGTGGCAGCCCAGGGCCAAGCCCCTGGCGAAATCGTAAGTATCCGGATACCAGAGTGACTCATAGTATTTGTTTATTGCGCAGCTTTCCTTTATGTCGAATGTGTTTATGCAACCCACCCAAAGACCGGCTCGACGCCTCGTCGAGCGGCTCATTGGACTCGTCGGAGGTGAACTCGCTTCCGACGGCTTCCTCCCCCCGCCCTACGGGCGACACCAAAGTGTTGTCCCAACAGGTTCCATGCAGGGAGGAGGTGGTCCTGGAGGCGCCGCAAGGCGACCTCCCGGACTCCAGGAGTAAAGGGGAGGAAACCCCCCAGGGCTCCAAGTCCGGCTTAAGGCCAGACACAGCTCCGGAATCTTCAAAGGTTCTAGAGTCTGGCGGGCGACCTCCTTCCAAGAGGAGAAAGCCTATCGTGCCAGTGAGCTCCATCCAACCGGAGGCGCCGGATAATATGTTGGAGGCACTCCAAGGTGCCTCCATCGACGAGGGGCGCCGCACTATTATGAGTGCGGTGATCCAGAAGGTTCAGTCCGCCAAAAGCGGACTGACTGAAGCTTGTACAAGCCTTTTAACGGGCTTTGAGGTAAGTAAAGAATGTGTAAATAATAGTACCGCATAGACAGTAGCCCCTGATGCTCTATTTGGCGTTCGGGAAGAAAAGCTAAATAGAGGATCAAATATAATTCGCAGGAGTCTAACAAGAATGAGTCAATATGCATGTGCAGGCTACCCTGCTTGTGTCCGCCGCACTGACTGCGGAAGTGGACGCACTAAAGCAGGACCTCGAAAGGTTCGAGCAAGAGCTCGAGCGTGCCAAGAAGCAGCTCGAGGACAATGAAGGTAAGAAATACCTTGTTAAAAGTATATATATAAAAAAGGTGCAATTGCAAAAAATGACAGGATTATCGTGGCTATTGTAGGGGCCACGTCTGAGGTGGTGACCCTTAAGCAAGCGCTGGACGAGGCCAAGAAGAATTCGGCCTTGGTGCGCACCAAGCGGGCGAAGTATGAGGCCGAGGTTGGCAAGGTGCGGCAAGAGCTTCAGGCTCTCATGGAAAAACATGAGAGTTTGGAGTGTGACTCGAAGACGCAAGCGTCCGAGCTTGTGGTGGCTATTGAAAATGCCAAATCTGCCAAGGCCGAATCCCAGAAGACCCTCCAGGAGTTGGATGAGGCGAAGAAGATTGCGGCGGGTAAGGCATTATTTATGCAAAGCAAACACATAAACGTGATTTACCTGTTACTTACCCGAATCCGAAGCTCTCCAGGAGCGTTCACAGATCTTCCCCGGAGTGTATCCGATGCCGCCGCATTCTATCGAGCCAAGGAGGGCAGCTCGATGGAGAAGGTGTTCTGGTCTCAGTACGCTGAGGCCGGACACCCCGTGCCCCTGAGCGACCAGCTGAAGCAACTGGTCGAGCTCCACAAGGTGGCCGAACAGGCCATGAAGGGCCTCCTAGTTCAGCTGTGGCCTGGAGAGGCTCTACCTGGGAGCTATTTTGGGCTGGTGCGGCGGCTGGTCGAGGCCTGTCCGAGGCTTGAAGACATCAAGCGTTCCGTCTGTATTGAAGTTGCCCATAGGGCCCTTGCCCGTGCTAAGGTGCACTGGGGCAAGCTAGATGCGGAGAAGCTTGTGAAGGATGGGCCACCGCCGGGGAAAGAGCATCGCAAGCCCGAGAATTATTATAAGGATGTTCTGAAGGGTGCCCGCCTTGTGGCGGATGAATGTACCAAGGATGTATTTTTTGAGTAAAACCCACTCGTGTTATCCTGTGTGCTGAAAACTTGTTCATATGCGCTAAGCAATGCTGCTAGAATTTAAAATATTACCTTCTGTGCGGCTGTTTATCAATACTAAGAGATGGCGAGTCGTCGGCTTCTGCCCCCTTACCGCTAGTGCTGTGGTGTTCGGGGATAAACTTGGGCGCTCTTTTTCCCATATTTGGGTCCTTCGAGGGAGGCGCTCTGCCCAACGAACGAGGCAATCGGACTATAATGCATGAACACTCTCACTTAGCCATAGAATTCTATAATTTTAAATTTCGGCGAAGCCCCTAGTATTCGGAAGACCGAGTTCGGGGCGCTATCCACGCCTTGGCCGGACAGAGCCGACTCCTCGCCCTAAGCGGCATAAGTCTTTAAGGACTCGAAAAGACCTCTCAAACAGCGACCAGCTCTCGCCTCATCATGACGGTCAGTTTTAGCTTTCTCCACTGAGGTGCTCGACCCAGCTCAACCGGGGCACAATCGCAGTGGTTCTCCTAGTGCTACCTTAGCCGATATAGCGGAACGTAAGGCACCAAAACATAGGAGCCGGGCAAACCCAACTATTGACCCAAGACATGATTCGGAGCCGATGCATATAATGCTATAAGTTCGGGGTGCCGCACTTTTTAAAGTGTTCGGACTTCTTACACCATGTTGAGGGGTACTGAAGCCCCTGGCGTATTTTGGGCGTACCAAAGTGTACGGGTGCAACATGTCATTAAGGAACATATATATATATAAAAAGGTAATGCAAAAAATAGACAAAAGCTATGCATTGTTCATTAAAATAGCTGCGATTAAAGCAGAACGATACAAGTAATGCGATAAACGAAAAGTTGGACTATTTAACATATCTGTTCCAGGGGCAAGCTGCGGAATAGTATGCGGAACAGGTATACTGCTCGTGATAGAGACCACCTGGGATTTCTGTAATGCAACATGGCTTGTCTGTTTCTCTGGTTCTTGCATCGTTTTGTGCGGCAGTTGAACTGCCGAACAGGCCTTCCGAAGAGTAGAGTCCTGAAAGTAAGAGAAAAGTAAAAAAATCGGCAGCCCCTGGTGCAGTTTAAGCCGTGTTTTGGGCGTGCCATGATGGTGCCCCTCCCCCTCTGCCCATGGTATTTCTAGAGCGTAGTTATGTACGCGAAGTACTGGCGTCACCTTTTTGCGGGGGTTGGGGTTGGGGCCGCATTGCTATGCCTGCTCGGAACGTGCCAGGCGGTCTTGTTATAGGTTACTCCGGGCGCGCTTGACGGTGTCCGGACGTTTAATGGCCGGACTGGAGAACTGCCTGGAGAGGCTGCTTTATACTTCCGCTGCAAGGGCCGCCGTGTGCTCCTCCGTTCGGAGGGAGCGTTCGGTGTTTCCATTGACCGTAATTACTCCTCAAGGGTCTGGCATCTTGAGCTTAAGGTATGCGTAGTGCGGGACCGCATTGAACTTGGCGAATGCGGTTCGCCCGAGCAGTGCATGGTAACCACTGCGGAACGGGACTATGTCGAAGATTAACTCCTCGCTTCGGAAATTATCCGGAGATCCGAAGACCACTTCAAGTTTGACTGAGCCTGTGCAGCTGGCCTCTACACCTGGTATTACGCCTTTGAAGGTCGTTTTGGTGGGCTTAATCCTCGAGGGATCTATGCCCATTTTCCGCACCGTATCCTGGTAAAGCAGGTTCAGGCTACTGCCGCCGTCCATAAGGACTCTAGTGAGATGAAATCTGTCAATAATTGGGTCGAGAACCAATGCGGCGAATCCGCCATGATGGATGCTAGTGGGATGGTCTCTTCGATCAAAGGTGATCGGGCAGGAGGACCATGGGTTGAACTTTGGGGCGACTAGCTCTACCGCGTATACGTCCCTTAACACGCGCTTCCGCTCCCTTTTGTGGACATGGGTGGCGTATATCATGTTCACCGTCCGCACTTGTGGGGGAAAACCCTTTTGTCCATTGATGTTCGGCGGTCGGGGCTCCTCGTCGTCATCGCTATGCAGCCCCTTGTCCTCATTGTCGGTGCTTAATCTGCCTGCCTGCTTGAACACCCAACAGTCCCTGTTGGTGTGATTGGCCGGCTTTTTGGGGGTGCCATGTATTTGGCACAAGCGGTCGAGTATTCGGTCCAAGCTGGACGGGCCCCTAGGATTCCTTTTGAATGACTTTTTTCGCTGACCGGATTTAGAGCCTCTGAATCCGGCATCAACTGTCGTATCCTTAGCATTGTCGCCGTTGATGCGGCGCTTCTGTTGGTTGCGACGCGACCTGCGACTAATGTCCCTGGTGTCCGAACGACCAGGGTTCTTGGTCATATTGTTGCTACGAGCAAGCCAACTGTCTTCTCCCGTGCAAAAGCAGGTCATGAGTGTCGTGAGTGCTGCCATAGATTTCGGCTTCTCCTGTCCTAGGTGTCGGGCAAGCCACTCGTCATGGATATTATGCTTGAAGATTGCTAAGGCCTCTGCGTCCGGACAGTCGAGTATTTGATTTTTATTTGTTAGGAACCGTGTCCAGAATTGCCTGGCCGATTCGTCTGGCTGCTGAATTACGTGGCTTAGGTCGTCAGCGTCTGGGGGTCGCACATAAGTGCCCTGGAAATTGTCGAGGAATGCGGCTTCCAGGTCCTCTCAACAGCTGATTGACCCTGTTGGCAGGCTGTTAAGCCACTGCCGAGCTGGTCCTTTAAGCTTGAGTGGGAGGTATTTGATGGCGTGGAAATCATCGCCGCGGGCCATGTGGATATGAAGGAGATAATCCTCGATCCATACCGCGGGATCTGTTGAGCCATCATATGATTCGATGTTTACGGGTTTGAAACCCTCAGGGATTTGATGATCCATTATTTCGTCTGTGAAGCACAATGGGTGTGCGGCGCCTCTGTATTGGGCTATATCATGACGTAGCTCCAATGAGCTTTGTCTACTGTGTTCGGCCCTGCCGAATTTGTGACCGGCGTGATGGTTACCGTCTCAAGCCGTGGGGCGCCTACGCGATCCGTAGATCGATCTTGTTTGCCTTGCCTTGTCCTCCAACATATCTCGTAAGTCCGGCGCATATTCTCGTGCCTTGGTACGGGGTGCGGCTTGGGTGGAGGGCCATGAGGCCTCTCTGTCGTGGCCACGAGGTGGCCTGTCGGCCGTGTCGAGTGCTTCCTCCTCTAATCGGGGTAGCAACCTGCGCTTCGGGTAGCACTTGGAGGGGCGTTCGGGTTTATGCTCTTCGGCCGCAAGGACTTCAGTCCATCTATCGACTAGCCGATCTTGATCAGCTTTAAGCTGTTGCTATTTTTTCTTAAGGCTTCTTGACGTGGCCATAAGCCTGCATTGAAAACGCTCTTGTTTGACGGGATCCTCTGGCATGACGAATTCGTTGTCGTCGAGGCTTGCCTCGTCTTTGGAGGGAGGCATATGATTATCGTCCTCGACCTCTCTGTCAGCCGCTCTCCCATGGGGGCTGGTTTCTTCACCCCCCTGTGCTAAATCTTGCTCGGGGGGATGTTCTTCGGCGCTTTCCGGGGTATTATTATCTCCCGTGCTGGAATCGCCGTTTTTGTGTTGGCGGGATTTTGAGCAGCACCGCTGACGCTGGCGCTTTTGCTGTTTCTTGGAGGGGTCATCCTCCGCTATTCCATCGCCCTCTCCCTCTTTTGGGGTGTCCACCATGTATATGTCATATGACGAGGTGGCTTTCCAGGGCCTAGTAGGCTCTGGTTCTTCATCATCTCCTTCATCGGTGTCCATACCGTCGATGTCTTCGGAGTCGAAGTCGAGCATGTTGGCTAAGTCGTCGACAGTGGATACAAAGTGGGTGGTGGGTGGGTTTTGAATTTCTTCGTCGTCTGTACCCCAACCTTGCTGACCGTAGTCCGGCCAGGGCTCTCCTGACAAAGAGAGAGACTTTAGTGATTTCAAGATATCACCGAAAGGCGAGTGCTGAAAGACATCCGCGGCCGTGAACTCCATGATCGGCGCCCAACCGGATTCGCTCGGCAGGGGCACGGAGGGTTCGGAGTCCGGAGAAGAGTCCGGCTCCATGGAGTCACGAGTCTTGCAGAGTACGGGGCTGGTGTTCGGCTCAACCGCCATTGGGATCGCAGCCCCCGAGGTGGCGTCCAACCGCCCATCCTTGATCGGCGCGGTCGGCTCCGAACTAGGGGTCGGAGCCGATGCGGGTGCGGCCTCCAGGGCACTGTTCGGCGGCAGAGCTAGATCATGCTCGTCGTGACAGTGCGGCGCGCTCGGCAGTGGTTCGAATCCATCGAAGATCAAGTCCCCGCGAATGTCGGTCGTGTAGTTTAAACTTCCGAATCTGACCTGACGGCCAGGGGTGTAGCTTTCGATCTGCTCTAGATAGCCGAGTGAATCGGCCCGCAGTGCGAAGCTGCCAAAGACGAAGATCTGTCTGGGGAGGAAGGTCTCACCCTGGACTGCATCGCCATTGATGATCGTAGGAGCCATCGGGCCTGACGGCGACGGCACAGAGGAACTCTCAATGAAAGCACCAATGTCGGTGTCAAAACCGGCGGATCTCGGGTAGGGGGTCCCGAACTGTGCGTCTAGGCCGGATGGTAACAGGAGGTAGGGGACACGAAGTTTTACCCAGGTTTAGGCCCTCTCGATGGAGGTAAAACCCTACGTCCTACTTGATTAATATTGATGATATGGGTATTACAAGAGTTGATCTACCACGAGATCACAGAGGCTAAACCCTAGAAGCTAGCCTATGGTATGATTGTTGATGTGTATGTTGTCCTATGGACTAGAACCCTCCGGTTTATATAGACACCGGAGAGGGTTAGGGTTACATAGTGTCGGTTACAATGGTAGGAGATCTGAACATCCGTATCGCCAAGCTTGCCTTCCACGCCATGGAAAGTCCCTTCCGGACATGGGACGGAGTCTTCAATCTTGTATCTTCATAGTCCAGGAGTCCGGCTGAAAGGTATAGTTCGGCTATCCGAACACCCCCTAATCCAGGACTCCCTCAATCACGAAGGCTGCTACCAGAGTCTTCACACTACTAGAAACACTAGCATTAACGACGATGATGATAAACTGTTGGTCGTTGAAAATGTGAGAGAGTCCCCGCACACTATAATCGGGCTACGAAATACCTTTAACAAACACCAGCACGTGTGCGGTCGTTATCCACTTATCCTTGTGATCAATATTTGTACACGGAACAATCTAACTCATCCACTTATCCTTGTGATCTCCTCGTTATCCACTGCCTCGACCCCGGCACACCCACACTGCAGCCTGCACCTTGCTGTCTTCCTTGACCATGGCACGCGCATGATGTAGTCTGCACAAGCGAGGTAATTTTGGGACGTGTAGCTGCTATTCATACAGTTTCTGTTGCCTGTGGGTTGATATACAGGCCAGTATTTTGCCTCTGTTTGTCAATGATTTTAATCAACAAAAGGGCATTAGCATGTGAAAGGATTCATGGTCGGTGGTTTTTTACTTTTGTTTCATTCTGCTTTGGTTGTTGTACTAGTCTAGTCATCCTTTAGAGTTCATTACTCTACTGATCTGTCCGGTTATACCATGATTTTATTCAAATACTCATGTATATCATTATGTGTGATATTGAACTAAGACGTCCATGGCTCTGTGCTTACCATATGGTTTTAAAATATTTTTTGTTCTGATTAATACTAAAACTACCTGCATCTAGCTTGAACTAACACAAGGGGTTACCATGGTTAGAAATTTGGAACTTGTTGGCATTGCGCGTACACAAGCACCTTATGAACTAGAACTAATTTCTTTCTACCTGTAATTCCACGTTTACTTTTGCAGGGAAAAGCGGGCTTAACTAAGTAGCAACCCTCGTGAAAGCCAGCAAGCTCAAGTAAGTTGTTCTCATACACTTTCTTACGAATTTATTTACATGGACTGACTTTTATAAATTATTCAATGTTTTTTAGATTTGATGGTCTACCATAAGATATAGAAGCACGAGGAGGCATTGGAATCGCCAAAGCAGACATCCATGCCAACAATGATGGCGTCCCTCGACCGAAGATTAATATTTTTTTTAGTTTTCTCGTTTTACAATTAGAGATGAGGAAGGACATTGGTCATCTATAGAGAGATTTTGACTCATATTTCTTAATTGATATATAATTTCAGTATTGTATTCAGAATTCTGTTACGTTATATTATTTATATTAATAAAAAAGTGCATATATTCTTTCATTATTCAAATTTTTGTGGCTATATTGATTTCTATGCCAATCTTCAAATGTTCTATGATACATAGAGTGGTCGTCAACGATTCTAAAGGTTGTTGAACATGAAGTTCTACAAAAAAAAGTGATCACCATTTTAAAAACCAGTTGTAGCTAAAAATTAACCAAATCGTAGTAAAGAAAACGGACATCAATAATATGAGGTGTCCATTAATGATAATTTTTCCACCACGGTAAAATTATTAACGAGGACAAAAGTGGTCGTTGATACTAGAAATGTGGTCATTTTTGCCTCATGATTAACGACAACACACCATCCCGTCGTTACAAGAATAACGACCGGAAAAATACTTTTAACGATGGGGCCTATCACGACCACCATATTATGGTCGTTAATGATCTTTAACGACCACAATATGACTTTTAGCGACCACATATACCGTCGTTAAAAATCATTTCCCTAATAGTGTCATCTTCGGACTCAGATACTGCCTTGGCCTTCAGTGCACGTGTTCTGCCAGAGCTTGAACCATAAAGATCTCTCTTTTCAGCAAGTTGGAACTCATGAGTATTTAGTGTCTCGAGAATATCAGCGGGATCAAGTGACTTGTAATCAGCATGTTCTTGTATCATCAATGCCAGAGTGTCAAATGAGGAATCAAGCGATCTCAGCAATTTCTTCACCACCTCATGGTCAGTGATGTCAGTGGCACCAAGTGCTTGAAGCTCATTTGAGATGTCAGTGAGGCGATCGAAGGTTTGTTGAACATTTTCATTGTCGAGTCTTTTGAAGCGATTGAAGAGATTGCAAAGAACATCAACTCGAGAGTCACGCTGAGTTGAGACTCCTTCATTCACTTTGGACAACCTGTCCCAGATAAGCTTCGCTGTTTCCAAAGCACTCACTCCACCATACTGTCCTTTGCTCAGATGGCCACATATGATATTCTTTGCTTGAGAGTCGAGTTGCTTGAATCTCTTCACATCGGCAACATTCAGAGAAGGTGTGACTGAGGGAACACCATTTTCCACAACATACCAGAGATCGTTATCAATTGCTTCAAGATACATTCGCATCTTATTCTTCCAGTAGGGGTAGTCTGTCCCATCGAAGGTAGGACACCCAGCAGAGACCTTGATCATACCTGTGGTCGACATAACTAAAACTCCAAGCGGTTAAACCAAAATCACACAGAACAAGGGAGTACCTTGCTCTGATACCAATTGAAAGTGAGTTATATCAACTAGAGGGGGGTGAATAGGCGATTTTTATGAAATTCTTCACTGAGGAATTTTCCGGTGAGGAAATTCCTTAGCGAAGAACTACTAGCAGCGGAATAAGTACTCAAAAGTAAACACAACAGAATACAAGCATAGTCATCGTGATGAAATGAAGACAGGCACAGAGTACAGGAAGCGTAATCACAGGATAACACAGGATGAAGACAAACAGACTGAAGAAATTGAACTGAGGAAATTGAGAAAGTCTTCAGTCAAAGTCTTCAAACACAGATATGAACAAACATACAGCACAATTATGAGGAAATGAAAGAGTTGAGGAAATAGAACCAATAAGCTCGGTGAAGATAATGATTTGGTAGACCAGTTCCAACTGTTGTCTCAGTTGTACGTCTGGTTGGAGCGGCTGAGTATTTAAACTCGAGGACACACAGTCCCGGACACCCAGTCAAGAACACTTAGTCCAAGACACCCAGTCCTCACCGTATTCTCCTTGAACTAAGGTCACACAGACCTCGTCCAATCACTCGTGGTAAGTCTTCAGGCGACTTCCAAACCTTCACAAACTTGGTCACTCAGGGATCCACAATTCCTCTTGGATGCTCTAGACCATGACGCCTAACCGTCTGGAAGAAGCACAGTCTTCAAAGGTAACAAGCGTTGGATCCACTCAGGATTAATCTCTTCAGTGATGCTCAATCACTTGGGGTTTGTAGGTGTTTGGGTTTTGGGTTTTTGGTTTTTCCTCACGTGATGATTTTCGCTCAAAGTCCTCGGAGGATGGGTTGCTCTCAAATGACAAGTGTCAGTTTCTCTCGGAGCAGCCAACCAGCTAGTGGTTGTAGGGGGCGGCTATTTATAGCCTAGGGAGCAGCCCGACATGATAAGACATAAATGCCCTTCAATGATATGACCGTTAGGTGGATAGATATTTTGGGACAGCTGGCGCATAGCACAACAACGGTCGGAATTTTGAGTAGTAAAATCCTCAGGGCTATCATGTTCCTCACTATGTAGGCAATCCGCACTGGCGAATTCCTAACTCCTCAGTCAGGACAAATTCCTCAGAGACCAGAAGAACTTCGTCTCTGTCACTGACGAAATTGACTGAACTGTATGAGATTTCCAATGGCTTCACTCGAAGGGATTGGTAGGTGTAGGATTTTGAGTTGAGCATCACATGGAAATTTTTCCTTAGTATTTCCTCGACCCTCCTTTAACAGTACGGTGTTTCCTATGACTCGAGAAAGAGAAAAACAAAACTATGAACACGAAAGTCTTCAAGCTTCATATTTCTCGCATGAATATCAAGTCTTCACGGACACACCAATTTCTTCACTTTCAAAGTCTTCATGAAAGTCTTCAGAAATACCAAATCTTCAGTCGAAGATATTCATTTTTAGGGGTCGACTTTTCCTATAAATATCAAACTCCTCATAGACTTATAGACCTGTGTACACTCACACACGCATTAGTCCCTTAACCTATAAGTCTTCAATACACCAAAATCACTAAGGGGCACTAGATGCACTTACAACCTTGTTCATTGCCAGCTCTTCGCGCATCTTGCGGTTACGCACGTTCTGATGGAACGCGCTGATGATGGCGGCAGGGTTAACATCAGGGATATTGTACTGTACCCGGCTGAACCTCTGTATATACTTGCGCAGACTCTCGCCTCCCTTCTGGGGAATGACGTGAAGGTCGCTTGCTTGGCCATGGGCTTGGTGACCTCCAGTAAAGGCGCCCACAAATCATGGCACAAATCCGACCAGGAGGAAATAGAGTCTACCAGCAAGTGCATCAACCACGACATGGCGTTGGGTTTAAGAGCCAATGGAAAGTAATTCGCAAGCACCTTATCATCGCGGGCTCCGGCAGCTTGCATCGCAATGGTGTAGATGCTGAGGAACTCAGACGGGTGGGTCTTGCCGTTGTACTTTTCACCAACGTCAGGTTTGAAGGTGCGGTGAGTGGGCCACTGGAACTGCCGCAGCTCACGGGTAAAAGCCGGACAGCCTACCTCGTAAGGTAGGCCTCCAGGGCTCTCCGGGGCCGGGTGGTTCGCAGCAGGCCCTGCTCACCTGTCTGACTGGTGGCGCGCTCCGCGCCAGCGCTCGATAGTGGTTCGAGCGTCTTCATGGGCTCGTTCCTGAAGAACTTGGCACTGGTCACAGTGGGTTCGTAGGTCAGACGACGCTATGGAGATGTCATCGCCTGTGACGTCGCGACGAGCCGGCGTCCGCGGTACCAGATGGGGAAGAGGTGAATGCACCATGGTCGCGGCACCGCCGGCTTTTCCGCCACTAGTGCGTGGGACTCCATCGGAGCGTCGACCCGGGGGCCCCACCGGACTTGGTTTGTCTTTGTTGGCCACCGCAACAAGGCTTCCGATAGTGGCTCTCCATTCGTCGAGTTTTCCCGTAGTGGGAGGAAAGTGGAGGAGCAACTGCGCGCGCGCCAGGGCATCTACTGGCGTCGGTGGCAGCGGAACCTACACGGATCGCGACGCGCTTCGACTTCTGACCACGTCAGAAGGAGCTCTATCACGACCCCGCGGTCGCATGCTGTTTTCACCAGCGCTTCGGCGAGCGGGCAGGTCTTCTACGTCCCGGGAGTGGCGCTCGGGGCTCTTCCCGCGGCGACACCCGGGATCTTCGGCGTGATGACGCCGTTCGTCACGCGCTGCCTGGGAGGAGCGCGCTGTTGGCGCCGGCGTGGGAGTCTTGGAGGCCCTTGCGTCGCCTTCGAGTGGGGCGGTGATGACCTTGGAAGGCCCCGCTCCACCCGCGGAGGGCCTGGCTTCGCCTTTGGATTTGGCGATGTGTGGCCCGTTACCAGGTGCACAAACATCGTCACCTCCCAAACTCCGGCTGCTCGGATGGCGTTGGTGTTCGCGAGCAGCGCCCCGGGTCCTTTATGTGACCGGTCCGCTGCTCGCCCGCGTCGGGACGGGCTGTCCGGCTTCCGACTGGCCAACCTCCACCATCGTCTTCTTCTTGGGCGCCATGATGATGAAGAAGCGTCAAACTAACTGCTAAAGCCGATTCTCACAACTGCGCCCCCTACCTGGCGCGCCAAAGATGTCAGTGGGAACGACACCTATGGGATCACAAGAATCCCTACTACGGTTAGCGAGGCGCGGGGTCGTGAGAAGAGCGGATCAAACAGATAGTACACAGTTTGTTTATCCAGGTTCGGGCCGCGAGGATGCGTAAAACCCTACTCCTGCTTTGGTGGATGTATATTCTTGTTCTTGAGCTAGCTCTGGGGCATTAGGAGCTCCAAAAGGCCGAATCCTCCTCCTGGTTGCCTTGGGCCTCCTTTTATAGAAAAAGGGGTTGCCACAGTGGCATGCAGGAGGTGGAAAGGGTACAGTGATGCGAGGTTATCCCTCGCATTACATGATAAGGCGCATTTAATGTGTCTTGCTTAGGTGTCCTTGCTTTATCGGGGACGGGGGAGAAACCTGTCGCGTCCGTCGCCGCTCCTTCTTGTGTCGACACGCGCCCTGGCCAGCGATGCCTGTGATGCCATGTAGGTAGGCAGATAGCTGAGGTGGCACAGTGGAGGGTCTTCATGAAGATCTGCATGCCGCCACGTAGGTGCCTGCCCAGCTGGTTGGGTTGGCAGCCGCATGCGTACGATGGTGGAGGTTTAGTCGGCATGGGCCTGATGGTGGCCCTGCGAATGTTCTTGGCATGGGCCTTGCCGGGGCCCTGGCAAGGGTCTTGCTAGGGCGCCTGCTGTCATCCTCGGCAAGGCGCTTGCCGGGGGCCTTGTGGTCTTCCTCGGTTGGGATCCCGCCAAGGGTCGTCCTCTTCTATTGTATGTATCTGATCTTGAATGTCTTCATAAAGATCTGCATGCCACCACTGATATCTCCTGAATCCTTGCCCCATGGGGGCAGTGGACTCAAGGGTGATTTGCTCCGTATGCGTGGGGCGAGTTGCCGCGGCAAGGGTCTTGCCGGGGTTGCTAAAACTATCTCCCAGCAAGGATCTTGCCGGGGGAGTCCGCTTCGTCTCCTTTGTTCTTCATGGTTTTGGCCTTGGCATCGTCCTAGTTCCCTTGAGCTTCGGTCTTACCCTGGCTCACCTCCCTTGCCTTGCTTGGTGTGGTGGTGCCCGCGGCTCTGACTGCCCGTGCATAGTTATAGGGGTACAAAAAGTGCACCCCTCTTTTTGTACACCGACACTTTGAGACTTATGTACATCCCTGTTTCAAGCAATGTCTTCAACCTCGCATTTTCATCAGCAATAGGAGTGGCATCCTCAGCAGAGGGGTTAGTTACCACATCAACAGTTGAAGATATTGCAACAGTAGCAGCAGTAGAACATTCAGCAATAGAAGTAGTGTTATCACGCTCAAGGCATTTTAGACATGGTGGTTCAAATCCTTCCTGAGCGGGACTGATCTGTTGAGCGTGAAGTGACTTGTTTTCCTTTTAAAGATCTTCATGAATTGCTCTCAATTTCTCAAGTTCTCGCTTCCTTTGAAGATAATCATAGGAAAGCTTTTCATGAGTTGTTGAGAACATTTCATGACGACTTTCCAGTTCCTCATACTTAACATGAAGATTCTTATGTCTTCAATTAAGGACTGAGATTGAGTCATTTCCGCGTCCAACAGGTCATTGCTTTTGTCTAATATTTTTTGAATATGTTCCATAGCTTTCTGTTGTTCAGTTGCAATTTTAGCAAGTGTTTTGTAGCTGGGTTTTGAATCACAATCAGAGTCATCTTCACTAGATGTTTGATAGTGAGCATTGCGTGAGTTTACCTTGGCACCACGTGCCATGAAGCAATAGGTGGGAGCGGAGTCGTCCTTGTCATCAGCGTGGGTGATGGAACTATTGTCTTTAGTGTTGAAGATGGACTTGGCAACGTAGGCTGTAGCCAGACTTGCGACGCCAGAGTCGGACTCCTCCTCAGACTCCACCTCCGTCTCCTCAGAAGCAGACTCCTCCTCTGAATCCATTTCCTTGCCAACAAACGCACGAGCCTTGCCAGATGAGCTCTTCTTGTGTGATGAAGACTTTGAGGAAGCCTTGGAAGAAGACTTTGAGTATTTCTTCTTCTTCTTGTCATCAGAATCATATTCCTTGCTCTTCTTGTTGTTGTTGTTCTCATTGTCCCACTGCGGACACTCAGAGATGTAGTGACCAGGTTTCTTGCACTTGTGGCATGTTCTCTTCTTTTAGTCATGAGTAGAAGCTTCATCATTCCTTGAGCTGGATCATGAAGACTTTCTGAAGCCTTTCTTCCTAGTGACCTTTTGGAACTTCTTCACTAGCATAGCAAGCTCCTTTCCAATATCTTCAGGATCATCAGAACTGCAGTCAGATTCTTCTTCAGATGAGGAAACAGCTTTTGCCTTCAAGGCGCGAGTTCGACCATAGTTGGGACCATAGATATCTCTTTTCTCAGAAAGCTGAAACTCATGTGTGTTGAGCCTTTCAAGAATGTCAGACAGATCGAGTGTCTTGAAGTCAGGGCGTTCTTGAATCATCGGGGCTAGGGTGTCAAACGAGATGTCAAGTGATCCCAGGAGCGTCTTGACGATTTCATGCTTGGTGATCTCAGTAGCACCAAGAGCTTGAAGCTCATTTGTGATGTCAGTGAGGCGATCAAACGTGAGCTGAACATTCTCATTGTCGTTTCTCTTGAAGCGGTTGAAGAGGTTGCGAAGGACACTGATCCTTTGATCTCTCTGGGTTGAGACGCCTTCGTTGACCTTGGAGAGCCAGTCCCAAACTAGCTTCGATGTTTCCTGAGCACTCACACGGCCATACTGTCCTTTAGTCAGATGACCACAGATGATGTTCTTGGCAGTAGAATCCAGTTGAACGAACTTCTTAACATCAGGAGGGGTGACACCTTCACCAGTCTTGGGAACGCCATTCTTGACGACATGCCAGAGGTCGACATCAATGGCTTCAAGATGCATACGCATCTTATTCTTCTAGTAGGGATATTCAGTTCCATCAAAGACGAGGCATGCAGCGGAGACTTTGATTATCCCTCCAGTTGACATAGCTAAAACTCCAGGTGGTTAAACCGAATCACACAGAATAAGGCAGTACCTTGCTCTGATACCAATTGAAAGTGCTAGTTATTGACTAGAGGGGGGTGAATAGGTGATTTTTACGAAAGTCTTCAAAACATGGATGTTTCGAAGACAAATGATAGAAATGAACCTATAAACATGCAGCGGAAGGTAGACTACACTAGGCAAGCCATAGTCAAGTACTCAATGAAGTGAAAGCATGAAGACTAATAGCAGCTAGGCAGTATGGATCAGGATGGAAGATAGTATGAAGCCAATCAGAACAAACAGTCACATAGAGAAGATAAACAGATAATGGAAACAGGCAATGACTTCACAAGGACCAACTGTAAATAAAGAGATGGGAAGGATAGAACCAGTTGCTTAGTGAAGACAATGATTTGTTGGACCAGTTCCAGTTGTTGTGACAACTGTACGTCTGGTTAGGGAGGCTAAGATTTTACTCAGAAGACTGTGTCTTCACCTTATTCCCCTTGAGCTAAGGACACACCGTCCTCGTCCAATCACTTAGGTAAGTCTTCAAGGTAGACTTCCAAACCTTCACAGGCTTCGTTCACCGGCGATCCACAATGACTCTTGGATGCTCAGAACGTGACGCCTAACCGGCTGGAGGATTCACAGTCCTCAAGTGTAACAAGTCTTCAGATCACACAGACAGGAAGACTTCAGTGATGCCTAACACTCTTTGGCTCTGGTGTTTAGGGCTTTGTCCTCGCAAGGATTTCTCTCTCAAAAGCTTCGGAGGTGGGTTGCTCTCAAATGACAAAAGCCATGCACTAACTCAGAGCAGCCACCAATTTATGGTGTAGGGGGTGGGCTATTTATAGCCACTAGGCAACCCGACCTGATTTGTCCGAAATGACCCTGGGTCACTAAGGAACTGACACATGTTCCAACGGTCAGATTTCAAACACATGTGGCAGCTTAACTTGGTCTACAAGTAAAGCTGACTTATCCATCTCTGGATAAGATTTGCTCTCATTGTCTTCGCTCGAAGACTTAGGATTTGGTTGAGCATCACTTTAGTCATTCTGACTATGTTCACTTGGACCCCACTTAACACTACGGTGGTTCCTATGACTCAACAAAGAAGAAGATGAAACTACAAAACAACTATGTCTTCGTGCTCCAAAGTCTTCATGCGATGTCTTCTCATGTCATAGTCTTCAATGTGAATATCTTCACATACCACCATTGTCTTCAATGTCTTCACACATTTTTAGGGGTCATCTCTAGTAGGTAAACCAAATCAATGAGGGACCACTACCTGTATTATCCTGCAATTCTCACAAACACATTAGTCCCTCAACTAGGTTTGTCGTCAATACTCCAAAACCAACTAGGGGTGGCACTAGATGCACTTACAAACCCTGGGTCTACATTTCTTCTCTCAACTGAGCTTGTGAAAGACAAGGATTTCCCACTAGGCAGGAAATGTCTGAAAACTCTATATTGGGCTTATGATGCATGTAAAAGGGGTTGGCTCAAGGGATGCATTCCTATTATTTTCATTGATGGTTATCACATGAAAACTAGGTTTAAAGGAGTGTTGCTTAGTGCAGTTGGTATTGATCCTAATGATTGCATTTTCCCCATTGCAATGGGTTGGGTAGAAGTAGAGTGCATAAGTTCTTGGGAGTGGTTTCTCACTACATTGAGAGATGACCTTAACATCACAAATACTGCCCCTTTCACTATTATGAGTGACAAGTAGAAAGGTTTGATCAATGTTGTGCAAAAAGTCTGGCCAGATGCTGAGCATAGGTTTTGTGTTAGGCATATTTATCAGAATTTTAATGAGAAGCACAAAGGAGAGTTGCTCAAGCAAGATCTACGGGCCATTGCAAGATCACCAAACAGGGTGAAGTGGAGCCAAAACTGTGAGAAAATGGATGGACACAGTTCAGCTGCCTTCCACTGGACTGAAAGACTTGATCCAAAGACATGGTGTAAAGCATTTTTAGTGTCTTTTCCAAGTGTGATATTCTGCTGAACAATAACTCTGAAGTATTTTAACAGGTAAATCATCTGCACCAGTATATGAAGTACCTACCTCTGTATTAGTTTTGTTATATTGTTGCAACATTCTATCACATCATACTAATCAGAAATGTTGCAATAGTTGTTGCAGCTACATTCTGGAGGGCAGAGAGATGGCAGTATTGTCAATGCTGGAATACATTTTTTACAAGATCATGCAAAGGCTAGTGAGTAAACAGAGAGGCCATAGAGAAGTGGGCAGGGCAGAGAATATGCCCAAAGATCAAGAAGAAACTAGACAAGAACACTGAGTTTGCTGCTAATTGCCATGTATCAGAAGCTGGCCAACAATTGTTCAGAGTTCAGTCTGGCAACTCTAGTTATACAGTTGACTTGTGCTTGCACACTTGTGACTGCAGAAGATGGCAGTTGTCTGGAGTACTGAAAGTGCTTGTTATCGACTAGAGGGGGGTGAATAGGCGATTTTTATGAAAGTCTTCAAAACATGGAAGTTTCGAAGACAAACGATAGAAACAAACTTATTACCATGCAGCGAAAGGTAGACTACACTAAGCAAGCCATAGTCAAGTATTCAATGAGATGAAAGCACAAAGACTAATAGCATCTAGGCAGTATAGATCAGGATGGAAGATAGTATGAAGCCAATCAGAATAGCAGTCACACAATGAAGACAATAGATAATGCAGACAGGTAATGACTTCACAAGGACCAATCTGAAAGTAAAGAGATGGGAAGGATGGAACCAGTGGCTCGTTGAAGACAATGATTTGTTGGACCAGTTCCAGTTGCTGTGGCAACTGTACGTCTGGTTAGGGAGGCTGAGATTCAACTCAGAAGACCACGTCTTCACCTTATTCCCCTTGAGCTAAGGACACCCAGTCCTCGCCCAATCACTCTGGTAAGTCTTCAAGGTAGACTTCCAAACCTTCACAGACTTCGTTCACCGGCGATCCACAATGACTCTTGGATGCTCAGAACGCGACGCCTAACCGGCTGGAGGATTCACAGTCCTCAAGTGTAATAAGTCTTCAGATCACACAGACAGGAAGACTTCAGTGATGCCTAACACTCTTTGGCTCTGGGTGCTTCTTCTCTCAAAGGTTTCCAGGTGGGTTGCTCTCAAACGACAAAAGCCATACACTAACTCTGAGCAGCCAACCATTTATGGTTGTAGGGGGTGGGCTATTTATAGCCACTAGGCAACCCGACCTGATTTGTCCGAAATGACCCTGGGTCACTAAGGAACTGACACGTGTTACAATAGTTAGATTTCAAACACAGACGGCTACTTTACTTGGGCCACAAGCAAAGCTGACTTATCTAGCTCTAAATAAGATTTGCTCTCATTGTCTTTGCTCGAAGACATAGGATTTTGGTTAAGCATCACTTCAGTCATTCTGACTGGTTCACTTGGACCCCACTTAACAGTATGGTGGTTCCTATGACTCAACAAAGAAGAAAAAGAACAACGAAAGAACTAAGTCTTCGCGCTCCATAGTCTTCACGCGATGTCTTCTCTTGTCATAGTCTTCAATGTGAATGTCTTCACATACCACCTTTGGCTTCAATGTCTTCATACATTTTTAGGGGTCATTTCTGGTAGGAAAACTGAATCAATGAGGGACTTCTACCTATGTTATCCTGCAATTCTCACAAACACATTAGTCCCTCAACCAGGTTTGTCGTCAATGCTCCAAAACCAACTAGGGGTGGCACTAGATGCACTTACAATCTCCCCCTTTTTGGTGATTGATGACAAACTGGTTGAAGTTTTCAACGAGGAAAAATATGTGAAACTGTAAAGGATAGGGTATTGTCTTCATAAGTGGCAAAGGCTCCCCCTGAAGATGTGCATATAAGTAATTTGCTTTTGGAATGCAAATGCACATGGAAGGTTATTCTTGTGGAGATCCTCTTCAACATATGATGACAATTCATCATGCATGATTTTATGTAACGAATTTAATGACATGCATAATGAAAAATGGACGTCTTCAAAATGACCTAAGTGCGGAAGTTATCACCGCACATGCGGAATTTATCATCGCATCACAGAGTAGCAAATAAGTAGCAGACGACCATCGAGTTTCAGTGTTACAACTCAAAGAACCAAATGTATCGAAAAGCGAGAGTTGTAAGCACTTGGCAAACATAGCAAAGAGTAAAGCAACCACCCATATGGACCCGCTTGAAGACTATCAACTCATATGCTTCTCCCCCTTTTGTCAGTAAGGACCAAAAAGGTTTGAAGACATAGAGCACCTACTCGTTCCCATGAGGTGCAGGCGAGGCAGCAGGGTCGTCGTTGAGGTCCGGTGGTGCAGAAGAACTTTGTGCAGTGTCGACACGCGCTGAAGTTGGAGGAGGTGAAGTTGCATCATCTTGGTCATCGATGACTGGCATTCACTATCGCAGCTGAGGATGAATAGTCAGAGTCTTCAAGTGAGGGAGTCCGACGCAAGTGAGCATTCCTTGGAGGAGTTGAGTCAAACTTGAATCTTTCGGTGAAGCCATCGTCCTGCAGATCAGCTACAGCACTGAGCAATGTCAAACTCTTCCAAGACCTCCGACAGGTTTCATGAGTAAAAAAGGCATTCTTGGTGGCAAGATTGCGAATGCGATTGACATCCACCAAGAGGCTTTCCATCTGACGCTTAAGCCAATTGTGATGCTTGTCATGTTTCTCGTGTAGCGCGATGAGAAGCTCTCGGTCATTGAGAACACGAGATCGCCTCCGAGGCCTTTGGGCAATGGTGCTTCCAATGGCGTCAGTTTGAGCGCGAGGGACACGTGTATTGCCAGCCAAGGGATAAACACGCGAGACTGCCTGAACCCCTTCAATGGGCTGGGTGAAGCTTTGGTGATCAGCATTGTGAAGATAAATGGGATCCTTAGCAGGCTCTGGGTAAATAGCTTCAATAGACAGATCAACCTCTGGCAAGAATACAAGATGATTGGGCGCAGACGGCTGATAGTTGATGGCAGAGTGAAGCTTGATAAGGCGCATTACCCATGGAGCATAGAACTTCAGACCAAAAATGTCGGAGCCAGATGTAGCCAACTGCCTGATGAAGAAGTCTTGAGCATTTAAGCTGATTCCATTGAAGATATAGAAAACCAAGGTCTTCATTGCTCCTTCAAGCTTCCCTGCAGAGGAATGTCCTTTGACAGGCCATAGAGTTTTTCTGATGATATGATAAATGGTGCGAGGCAAATACTCTAGGTCTTCAACAAAGAATTCAGATGGTTAGTCAGCGTCGTGAGGCAAAGGCTTCATCATGCTCAACATTTGGCCAATGTTGGGTTCTGGCTTCTGAAAAATGCTCTCCAAAGCATTCTGGTGTTGTTGACAACCTGGTTCATAGTATTCACCAGGAGTGGGCAGGCCTGTGAGCTCAATGATATCAAGAGCTTTGGCTTCATGATGGACATTGTCTGTCATCCACTCAAGGACCCAAGTCTTAGGATCCCTGTTGTAGCCTCGAATGTGAAGAGTTGCATAGAACTGTAGCAGAAGCTCTTCATTCCAGTGTTCCTTGTCTATGACAAACTGCAGGAGTACAGCATCTCTGAAGCAATCCAACGCTTCTTCTAGATATGGCAGGCCAGCTATAGCTTCAGTATCAAGACGCATATGGGGAAATATGCGCCCTTGATTGTATAAGACACAGGAATAGTAGCTGCGCTGCTGATAGCTCCAGAACCGATCCGAGGAAATATGGGGTTTGGTGTAAGGGTTATTGGCGCTATTGAAGAAGGTGTTATGTGCCACGAAGCCATTCACATTGAAGACCCCAGGAGAGGTTGCAGTGCCTGGGAATCGTGGAAGTCTTGGCTTGGGCTTCTGGACATGAGGTCTGTGCTCGACATGATAGTCAAATTGTGGACCCGCAGCAGGTGGAGGAACCAGAATGGGCCATCGGACCATAACAGGCTGACCACGATCAAATGCCAGCTCAATTGTATGAGGTCTTGGAGGGGGTACAGGAGCATTGGCATTGGCGTTGACATGGGCTTCAGGGTCCACATTGGCTTCAGGAGCTTCAGTATTGGCTTCGGGCGCTGCAGTGGCTTCAGGTGTATGCACTTCTGGCACCGCATGAGCTTCAGGCGCCACATTAGCTTTAGTGTTGATGTTGGTAGCCGCCTCAGGATTGTTAACCTCCACTTCAGGATCTGGAGGGTCGGACATGTTCTCCTCAAGAACAACATCTTGGTGGGACGGGGGTGTAGCAACTCTTTCTACTTCAACTCTTGGTTCTTCTCCTTCATCGGCTGATGCAGCCGGAATATCTTTAGCCGTTTTGGCTACAGACTCAGAAACGTGCACGGTGGAAGGGACTTGGGGCCATGGTCCTTTGCGAAGCCTGCGTAATGCTGGCGACGCTTGTGGAGATGGAGTTGGCTGGGCCTCAAAGTCATCATCATCTTATGGTTGGGGAGCACTTGGGGTGTCTTGGTGTTGTGGGTGATCAGCCCATGATGCATCATGAGTAGTTGGTGTCAGAGGGCGACCAATGCTGATGGGTTCACTGTGCGTGAGCACAAGCAATGATACCAAATTGTGCTCGATCTAAGGAATGACTTCATCATCTTCAACATTGTCGTGAGGACCAATGTCTTTAGCTGCAGTGGGGTCAACAGCTGGATTGTCTTCAGCTTCAGGAGCCTCTGTGGAAGTAGGCTCATGAACTATCACTTGGCGTTCTTGATGTTCAAACGCGGGACGAGCCACTGAGATTGGCTCGACATCAAGGGGCTTTGTGGGAGCAGCCCGGTCTCTCTTCTTGGTTTTCCGTTTCTTGGTTGGGGGAGCATCATCAGTGGTGGCCTTGGTCTTGCGTTTTCTTGCTTTGGCTTCATCTGCCCTTGTTTTCTTGAGTTCTGAAGCCACTGTGGGGACCTTAGGCTTCAAGCCTGTCATACTGGCTGGGAAGACAATTGGATGTATTTCCTGCCTTGGTGCTTCGGGTTCTGCCACAGCTGGCTTCTTCTTCTTCTTGGCTGCCATTCGGAGGTTGATGCCTGGTCGCCCCAAATCCTTGCGCTTTTCAGCTTCATTGTATCCTTGAACACATTTAGCAGCAAGATCCTTCATGCACTCACGAGAACCTTTGGCTTCTTCGTGTTTCGTGTGGAATGCTTCCTTGAGCTCATGCATCATGACTTGGAAGTTCTGAATGTCTTCAACATTGAGCTTGGCCATATGCTTCTTGAACTGAGCCTTTTCGTAATCTATCTTATGCTTCAGCTCAACAATTTTCTGTGCTAGAGCCAGCTCAACAGCAATGGCTCCGTGGAAGGCGACGCTGAGGCCAATGGGAAGCTGAAGATCATCAAAGCTGACATTTGGGCTGTCAAACCACTCATCAATGAACTTGTTTAAGATTTCCACATCAAAGAGAGGAAGGCCATTGAAGATTTCCGCCTCTTGCTTGCTCTTGATCAACTTCTCAAGAGCGTCATCGCCAAGATCGTCGTCGCTGAACAGATCAATGGCGTCATTCTTGTTGCACAGAACAACAGTAGGGGTCAGTGCTTGGCTAGTGGGTTGCATGGGCATCTTCACTTTGGCGGGCTTGGAGATGCGTGAAAGATCTTCAGACTGCACACTGTCTTCGGGAGGTGTAGTGGCCAGAGGATTCGCCCGTGAAACCTTTGGTGCAGGGGAAGGCTTCGAAGCTTTAGGTTTCTTCAGGTTATTTGGCTTCGGTGGTGCAGGCGCTTCATTAGAATCAGCATCGTCTGCAGGTTCATCCATGGCTGTCCCTTGAACCATAATATGAGAGATGAGACCATCTAGGTTGTAGAAGGGCCCAACAAGATTGGGTTCGGCTTCGCAAGTGCCATCGACACGAGGAGCAGAGGGACCTGGATTGAAGTCTAATCCCCGCGACTTCTTGTTTTCTTTGGCCGAGTTCTTGGCAAACTGGAAGTTGCGCTTGAACAGATTATCGTCACGGCACCATAGTAATGAAGATGGGTCTGCATCTGCAGGCTGTGGTCCACGGACCATGCAAGGGTAGAAGCCTTGTTCAATGGCTTCAGCTCTGGACCTGGGTTGAAGATTTCTGTACAAGATGTCTCCCCACGGCCGCTTGATGGCATTCTTCTCAGCATATTCCTGGGTCACGAACCTGTACTTGAACCATTGTTCTGCCCAATATCTTCGAATCCATTGGATTTGGGTTTTCCGCTGATTGTAGTCCTCCTCTGGATCTGTCTTGTACAGCTCATAGAGGTCAGGAGGCAAATCTCTTGAGGTGTTTCCACGGTGCTGTCTGCCACCCTTCCTTGCAGATTTCTCTGATGCCATGAAGTTTAGACTGGAAGGCTTCAAAACTGTCAAAGTCTTCAGTCTACTGGTCAGACAAGAACTGGCTTCAGGAGAATTTAGATGATGCTGTAAGAACTCTGTAAATGAATGCGGACTATGATAACCAAGGGATTCTCCCACGGACATGTACCTGTGACAGCATTAAAGGTGCGAGGGAAGGGGAAGAGGTCATATGCATTATCAGAAGATTTTGAAGATAAATCAGTTTAGAAGACATTGACCTCATAGTGCGAAGACATTCACTCATAGGTAGATAGTTGGTTCCAGATTTGTACAAATCCACGAATAAGTACAAGTGAGGAATCTAACTACTTTGTGAAGCATAAGTGAACATACTAGGCATGTTATGAGATGTAGTATGAGACAGATCCAACTTGTGTGAACAGAAATTACTTGTGGTTGAAAGGGCTGAATCTATCGGATCAAAAAGATGGTAAAAAGGAGATTTTATTTACCACACGAGGAACTGCTAGATGGAGTGGTAGAGGAGGCCGATCAGTTTGATCTTCCGTGCCCTAACTTGGCGACGGAGGACACCTACGGCGACGGCGGAGAAGACGATGTCCGCGGCCGGCGTGAGGACGGCATCGGTGAGGTCGCGGCAGCTAAGAGCTTCGTCGTCGAGGGCTAGCGGTGGCGCTAGGGTTTGTGCGAGAGTGAAAAAAGAGATAATGACAGGGGTGAGGCGTGTATTTATAGGGACAGGGACGGCACAGTGTTATTACACAGGTGCCCCTGGCGATTTGCATCTGAAGGACATGTGGCGATCATGCAACACATGAGAAGGTTGTTCCACGTTCCCACGCACGCCTGGATTGTCGGGTGGTCGTTCCCACTTCTCCGGGTTTCAGGTGAAAGGATTAAGCATTGAAAGCAGATTAATGTTTGTCTCTGTGTCTTCTGCTGACAAGGACGCAGAGAAGACGTTTTGACAGTTTCAACAGAATGCATATGATTTGGATAGATAGACTTAAGATAGAAGCATAGAAGGGTTAGGGTCCGATCACATTCACTTAGTTCAAAAGATTCAACAAGAAGACATAGCTATAAGTGAATGCTGTAGAGGACAGAAACCAAATCGGTACATTGAAGATAAACAAGAAGCCATGTTGTCATTGAAGACAAACGAAATGCGAAGACTTTGCAATGTAATACCAACAAAGAGTATTCCAAACAGGAGTTTGGTGGTGGCGTTACCCACCGTATAGGAAATATTAGACCCATACACGGCGCACAATTATCGTGGCGCTCTGAAGTCAAATTCCACGTTAATGTATTCACACTCAAAATGTAAGTCTTCATTGATTGAAGACATACTTTACTTCGTGTGTTGCACATCTAAGTCATCAACATGCATAAGTGTTAGGATGTGTGCCTGATCACAGGACATTTGAGGATTCCAAGATATTTAGCTCACACTGTAACTTGCAAAACCTCTTCTCATCCAAGGGCTTTGTGAAGATACTTGCCAGTTGCTCTTCAGTGTTGACGTGTATGATATCAATATCTTCCTTCATGACATGATCTCTGAGAAAGTGATGACAAATTTCAATGTGCTTTGTCTTCGAGTGCTGAACTGGGTTGTTAGCAATCTTGATGGCGCTTTCGTTGTCGCAGTAGAGTGGCACTTGCTTTAGATGAATGCCATAGTCTTTGAGTGTTTGTTTCATCCATAGAAGCTGAGCGCAGCAAGATCCAACAGCAATGTATTCAGATTCAGCAGTGGAGAGAGATGCATAGTTCTGCTTCTTTGAAGACCAACATACAAGT
The DNA here is from genome assembly GCF_018294505.1 of Triticum aestivum. Lineage (NCBI taxonomy): Eukaryota > Viridiplantae > Streptophyta > Magnoliopsida > Poales > Poaceae > Triticum > Triticum aestivum. The sequence continues at coordinate 642,396,461 of NC_057797.1, forward strand.
GACCGTCCCAGAAAGTGACATGTGCCTGATGTAGACTTGCGATCCACCTTGTCACCAGCATAATCAGCATCCGAGAATCCAACTAGATCAAACTCTGAGCCCTTTGGATACCATAATCCTAGTGTTGGGGTGTGAGCCAAATATCAAAGAATTCGCTTCACAGCTAAGTGATGTGATTCCTTTGGTGCCGCTTGGAATCAGGCACACATGCAAACACTAAGCATGATATCTGGCCTAGATGCACATAAATAAAGCAAAGAACCAATCATGGAGCAGTATACCTTTTGATCGAACTCTTTACCATTGTCGTCGGGACCCAGATGGTGTTTAGCTGGCATTGGCGTAGTGTAACCTTTGCAGTCTTGCATTCCAAACTTCTTCAGGCAATCTTTGAGGTATTCCTCTTGAGATATGAAGATGCCGTTGCATTGCTATCGTATTTGAAGACCAAGGAAGAACTTCAGTTCGCCCATCATGGACATCTGATATTGCTCTTGCATCATATATCCAAACTCATCACTGTATTTATGGTTGGTGCAGCCGAAGATAATGTCATCCACATATATTTGGCACACAAACATTTCACCATCATATGTCTTCGTGAAGAGTGTGGGATCCAAAGAACCAGGTTTGAAGCCTTTGCTCTTCATGAAGTCTTTGAGTGTGTCATACCAAGCACGAGGGGCTTGTTTGAGGCCATACAATGCCTTGTTGAGCTTATAAACCATGTCAGGATGTTTTGGATCTTCAAAGCTAGGAGGTTGTGCAACATACACTTCTTCTTCAATCTTGCCATTGAGAAAAGTGCTCTTCACATCCATTTGATATAGAAGAATGTTATGATGATTTGCATAGGCCAGCAGTATGCGTATAGCTTCAAGCCTAGCCATAGGAGCAAATGTTTCATCGAAGTCAATTCCTTCAACTTGAGTGTATCCTTGAGCAACGAGACGAGCTTTGTTTCTGACAACTTGACCATGCTCATCTTGCTTGTTGTGATATATCCATTTAGTGCATATGATATTGTGCTTACGAGGATCAGGACGCTTGACCAGTTCCCACACATTATTCAGCTCAAATTGTTGAAGCTCTTCTTACATTGCTTGAATCCATTCAGGCTCCATGAAGGCTTCATCAACTTTCTTGGGTTTAGATATTGAGACGAATGCGAAGTGTCCACAGAAATTTGCTAGTTGTGTTGCCCTTGAATGAGTGAGTGGACCAGGTGCATTGATGCTGTCAATTATTCTCTCAATCTGTACTTCATTTGCAACACGAGGATGAACAGGACGAAGACTTTGCTCTTGCTGATCATTGTCATCGTTAGAAGGATTGTCTTCAGGCTTAGCATTGTCTTCAGGTTGATCAGGTGCAGAGATGATGAGTTCCTCTTCAGGCTGAGCTTCAGACGGCATGATTTCTCCAGTTCCCATAAGCTTGATGGTTTCACTGGATGGCACTTCATCTAGCACATTTGGCAGGTGCTCTCTTTGCGAGCCGTTAGTCTCATCGAACCGCACATCCACAGTTTCAACCACTTTATAGTGAAAGAGGTTGAAGACTCTGTAGGAGTGTGAATCCTTTCCGTATCCAAGCATAAAACCTTCATGTGCTTTCAGTGCAAATTTTGAAGTGTGATGTGGATCCTTGATCCAACACCTGGCACCAAATACTCTGAAGTAGCTGACATTTGGCTTCTTACCAGTGAGGAGCTCATAGGATGTTTTGTTCAAAAGCTTGTGAAGATAAACACGGTTGATAATATGGCATGAAGTATCAATGGCTTCAGGCCGGAACTTTCTTGGAGTCTTGTATTCATCGAGCATCGTCCGAGCCATCTCAATAAGTGTTCTGTTCTTGCATTCCACGACGCCATTCTGCTGCGGCATGTACGGAGCTGACAACTCATGACTGATGCCCAAAGTGTCAAGATAAGTGTCGAGGCTAGTGTTCTTGAATTCAGTGCCATTGTCACTTCTGATGTGCTTGATCTTGACGCCATAGTTGTTCATGGCTCGATTGGCGAAGCGTCTGAAGACATCCTGCACTTCAGTCTTGTAGAGGATTATATGCACCCATGTATATCTTGAATAATCATCAACAATGACGAAGCCATAAAGACAAGCAGTAGTAGTAAGAGTTGAGTAGTGAGTGGGATCGAAGAGGTCCATGTGTAGCAGTTCGAAGGTTGAGTCGTTGTCATGATTGTCTTCGAGGGATGCTTGGCTCTCGTCATCTTTCCAGCTTCACAGGCACTGCATAGGTGATCTTTCTTGAACTTGACGCCCTCGATGCCTATGACATGCTTCTTCTTTGCAAGAGTGTGCAAGTTCCTCATGCCAGCATGCCCTAGCCTCTGATGCCAGAGCCAGCATTCTGAAGCCTTTGCTAGAAGACATACAGCAAGTTGTGGTCCTGCTGAGAAATCTACCACGTACAAATCATCTTTCCGATACCCTTCAAAGACTAGAGACTTGTCAGATTCCATTAGAACAAGGCAACGATATTTTCCAAATATCCCAATCATGTTTAAATCGCAAAGCATTGAGACAGACATTAAGTTGAAACCAAGGGATTCAACAAGCATCACTTTATCCATGTGTTGGTCCCTTGAGATTGCAACTCTACCTAGACCCAATACCTTGCTTTTACCAGTATCAACAAATGTGATGTGACTTTTGTCAGATGGACGTAAAGTTGAGTCCATGAGAAGACTTCGCTTGCCAGTCTTGTGATTAGTACACCCACTATCAATAATCCATTCTGAAGCAGCTGGTGTCATACCCTACAGTGCAGTTAGGGGGATAGGCTTCACGAAGAGAATTGTGAAGCATAAACATTTGACGAGCAAGTGGATTATGAAAGCTTAGATCAAGGTTAGGACTGATAGGGCAAGCAGCAAGCGACACAGAAACAAAATACATGATAAGACCATTTGGGAATTTGATCTTGCGCCCTACAAGATGTTTAAGGTCCCCAACAATAGCTTCAGACGAATTTGATTTTTGGCTGGAGACCCTTCCCTGCAAAAGAGAGTTAAGCTTTCTTAGCCACCCACATCTTTAAGGGTGGCTTCGAAGCAATGAGTCTAAGTGCAGCATCTGAGAACTTTGGCTTAGAAGCCCTAGCAAATAGTCTTGCAGGAGGGCAATAGTACTCATAAGAATAAGCAGAGTAGTTCTTGGTCTTATGAGCATAGCGGTTTGATGAAACGCGCTCATGTTCATAGGCCTTAGTATGGTTTCCCTGCAAAACATTTGCGTTAGTGCGACTCAGGTGAGCCCTCTGTCTGTATGAAGCCTTTGGACCATATGAAGCCCGTGGTCTGAGGTTTGTCTTCTTCACTTGTGGTGTCATGATGACATTCACAGGAAGATTCTCCAGACACCTTTTCGGCACCCACACTTTCTTCATAGGTGGCCATTCCTGTAGTTAGTGCCAATATACCTGGCAAACACTTCACCATTCTGATTCTTAAATAGTTTATAGTTTGCATCAAAGGATTCATCAATAACACAGGGATTAGCACAAGTGAAGCCAGATAGGGTGGATGGATCCACTGAAGATTCCTTTGCAGCAACCCATGTGGTTTTGGGGTACTGCTTAGGTTTCCAGTAAGAGCCATCAGCATTCATTTTCCTTTCGAACCCAACACCCTCTTTCCTAGGGTTTCGGTTCAGGATCTGCCTTTTGAGGACATCACATAGTGTCTGATGTCCGCTGAGACTTTTGTACATCCCTGTTTCAAGCAATGTCTTCAACCTAGCATTTTCATCAGCAATAGCAGTGGCATCCTCAGCAGAGGGGTTAGTTACCACATCAACAGTTGAAGATATTGCAATAGTAGCAGCAGTAGAACATCCAGCAACAGAAGTAGCATTATCATGCTCAATGCATTTAAGACATGGTGGTTCAAATCCTTCCTGAGCGGGACTGATCTGTTTGGCACGAAGTGACTCATTTTCCTTTTGAAGATCTTCATGAGCCGCTCTCAATTTCTCAAGATCTTGCTTCCTTTGAAGATAATCATAGGAGAGCTTTTCATGAGTTGTTGAGAGCGTTTCATGACGACTTTCAAGTTCCTCATACTTAACATGAAGATTTTTATGTCTTCAATTAAGGACTGAGATCGAGTCATTTCAGCGTCTAACAGGTCATCGCTTTTGTCTAACAGTTTTTGAATATGTTCCATAGCTTTATGTTGTTCAGTTGCAATTTTAGCAAGTGTTTTGTAGCTGGGTTTGGAAACACAATTAGAGTCATCTTCACTAGATGTTTGATAGTGAGTAGTGCGTGAGTTTACCTTGGCACCGCATGCCATGAAGCAGTAGGTGGGAGCGGAGTCATCCTGGTCATTAGCATCGGCGTCGGTGATGGAGTCATTGTCTTCAATGTTGAAGATGGACTTGGCAACGTAGGCTGTAGCCAGACTTGCAATGCCAGAATCGGACTCCTCCTCGGATTCCACCTCCGCCTCCTCAGAAGCAGACTCCTCCTCTGAATCCATTTCCTTGCCAACAAACGCACGAGCCTTGCCAGATGAGCTCTTCTTGTGTGATGAAGACTTTGATGAAGACTTGGAAGATGACTTTGAGTATCTCTTCTTCTTCTTGTCGTCATAATCATATTCCTTGATTTTCTTCTTCTTGTTCTCATTGTCCCACTGAGGACACTCAGAGATGTAGTGGCCAGGTTTCTTGCACTTGTGGCATGTTCTCTTCTTGTAGTCATGAGCAGAAGCTTCATCATTCCCTGAGCTAGATCATGAGGACTTTCTGAAGCCTTTCTTCTTGGTGAATTTCTGGAACTTCTTCACAAGCATATCAAGCTCCTTTCCAATGTCTTCAGGATCATCAGAACTGCAATCAGATTCTTCTTCAGATGAGGAAATAGCTTTTGCCTTCAAAGCACGAGTTTGCCCATAGTTGGGACCGTAGATGTCTCTTTTCTTAGAAAGCTGAAACTCATGTGTGTTGAGCCTTTCCAGTATGTCAGACGGATTGAGTGTCTTGAAGTCAGGGTGTTCTTGAATCATCAGGGCTAGGGTGTCAAACGAGTTGTCAAGTGATCTCAGGAGTGTCTTGACGACTTCATGCTTGGTGATCTCAGTAGCGCCGAGGGCTTGAAGCTCATTTGTGATGTCAGTGAGTCGATCAAACGTAAGCTAAATATTCTCATTGTTGTTTCTCTTGAAGCGGTTGAAGATATTGCGAGGGACACTGATTCTTTGATCTCTCTGGGTTGATACGCCTTCGTTGACCTTGGAGAGCCAGTCCCAGACTAGCTTGGATGTTTCCAGAGCACTCATACGGCCATACTATCCTTTGGTCAGATGACCACAGATGATGTTCTTGGCAGTGGAATCCAGTTGAACGAACTTCTTGACATCAGCAGCGATGACACCTTCACCAACCTTGGGGATGCCATTCTTGATGACATACCAGAGGTCGACATCAATGGCTTCAAGATGCATGCGCATCTTATTCTTCCAGTAGGGATATTCAGTTCCATCGAAGACTGGGCACGCACCGGAGACTTTGATTATCCCTGCAGTCGACATAGCTAAAACTCCAGGTGGTTAAACCGAATCACACAGAACAACGGAGTACCTTGCTCTGATACCAATTGAAAGTGCTTGTTATCGACTAGAGGGGGGTGAATAGGCGATTTTTATGAAAGTCTTCAAAACATGGAAGTTTCGAAGACAAACAATAGAAACAAACTTATTACCATGCAGCGGAAGGTAGACTACACCAAGCAAGCCATAGTCAAGTATTCAATGAGATGAAAGCACAAAGACTAATAGTAGCTAGGCAGTATAGATCAGGATGGAAGATAGTATGAAGCCAATCAGAACAGCAGTCACGCAGTGAAGACAATAGATAATGCAGACAGGCAATGACTTCACAAGGACCAATCTGAAAGTAAAGAGATGGGAAGGAATGGAACCAGTGGCTCGTTGAAGACAATGATTTGTTGGACCAGTTCCAATTGCTGTAACAACTGTACGTCTGGTTAGGGAGGCTAAGATTCAACTCAGAAGACCACGTCTTCACCTTATTCCCCTTGAGCTAAGGACACCCAGTCCTCGCCCAATCACTCTGGTAAGTCTTCAAGGTAGACTTCCAAACCTTCACAGACTTCGTTCACCGGCGATCCACAATGACTCTTGGATGCTCAGAACGCGATGCCTAACCGGCTGGAGGATTCACAGTCCTCAAGTGTAATAAGTCTTCAGATCACACAGACAGGAAGACTTCAGTGATGCCTAACACTCTTTGGCTCTGGGTGTTTAGGGCTTTGTCCTCGCAAGGAATTCTCTCTCAAAGGCTTCCAGGTGGGTTGCTCTCAAACGACAAAAGCCGTACACTAACTCTGAGCAGCCAATCGTTTATGGTTGTAGGGGGTGGGCTATTTATAGCCACTAGCCCGACCTGATTTGTCCGAAATGACCCTGGGTCACTAAGGAACTAACACGTGTTCCAATGGTCAGATTTCAAACACAGACGGCTACTTTACTTGGGCTACAAGCAAAGCTGACTTATCCAGCTCTGGATAAGATTTGCTCTCATTGTCTTCGGTCGAAGACATAGGATTTTGGTTAAGCATCACTTCAGTCATTCTGACTGGTTCACTTGGACCCCACTTAAGAGTACGGTGGTTCCTATGACTCAACAGAGAAGAAAAAGAATGAAGAAACAACTAAGTCTTCACGCTCCATAGTCTTCACGCTATGTCTTCTCTTGTCATAGTCTTCAATATGAATGTCTTCACATACCACCTTTGGCTTCAATGTCTTCATATATTTTTAGGGGTCATCTCTGGTAGGAAAACCGAATCAATGAGGGACTTCTACCTGTGTTATCCTACAATTCTCACAAACACATTAGTCCCTCAACCAGGTTTGTCGTCAATGCTCCAAAACCAACTAGGGGTGGCACTAGATGCACTTACAAGTACCATGTGGCCATAGTATAGCATGCTGCAGGGAGGAGAGAATTGACCCCGAGACAATGGTTCATGACTGCTACACTATGGAGAATTATCTGAAAGCATGGATATATTCTGGTTCCACTTAGAGATCCAAAGCATTGGGAGAAACAGAATGCTTACAAAGTATATCCACCAGTTTTGACTAAGCAGTTGGGAAGGCCAAAGAAAAATAGGGAGAAAACTCCAGAAGAGAAGAAAAGCAAGCATGGTGTTAGATATTTGAACAAAAAAAGTGTGACAATACACTGCTCAATTTGTGGCAGAGCTGACCACAATAGGAAGGGGCACTACAGATGGCAGGAAGCACTAATTGAAGAAGGAGTAGAGCTGGTTGATGAGAACTATGATGATCCAACATTTCTTCAGGTATGCTTAAGGAGTAGAGCTGGTACCATGAAATGTGTTTAACTGCCTAAATTGAACTTATTTGAAGAATTAACTTTTGTTTGTTTGCAGAACATATTTCCAAACAGGCCAGATCCTAGGTTGGATCCTAGTGAGTCACAAACCAGTATGGTTTTCAACATGGCCAACAGGGAAAGAGCAAGAAGAGCTCCTCAAAGGGTCCATGGCCCACTGCCTGAGCTGTCTTTATTTGTTACTGCTGCTGGGGCTGAAATACCACAACCCAGGGTCACTACAGAAATGAATGTTTCTAGGCAGACAAGGTCAAGAACTGAAGCTGACATGGGAAGAGGAAAGAAAAGGAGAGGCGCAGGAGAGGGAATTTTAAATGCAAGAAGAGGAAGGGAAGCAAGTGCATTCTCAGGTCTAGAAAGAGGTGCCAGTGCAGATGCAAGGTTAGGAGAGGGAGCAAGTGTAGGTGTTGGTAGAGGGAGAGGAGAAAATGCAGATGTTGGGAGAGGGAGAGGAGCAAATGCAGGTTCTGGGAGAGGGAGAGGAGAAAATGCAGGTGCTGGAAGAGGGAGAGGAGCAAATGCATGTGCTGGGAGAGAGAGAGGAGCAAATCCAGAAGATGGGAGGGGGGAAGGAGCAAATCCAGGTGCTGTGAGTGGGAGAGGAGGCAGTAATGTGCATGCATGGAGAGGAGAAAATTCAGATGCAGGCAGAGGGAGAGGAGGCCAAGCAGGTGAGAGGGCATGGTGGCTGATGTTTGGAGATGACATTGCCAGTCATATTCCTGACCTCAATGCTCCTCCTGATGATCTTCCTATTGCCTGATCTAGTGGCAGTTCTCAGCCACCATTTTTTGATAAGGCCTATACTTATGTAACTCATAAACTGGCCTTTTTTTGTTATGTCAAACTGTGAAATACATTGCCTCTTTTTTGATAGCAAAATATGGCATACATTGCCTAATTTTTTGATGGCAAACCATGGCATACATTGCCCTTTTTGTAATTAAATATTATAATTAGGTGTTAACTGAATGTTGCAACATATCTGAATGTTGTTGTCACTGAATTTTGCTGAATTTTGTTGTGTTACCTGAAGTGAACTTTGTTGATGTTAACTGAACTGAACTTTGTTGATGTTTACTGAATTGAACTTTGCTGCTTTGAACTGAATTGTGTTGCTTTTAACTAAAAAAACTTAAAAATGTTTTGAAGTGAATACTGATCTATTTTGGAGTGAATACATTTGTTGTTAATTAAAAATAATTTTCCAAAAAAAATATTTGTCCTGGGTGTCGAACCCAAGACCCTTTGTTTGATAGGTTGAGCTCCATGCCAGTGCGCTAGTACTAGTGATCTTGCTAGATACTCATTGCTACACTTGTTATACTGATATAGACTGTAAGTGCTAATCAGAGCGGTGTCGTTCGCTCTTCCACTCCTATTAAGAGGCCACCACCCACCACCCATCGCCCCCACTCATCACTCACCACTTTCGTTTCACGACGCTTCGAGCTCTACGCTCCCCACCTCCCACTCCACCAAAAGAAAACCCTTGTTGGCCATCTCGACACCGCCGCCGACGCCATGGACAACCACCCTGCATGGCAGAGGATGGTCGACAAGCTGGCAGGCGGCGACGAGGTCGCACGCGCGGAGCTCCAGGAGATAGGCTAGTGGTTCCTCTGTCCAACATCCTCTGTTTCGCAATGGCGGAGACGCGCTCCGACGATCCAAGGCAGCGCGCGCATTGGTGGATGTACAGGTCCGCCACCAAGTCGCAGCCGGATCCGACGCGTGTGTGGTCGAGGATGTAGCGCATCCACGATGTGGTTCTGGCTCTGCTTGCACCGGTGCCCCTCGTCCACATCGACGATGACGACATCTCTCTGTCGTCCGACTTGGAGTACTGCAAGGTGGACTCCGACAACGACTCGGGCTACAGAGGGGATTCAGACTCCTCTGACTCGTATGCCTCGTCTGGCGATGTCGAGGTGTCGGTCGTTGTCCTGTCGGACGATGAAGAAGAGGAGGAGGATGAGATCCAGATGCCGGTGCCAGTCCACAACGCCAAGGAGGGCGACAAAGACCTCCCGATTGACGTTGAGGTGCTCCCAGATGTGCCTAACATCGTCAAGCAGGAGGTGGTGACCGATGCAGAAGAGGAGAAGGTGGAGGCAGCAGCACAGGAGGCGGAGAAGACGAAGAAGAGGCCATTTGCAGGGGAGGTGTGCCGCTCGGAGCGCCTGAAGCACCAGAAGAACTGAAGATGATGGACATGCTGGACAAGAAGATGATGCAGTAGTTAGGTATGCGACTAGCAAGATAATTCAGCATATAAGTTAGTGATATTTTGGTTAGTTTATGTTAGGTGTGCTCTATATAAGCAGAGCACGTAAGCTAATTGTAATGTGGAATGTTTGAACTTTGCTGCACTGGTTATGTTGCACATCTGGATGCTATCTATATAGTTATGCTGCTTTACAATGCCTACATTCTCATGCTGCTTTGATTTGCTTTCATAAAACGCTCTGTTAAAATGCTGCTGTTACAATGCCATTGTTTTATTTGCTTCAACTACAGCAGCAACATTGCAATTGTTGATGTAATCTGGTACTATGTTTCCATAGAGTGCCACTTTTGATGTGGTCTTTAGCTGCAACTTTCCAAAAAAAGAATGCAACAGTTCTGTAGGCCTATATTTTGTTTTGTTGCTTTCATTTGGTTGCAATGTTGCTGCTGCTGTTGCTGCTGTGTTTGCCATGCTGCTGTGTTACTTTCAAGTGGCAGTTAACATTTAAATTCATAAAACCTCAGTGCACTGCAAATGCTTACAAAGCTCATTTAAATTCAGTTAACTGAATCTTCAGATAACTGAATTTGTAGTTAACTGAATCTTCAGATAACTAAATTTGTAGTTAACCCAAGATTCAGTTAACTGAATCTTCAGATAACTGAATTTGTAGTTAATTGAATCTTTAGAGAACTGGACATGCAGTTAACTAAGATCCAGTTAACTGAATCTTCAGTTAACTGAACTTTAGTTAACTACAAATTCAGTTAACTAGATCTTAGGTTAACTGCATGTACAGTTCACTAACACTGCAAAAAATGCACTTATCTGGAGACATTCAGATAACTAGTAACACTAGAAGCAGTCATACAAATTTAGTTAACTAAAAGTAGTCATACAAATTCAGTGCATTACATAATAGTGGCATTACATCAACAAATTCATTACAACTAATTAATAGCTCCAACTAAAGGCATCATTACACCTACAATGAATTACTCAAATTCATCTAAGATCTTCTTCACCCTCCTTATCTTGCTCTTATTCTCCTCCTTGTGCCTGAATAAATCACCAATCATGTACTCTAGTTTCTTCTTCTCCTTCTTCAGATCATCCCTCTGTGACACTACTTTGTCCATCTCTTCCTTCATGTTGTCCATATGTTGCTTCATCTCATCCCTCTCTTTCTCTCCCTTAGCCCTCACAACCTGATGAGTACTAGTGGTAGAATTATCAGACATCTTCTTCTCAAGCTCTTACTTTAGGTCAGAAAGAGCAAGTTTTGCATTGCCCAATTCAGTTATTGCCTGCTCCTTCTCAGCCACCATCTTAGCAAAATCAAGTTTAAAAAACCTCAGATCTTGTTCCATCTTTTCCTTCTCTCTCACAACCTTAACATTTTCTTCATCAAGGGCTAAATTCTGAGTGATCCTTTGCTCGTTCTCATCTTCATACATGCCCCAAACCCTGGCTAAACTCATCTTCAGAATGGCAGGTCATTTAGGGTCAATCCACTCCACATAGTTGCATTTAGGTATTTTCTACAAAATAAGAAAGAACAAACATGTTTAGATAAATGAAAAGGCTTGGAGCACTATTGATCTGCTCTTACAACATAACTTGGGGAAATATAAATTAATTGCACTGTCAGGCATTCAATAGAGTTACATCACTATGGCACAACAACACAATATCAATTCTTAACATAACCAAAACTTCTGCAGATAACAAGATGCAATCAACTGAAAAATTCAGTTAATTAACTGCAGTTTTCTTCAGTTAACTGAATTTTCCTCAGTTAACTATATTTCTGCACTCATCCAAGGTTACATGCCACACTCTAGGCTTATACAGATCACAGTAAGATGTCACATTCCTAGTTTGGAATTAACTGTAGATCTACTAACCTTTTGTGCACAAGCAAGATACCTCCTCCCACTGTCAACTGATTCAAAAGACACAAACTTCTCACAGACATCTTGGTGTTCACATCTAGCTGCAAGATTTGGAGCAAGGCCTCTCCACTCAAAGCAGAAAATAGTGGCACGAGCAAGAGCCTACAACATATTCTAGTCAGGAAAATTGCCTATTTTTTGCTCTAACCCTAACTGGCAGAGGCATAGTGACGAACCTCACTTGCGACAGAGTCGCCGTCGGACGAAGAGCTGGATCCTTCACTCCTAGATACCATGGCGGCGAGCGGCGAGCTTGCTGGCGGCGTGGAGCTGGAGCTGGAGCTGAGGGGGGCAGATGGGGAACGAGTGGAGTTGGAGGCGGACGCAAACTCGATTCCGACAGAGTTAATTCAGGTGTTGTGTCCTGCGGGTTGATTACAGAAAACGGTAGGTTTTTTTTTGCAAAAGTGTGTGCGACGACCAGACTGTCCACATGCTGCCAGTTTTCCAGTTGTCATTGGTAAGGGATTAAAAGTCAATTGAGTGCAAGTTGAGGTATGGTGGGATTAAGTTTTGTAACTTTAGGACTAAATCATCGTATTTTGTGTAAGTTAGGATATCTGTGTGCTTTTAGAGTAAGTACAATAGAGCTGAGTCAGCTGGCTATAAGAAATAAACTAGTATATTCTTGCTTAGTTGGAGGAAAGAGAAGAAGAGGGAGAAGGGAAGCGGGCTCTTGGTGAAGAGCCAGCTCTAGCACGTGCTCCTAATCACATTATGAGAGTGAAAGGTGGACCATATAATAAAAAAGTAGTACACTCTTCTAATCAACTATTGTACATATTGGCTATAAAATAGGCTATAGATAACATGGCAATGCTTATAGCCAGCAATTGGCTATACTATTAACCATGCTCTTACGTCTTGATGATTTATTATACTCCGGGATGAAGGAAGAGGAGCCCATGGCGATTCGATCTCGAGCGTTCTGCTGCGAAATATCTCCACCCAACATCGGAGACGACGACAGAAGAGGCGAATCACTTACAGCAAGGGCAATATGGTCCCAACAGGTCGGGCTTTCCTTTCCCCGGAACCCAGAAACACCAGAAGCGTTCCTCCGCTTCCTTCCTTCTCCCCCTCCTTAAACCTGCCTCTCGTCTCTTCTAGATTTGCGCCCTCCACTTTCCGCCCCTGGTCTCCTCCCCCTCCCTCCCACCGATCCGCCCGCCCCCCGCCGCGCAATGCTGGCCGTCGCGGCGGGGCAGGCGACGCTGGGGGAGCCGTCCTCGTCGGCGCCGGCCGCCGCCGCCGCCGCGCCCAAGCGCCGGGATCCCACGCCGGATCATCCACCGTATTCATGGGTAATCACTCCTCCCCGCTCGATTAATCGCCTACCTGTTCCTCCCCGCTTATTCGGTCGATTCTCTCTCCACCGGGAGAACAGTTGGATTTGCTCTTTAATCTCCACCCACCCACCCGAATCGAATTAGGAAATCGCTAATTGAGCATCGCCAGCGACAGATGCTCCTCGTTGATTCGGAAAGAAAAATCGAGTATCGCCTCCGATGTGAGGAGAAATCGCTTGCTCTCAATCTGGTTGGTTGTTCAATGGCAATGGGGTTTGGATGGGCTGCCGCCGCTGGTTTGACGTTTGCATCCTCGTCTGGTTGCAGATGATCGAAGAGGCGATCCAGGCGCTGGGCGAGGACGGCGGCCCGGCGGAGTCCGCCATCTCGGGCTTCATCCGCGGCAGGTACCCCGGCGTCCCCGCCGCGCACGACAGGTTCCTCCGCTACTACCTCGCCAAGCACGTCGCCGAGGGCCTCTTCGTCTGCGCCGCGCCTGGGCGGTACTCTTGCTGCTCCGATGACGAGCCCCAGCCCGAGCTCGCACTCACCGAGGTCCTGGCGGCGGCGGCACAGCCCAAGCGCGCCCGCGGTCGGCCTAGGAAGGATGACTCGCTGGTGGTGGTCAAGCGTGGGCGCGGTCGGCCTAGGAGGGATGATTCGCAGGCCGCTGCGGTGGCGGTGAGTGCTTGGCCTCCGATGACAGGGGCCAAGCGCGGCCGCGGTCGGCCTCGGAAGGATGGCTCGGCGCCCAAGCCGGCTTCTGGCAAGAAGTTTGTGAGCGGGTCGCCATCCGCGATGCCCAAACGCCGTGGCCGGTCTCGCCTTCTGACGGATGTAGGGGCGGCCGACGTCTCCGGCGAAGCGCTCGTCACGGACAAGAAAGACAGCACTGAGGCTCCATCCGCCACTGATAAGAACCATGGGGAACCCCGCGGGCTGGCACTTGTGATCGTCAACGACGGCTCTGGTGCAGCATTAGTCACGGAGAAAGATGGCGGTGAAGCTCCTGCAGCCAAGCGGCCGCTCTTGGCCAAGGAACCTGCCGCATTCAGTACGCCAGAGTGCAGCACCCAGCCCTGCAAACTGCCCCTTGTGGCAGCTGACGAAAACTCTGCTCCGGCCCTAGCCTCCGACAAGGAGGGTGACACTGAAGCTCCATTTGTGAAGCACAAGCGACGTCGTCGGACCTGCAGATCAGAGCCGGCAAAATCCACCTGCGGCTCTCCCTCGACATCAATTGCAGACAAGAAGGCCGGTGGCAACGTTGCATCTGCTCCACCCAAGGGCCGTGGCTGGTTGCGCAAACCGTCATTGATGGCTGCCGCCGACGATGAAATTACACCCAATGAGGCTCGATCAGCACAGGTCAAGCCGCGCCGCAAACCTCGCAAACAGTTTCTGCTGAACTTTTATGATGAGGTACCAAATAGTCCGAAGTTCTGTGTCCTCGCACTGCCTGCCCAGGTGCCGGGGGCAACAAAGGCGCTGTAGTTCTGAAGCATGGCAGCTCATGAAACATCGTCACATAGTTGAAAGAACACCTCTTGAGTTCCTAAATGCAGTGCACAGGACGATAGCTTTTGTGTTCTATCCATCATCGGCAGATTTAGGGTTTTTTTTGTTGTTGTTGAATTTCAGCAGTTTTAGGGGTTGTATGAACTAGGTAGGGATATTTCTTTTCGGAGCTCCAGTTTAGTTCAAGTCTGAACAATACCACCATCCATCCTGAGGGTTTGCCTTGAGACTGAAATTGTATGGATCTCGTCAGTTCATGCAAAAAGAAAAACAGATGCAATTGTTCTAGTTCTTTGATACTCCCTCCAATCCATATTACTTGTCGCTCAAATGGATGTATCTAGCACTAAAATACATCTAAATACTTACGTCCGTTTGAGCGACAAGTAATATGGATAGGAGGGAGTATTTGTCTGCCATAAGTTACTGATACTCTCAATTGCCTGAATCTTGCAAAAGTAATCTATTACATTTGAGGCCATCAAATCTCAGACCAGAAATGTTGAAACCAATGAGGCCAAAATAACCTTTTTGATATTAAAATCCAGAAACTTTTGGTAAACATTCAACAAATCTGAAGGTTTACAATCACACAGAACTAGATCACATAGTTGGCAACCCAGGGCAGATAATTAGCTAACAGAAAGAACAAACCCATCGTGTCTGTTTGAACGACAAGTAATATGGATGTATCTAGCACTTACGTCCGTTTGAGCGACAAGTAATATGGATAGGAGGGAGTATTTGTCTGCCATAAGTTGCTGAAACTCTCAATTGCCTGAATCTTGCAAAAGTAATGTATTACATTTGGGGCCATCAAATCTCAGACCAGAAATGTTGAAACCAATGAGGCCAAAATAACCTTTTTGATATTAAAATCCAGAAACTTTTGGTAAACATTCAACAAATCTGAAGGTTTACAATCACACAGAACTAGATCACATAGTTGGCAACCCAGGGCAGATAATTAGCTAACAGAAAGAACAAACCCATCGTCTCTGTCATGTACACCGAAAATTATTTCCCATGCCGGCAACTTATGATGAATTTACCAAATCAATGATGGTGGATATAAGAACTTTCATCCACCACGCTGCCGGGCATGGATTATTCAATAAGGAATCTGGAATTCCTCATGCCTCCCAACCCCTCAAGATGGTGGCGCGAGCAACCCGGTTCACTCCCAAGGTGAATGCTCCCATCCTAAGGTTGCAATCTTGAGACTTGCACATGGCCTTGATGTTCTGGAACGCGCTGTTCATGTACTTATGGAGCTCCATGTTCACCTTTTCTTCTTCCCACATGAATCCTTGAATGTTCTGCGCCATCAAAGAAGCATAAGGAAACTGCCGGCTCAAGCAAAAAGATAATGTGGAATGAGATGGCAAAGGCTACCATCGTATACTCAATTACCTGAACCCACTCAAAATAGCTAACGATCACACCCCCAGCATTAGCATAGATATCAGGTAACACGACCACTCCCTTCTTGGTAAGAATCTACAGCACATACAACAAAAGTGAGACATTCAGGGAACAGAATTGAAAAATGGTTGTATTTTTATGTTTCTCAAGGATGAAAAATTGTCGTAAATTGTTTGGTGGTATATACTCTTACCTCATCAGCTTCTGGATCGGTTGGATGATTAGCAGCTTCGATTATAAATTTGGCCTTAATTTCAGGGGCATTTTCCCTTCAGATAATTAAAGCAAATCATCAATTAACTAAACTATATATCCAGGAAGCAATCAGAAAATAGGTTGCTCTCAGGTACAAAGATTGGATAAAAAATGCATCAACTTATCTGCAGAATTCGTTAAGTCAGGATTATCACAATATTCGCACATCAATTATGTCTGCTATTCACAATAAAACTAGCAGAAGAAAACACTTAACAAAAAATGTAACAGAAAAGGGGGGAAACCGTGACGTGTGGTGAAATCTAGTGAAAATGATTTAGGCCACATCAAAAGCGCAGAAGGATAATAGCAATTACCTGTTAAGAACCCCGCCTAAGGCACATGGGAGGAGGACATCGCATTCATGCACTAGCAACTCTGAGGCATCCATGACTTCAGCGCCATGAAAGTCTTTCAACTGACCACCCTCATTTCTGTGCTTCATCAGAGCAGGTACGTCTATTCCTGCTTTGTTTCTGATTGTGCCTGATACATCTCCAAGTGCAATTACCTTACCACCTTTCTCATGGATGAGTTGTGCAGCCCATGAACCAACATTACCGAATCCCTGCATGATTTCATCATAGAATAAGCACAACTCTACATTTTGATGGCTACTGACAGTAGCACTATGTTTGAACAGACTTATTTTGGTATTTTACCATGGCACTCGCTACTATCTTTTTACCATTCAAGAAGTCAACGGTTTATCACAACTCACCTGAATAACAAAGGTTGATCCAGAAATAGACTTCCCATATTCGGCCAGGAGAGCCTCAGTAGCGTACATTACACCCCGCCCAGTGGCCGCATCCCTACCTAATGATCCACCAAGATCCTAACAAATAGGCCCAAATTGTAATCATATTAGTAATAATGTGTAAAGAGTTTATATGCAGCAGATAATTTTATGTTATAGTGGTAATACTTACTATGGGCTTCCCTGTGACAACAGCTGGGGAGTGACCATGGAATTTTGAGTACTCGTCAAAGATCCATGCCATGGTCTGTATGGAAAATGGTTTCAGATAGAGTTAGTAGCAGAACATAGGAAGGCAGTGAACAATAGTAAAGACACTGAAATTGCATAACATACCTGTGAATTAGTTCCCATGTCTGGAGCTGGAATATCGGTATGAGTTCCGATAAGGTCATGAATTTTCTGAGTAAATACACGCGTCAGACGCTCCAACTCACTCCTACTTAAATCACCGGGAGAGCACCCTATTCCTCCCTTTGCTCCACCATATGGTACTGCCGCAACGGCAGTCTTCCATGTCATCAGCTGAGCAAGTGCATTTACTTCATCTGGATCAACCTGTCAAGCAGTTTAAGTACAAGAAGAAATATGATAATCAGTCAACCCTTCAACTGACTTACTGCCTTGGCTTTTCGGAATCTAACATAAAGAACAACAACACATGGTGGAACAATTTCGAATAAAATAGTACTTGCTCACAAAAGTAATTCAGTCAAACAACCGACAGTACATTAGCTAAGTTGGTTGTTTCCTTAACTGAGTTATCATTTAGGGATAACAAACTTTCTAGGATCGCAAAATATCAGCAGAATATTGGTTCAAAGAATAACAAAATCCGGCACACGTTCTCTTGTCGTTATCAGCAACAGTTTATTTGCTGAGGTCACACAATAAACATCATGAAACAATTTCTAAATAAAATAGTGCTTACTCACATAAGTAATTCAGTCAAACAGCTGACAATACTTCAGCTAAGTTGGTTGTTTCCATAACTGAATTAGCATTAAAGGATATAGAAATTTCTAGGCTCGCACAATATCACCAGAATATTGGATCAACGAATAACAAGATCAGGCACACGTTCTTTTGTCGTTATCGATAACAGTCTATTTGCTGAGCGTTACACAAGCAAAGTCTTCAAACAATTCCTAATAAAAAAGACAGATAGTGCTTACCCACAAAAGTAATTCAGTCAAACAACCGACAGTACGTTAGCTAAGTTGATTGTTTCCTTAACTGAATTATCATTTAGGGTTATCAAACTTTCTAGGCTCTCAAAATATCAGCAGAATATTGGTTCAGCAAATAACAAGATCCGGCACACGTTCTCTTGTCGTTATCGATAACAGTTTATTTGCTGAGGTTACACAAAAACATCATGACATAATTTCTAAATAAAATAGTGCTTACTCACATAAGTAATTAGTCAAACCACCGACAATTCTTTAGCTAAGTTGGTTGTTTCAATAACTGAATTAGCATTGAAGGATGAAGAACTTTCCAGGCTCGCAAAATATCACCAGAATACTGGATCAACGAATAACAAGATCGGGCACATGTTCTTTTGTCGTTATCGCTAACAGTCCATTTGCTGAGCATTACACAATCAACGTCTTGAAACAATTTCTAGATAAATCAGTGCTTACTAACAAAAGTTTAATTCAGTCAAACAACCGACAAAATACTGGTTCAATGAATAATAAGATCAGTCTACACAACATTCTTTTGTCATTATCGATAACAGATTATTTGTCGGGCGTTACAGAATCAACGACTTATAAGATATGCCAGGTAATTCAGTCAAACAATTTCTAATAAAATATCTAACTAAATACTGCTTAAGTTGATATGCCAGGTAACAATCAACTTCTTGAAACAATTTCTAATAAAATACTGCTTACTCACAAAAGTAATTCAGTCAAACAACCGTCAGTATGTTAGCTAAGTTGATTGTTTCCTTCACCGAATTATCATTTGGGGATATCAAACTTTATAGGCTTTCAAAATATCAGCAGAATATTGGTTCAACGAATAATAAGATCCGTCTACACAACATTCTTTTGTCGTTATCGATAACAGATTATTTGTCGGGCGTTACAGAATCAACGACTTCGAAGATATGCCGGATTGTTTTGACAGTTTAACGACATAAACATGAGCTTGTAATAACAGAGGTGCGCCACATGCTCTCATTAAAAAGGATTCTATAGCTTCAAATCATTTGCCTGACAAATTGACAGCAAGGAGAATCTACATAATGTCCTAAACTAAGCATACAGGCGAAAGTCAAGTAGCAGAGCTGGACACAGCATACAAAAATAACCTAAGAATGCCAAGTACCGTGGATCCGCCTCTTCTTTTGAATTGAAAAAGAAACAATGACATCGTTGACCATGAGCAATGGATGTTAAAATCATGCCAAGTTGGCAAGCAATCCGGCAATTTTTGCGTGTGTTATTTGCTTATCCTTTTAGGGTCACAATAACTTTTTTGAGAGCTATTTCGATGCGTCTTGTTTTAGGCTTTCGGGAGAAATCGCAATCAAATTGACAGAAGTAGCAAGACAATCCCACGAGGAGAGGAGATGAGAAGAGATCCCGTCACCTCGGGGTGGTAGCGGATGCCACCTTTCATGGGCCCGCGGGCATTGTCGTGCTGCACGCGGAAGCCCACGAAGGAGGCCAGCGTGCCGTCGTCCTTGGGGATGGTGCATTCGACCTGCAAAGGAAAGAAACCAACCGAAGATAATAAGCAACCAAAGTCAAGCTCCGGTCGGCGAGGAGAGAAGAGAAGAGAGCGCGGCGGGACCTTGATCTCGCGGAAGGGGATGAGGAGGCTCTTCTCGAGCTTGGAGTCGAGGCCGAGCAGGCGGGCGGCCTGGCGGAAGTTGCGGCTGGTCGCGGCGAGCGCGTTCATGGCTGCGGCGGCGGCGCGGCGGGCTAACTTCTTCTTTTCTTCCCCGGCCCGCCCCAACAACCTCCTCAACCGCAAGGAAATCGGGCGAAAGGGACAGACAGGGGCGACGGGAACACGCGCACGCGAGGGAGCGAGATCGTGGCGGGGGTGGGGGTGGGGGAGGCTCTCGCGGCCAGAAAGGGCAAGGCGGGCGTAAAAAGGGCGGATTTTTGTCCGGAGATCGAGGGGGGCGCGAGCTCCGGTTGTTTGGAGGGAGCCAAAGGCCCAGGGAGGAGGATGGTATTAATAGGGACGGAGGGCATGAACAACGAACGAGCAGGCCATTAACGTGCACCGGCCCTCCTCCTCCATCTGATCGATGGACGGATCACGCCGCTGCGTGTGAGCTGACTGGACCAGACGACGATTAGTTTTTTTTAGTTGAGACGACGATTAGTTAGAAGGATCTTGGCAGTTTAGAGCGTAATTACTCACGATCGCGGGTCACAGCTGTGTCGAGCGAGGTGAATCGGGGGCCCCGCGCGAGCCAGCCAGCCAGGGAAGGGGCGACGCTCGCTCGCTCGTTCCTTCGTTAGCGGTGAACGACGGGCTTCTCCCTCTCTCTGTGGGGCCTGTCAGTCGGGGCATGTGCGTCCCGTGCCTGCCTTTCCGGCGCGCTTTTCGCGTTTGTTTCTCTCGCTTTCGCGTAGGCCCGCCCGTCCATCGCCCGAACTGAAAGTCGGAAGCGTCTGCGTTTCCTCCCGTTGATTTTTGTTTGCATCTATCTTCTACATCTTCTATCTTCTCCTCCGCCCCGGCCGGATTCTCTGCGCTCTGCGAAAGCCGGCACGTTTTTGGGTTTTACAGAACGCCATGTGCACGCACGCACGAGTAGGGTGGGGGTGGCGAACTTGGCCTCGTCCCCCTGACGGTGAAAAGGACGGTGGGGAGTGAACGAGGAGGAGCATCTGGCCAGGCGCATCTCGTCCCGCGAAGCGCCTCCCCGGGAAGATGCCCAGTTCGGAGGAGCAAGCTTTCACTCCAAGTGAAACTGCTGCTGCAGCGCGGATGTGGACAGAGGCCGTGGAGTGGACGTATCCGTGCGGACAGTCAGTGCCAGCACCGCGCCGTGCCTCGCTTCTCCTGAGTTGGTGGAACGGATCACGCGTCGTCCAGTCTCACGTTTCTCTCCGTGTGTGTGGCCGTGTCTTCATGCGACGGTGGGGAAGGAGTGATGGTGCTGCGCGTCGGCTGTAGGACTAGCCCGGATTAGTAAGGAATATTCCCCTCAAAAGGAGATTAGCAAGGAGTATCGCAACCTAAATTTGTCACGTATGGTATGGGTTGTAGACCCCGATCAAGAAATACCCGGTGGCACACCTCAAAACATCATTTTCTGGCTATACGTTTGTACCAGATGATTTATGGCTCATACTATCTTTGTTATTTGAGATATTGGTAGTACGAGTTGTCAGTATGGAACAATTCTCTCCATTAGGGATGCAAATTTGGAAAGTTAGCTCTCCGACCCTCCTTAGTTCAACCAAAGGGTCAAAGGATATCCTCAAGGTTCCAAATCCGCATCTAGAATATCCATACGGTGCTGGATATTTTGTGATTGAGAAAATGTACTGTAATGGTAGATCCTGCAAAATGGTGCTTTCCCAAACTCCTCTGCGTCCCATCACGTTCACTCCTTCCATCACATCATGAGACGTTCATTCTTTTGCGTACACTTAACCTAGTTGATACTTCACGACCAAGCACCTCCCTCTCATCCAAACCTCTTCTCCATTGTCGTCCAAATTCATAGACAATCCCTAAACATAGGGAAAGGGGGGGGGCATTATGAGAACCCCGGGAAATACCATGGAGGAGCCAATGAAATTTGACAAATACCAGTCTCCAGCATCGAGCTGACAGTGGCATCCTATCAAGATGGTGCAAGCTAGGGTTGACGGAGTTGATTAGGTTCTTAGTGGAGGAAATGGTATGCTCCTATGTTGTCTTCTTCTGCATTATCGTCATGGAGGAAGCCGCCATAATCACTACTAAACTGGCAAGTTAAGAGAGTCGCCGCACAATCTTGTGAGATTTGTCGTTTGTCGTTTTTGTAATTTAAGCAAGCATGAAACATATGCTTGCATATTCATCAATATGACTAAACTGACAATTTAAGAGAGTCGTCATGCGATCTTGTGAGATTTGTTGTTTGTCGTTTGTCGTTTTTGAATATGTCCTTTTCTAATTTAAGTAAGCATGGAGCATATGCTTGCATATTCATCAATATGGCCAATAGAAGTATTGGAATGATTGTTGGAGACTCAATCGATGAATATATAAGCATGGTAACTTATACGATAAATTCTCTGGCAACTAACAGGTAATCGTGCAAGACCCACGAACCTAGTAATTGTATGCAATCTCTCCCCCCCCCCCTCTCTCTGGTTTTTATTCATTTTGTGTGTGAAAAAAGTTGATTCCCAGGTTTTCTAAAAGTTGTATCACGAATTTTCACCTAAAAATGGACCCGGTGTTTGTAAGGCCCACCAAGTTTATATAGTTTCCATACAGTGCCATTTTTTATTGAGAAAAACTACCATAAGGATACATAACTATTGGAAATATTGTTGGAAATATGCCCTAGAGGCAATAATAAAATGGTTATTATTATATTTCTTTGTTCATGATAATTGTCTATTGTTCATGCTATAATTGTGTTATCCGGAAATCGTAATACATGTGTGAATACATAGACCACAACACGTCCCTAGTGAGCCTCTAGTTGACTAGCTCGTTGATCAAAAGATAGTCATGGTTTCCTGACTATGGGCATTAGATGTCATTGATAACGGGATCACATTATTAGGAGAATGATGTGATGGACAAGACCCAATCCTAAGCATAGCTCAAAGATCGTGTAGTTCGTTTGCTAGAGCTTTTCCGAATGTCAAGTATCATTTCCTTAGACCATGAGATTGTGCAACTCCCGGATACCGTAGGAGTTCTTTGGGTGTGCCAAACGTCACAACGTAACTGGGTGACTATAAAGGTGCACTACAGGTATCTCCGAAAGTGTCTGTTGGGTTGGCACGAATCGAGACTGGGATTTGTCACTCCGTATGACGGAGAGGTATCTCTGGGCCCACTCGGTAATGCATCATCATAATGAGCTCAATGTGACCAAGTGGTTGATCACGGGATCATGCATTACGGTACAAGTAAAGTGACTTGCCGGTAACGAGATTGAACGAGGTATTGGGATACCGACAATCGAGTCTCGGGCGAGTAACGTACCGATTGACAAAGGGAATTGTATACGGGATTGATTGAATCCTCGACATCGTGGTTCATCTGATGAGATCATCGAGGAGCATGTGGGAGCCAACATGGGTATCTAGATCCCGCTGTTGGTTATTGACCGAAGAGTCGTCTCGGTCATGTTTGCATGTCTCCCGAACCCGTAGGGTCTACACACTTAAGGTTCGGTGACGCTAGGGTTGTTGAGATATTAGTATGCGGTAACCCGAAAGTTGTTTGGAGTCCCGGATGAGATCCCGGACATCACGAGGAGTTCCAAAATGGTCTGGAGGTGAAGAATTGTATATAGGAAGTCCAGTTTCGGCCACCGGGAAAGTTTCGGGGGTCACCGGTATTGTATCGGGGCCACCGGAAGGGTCCCGGGGGTCCACCGGGTGGGGCCACCTATCCCGGAGGCCCCATGGGCTGAAGTGGGAGGGGAACCAGCCCCTGATGGGCTGGTGCGCCCCCCTTGGGCCTTCCCCTGTGCCTAGGGTTGGAAACCCTAGGGGTGGGGGTGCCCCACTTGGCTTGGGGGGCAAGCCACCCCCCTTGGCCGCCCCCCCCATCTAGATGGGATCTAGAGGGGCCGGCGCCCCCCTGGATCCCTATATAAAGAGGGGGAGGGAGGGTTGTGCACCCTAGCCCCTGGCGCCTCCCTCTCCCTCCCGTGACACCTCTCCCTCTCGCTGAGCTTGGCGAAGCCCTGCCGAGATCACCGCTGCTTCCACCACCACGCCATCGTGCTGCTGGATCTCCATCAACCTCTCCTTCCCCCTTGCTGGATCAAGAAGGAGGAGACGTCTTCCCAACCGTACGTGTGTTGAACGCGGAGGTGCCGTCCGTTCGGCGCTCGGTCATCGGTGATTTGGATCACGACGAGTACGACTCCATCAACCCCATTCTCTTGAACGCTTCCGCTCGCGATCTACAAGGGTATGTAGATGCACTCCACTTTCCCTCGTTGCTAGATAACTCCATAGATTGATCTTGGTGATGCGTAGAAAATTTTAAATTCTGCTACGTTCCCCAACAGTGGCATCATGAGCTAGGTCTATGCGTAGTTTCTATGCACGAGTAGAACACAAGTTGTTGTGGGCGTTGATTTTGTCAATTTACTTGCCGCTACTAGTCTTATCTTGATTCGGCGGCATCGTGGGATGAAGCGGCCCGGACCGGCCTTACACGTACGCTTACATGAGACTGGTTCCACTGACTGACATGCACTAGTTGCATAAGGTGGCTAGCAGGTGTCTGTCTCTCCCACTTTAGTCGGATCGGATTCGACGAAAAGGGTCCTTATGAAGGGTAAATAGAAATTGGCATATCACGTGTGGTTTTGGCGTAGGTAAGAAACGTTCTTGCTAAGAAACCTATAGCAGCCACGTAAAAATTTGCAACAACAATTAGAGGACGTCTAACTTGTTTTTGCAGCATGTGCCGTGTGATGGGATATGGCCAAAAGGATGTGATGAATGATATATGTGATGTATGAGATTGATCATGTTCTTGTAATAGGAATCACGACTTGCATGTCGATGAGTATGACAACCGGCAGGAGCCATAGGAGTTGTCTTAATTTATTTATGACATGCGTGTCAACATATAACATCATGTAATTACTTTACTTTATTGCTAAACCGTTAGCCATAGTAGTAGAAGTAATAGATGACGAGACAACTTCATGAAGACACGATGGTGGAGATCATGATGATGGAGATCATGGTGTCATGCCGGTGACAACGATGATCATGGCGCCCCGAAGATGGATTTCACAAGGAGCAAAATGATATTGGCCATATCATGTCACTATTTGATTGCATGTGATGTTTATCATGTTTTACATCTTATTTGCTTAGAACGACGGTAGCTTAAATAAGATGATCCCTCGTAATAATTTCAAGAAAGTGTTCCCCCTAACTATGCACCGTTGCGAAGGTTCGTTGTTTCGAAGCACCACATGATGATCGGGTGTGATAGACTCTAACATTCGAATACAACGGGTGTAAGCCAGATTTACACACGCAATACACTTAGTTTGACTTGACGTGCCTAGCATGTACAAACATGGCCTCGGGACACGAAAGACCGAAAGGTCGAGCATGAGTCGTATAGAAGATACGATCAACATGAAGATGTTCACCGAAGTTGACTAGTCCGTCTCACATGATGATCGGACACGGCCTAGTTGACTCGGATCATGTTTCACTTAGATGACTAGAGGGATGTCTATCTGAGTGGGAGTTCATTGAATAATTTGATTAGATGAACTTAATTATCATGAACTTAGTCTAAAATCTTTACAATATGTCTTGTAGATCAAATGTCCCACGCTAATGTTGCCCTCAACTTCAACGCGTTCCTAGAGAAAACCAAGCTGAAAGATGATGGCAGCAACTATACGGACTGGGTTTGGAACCTGAGGATCATCCTCATAGCTGCCAAGAAAGATTATGTCCTAGAAGCACCGCTAGGTGACGCTCCCATCCCTGAGAACCAAGACGTTATGAACGCTTGGCAGCAGCGTGCTGATGATTACTCCCTCGTTCAGTGCGGCATGCTTTACATCTTAGAACCGGGGCTCCAAAAGCGTTTTGAGCAACACGGAGCATATGAGATGTTCGAAGAGCTGAAAATGGTTTTCCAAGCTCATGCCCGGGTCGAGAGATATGAAGTCTCCAACAAGTTCTTCAGTTGTAAGATGGAGGAAAATAGTTCTGTCAGTGAGCACATACTCAAAATGTTTGGGGTTGCACAACCGCTTGACTCAGCTGGGAGTTAATCTCCCGGATGACGCGGTCATTGACAGAATCCTTTAGTCGCTTCCACCGAGCTACAAGAGCTTTGTGATGAACTTCAATATGCAAGGGATGGAAAATACCATTCCTGAGGTATATTCAATGCTGAAATCAGCGGAGGTGGAGATCAAAAAGGAACATCAAGTGTTGATGGTGAATAAAACCACTAAGTTTAAGAAAGGCAAGGGTAAGAAGAACTTCAAGAAGGACGGCAAGGGGGTTGCCACGCCCGGTAAGCAAGCTGCCAGGAAGAAGCCAAAGAATGGACCCAAGCCCGAGACTGAGTGTTTTTATTGCAAGGGAAGTGGTCACTGGAAGCGGAACTGCCCCAAATACTTAGCGAACAAGAAGGCCGGCAACACTAAAGGTATATGTGATATACATGTAATTGATGTGTACCTTACCAGTACTCGTAGTAGCTCCTGGGTATTTGATACCGGTGCGGTTGCTCACATTTGTAACTCAAAGCAGGAGCTGCGGAATAAGCGGAGACTGGCGAAGGACGAGGTGACGATGCGCGTCGGGAATGGTTCCAAGGTCGATGTGATCGCCGTCGGCACGCTACCTCTACATTTACCTATGGGGTTAGTTTTAAACCTCAATAATTGTTATTTAGTGCCAGCTTTGAGCATGAACATTGTATCATGATCTTGTTTAATTCGAGATGGCTACTCATTTAAATCCGAGAATAATGGTTGTTCTATTTATATGAGAGATATGTTTTATGGTCATGCCCCGCTGGTGAATGGTTTATTCTTAATGAATCTCGAGCATAATGTTATACATATTCATAGTGTGAATACCAAAAGATGTAAGGTTGATAATGATAGTCCCACATACTTGTGGCACTGCCGCCTTGGTCACATAGGTGTCAAACGCATGAAGAAGCTCCATGCAGATGGACTTTTGGAGTCTCTTGATTACGAATCATTTGACACGTGCGAACCATGCCTCATGGGTAAAATGACCAAGACTCCGTTCTCAGGAACAATGGAGCGAGCAACCAACTTATTGGAAATCATACATACTGATGTGTGCGGTCCAATGAGTGTTGAGGCTCGCGGTGGCTATCGTTATGTTCTCACCCTCACTGATGACTTGAGTAGATATGGGTATGTCTACTTAATGAAACACAAGTCTGAGACCTTTGAAAAGTTCAAGGAATTTCAGAGTGAGGTTGAGAATCAACGTGACAGGAAAACCAAGTTCTTGCGATCAGATCGTGGGGGAGAATACTTGAGTCACGAATTTGGCACGCACTTAAGGAAATGTGGAATAGTTTCACAACTCACACCGCCTGGAACACCTTAGCGTAATGGTGTGTCCGAACATCGTAATCGCACTCTATTGGATATGGTGCGATCTATGATGTCTCTTACCGATATACCGCTGTCATTTTGGGGCTATGCTTTAGAGACTGCCACATTCACTTTAAATAGGGCTCCGTCGAAATCCGTTGAGACGACACCGTATGAATTATGGTTTGGGAAGAAACCTAAGCTGTCGTTTCTAAAAGTTTGGGGATGCGATGCTTATGTCAAGAAACTTCAACCTGAAAAGCTCTAACCCAAGTCGGAAAAATGCGTCTTCATAGGATACCCTAAAGAAACTATTGGGTATACCTTCTACCTCAGATCCGAAGGAAAGATCTTTGTTGCCAAGAATGGATCCTTTCTAGAGAAAGAGTTTCTCTCGAAAGAAGTAAGTGGGAGAAAAGTAGAACTTGATGAAGTATTACCTCTTGAACCGGGAAGTGGCGCAACTCAGGAAAATGTTCCTGAGGTGCCTGCACCGACTAGAGAGGAAGTTAATGATGATGATCATGAAACTTCATATCAAGTTGCTACTGAACTTCGTAGGTCCACAAGGACACGTTCCGCACCAGAGTGGTACGACAACCCTATCATGGAAATCATGTTGTTAGACAACGGTGAACCTTCGAACTATGAGGAAGCGATGGCAGGCCCAGATTCCGACAAATGGCTAGAAGCCATGAAATCCGAGATAGGATCCATGTATGAAAACGAAGTATGGACTTTGACTGACTTGCCCGATGATCAGCGAGCCATAGAAAATAAATGGATCTTTAAAAAGAAGACATATGCAGATGGTAATGTGACCATCTACAAGGCTCGACTCATCGCTAAGGGTTATCGACAAGTTCAAGGGGTTGACTACGATGAGACTTTCTCACCCGTAGCGAAGCTGAAGTCCGTCCGAATCATGTTAGAAATTGCCGCATTCTATGATTATGAGATATGGCAAATGGACGTCAAAATGGCATTCCTTAACGGCTTTCTTAAGGAAGAACTGTATATGATGCAGCCGGAAGGTTTTTTCGATCCTAAGAATGCTAACAAGGTGTGCAAGCTCCAACGCTCAATCTATGGGCTGGTGCAAGCATCTCGGAGTTGGAACATTCGATTTGATGAGATGATCAAAGCGTTTGGGTTTACACAGACTTATGGAGAAGCCTGTGTTTACAAGAAAGTGAGTGGGAGCTCCGTAGCATTTCTCATATTATATGTGGATGACATACTGTTGATGGGAAATGATATAGAATTCTTGGAGAGCATAAAGGCCTACTTGAACAAGTGTTTTTCAATGAAGGACCTTGGAGAAGCTGCTTATATATTAGGCATCAAAATCTATAGAGATAGATCGAGATGCCTCATTGATCTTTCACAAAGTACGTACCTTGACAAGATATTGAAGAAGTTCAATATGGATCAGTCCAAGAAGGGGTTCTTGCCTGTATTGAAAGGTATGCAATTGAGCATGGCTCAATGCCCGACCAGGGCAGAAGATAGAGAAAAGATGAGTGTCGTCCCCTATGCCTCAGCCATAGGGTCTATTATGCATGCCATGTTGTGTACCAGACCTGATGTAAACCTTGCCGTAAGTTTGGTAGGAAGGTACCAAAGTAATCCCGGCATGGAACACTGGATAGCGGTCAAGAATATCCTGAAGTACCTGAAGAGGACTAAGGATATGTTTCTCGTTTATGGAGGTGACGAAGATCTCGTCGTAAAGGGTTACGTCGATGCTAGCTTCGACACAGATCTGGATGACTCTAAGTCACAAACCGGATACGTGTATATTTTGAATGGTGGGGCAGTAAGCTGGTGTAGTTGCAAGCAAAGCGTTGTGGCGGGATCTACATGTGAAGCGGAGTACATGGCAGCCTCGGAGGCAGCACAAGAAGCAATCTGGGTGAAGGAGTTCATTACCAACCTAGGAGTCATTCCCAATGCGCCAGGCCCAATGACTCTCTTCTGTGACAACACTGGAGCTATTGCCCTTGCCAAGGAGCCTAGGTTTCACAGGAAGACCAGGCATATCAAGCGTCGCTTCAACTCCATTCGTGAAAGTGTTCAAAATGGAGACATAGATATTTGTAAAGTACATACGAACCTGAATGTAGCAGATCCGTTGATCTAAACCTCTCCCTAGAGCAAAACATGATCAACTCTAGAACTCTATGGGTGTTCAATTCATCACAGTGTAACTAGATTATTGACTCTAGTGCAAGTGGGAGACTGTTGAAAATGTGCCGTAGAGGCAATAATAAAATGGTTATTATTATATTTCCTTGTTCATGATAATTGTCTATTGTTCATGCTATAATTGTGTTATCCAGAAATCATAATACATGTGTGAATACATAGACCACAACACGTCCCTAGTGAGCCTCTAGTTGACTAGCTCGTTGATTAAAAGATAGTCATGGTTTCCTGACTATGGACATTAGATGTCATTGATAACGGGATCACATCATTAGGAGAATGATGTGATGGACAAGACCCGATCCTAAGCATAGCTCAAAGATCGTGTAGTTCGTTTGCTAGAGCTTTTCCGAATGTCAAGTATCATTTCCTTAGACCATGAGATTGTGCAACTCCCGGATACTGTAGGAGTGCTTTGGGTGTGCCAAACATCACAACGTAACTGGGTGACTATAAAGGTGCACTACGGGTATCTCTGAAAGTGTCTGTTGGGTTGGCACAAATCGAGACTGGGATTTGTCACTCCGTATGACGAAGAGGTATCTCTGGGCCCACTCGGTAATGCATCATCATAATGAGCTCAATGTGACCAAGTGGTTGATCACGGGATCATGCATTACGGTATGAGTAAAGTGCCTTGCCGGTAATGAGATTGAACAAGGTATTGGGATACCGACGATTGAGTCTTGGGCGAGTAACGTACCGATTGACAAAGGGAATTGTATACGGGATTGATTGAATCCTTGACATCGTGGTTCATCCGATGAGATCATCGAGGAGCATGTGGGAGCCAACATGGGTATCCAGATCCCGATGTTGGTTATTGACCGGAGAGTCGTCTCGGTCATGTCTGCATGTCTCCCGAACCCGTAGGGTCTACACACTTAAGGTTCGGTGATGCTAGGGTTGTTGAGATATTAGTATGCGGTAACCCAAAAGTTGTTCGGAGTCCCGGATGAGATCCCGGACGTCACGAGGAGTTCCGGAATGGTCCGGAGGTGAAGAATTGTATATAGGAAGTCCAGTTTCGGCCACCGGGAAAGTTTTGGGGGTCACCGGTATTGTACCGGGACCATCGGAAGGGTCCCGGGGGTCCACCCGGGTGGGGCCACCTATCCCAGAGGGCCCCATGGGTTAAAGTGGGAGGGTAACTAGCCCCTGATGGGCTGGTGCGCCCCCCTTGGGCCTTCCCCTGTGCCTAGGGTTGGAAACCCTAGGGGTGGGGGGCGCCCCACTTGGCTTGGGGGGTAAGCCACCCCCTTGGCCGCTGCCCCCCATCTAGATGGGATCTAGAGGGGCCGGCGCCCCCCTAGACCCCTATATAAAGAGGGGGGAGGGAGGGCTGCGCACCCTAGCCCCTGGCGCCTCCCTCTCCCTCCCGTGACACCTCTCCCTCTCGCTGAGCTTGGCGAAGCCCTGCCGAGATCACCGCTGCTTCCACCACCACGCCGTCGTGCTGATGGATCTCCATCAACCTCTCCTTCCCCCTTGCTGGATCAAGAAGGAGGAGACGTCTTCCCAACCGTACGTGTGTTGAACGCGGAGGTGCCGTCCGTTCGGCGCTCGGTCATCGGTGATTTGGATCACGACGAGTACGACTCCATTAACCCCGTTCTCTTGAATGCTTCCGCTCGCGATCTACAAGGGTATGTAGATGCACTCCCCTTTCCCTCGTTGCTAGATAACTCCATAGATTGATCTTGATGACGCGTAGAAAATTTTAAATTCTGCTACGTTCCCCAACAAATATGCCCTAGAGGCAATAATAAATTGGTTGTTATCATATTTTCTTGTTCATGATAATCGTTTATTATCCATGCTAGAATTGTATTGATCGGAAACTCAAATACATGTGTGGATACATAGACAACAAAATATCCCTAGTCAGCCTCTACCGGACTAGTTCGTTGGTCAAATATAGCTATGGTTTCCTAGCCATAGACATGAGTTGTCATTTGATAACGTGGTCACATCATTAGGAGAATGATGTGATGGACAAGACCCAAACTATAAACGTAGCATATGATCGTATCAAGTTTATTGCTACCGTTTTACGCATGTTAAGTATATGTTCCTATGACCATGAGATCATGCAACTCACTGACACCGGACGAGTACCTTGTGTGTACCAAACGTCACAACGTAACTGGGTGACTATAAATGTGCTCTACAGGTATCTACGAGGGTGTCTGTTGAGTTGGCATGGATCAAAACTGGGATTTGTCACTCCGTATGACGGAGAGGTATCTCAGGGCCCACTCGATAATACAGTATCACAATGAGCTTGTAAGCAATGTGACTAATGAGTTAGCCACGGGATCTTGTATTACGGAACGAGTAAAGAGACTTGCTG